>NW_028261381.1:98390590-99064340 GCF_051295495.1 Thamnophis sirtalis
TTAGATGCACAACATTGTCAGGATAAGATCAACAGTAAATGCAAAAACAAATCCCATCATCTTTTGCACATATAGAGCTAGATGAAAATTTGGTCATGGTGTTAAAATTCAACTTCTACATTCTCAAGTATGATGTTTTAAGGATATAAAATTGGCCACACAAAAGTAATTGTTTGGTTTGATTTAATAAAGATCTTGGATGCTTTTCTAACCTTTTGTTTTCCAATAGCGGCTTATGTTGTAAAACAGTAATAATTAGCCCCAAGTTATGTTTAAATACCTTGAACAATATCTATTTGGAATACCATGAAATATATGGACTGTTGTATTTAACCTCATGTCTAAGTATCCATTTAACATACCTTTTTATGAATGTTAATAATCCAGCTTGTGTCAAAGCCAGTTTTTCCAGTGTTCCTCCTGGAAAGTGAGGAAACGTAGAGATTATTTTATATGGAGCATCTACAGGTTTCTCCTGTTTACTTGATGTCAGACCCATCTTTCTTTACGACTCTCCCTCCCACTGTCCCTCCCTCCCATTTTATGAGAAAAGGTGCTAAGTACAGCTTTGTTTCCTGCAGTAAATTTCATTATGACCTTTATGTGCAGTTTATTTTGTATATGGTATAAAATTTTAAGATGTTTCTGGAGGCCAAGATGTGATAGGAATAAGGTTTGAAAGAATTGATTGCACCTTTATAGAAACTGCTCTTTATCTAGCCCAAAGGTTTTGTCATGGGAACCACATGAGGATTCGTTTATTAGCCTGAGGGCTGCACAACACTGAATTTGTTTTATTATATTGATGTAAAAGTCTTTAGTGAGTTGAAAAATATTTATCAAATTTGTAACCTAACTCAATATCAGCTCTGGGTAGCATACAACATTAAAAACATAGTAGAACAAGAAACAGCAAAGCGGGGGAGGGGGGAACCAAGGATCCACAAGGGACAAAAAAGACATGTCTACACACAGACAGACATTAACAATGTACCATGGGTTGTTCTTAAACTTTTTTTTAGTACTGAAGTTTAAACTAACTTTGCTGCTTAGATGGCAAAGGATCTTGAAACCAAATCCTACTAGGAATGGTTTAAGGGGAGATTAAAGAGGAAAAATTGCAAGCATCAGAACAGTTTCTTGTGAGTAGCAAAATATGGAGAATATGTTTCCTCTCTATTTGGGATGGTGCCCACCATCTTCCTGGTGGGTACTTTCACATGGATGAAGGAATGGTCTTAATTCTCCTCTGTCTCAACACCTGTTATGTACTGTAAGAACAGGCGGGCATGTAGTCCTGAAGGACAATGCTGCTTATGCAAGAAAAACTGAGATGCTAACTATAAAGACCAATTCTTAATGTTTGTCAGGAGATCTGTGTAAGGCCAAGATGTACTGTGTAATTGCCATTGTTGGTCAGTTCCTCTTCCTAAAGTATTTTCTACAGCCCAGACTGCAGGTCTGTGTAACAATCAGTAACTTGGCTTTCCCAAACATTGGCCTTGGGACCTACAAGGTATTGTTGCAAACTTCAGAAAATGTCTTAGAGAGCTCTAGGTGAGTTTGGAACCCCTGATCAGGCCTGCCTCTTAAGAATCCAGTATTGTAGGCTGACTAATACAGGCAGTCCTTAACTTACCACCATTCACTTAGTGACTGTTAAAAGTTACAACAGTGCTGAATGAATAGTGGTTATAACTGATCCTTGGAGTTCTGCTTGTACTTTTACTACATGGCCATGTGACTGTTCTGCATGCTTGGCAATTGGTTCACACAACTGGTTGTAGTGCCTCTGATCACATTATTCTCCTTTGTTACTTTCCCTGTCTGCTTCCCTGGAAACTTAATGGGGGAAGGTTGCAACTTGCAAGTTGTGGGGTAAGTCTCTCTCACCCATCTATGCTCTTCCATCCCTATAGGCTCACACCATGCTGGCTATTCAAACCCACCCCCCACTCCATGCCCATGCCTCTGTGTCAAGCAGTATTTATTCCAAGCAGTAACCAAGACTTTTGATAAACTGTGCATCTAATCAACAGAGACAATCCACACTTTCTTCTGAAATCTGTTGTTAATTGGTTGTTAAGTGAGTTGTGCCCAATTTTTCAAACTTTTGCTGCAACTTTAGTCTTGCAGTGATACCTTTAACAAGATTAAGCAACACCTGCCTATCTCATAATTGGGAAGTAGTTGATAGGGTAGATAACAATGTCAAATTCAGTTTAAACATCTGGCTGATTGTGCGATGAACCCTAATAATAATTATAAGCTAGCAACAAGAAAAGTAGTATGTTACTGGAGCTTTTTGAAATCAAATCATATTTTTCAAATGTTATGAAAACAACTACAATTTTGCTTGTTTCTGTAGAACAGTTCTTTAAAAAACAAATTTGTAAAAAATAGTGTGGAATTTTTTTCACATGGAAATTAAATGTATCTTAGAGAGAATATTTATTTTGAAGACAAGAATAGCTGGTTTTGACCAGTGTACTGCATCTTTGATGACTATTTCATATTTTTGTTTTTAATTTAGTTTCTGAAAGAATATTTTACCAGGTGATAAATTCAAAGTTATCAATGAAAAATTGTTAATAAATGATTACAGAAGTTATTAAGGGATTTTTCAGCATTGGTTTTATTAATTGCCATAGACTGAATATCTTGAATTATGCTGTTTATGTGTAATTGTCAGGATTAGAAATCACAAAAATAAATATGGTAGCACCACCACAAGTACTACTAACTATAAGTGCCATCCTCTTGTGTGAATGTTGGATTTATATATTTAGACTTAATACTTTATAGAAAATCTTTATAAAAATAGTGGTAGTAAACAAACAAATAACTGATGGAAATATATTGAAGATTCCTAAAAAGCATGTCCTAGTCAGACATCTTAATCAGGTTCATAAAGTACAAAATGTTGATCTTTTTATAGTGATATATAAAATTGATTTTGAAGTTAATTATAAAGTATGTACTCCATAACTACTTTTTAAGATACAAAGTGAGTCTTTTAGCTGTGTCCCATGAATTTTCTCCAGATTTTATGGATTATTGTAAATAATACTAATAGAAAAAACATTTAACATACACCATCATTGATCAACAAAATTATTTTCTTCACAAAACTTTCTCATTTTGAGGTTGTAGGGTCATAAAATTAAAATTTGAAAAATATTTCAGGAATCTTAAAAAAAATGCTTGTTCTCTTTGTTTTGCTTTTCTGAGCGGGTATGGGATTTGCTAGCGAGAAAGTTATTATTAGCGAACTAATTGAATTTAATTAGTCTGAGATATAAGCTTCTAGAAAATCTTATAAATAGTTTAAAATAAAGATATACCGTTGACATGCATTAATACATCTATTTTTAGATAAGTGACAGTAAGATAGACTTGATTGACTCTCTTTAGCAAGAACAAACGCTAAGAAAACTGTTTCCAGTTTCCTGTTAATTGACAAGCACTGGACTATGCAATTTGCAATGATTCTCTTAGATACTGCAGCCTTTGGAAGCTGATTGTGTTTCTGCTACATATAGATGAATTCATAATAAGTCATAAAAGAACTGGGTTCCCCCCCCCAAAAAACCTGTCTTTTTGCACTGAATTTTGAGCCCCAGGCAAACTTTAAAACATATATAAGCATGAAAACTAAAAATGTTAACACTTAAAGACAGTAATTTTTCTTTCCTATTCCCTGTTTAATAACACTAATGTGATATTGTGACACTGTCAACAGGGAAATAATTAACAGAATGAAGTAATTTCAGACTTTACTCTTATCAACCTATAAATTTAGTTCATTTTTAAATTTTGTTTTTTGCTTCCCAGATAAAATGGTAAGCCTACAGCCGTGATGGCGAACCTATGGCACGCATGCCACAGGTGGCATGCACACACACCTCCCGCCAGCCAGCTGATTTTTGTGTCTTTGCCACGCAGGGGCAGGGCACATATGGGAGGCATGTGCGCATGTGCCAGGGCAGGGTGTGTGGCGCACCCTGTTTTTGATCCCAGGAGGCTTCAGGGAAGTCTACTAGACCCAAAATGGGGCTCAGGGTTGCATGCGCAGGGGGCAGGGGGAGCATGGGGAGGTCACACATGTATGCACAGGGGGCAGGGCACGCAAGAGAAAGAGAGAGAGAGAGAGAGAGAGAACACATGTTAATGTGGTCACAGAAGCTGTGAAGAAAAAGAACAAAAAAATCTTGTGAGAGAAGAAAAACTGCAACTATAAACAAAGGGCTACAACCATCATTTAGAGAAAGCTATTGTAAATAAAGCATTTTTAACCTGATTCTCTTCCAGATGTGTTGGGAACTGTAACTTTTGGAATTTCAGTCAGCTTGGGCATTTGTGAGAAATAAGCAACAGAAATTCACTTCACATTGGAATTTTTTAGTTCTCATTTTAAAAGCCACGTAAACCTGCTAACATAAATATATTACTGATTTTGTGTGTGTTTGTGTGTGTGTGAGAGAGAGAGAGAGGGAGGGAGGGAGGGAGGGAGAGGGAGAAAGAGAGAGAGAATTAGAAGACAGGCAAGCACCTAGGATTGTTAGTAGTGTGAACAGGAGTGTTGTGTTGGGATGTTGGATCTACCTATACACTCTTTTTGAGTCATGAGACAGTTCTTTCGATTTAATAAAAAAGGACGTATCAGAATAGTCCTTGAATCATACTTGAAATTGTCTTGAATTTCTGCTTTCATGAAATTTTTATCAATTCAGTTATAATTCCTTCTCAATGATTATACCAAAAATAAAAAGTTTCTCATTTAGGGGCAAACTCTCCAAGTCAAAATTACCATATTTAGTTCACCCATATTGTCTTTGAAAATCAAATTAATAGGTGAAAATTTTCAAATTCCAACCCTTAATGTGTCTCTGCAGAGACAGAGCTGCTATCTGGATCATTTGACCATAACACCACTTACAATATGATTTCTTTACAGACAAGAGGCCAAATTCTGTAATGGGATATGCTAACAGTATGGCAAAGAGTGGATGGTTTTTCAGTTGGCTCAAAAAAATTTCCCAGCTCTTGTTTAAACTACTTGTGCTATTAGGGTGGAATGTTTGAAGTTAACAGACATCTGTTTTTAGCAGAGTTAAGGAGATAGAAACAGATGTGAAGCTTAGGGCTAAACCAGACATGACATGCAATCATTTATATTTTTCCCTTTGCTCATTTTTTTAACCCCTAGAAGCTTCAGAAAGCACTGAATGTGTGGGGGAAAAAATGGCAGAGTCAAAAGGCTGTTTAAATCTTTCCATCATTTTTACTCTATTCGAAAGGGAAGATTCTAAACTAGCTTCTTCACTATTGCAGAAAAATAATCTATATTCAGCTCCAAACAACCCTGATGATATATTTCTTAAAGTCAAGTCACATATTACCAATTACAGGTCCCTTTACTAGATGCTATAGAAACGTATTAAAATTTAATCCTTCAAAAAATGCTTTTTTGTGTATCCGATTTTAATTTACCATATATACTCACAGATAACCCGAGAAGTTTTTTAATGCCAAAAGACATTCCCTAAATGGGGCCGGCTTATCTACAAGCTTATATGTTAGATTTTTCTCTCATCTTTTTAAATGTACTATATATTCAGTGGATATTCACATATAAGGCCATCTGCATATATGTAGACCTTCATGTTTTGAACCAAAATAGGATGGAAAATGTGCCATCTTCAGATAAGCCAATTGTGAAAATCAAAACATAACTAAAATTTTGAGGATTGGATTATTTGCAGATGGCCCATTATTCATGGTATTTTGGTTAAAAATCTGAGTATCAGCTTATTTATGAATAAACTTATACATGAATATATACAGTGTAGGGGGAAATTATGGGACCCACAGAAAAGATATCTTTAGTCAGAATCATAGACCTTTTTAAGCTGCTTTTGTTTGTATTGTAAACGTGTGGGTTGTTGTTGTGAGGGAATTGACACGCAGGAGCCATGTGCAAGTCAGATCTTTATTATAACACAGGTGACAAGCGATTCAAACGTTCCCTGCAACTGTCAGGGTATTTATACTAGCACTCAGACCAACTGTCAAAACGACCAACCAATCAGGTCGCAGCTGGTATTTGCATATTGAATATGCAACAGTTTGTCTGTAAAAACTGTTATGACTTCTATTTTGAATTTTAATTATCCTATTGCCAGTTCATTTATGTGGCATATTTTAGAACATTGATTCTTGCTAGTCACAGATTCATAATATTGAAGTTGTAGAAAAGTTAAACTAGAAAAAGATGCTATATATATGAGTTACAAAAAACTAGGCAACCATTATTGTTTTGCTGCCAATTTATGCATAACCAATGTTTTAAGAGGCTTACTTGTTTTCTTATTTATTTGCTGATCTCTGAATAAATGTACAAAACAAAATGGATGTCTTTTTCATAGGAATTGTCCTGATGTTTAATATTATGAAATATATTTAAATTAGTAGATCTTACAGAATTTTGGTAAATGGCAGTACTTTGGTTGGAAAGGAAAACTACCAAAGTACTAGGTTATATGCTAGACTGGGGAGTATTATTTTTTTTTAAAAACCATCATAGAAGAAGGCATTAACAGATCATTCTCATCCTGTTGCCAACAAAACTGTCTGCCTGGTTCCATATAGTCTAAAAGACAAGTTTATTGTAAGATGCTTTACAGTACCTAGATCATAAGTATCTGAAGGACCAAGATATACACTATATTGCCAAAAGTATTTGTTCACCCATCCAAATAATCAGAATCAGGTGTTCCAAACACTTTCATGGCCACAGATGTATAAAATCAAGTACCTAGGCATGCAGACTGTTTTTACAAACATTTGTGAAAGAATGGGTCGCTCTCAGGAGCTCAGTGAATTCCAGCGTGGAACTGTGATAGGATGCCACCTGTGCAACAAATCCAGTCGTGAAATTTCCTCGCTCCTAAATATTCCAGTCAACTGCCAGCTGTATTAGAAGAATGTGGAAGTGTTTGGGAACGACAACAATTCAGCCATGAAGTGGTAGGCCACATAAACCCGCCAACATCAGTGTGTGACCTCACAAATGTGCTTCTGGAAAAATTCCCATAAACACACTCCTAAACCTTGTGGACAACCTTCCCAGAAGAGTTGAAGCTGTTATGGCTGCAAAGGGTGGACCGACGTCATATTGAACCCTATGGATTAGGGATGGGATGTCACTTACAGTAAGTTCATATGCGAGTAAAGGCAGGTGAGTGAATACTTTTGGCAATATAGTGTATCAAGACTCTTATGCTGATTTGGCAGGAATTATTTATCAACAGCAAATGTTGGGTTCCAGTAAATAATTTCAGTAACGTTGCTGGAATTAGTTTTGGACAGCCATATAGAAAAAACAATAAGAAATATTCTGCTACCCCAGTGGTTCCCAAACTTGGCAACTTTAAGACTTGTGGACTTCAACTCCCAGAATTCTCCAGCCAGCAGAGCTGCAACTTGGATATCAAAATTATTCTGCAAATGGCTGTTGCCAAATATATAAAATTTAATTAAGCTGTGATCCGTCAAGGCATTAGTTATCTTTCCAGTTAAGAGTGATGCTTATAATGGAGCCTACCCTTGTTTTGTTTGGTACTTAAGGAGGTATAACCTCAGGCCATATTTTGATGTACTGGTTTGCTTTCTAGTTTGGTATTCTCTATATATTTTGAATTCAGCTTCCATTATTTCAGCCAATATTACCTTTGAGGTTATGGGAGTTGATATCCAATGATCTGGAGGGCATTTGGTTGAGGAAATGGTTAATAGTACAAAGTAATTGTCTTCCAGTGATTATTTCTCACTCAATGTTTGCTCTTAATACGTATCTTATGAAACTGATAGATTTACTAATATATTTTGGAGAATAAAATACCCAGAACATTTGTACTATTTAACAAGAATGATGGATTCTTTTAGCTTAAGACTCTTGATTTTTAGGTGAACACATTTTTTTCAAATAAACTTATAATAATTGTATTAAGAGATGCACTTGAAAGGAGCCTTACATTTTAATAGCTTGTTGCTGGAAAACTATGTGTAAAAGTATAATTTTAAAAATAAAGATTTCTTTTATTTGAACTGAAATGTAATAATAGGTTTCATTGTACACCAAGTTAACGATGTAATGTTCATATATTAGAAGGAAAACAACTTATTATGAGGAAATGTTGCCAAACAGGACATAACTTGCATAAGTACACACAAAATAAATCACCGGTAGAAAAGATTGTTTCATCAGTATATTGAATAATTTGTTCATGATTTTAAAAATGGTTTTATTGTCTACTGGGTGAAGAAAGCAAGATTTCAAATGCTGTTCTCTGTATTTCCTAACATTCATCTGTGATGAAGTGCCCTTCCCTTTTTTTCTTCCTGTTTTCTCTCTTAATGTAACAAACACCAAAAAAGCAACACAAACATGGCAAAATATCTATTTAGAAATAAATAAAATTGAATATTAAACTTTCCCCATGCAAAATAATATTGATATGCCTTTTCTCTGTTTAATTAAATAAGTTCAAAGATGCAGATTTGGAACATCCAATTTTCAATGTAAATGCAATAATTTTGAATGCCATATTTAATCCAATTAATAAAGATAAAGTTAATAAAACGTTACCAAGGGATGAGAGCCGAGGTGGCGCAGTGGTTAAATGCAGCACTGCAGGCTACTTCAGCTGACTGCAGTTCTGCAGTTCGGCTGTTCAAATCTCACCGGCTCAGGGTTGACTCAGCCTTTCATCCTTCCGAGGTGGGTAAAATGAGGACCCAGATTGTTGGGGGCAGTATGCCCACATTGTAAACTGCTTAGAGAGGGCTGAAAGCCCTCTGAAGCGGTATATAAGTCTAACTGCTATTGCTATTGCTGTTGCTATTTTCTAGTATTTTAATCTGCATCCTATCAAAATCCATTTCCTTATTCAAAGAAAGCAACTGCGATTTAAAATATTTTTCTGAATCACTAATTTCTGCATACCAGGACAAGAAGCTTAAAAGATTTATTAATCATGATTACTATATCACTGATATATTTTGAAATGCAACTAACCATGTTTATTCTGTTCATTATTCTAAATAAAAACCCAGGTGAGGGAACATGAGTTTCTGATTGGTTAGTTGCTTTAAAAAAAAAAAAACTTTAGGATTTAAGTTACTCATTCTAGCAAACATGCACCTCCATTTGAAAGGCTACAACTATATTTTAAAATTCATAAAGCTCCAAATATGGGATGAGCTTGCATGCAAAAATGATTCCATGTATAAAAATAAACCATACTTTCTTTCTATTCAGATGATCCTGCTGATTGGGATAACTGTAAAAAAAGTATATCAGAAATTTGACTTCAATAGGCTTTTGTATTGATTAGTACCAAAATCAATTTATTAAACAGATTTAATCTGCAATTTGTACCACTCTAACAATAATGAAAACATCCCACGTATGATTTCCCCCCCCCATAAATGCCAGTAAATACTGACTTTCCTTAACATTGATCTATATTCATATATGTGTATGAATACAAGGTGCAGTAAGGAATTATGTGCACCTCTATAAATTTAATAAGTAAAATATTTTTTATAGTTGCCCTTCACCTGATTAATCCCTTTTTGTTTATTTTAACTTCAGCATGCTCCTATATAAGGCATCTTAGAATAGAGTTGGCAGCCTGGGGAGGGGGGGAAAAGAGGATAGTTTTGCGGGGGGGGCAGGCACATATGTACATCTGTGAACAACTGTTCCTCATGCGAGTGGGGTGAGTGCCCGGGCAAGCGGGCCGCGAGCACCCACAATACTTGTGAGAATGGGGTTGCAAGAGCCCATGCAAGTGGGCCATTTGTGCCTGTGATGCTTGCAGCAACACTTGAATGAGTGGCCCAGTGCATATGCGCATACACTGGCCAGCTATTCATGCTGTCCGGTGGCCAATATGCTGTGGCTCACAGGTTGGGGATGCCTGCCTTAGAATAATTGTAACAATCGTAGCTTTTAATGATTGAAATTCAGAAGTGGTATAATATTTTATGTAATGCAAGAGAGTTTCAAACAATTCCAAAGAAGTTATAATCTCCATCTCTCCTAGATTTAATGGATCTGGAGTTAAAATAGCATTTGCAATTCTTTAAAAGTTTCAGCTGCCACATTAGTGTTCTTTTAATTACTGTTGAAATATGTGGGGTGTGTATATTATTGTTCTGATATTTCACTTAGAAATCATAATCACCCAGAAACAGCTGATAGTAAAAAAAGAAGTGACAATTGAAGCTTTCTACTTATGAAAAAGCAGTCCAAGCCATGGAGTAGCTATGGTTGAAGAGCATGATATCTGAATTAACAAATAGCATTTTTTTTAGGGCTTTCCTGTTAATCTATACTTTTTTACAGGCTTTCTCTATTTTTATGTAAAATGCATTTTTCCCCCCTTTGGTTTTTCTTGTCCTCTCTTTTTTTCCTGTGTGTTGTGTTGTATGTATGTTGTTTTAAATATATTATTAAATTATTTATAGTTTGCTTATAATTAATATGCTTTTTATTAGAAAATAGAATTAAAATGCATTAAATAATAATAGTATTTGAACTAGTCTTTCTCTTTATTCCCTTAGTATATGATATGTTAAGACAGTAAATGATAGTACAGTATCACTTTGTTATAAATTCTTCAGAGGTGGATTGCTACCAGTTCATGGCGGTTCAGGCGAACTGCTGGTGGAAATTGGTACTGGGTCGCCAAACCAGTAACAATGTGCCCGAACTGGTTCCCTGGTCTCCGCTACCATTGCCGGCTTGTTTTTCAGTCATTTTTTCATGTTCTGCGCATGAGCAGAACAATTCACAGGTAACTGTGTACACATGCGCACCACCCATCTGGTGAAGCAAACCAGCAGCAACCCACCCCTGAAATGCTTTTATTGTTCCTTTCTCCTAATGGTTTCTGGCCTTGTGTTATAAATCTGCTAGTGCATAGACATAAATGTACTAGTCATATAAGTATAGCTGTCATGTATCTCAATCCTTGTCAAATACAGACAGCCTTAGGCCTTCAAAATGTTTACAATTATAAACCCACAATGACTTCCTGTGTTGGCTGTGACTGATGATGATTCCAATCCAAAATGCCTACCAAAGCAACTTTTCTCCAACCTCTAGATACGGTATTTGAGGTATAGATTCTGAAGTTCAAGGCTGTAGGGGTTCATATAGGGGAATGCCGCCTTAGAACATTATTGGATTTGATGGTCTACCAAGAACTTAAAAAAAATATATTTCGAAACCATCTGATGATGTCATGTTAATGTTGAATTGAGTTGAATGAGAACACTATAACTGATACAGAGAATATGGAGAATACTGATACATTGCTTTAGTCAATCACTTTAGTAATTTATTATTTGTTACTTTACTAGACCATCCATTGGAAAATGGGAACATTCTAACAATTTCCTTGTCAGTCTTCTACAGATATTGGCTGAACATGTTGACATTGAAAATACTGATGCCTTATTTAGGAATTGGTTGACTCAACAGAATACTCACGATGACATTTTAAAATTAGTTTTCCTATTAAAGATAAAAATATAGAATATCCAACCACAGAAATAAATAAGGGCAAAAGGGTTCAACTCAGCCATTTTTAACATAAAGATTTATCCTAGTGTAAAAACTTATGGTTCCTGTCTCTACACCTTTATCCCTTACTTTTTTCTTACAAACTTACTCATGTATAAATAATTTATCCCATGAAGTGTGAAATCCTGCTCCCTTTTTCTGAAGCAAGCAGCAAATATATTTATTGCTCCTGAGATTTATAATAATCTAATAAAAATAAACTTTCTCTTCCCAATATTGCTTTGCATATGTACTTTAGTTGTTTCTGGAAAATAGGATGGATAGCTCCAAGGAGAGATTTATGTTTGAATTCCATAGTTGAGAAATGAACCTATTAAGAAGAGGGTTAATGTATGAATAGAGCCTTGGAAGGTTTGTCGGCTTTTGCAACAATGATTTGTTTAAAACCCTGCTTACACTAAGAGTCAATGTCTAGAAACACACATACACAAACACAAATACATACACAGTAAGACTGCAGCAAAGCTCAATGTAACAGACATGTTCTTATTCATAATTCTATTTTCTTATCATTTGGAAGAAGCTTTTAAATGTGTTTTCTTTAAGGATTTTTCACTACTACTCTGTTTCCACAAAAATAAGACCTCTCCCGATAATAAGCCCAATTGGACTGTTGAGTGCATGGGCTAAAATGGTAATAGCAATAGCAGTTAGACATATATACCGTTTCATAGGGCTTTCAGCCCTTTATAAGCGGTTTACAGAGTCAGCATATCACCCCCACAGTCTGGGTCCTCATTTCACCCACCTCGGAAGGATGGAAGGCTGAGTCAACCTTGAGCCGGTGAGATTAGAACCGCTGAACTGCAGATAACAGTCAGCTGAAGTGGCCTGCAGTACTGCACCCTAACTACTGCACCACCTCGGCTAAGCCCTCACCTGAAAATAAGCCCTTCCCCCAAAATAAGCCCTCCTCAAAATATTGCAACACAGCAGCAGCTATGAGGTGACCACGCTTGCTGCCTCCTGCACCTCAAAAATAAAAAGACCTCCCTGAAAATAAGGCCAGTAGTACAGAAACACAGTAGTACCATGTTGATAGCTTATTTTCTGTCTCTTTAAAGCTATTATTGCAACACGCTCTACATGGGGCTACCCTTGAAAAGCGTTCGGAGACTGCAGCTAGTCCAGAATGCGGCTGTGTGAGTGATATTGGGTGTACCGAAGTACGCCCACGTTACACCTATCCTCCGCGAGCTGCACTGGCTACCAATTGGTCTCTGGTTGCAATTCAAGGTGTTGGTTATTACCTTTAAAGCTCTACATGGCTTAGGGCCAGCATACCTGCGAGACCGCCTACTGCCACATACCTCCCAGCGGCCGGTAAGATCCCACAGATTGGGCCTCCCTCAGATGCCGTCAGCCAGACAGTGTCGGCTGGCGGGTCCCCAGAGGAGAGCCTTCTCTGTGGCTGCTCCGGCCCTTTGGAATCAGCTACCCCCAGAGATCCAGACCTCACCCACTCTCATGGCCTTCAGAAAAGCTGTTAAAACCTGGCTGTTCCGGCAGGCCTGGGGCTGTTGACCTCATTGTTGAGGTCCAGCCCCGATTATAACGAATGCATGTGTTGTGTTTTAAACTATCTTTTATTTTTTTTCTTCTCTTCCTTCTTTGTAAGCCGCCCGGAGTCCTTCAGGATTGGGCGGCATATAAATTTTAATAATAAATAAATAAATAAATATCCTTGGAACCCTCTTCCCTAAATTTTGATACATTCCTTAATATTTAGTGGCACTTACTTGATATTTGTTTGATGCTGTAAGCCTCAGCTAATGCATGTATAGTAAGTGTTTTCTATAAAGGAATTGTACTACTTATTTTTGGTTTTGGATTTTAGTTTCTTCATTTTGTTGTCATAATCTAAAAGTTGCTCTGGTTTCTGCTTTATAACATCTTTTATATAATGAACTACTTGTTCATATACAATTCAGTATTATTTTGCAGAGCAGAACAACTTTTGTTATTTGGTAATCTTTTATGATTACTAAATTCTCCCTGGCTCTGCTAAAACTATCGTGAATGCCAAAACAGATAAAACCACTGTGTACCCTAAACTTGATTTAGCAAAAAAATACTTAGCCTCCCCCCTAACCTAAAGAAAATTTTCAGCTTCACTTGTGTACATAATGTCACTTGTATATAAAAATATACAAGTGTCATTATCATTGAATAGAGTGCTGGGCAAAGGCCATGCCCAATAAATACAAATTTGAATGGATGAGTGTTTGGACAGATAAGGAATTTAAAATCTTCAGTACAATTCTATCCTAAAACCTCTTATCTGAGGACATGATCATGTTTAAAATTATAATACCATGAGTGAGTTTAGCATTGCAAAGTGATGGTTTGATACTGGATGTTAAGTTCTGAGGGCTCATAAAATTATAAAATCACTGTCATTAATTTTATAGAATCCCATAGGGATGGGTTAAATGGAGGTATTGGTGTATGAAATGGAGTCACTCCTAAAATATTCATTACCTTGGGCATCATTGGCATGAGAAAACCATTTACCAGTGTACTACACTCTGGATCTTTTGCAGTATTCAGTGCCATAGCTGCAAATTGGCTCTCTGATTATGGCTTTGGAGAGTTTAAATATGTGCATAACCAATTTCTAACCTTTGTGTACTTACAATGGAAATCTCAATTTTTAAATTACATCCAACTTATCTAAGTAGATTAATATCTAATAGTGAGTTTATGCTAAAAAGACCCAGTCAAAGAAACTAAAAGCTCTGCAAAATAAATCTCAGTTCAGAAGCTTAGAGAAATATATGAGTTTGAAACACCATGGAATGATAACAAGCAATAAAATATTAGCATATTGTTTTTTTAGAGAATTCATATTTCAGGAAAGATACATTGTTTATAGTGATTCATTAATGTGCCTTGATTTGTGAATTGGTCTGTGCAAATTTTATCTTTGAATTACTACTGTTAATCAGAAGTCTAAAAATATCATAGAAAATGAATGTTGCAATGAAGAATTGTAAATATTGTTTTGCATGCAAAAGCAAAATGAACAAAATTTAAGTGTGTTTATGGCTATATAGAAATGGGATTTATTAAACATTCTTTCCCTCCCTTCATCCCCCCTCTCTCTCACACACAATTTCCCATATGACAGAAAGGCAGGCATTGGAAATTTGAATGGCCAGAGGTTTTTTCTCCCCTGACTTGGGCATAAAGTTACAAAGATCCAGTTTTTCTTGAGGTATAGAGCAGGCAAAGATTCCTACACAATTGCCAGAGGATCTTCTTTTAGCTGTGTAATTCACAAAAAGGTTGGCTTCTCCTCATACCTCTAGAAAACAGTACCAAGTATGGATATCAGAATGCGTATGGCCTGCTAATAACTAGTTCATATATTAATGCTAGTAATGCATGAATGCTTAATTTCTATGAACTGAAAATTTTGTAAGGTCTTAAATAATAAGATACAACATTCTTACAGTTGCTTGCTTGCAGATGTTTCATTACCCAATTAGGTAACATCATCAATGCTATTGAGTATGGGATAACTAGACACTGTGAGCATTCTAAATCAAACTAAATCCAAAAATTTTAGGAACTTCCTATAAACTTGGCATTCAGTTGCCAACAATCTAATCAACTATCAGCTGATAATTGGTTAATAAATCAGCCATCAATAAGTACATAAAGATAAACCATATGTACACCCTTTCAAGAGACAACAGAAATATTAAGAAGAAAACAAAAAGACCAGGACACATGTCTAACAAGCAGCAGACAAAAAACAGGCAGAAATCAATATCCTAATCAAGGAACTACTTGACCAACACCACCAGACCAAGCTACTGAATATCAATGGGGAGCAAGTCCCACACTCACTTGCACTGATGATGATATTTAATTGGGTAATGAAATGTCTGCAAGCAAACAACCAAGTTCAGAGAGCACCAAAGACTCCACAATGACAATTGTTTTCAGAACTACATCACCGGTCAACCAAGCAGAAATAAAGATTACATCAAACTCTTGGCCAGGTTGTAAAACATTTCTATTGAGCTTTGTCAAGTAGACAAATCTGAGATGTTTGTGACTATTTTTGACAGCTTTGTTTTATAATCATAAAAATTTCACTTCTTCTTCCCCAGCAAAAGCAAGATCTAAATGTGGGTCCACCTTCTTCCCATGTTCCAGTGGAATTCATTGCATCATTGGCCGTTTTCGATGCAATGGTTTTGAGGATTGTCCTGATGGTAGTGATGAAGAAAATTGTAGTAAGTATCTATTACTTAAATGAGCAAGTTGCATCATTTGTACCATTGCCTAAAAGGTATATCTAAAAGAAATATTGCACAAAACTTGATAAATATTGAAAACTATCCATTGGAAGACTTGCTTGATTAATTTCACTTACATTCCATCTTTTGTGATGTCAGTAGGGTTGAAGGGAGAGGAGTTCTCCTATTTTTATCCCACAGAAATAGTCCTGTTAGGTAAATTGGGCTGGGAACCCAGTAAACTTGAAGAAAAGATTTGAATCTTATCTCCCTCTTCCCTATCCAAGTCCAGCTTGTCATCTACTATACTACTCTAGGAGGAATCCAGCAAAATGAAAACCATTTTACACAACATTTGCATCTAAATGTTAGTGAGCCAAGGTGGCGCAGTAATTAAAGTGGAGTATTGCAGGCAACTTCAGCTGACTGCTAACTGCAGTTTGGTAGATTGTATCTCACCAGGCTCAAGGTTGACTCAACCTTCCATACTTCTGAGGTGGTTAAAACGAGGACCCAGATTGTTGGGGGCAATTTGCTGACTCTGTAAACCACTTAGAGAGGGCTGTAAAAGCACTATGAAGCAGTATATAAACCTAAGTGCTATTGCTATTGGTAAATTCCAAGAAAAGTATGAAATCTCTTTTGTGGAAGCTCTGTATGTAATAAACATGGTAACCAGAATTAGGAAAACTGATGTAAACATGAAACACCTGTTATGTAATGGGGAACTGATACAGAAAACAAGGCTTCCAGCTGTTAGCTCTCCAGTTCCGATGAATTCTTAAGCTGAGGTTAGCATACTATCATGAATTTTTTAGCTATCGCCTTCTCTCATTTTCTGATAAGGAGGAAGTTACAAAAGAAAAACTTCCAGCGCTATGTTCTTTCCTGCAGCTAGCTATAAAAGTTATTTTTTTTTGCAGGTGGTTGAATAGATCTCATAATGCTGTGACCTAAATAATTGTGCGTTGCAGCTGCAAGGGGAAAAAAGGCAGAGGGTTTGACTGTGATTTAGTCGCATTTAATATTTTGGGGATACAATCTCTTGCTAGAAGAGAGCGCAGAGTTGCTACTTTAAAAGAATATTTGATAGATGAGATCCTTTTTTGGTAAGTTAACAAGAGGAACCAAGACCTGCAGTAATTTTTAGTGGATGTGTGAAACATTTCATAAGTCATTTCAACTTCAAGACGGTTGTTCTAAATATGGTAAGAGTGTTCTGACCATTCTGGTAGTGTTCTGAGTTCAAAGTGTCCTCATTTTGAACTAAACAATACAATATAATATAATATGTTCATTGTTCTGTCTTGTATCAGCAATATTACCATAGCAGCCCCCATATTATAGAATATATTTTTGAAGGGTCAGAAAACATATTTCCTTCATTTGTATTCCTAAAACCTTTTTCCAATAACTTTTAGCTTCAGTTGCTTTGATTCATGAACATTCTTCCATACATCTATATTTTTGGTGCAACATTATTATTACTTGTATATCTGGTTTATTTTTATGCTGTCACTGGTAAATGCTGTATGGTTAACAAATACAATTAATTAAAAACCAAGACTTTGTGGAACCAGTAATGACAACATTGAAGTTCATTTGCTTACAATTTGTAAGGACAGTGATTACTGAATTGAAGTGGTAAGGTAAAAGTTATAAAGCTGTCATAAAATTAATAACTAAGAAAAACCATAAGTTAACTAAAATTAATTATTAGTTAAAATTCAGGAGATGAGTAAAATATAGTGAGATAATATACTATCTAAGGAAAAATAAAATTAAGTTGAGCAATATCAGGTACAAAACTGACAACTAGAGACAGCAATGTAATCGTTCGGCATGAGTCACACCTGCTTAACTGACAATCAGTATATGGTGAACTTTGTATGCTGCTGAGTAAAGCTTGATGAGTTTATGAGTTAGGTTTATAAGAGAGACAGAAGAATAGGATGATGTAAATTTGATCTGATGTAAAAGTGATCTGTGTAACCTGATAACTATAGAAGACTAACAATACTGTGCCTGTTTCTGTAAAATAAACAGAAAAAGGAGCAAGGCGAGTTATTTCAATCTTAAAATGTTTCCAGTAGGATTAAAGCAGGCCCTTTTGAGCAGAGCAAATGTCCTGACAGCATAATTGGCAATGTGAGTTTAAATCCTCTGGAATTTGAAACACTTTGCTATCCTCAATAATAGTTCCTTACATATATCATTCTACCATTTCATTTCATTGCATTATTTTATTTGTAATCCACCTGCCCAGCAGTGACAATCACATGGAAGTTTACCTGTAAACAGTTTCCACACCAAAGTGAGTATCAAGTGTGGAATCATAGTTAGGCCATGGTCCACAATACTCTGTCATCAGTTTGCCCAGATTCAAGGTGACAGTTTCAGGAACATAAATATCAAGATTTTAGGATGGGTGAGCAATTCCCGCCAATGAGGGAAATCATACTATCAGTGGATCTTAAATACATCCCATGTTGGTGAAACTAAGCAAAACTGGGAGTGCAAAGAGACATGCCAAATACCATTAATTTGTTCTCATTACATGTGGCATGCTTTAAAAATAGGTGTCTTCTGACAATAGGCACAGTTGTTTCTGAAACCTTCCAGGTGAATCAAACTCAGGTGCTTTAATTCTCTTGAGCTCCTTCAGGCTAATCCAGAATGGACTCCTCAAAGTCCTCTAAGTTGGAACTGCTCATGACAGAAGTTCCCAGAAGAGAAAGGAAAAAAATGGTGAAGACAGAAACCTGGGGTTTGACAAATCTTCAGACCTCTTCCTACTACATTGAAGTTTTATTGTACTTGCAATATTAGAATATAGGTAACAATAAAAATTACTGCAAGTGGATGTTTTACCTCCCAAAAAACAAATTGAGTAGTAAAACAGATTTTTCAAGGGTGAAATCAACTTACCTTTGCTACCGGTTCGCAAATGTTAGCACAGGACCTTCCACGCATGCGCAGAGCATCAAAAATGGGACATAATGACTTCTAGGTGGATGGGCGGAGCCTCCCACCCCCACCATTACCGGTTCACCTGAATCAAATAGAGCCGGTTGAATAGCACCACTGAGTTTTTGTCTGATGGTGTCTGCATGAAGTGTCAGTTTCCTAAGTACAATAATTGTATGATGGAAAATTCAATTCTCCTGAAACTTGAAATAATTTGATGCATTTGACATATAATAATGACAGAGAGGATAACAACAGAAAACAATTTTCCATCTCATTTCTTTCCATATTAAAAAATGTGATATACTTTTCTATGAGTCAAAGTCAATCTCTGAATGCTTCTATAAGACCAAGATGTCTTGCTTTAGAATCAGGCTGCATCTCTTAACAATCCTAAAACTGTAGAAAATTTGAAGGCTGTTAAAGGAGGCACTTTATGTTGCTTGTTACTGTTTGTTTGACAAACAAATGATATAGTTTAGTCACAAAAAGAGTCATTGCAGAACAACATTTAAAATATTGGTTATATTCAATATGGAAGCAATCATATGTAGAATTAGGATCCCTACTACAGATAACTATTGTCAGCTTGGAAAGTGGCTCTTTGTTGAGATCAAGAGCGAGTAGAAGAGAACAGTGGCTGTTCACCACTGTTGTACATATCTTTCTGGAAGGGCAGTTTGGTGTAGTTGCTAAGATATCAGCCTAGAAATTGAGAGCCTAGAGACTGGCTGTCTTTGGGCCAATCATACCTTCTCAACCTAGAAAGGAGACAAGTAATTTCCCCCCCAAAATCTTGCCAAGAAAGTGAGGGACTTATTGAGGCTGTCACTAGGAGTCAAGACTGACTTGAAGGTATGCACATACCCACATCTTTGTAGCCCTTGAACAGCTGAAATGCTCTCATCCTAGAAGAAAGTTGTATGAATGCATATGTGCCTATATACAAAAGAAAATGCTAGTAGAAATTCAGCCTTTAGACTGTTTTAAAGCAGACCTAAAGTAGTACAGAAGAATATAATATGTAGTTCTCCACATATGGTTGAAATCAGCGCATAATTTCCCGTTCTTCAGTAGGAGATTATTCTATATTTAAAATTCAATTTATATATGCCTGTTTTAGCTAAGACTTTGGTTTAATAGTTATCAAACATGCCTTGGATTTTTGAAGCATATCACCATACAGTTCTTCCTTGGAGGCATTCGTCTTTCTGAAGTCTTATAACCATAGCATTTATTTTTAAATCATTTTTAGAGACAAAAAGAACCTTTCCTTTTACTAAATCACGATCTAATACAACTTAAGACATTCATTTCTAGAGGTTACAGATTTAGCATCGCACATCATTTACACATTCAACTCACTGACACATTTCTACATCAAGGTTTGTAAAATAATTTCTGTTTGAATCATGTGCAAGAAAGGAGGAGGTGTGCTGTTAATGTCAAATAGCACCTGCGCCTTCAGCATCTTCCTCCTTTTATACTCTTACACATCCTTATTTGTGTATGCACTTTGTTCAGTGTTTTCTTAACTTCTGTGTCACTTTCCAGAGGTCAAAACAAGGAATTTATGCTATGCTCTTAAGTTTATTATTCTTTCTGGCTTAGAGTTCCACTAATACAATAGCACTAGAAGCTGTGCTTAAATTTAGGGTTAAGTATGAGTTTGCTTTCAGTCAAATTACCTTTCTGTCTTTTCAGAAAAATATTTCATTGGCCAAATCCTTTATAAATCCTTTATAAATTTTCTATCTTTGATTCACTAATACACGAGCCAAATTAAACTGTCCCTCTCACAATTCATCTGCTTCTAAACTGGGCTCAGTACAGTGTTCAGAGGAAAGAAAAGACTCTCAGTTAAAAATTTAAAGCACAGATGGAATGGAAGTGCTCTTGGGAATAATGTCTATCAAAGCGATATTGCAAGTTTGAATAAAATATGCTTTTGTTTCCACAGCAGCAAATCCTTTGCTGTGTTCTACTGACCGATTTCACTGTAGGAATGGCCTGTGCATTGATAAAAGCTTTATGTGTGACAACCAAAATAACTGCCAGGACAACAGCGATGAAGAAAGCTGCGGAAACTCTCATGGTAAGTATGGAATTGAAAACATGGTTTTCACACTGAGGTGCCTGTTCTTAATTAACATTGTGCCATTGGTGGGGAGGAGGGAGGGATTTGGCTTTTATTGTGTGAAGTCTTTTTTGTATTATACAAGTAGTATTAAGAAGTTTCTAAACAAGGGAGTCTTGTACATCTTTGCGTTATTTTTAATTTAATTTCTAAAGTGGGTGTGTGCATCCCACAGGGCACATGCAGCCCCACAAGATCATAAACTTTTAACATTCTGTGATTTATGTACATTAACTATAGTATATATATTTACATGTGGCCCAATAAAATTCCTCTTGTAGCCTAGGCAAGCCAAAAGGTTGGAAACCCATGTGGTAAAGTATGGGGTGACTGCTTCGGAGAGGAAAAAGACAACTTCATATAATTTTTGGTTATGATTATTACATTTTGGGGTCAGTGGGTTTTATGCATCCCTTTTTTAAAGTAAAATATATACACTTTTTGAAAATGATAACAACTGTAGCTGTTAAGGCAGTGATGGCGAACCTGTGGCATGAGTGACAGAGGTGGCACACAGAGCGCTCTCTGTGGGCATGCACACCATTGTCTCAGCTCAGCCAGCTGGTCATTGGGTTTCTGAGGTGTGCATGCGCACCGGCCAGCTGGTCATCAGGTTTCCAGTGCTCTGGTGCATGCGTGCATGAGCACACATGAACCTTCCAGTTTGGGCACTTTGCGCCCAAAAGGTTAACCATCACTGTGTTAAGGACTACAAGAATTGAAGTTAGGATGAGTAGCATATCAATTCTATAAATAAATAAATAAATAAATAAATAAATAAATAAATAAATAAATAAATAAATAAATAAATAAATAAATAAATAAATAAATAAATAAATAAATAAATAAATAAATAAATAAATAAATAATAAATAATAAATAATAAATAATAAATAATAAATAATAAATAATAAATAATAAATAAATAAATAAATAAATAAATAAATAAATAAATAAATAAATAAATAAATAAATAAATGGACATTCTTCCTATCCTAGCAATACTTAAAGGAATAATAGAATATCTTGTTTTGTAGAAGTAATATAGTATAGTGCTGGATATTTTTGTAGCATTTTAGTAGTTTCCTAAGTGCTACACGTAAGGAGTTTACAAAATGTTCCAGTTTCAAACAATAACATCAAGTATGCCAGAGTTGGTCAGCATTCATGGTTATAGAAATTGTTAGCTCAGAAACTTTGTGTGATTGGAAAATGCCTAGAAAGAACTAGGGATTTCATATTTACTGTACAGTTGTATCAGCAATAGGCCAATCATATTGAAAAAGAAATGAGAAAATGGGAAATGATGGATTTGGAGGGAGAGTACAAAATGCAGTCTTATTAATTTTTCACACAAGCATACAGAAATGCCCAGATTTATATGGATTCTTCTCTATCATTCTTAAAAATAACTGCTGCCTATCTTTTATTGCAGACAGCAATCTCTAGGCATTTTAGAACAATCTTGTAACAAGAGTATTTTTAATTTAATGAAGACCTAGTTTAAGATCTTGAACTTCATGGCCTAGAATTTTGCTTTTATGTATCACAGGATTAAAAAAAAGACTTTTAGCTAGTCTAACCTTTTTCCAGTTGAAAGATACAGGTCAAGTGATTTATGTAACATCCATTTATATAGACAATCGTATGATTATATATATAGAAAAATTGATAGACAACGGTTGATACAGTAAGGGCAATGATAAGAAGGAAAGTTACTCAGAACTCATTAAACAATTAAATAAATATTTATCATTCTGACAAGTTATTGAAATAACAATAGCACTTAGACTTATATATTGCTTTATAGTGCTTTACAATCCTCTATAAGCGGTTTACAGAGTCAGCATATTGCCCACAACAATCTGGATCCTGATTTTACCAACCTCAGAAGGTAGGAAGACTGAGTCAACCTTGAGCCAGTCAGGATTGAACTGCTGGCAGTGAGCAGTGAGTTAGCCTGCAGTACTGCATTCTAATGACTGTGCCACCATGGCTCCTTTATTAAAAATAAAGGATATAAGAATAAAGGACTAAAGGATAAATTAAATACATTAAATACTATCCCAAGCCCTTTGTTTATTTAGGCTGTCTGGTATGTGATGCTAGATGGTATACACTATTAAAACAATTAAATATACAGACAAAAGAGCAAGAAGCACTGAGATAAAATCTTCCAACAATATCTAACAAGAACCACTTTAATTGTAAGGGGTCCAATGCTAACTATAACACCAAACCTAGGCAATGAACCATGTTTTAAAGAGCTCTTAAACAAGGTCATGGTGGGGACAAATCAATCTCTGTGATGATGTTGTTCCAGAAACCAGATGCTGCAAAAAAGAAAGCATATTTCCTAGGTCCCATCAGATAACATTGTTTAATGGATGGGATGTGGAGCAGGTTGGTTCTGCTCGTTGTCAGAATGGAGAGAAACTATAGAAGACAATGTCGGAAAGTACAATTGCTTTGCTTATATTTTTAAAGTAGTTTTCAATATAGTAATCAGTGCTAAATGTAGAAAAATGATAACTATTATAGCCTTGCAAAAATAATTTCATGAGTATTTTGAAAGTACCACCCCCCTCACCAGAAGTAGTGTTCAGCAGGTTTTGACCATTTCTGGAGAACTGGTAGTGGAAATTTTGAGTATTTCGGAAAATCGGTACATACCACCTCTGACTGGCCCCGCCCCCATCTATTCTCTGCTTCCCGAGTACCAGCTGATCAGGAGAGAATGGGGATTTTGTAGTAACCTTCCCTTGGAGTGGGGTGTGAATTGAGATTTTTACAGTATCCTTCCCCTGTCATGCCCACAAAGCTATGCCATGCCCACCAAGCCACGCACACAGAACACAGAACACAGAACATTCAATTAATGTAGGCATTTAGGTTTCTATTTGTGGTTTGTACCATTGTATTATGAATACAGTCTATTATGATTAGATTTTCTAGGAATTATTAACAATAAATGGCTTAAAATCAGTAAGATGCTATGGAAAGACCAGTTTCTTTCCCTATGGAGTCCTTCAGTTATTGCTACTTTGCTGCAAGAATAGACTAATGACAGTTACTTAAACTGATACCATTTCAATGTCACTTTTCTCATATTTATTTTATTTATTTTATTCTAATACATTAACAACATCCTTTCTAATCTCTTCTATCATCCTGCCTAAAACAAAATATTCTTTTCAGAAGAATATATCACAGCTCAGAACTCTACCAGAAGTAGATGTTATATTGCCTTTTATTAATAATGCATATTTTTATTACTTTTGGACATACAGTATTTAGATAATAACATTCCAAAAAGCCCCACTATTATATCCTACAGATGATTTTGTTTAGAAAGAGTCATTATAGTTGGTGTCATAACTGGGAGATAAGTTAAACTATTTTACATTTCTATTTTTCACTTCCTTTTTTTCAAATCCAGTTTTATCTTTAAAATATTTTTGCATTCCACATCACTCTTGGGATTCGCTTTGTCTTCCCAAGAATCCCACACTATGTTTTCAAACTGTTTCCTTAATCTTACGATGAATTCTATAACTACATCCTGATTTCTTGGGCATTTGCCATATATAGATTATTTTAAAATCTGCTTCAGATAAACACTAAAACAAGATGCTATTTTAACTTTTTATGGTGGGATTCTATATATAAATGTTTGTAAAAAAACCTCTTCATTCTTTTTGCTACTGTAAACTAATTTTAATTTTATTGTTGCCTTGCATGTTTCTTTACTGACTGATGCTTGCAGTCTGCTGAAGCTTGGCAATATCACAATAAAGAAGTTATTGGTTTAAGAGTAGTATTGTTGATCTTCAAGCCTCATTAATTTTTGGTTTACATGTTCTGTTACTATGCATTTTCCTCTTGATTAGCTTCTCATTCTTCTACTCAATTTTTTTCTGAAATTTTGTTGGGCTTTTAAACCCATTCTATTGAGACTGGTACTCTAATCTCCATTGTCAATCTTCTGTTTATAACAAAGTTTCAATTCCATAAGGTAGAAGAGATAAATGATCCATTAAAAGATATACAGTATGATGGCATTTGAACCAGTAGTTGTCTGGGCTCCTACTAATAGAAAAAATAAATCAGATAAGACTTTATAAAGAGCCACCAAGTGATATGCATCTTATTTGCTTAGGTAAGTCGTTCTGCTTTCATTTCTAATCCGGTTTCACAAATGCACTGGAAATTTCATATCTCTGATACCCTCATTGTGCTTTGCATCTTAAATATTCTTCTCTCCTATCACTTATGGGTTCATTGTTTGTGACCATGCTCTGTATTTAATGCTTGATCATAACAGAGATGAAATAAAAAATCATATCGATTAAAGCCTTTTTTTATCCTAAATCTTGGCCATTAAATACCGGTTCCTTCCCTCCTTCCCTTGCTACTGCCCATCTTATTCTTTATCAAAATATAATAACATAATGGATAAAAGTCCTCTAATGGATTAATAATTACTAAACAGTTGGAAGCAAAAAAACAGAAAAAATCAGCATAAACAATTCAAAGGGTAAGACTGGCTTTATTTTCATTTTTACTGAGGAATACCAATCAGAATATTTTCTTCAGAATATCTTTTCTACGTGGACAAATGCAAAGGTAATCCTCATTTAATGACTGGTTTAAGTTATAATGGGCTCTCCAAAAAGTTAATCATGATCCTATTCCATTGTTCTGATGGTGGCTTTAGCTTTATAGCTAGTTGCAGTGTTCCCTAGTCACATGACTGCAAATTACAATGTTTTTTGTTGATTTCTGGCAAAAAACACCCATAGGAGAGAATGAATTTGCTTAATGACCACTGTGTTCACTTAACAACCAATGTATTTGCTTTATGATTGCTTGAAAAAAGTCATAAAATTAGGTCAGTAATGATTTACAATGGAAAGTCTAGATTCCATTATGATTGTAAGTTGAGGGCTACCATAGGTTAGGGAGAGAGATTTTCTTTCATATTGCCACTTATATGAAATATAGAAGTGTACAGAGCTAAGTTATATGCAAAAGTCACTCAAAGCAGGATAATTCAAATATTTTATTGTTCCTGCACATTAAAAGAGAGCCATAGGGGCTCAGTGCCTTAATAGATGCTAGAGAAGGTCCAGCAGTTTGAGTCCTACCACCACATGATGGAGTGAGCTCCTGTCACTTGCCTCCGTTCATGCCAAGCTAGCAGTTCATCAGTATGTAAACATGCAAGTAGATAAATAGGCATCACTTCAGTGGGAAGGTTGCGTGTTGCGCTGTAGACTCTGTGCTGCGATGTGATGTCATGCTGGCCACATGACCATAGAATCATTTTCAGACACTGCTGGCATTGCAGAGACACTTTTACCTTTTTACATATTAAAAAACAGAATTTTAGGTCTTTGATATGCTGTATTTTAAATTAGAATACAGTTTGGATCTGATCCCAAAATCCAGGACAGACCTATGCACATTCAATATGACACAGTGACATTTAAAGTTCTAGTACTTTCTAAATTTGAATTCAGAATAAGACTGTGATACACTATCAGCAGATGGCAATAACAGAAATCCTTTGTCCTTGGTGTTGCACACTAATTTAATAATAACAGAAAAGCAACTACTTCTACTGGTTTGACAATTCGTTCCCATTAATATTTCACTTCATGAATAATAAACCAAAACAGTGTGAACTGATGTGAAAATTAGCAAGACCTGGTTGAGACTGTCGTTTGAGGAAAAATTAAAATATTAGTGCTCCTTTTTTAGTTCAAAGAATACTTTTGGTAAAGTATATTCTTTTTATTCATTTTCAAACACATTGAGATGAGCCGTGGTGGCACAGTGGTTAAAGTGCAGTACTGCAAGCTACTTCTGCTGATCACTGGCTGCCAGCAGTTTGGCAGTTCAGATCTCACCAGTCTCAAGGTTGACTCAGCCTTTCATCTTTCCGAGGTGGATAAAATGAGGACCCAGATTATTCGTGGCAATGTGCCGACTCTGTAAAACCACTTAGAGAGAGCTGTAAACATTGTGAAGCGGTATACAAGTCTAAGTGCTATGGCTATTGAGCAGGAGTAACAGTCCCATTTTCAGTCTGTATTGCCCCCTGCCCATTTCGAAAAAAGGATTATTGCAAATGATCAGTTTCTCAATGCAATCAAATTTTAGATAGTCATCCAATATTATCCAAGTACATCTTGAGTGCCTTCATTGCTGGAAATACAACAGAGTTTTAATTGCATTTAGAGCCAAGCACTTGCTAACATTTTAGAAGTGCCAGATTATAATTCTTCAATTTTATCTGTAAGCATAAATTTGCAATATAATTTTCATTTCAGTGTAAAACTGAGTTTAATAAATATTTCTAGTGTGTAATTGAAAATTAGGAAAATAAGAGCCCACATGCTTAGTTTCATTTTTCTAAACTGGACGTAGGTTTTAGCACAGTTTTCCTTCCACTAAGACTATGTAAGTATATTACATTTAATTTAAGCCAATTTAAGTCTTTTTTACATTCAGAAGGTTAGAAATTGCTTGGACTGCTTCCTCTTAACCCAATTCTGCTATTTCTCTTTATTGTGTCTGGTCTTGGCTTATTATTTACATAGGACGTACACTAAAACTTAACTTGTAGTTGTTGTGCTTATCTTAATTCAAACCAATTTAAATCTTTAACTTAATAGTTAAAAACAGACAAAAGAAAACAAGAAAATGCTTAAGATAGACACAAATTAAATGACACCAAATGCTTAATTAAAGCAAATATGTGATTCTGCATATTTTACTAGCTACAAATAGCATAGTTATAGCATCTGGTGCCCAGAAGCAGCTTCTAAAAATTTTTGTCAGCTGGAAGTAATTTCTCCTATAACTTATTATCTTGCCTGTTGTTCTTCACTATACCACAATAAAATGTTTGTATTTTAAGTGAATTTATTGTTTTTAGGGACATTGCTACAAAATGTGAAGCACTTAAATAGCACATTTGATGACTTAGTAATTAAAAAACATTCAATAGACTATTATACAAGTATTTTACAGTTTGAGCATTTATAGAGATGCATGCTATTGTGTATCAGTTTCCAGAAATTGTCTACTCGATTTTAAAGCTTTGTTACAGGATTCCAATGCAACTGTTTTCAGTCACAAGATGGGTGAGCATTGATTACATTAAATCAGTATAATTAACAAATAAGCAAACTTTTGAATTAAAAATGTTCCTTTATGGTGTCCTTTGTTATAACTCAGCTTAGTCTCCCAAAAGACAGGGGTTTTTCTTAGGTTTTATAATTATCTGCTTCGTCATGAAGGTAAAAGAAAGTGCTGATTTGTTTCCAGAGATGACCTGAATATCCAAATGGGGTTATCACTTCTGTTGGATTCTGCATTTCTTATATAAGATAGGAAAATTGGGCATTATATAATTTCATACAATTTTAATTCACATGAGCACCAAAATATATAAAAGGCTTTAGATGCTGACCACTTTTCCAAAATTATATACATCATTATGAGATTTTTCAAATTTCTGAAAATTATTTTGGGCACTTGATAAATACATATCATTATGTATTATTATGTATCATTACATAATGGTGCCCCCACATGTCCTGAACTATTTATTACTGTCGTCAAATCTGCATTATATCTATTGTGACCCTGTCTTTGGTTTCTTTTTTTGTATACTTAGAATTGCTATATGCAATTTAATACATTTTAAACAAAATTATATAAAGTAGAATTGATTGCCTTAAGTGGTATTATTAATAGAAAATAACAATAATTTGCTCCTACATATATTATTCCTTTCACTGAAATACATAGTATATACTTTTTATTAATGCCTGATTCATCCTCTGGTGCTTTCAACCTTTTAATACATATACACTTATTCTGAAAGAATTAAGATAGATTTCCTTTGAAGAAAGTTTTGTGGCCTGAATCAAGATGCAATTGGCAAAGACCCAAACCCCAAAACTAGCTACTGTAGTTATCAGATTATTATTCCATAGAGAAAAAAATTGAATGAGCTATTTGTTCTTCATATAAGAGAACCTTTTAAAACAGCATGCTGAGAGGTAAAGTCATCTACGTAAGGATGTAAGTTCAGACTTTTCATTGCACCAGATTTGACACCAAATAAAACCCAAGAGGATTTTAATCCATGTTAATGTATTACACTAATTTGTGCTAATGCAGTTCTGGTCATCATGTGCTGATAGTGATGAATAGCTGTTGGCTTCCTATGGTTGTTTCACTGAGTCTAGCAACTTATTTATTAGGACAAATTTTGTTTCATAACATTTTTTTCAACTTATTTTGTTAAAAGAAAGAAGAAAATAAATTATCTTGGAAACACAATTAAAATCCAATTAAATTCTATTATGTTTGGGGAAGTGGAGAGCAATGACTTTGCAAGGAAAATTCTGCAAAGTAGAATACTAGGCTGAAGAAAGGAGGGTTACAGGCCTCGTAGATCTGGTTGGGGGAACTTGGCTCCCATCCTGTAGGACTGCAAACCCATAACTGCAAGACAGCAGCCTATAGCAGGAAATAAAATTTAAATATAAGATCTTCATACAGCATCATTGTATTAACATTGCAGAGGCATGATGAGAAACATTGAGAAGAAGAAAAGAAATTTTAAATTTTTGAAGCAAATTATAAAAACTGGTATGGGAATATTTATCTGATTCTGAAACCAGCTGGATTCAAGGCAACATGCAGAATTTACATATTAAAACATGGTACAAAATTGGAATTATAATAGTTACTAAGAATAAGAAACAAACTGTGACTTGTTTATAATTAATTCCCAAAGGCTCTCCAGAAGAGGGGCTTTTTTATCTGTTTACGGAAGGCTGTAAGGGTGAGGCCATCCATATTCCAGAAATTAAGCAATTCCAGAAAAGGGGAGCTGCTACAGAGGCCATCCCACCTTCTCAGTGAACCACCTGGTAGTAGGAGGCCTTTACCATTTGTTCCTTAGTTCTAAGATTTTTCAGAAGTGGTTTGCCATTGCCTCCTTCCTAGGACCGAAAGAAAGTAACTTATCCAAGGTCACCTGAAGGTGGGCCTTGAACTCTCAGATTCCTGATTTCTATCCCAATGCTTTAATCACTATATCAAACTGACTTCTAATCAGATTAGAATTCTAATCATAATGTATTTAGGATTTAGTGAGTACCTGATACCATTATTGATAAGAAAGAAAGGTTTCTTTTGAAATCGATGCATAGATATCCTTAGGTGACTTGAAGACTTACTCAAGAGAATATAGAATAACCGAGTTGGAAGTGACCTTGGAGGTCTTCTAGTCCAACAATTGTCCTTTTCTTGGATTGATATTGGCGGCACTGGAAGCAGCACATTTTTGACTTGCTCCAAAGAGGGACTGAAATGATGACCAAGCCTGCTCTTTGGAATCCATGGCTTAGGTTCTTAATAAACCTGAACATTTTTTTATAACTTCATAGGTGCCAATTCAGAATCCACAACATGTATTCCTCCTTCCACACAAAATCAATTAAAGGTCCTTAGAAAAATATTTCATGTAGATTTGAACTTGGGAAGAGAAATGTCTGGGGAAAAAATAGTTAAATCTTCCTTTCTCGGGCGTAGTAGTCCCGGATCTAGTTAAAATGGTTATGCTTTTACTCTAATGTAAATATTGTGGTAGGGGAAAAATGAATCATAGATTAGACAAATCAGAATAGGGTTGTCTCTGATTATGCTGGAGTACCCTGTACTCCAATTTGTGCTGAGAAAATCATGTCCTTTGTTATTCAGATAATTCATTAGGATAAGTGGGCTTTATAGCTGCTGCAATACTAGTTTCCCTGCTCTTCTTTAATGGTAGTTTCTCTGTTCCTGCCAGGGAATATCAATATCCATGCTAAGTGTATTGATGATCTCTTCATTAGTGCAGCTAGAGTTAATATAACCTCTTGCATATTGTAGAAGTATTCCAACTCTTTTGAAACAATTTGATGTAATTAAATAGTTTAAATCCAGTATACATTCCATTGAAAGTGCATTCTAACTTCTCATTTTTTATTTATTTTAAATATATTTTTTTATTATTATTATGAGAATCCTAACTGGAATTAACCTGGTCTTTGAATTGTAATATGAACCACCCATAGGAATTGAGTGCATTAGCAGAACAATCTATTAGCTACAGATTTCTTTCTGAAAGGGAGCTTGTTTTCTTCAAAGGAGAATCTTATAACCAAAGCTATAAAGCTATTACATTTCCCTTTTACTTCCAGTTATTTATCATATTAGCTGTGACAATGAAACTATTAACATGAGGGTATAAAAGTGAGAGCCTCTGATTTTATTGCAAGATCATTTCCTTTTTCTTCTACATACACAAGATGAAAGCACAGTGATTAATGTTCATTTCTTTGCTAATCAGCCCAAATTATCTGCAGGTAATCTATTTCGAATCTTCCAAATTCTCTGCTCCAGCTGAAAAAAATACAATATTACCTGATTATTTTATTTATAAACAAAGGAAAATTGAATTGACTTAGACTACCTCCAGTATGTTTTTTTATTTTCAGAAGTCCCTCTGAGTCCTTCACAGGATGTATACAGATTTTCAGAAAACAAACATAGTGGCTTTGTTTCAGAGTATAATCCACCAGGACATAAAATAACATTTGTAGCTAAAGTGGTTTAAAAAAAGCTGGTCTCGGATAGCGGATTAGAGCGGATACAGAAGAACTTCACCAATTTTCATCTAGTAAATGGATTATTTATGATTAACTGTGTCTAACTCAGCAGCCTTCTGTGAACAGGCAAATTTTTCCACATAGCAGACACTTTATAAAAATAGTTGCAAAATTCACTTAAATGTTGAAGTGGCCCAGCTCCTGATTTTAATGTACCTCAATTTTTTTAAAGACATCCTTCTGTAGATTAACAAGATTTAAGATATTTTTTGAAGTATAAGATGCACCGGAGTATAAGACGCAGCAAGGTTTTGAAGAGGCAATTTTTAAAAAAAAGTAGGTAGGGAGAGAGAGGGAGAGAGAGAGAAAAATAAGTAGATAGGTAGGGAGAGAGAGTAGGTAGGTAAGTAGATAGAGGGGGAGGGGGAGAGAGAGAGGGGGAGAGAGAGAGAGAGAGAGAGAAATACAGTAGGTAGGGAGAGAGAGAGAGAGAGTAGGTAGGTAGGTAGATGTTTCCAGGTGTATTTATCCACCATATGCTGGAGAAGGAAATCACTGACAACCTGCAGCACCTAAGACTTGTTTCTGCTGGCACAGCACTTGATCAGTGTAATTCTCATCAATCACTCTAACTAAAGAGCTTTCTGAAAAGGGGGAAAAAGTTTTTGCACTGTGCAAACCTCCCCAAAACGGCCCATTTTTCGTGAAAATGGGCCATTTTTTTTTTCAAATAAAAGGCATGAATAGCCTTGGTGGGGCTTGCAGAGTGCTCGGGGGGGGGGCAAAAAAGAGCAAAAAAAGGCCCCTTTTTCATGAAAATGGGCTGTTTTTTGCCCCAAAAATTGCATGCATAGCCTTATGGAGGCTTATAGAGTTCTGCTGAGGGCTGGGGGGGGCACAAAATGGCCCATTTTTTGCTCATTTCTGGCCTCCCCAGCCCCCAGGATCTGTCTGAAAGCATCCATAAGGCTTGGCACGGCCATTTTGGTGAAGGGGGCAAAAAAGATGCTGTATTCGAATTACAAGACACACCAGATTTTCAGCCTCTTTTTTGAAGAAAAAAGGTGCATCTTATACTCCAAAAAAATACGGTATATAGATTTTCAGAAAACAAACATAGTTTGCAGCTACTGCTTTGTTTCAGAGTATAATCCACCAGGACATAAAAGAACATTTGTAGCTAACATGGTTAAAAAAAAAGCTGGTCTCGGATAGTGAATTAGAGCGGATACAAGCAACTTATTGCTGATGCATGCTGGATAATTTTAAAAAAAAACAAAGAATACCAAAAGAAGCCAGTATGTACAGTATGAATCAGCACTTGGGCTTATTATTGAGTACTCTTTGGAGGTTTGCCTTGTTTTACTAATGATCCTGTTTCTTATGTATCTTATACACAGTCTGTATGTCTTGGTGTGCATTCAAGTGTAGATGCATAGACTTTTATGAAAGTAGGAATTCAGTATATGAAAAATCGGGGCAGTATCATTGACAAAATACCCCACCTCTCACTTGTGCATTTCATAAGTATTGGCACAGAACTGCAAGTACAGGCTGAACGCTTTGTAGAAGGAGGAAGAGGAGCAAGAAGAATGCTTTCTTCTCTGCCTTAAAGTCAAAACTGTGTGAAGGCTAGATAGCTTATAATTCTATTAGGATAGTTTCTTCTTCTCTTTAAAGAACACCACAAACTTCACGTTCCCTATTCAATTTCAGTTCGTGAGTTTAGGCAGATTATTCTCACTTGTTCTTTGTAGAGATATAATGTATCTTATATCTGGTAAAACTTGCTCAGGCAATTTTGGGAAGAGTTACCCTTTCTCATGAGTTGGAGGATCAGCAGGCTCATTCATTGTGTTTTAAAATCTCTAGTAGGCAAAGATGGATGTAATAAGCAAAACTAGAAACTTCTCTTTTTTCTTAGAACAAAGCAAGGCAAACTATGGTTTAAAACATTTAGCCCTGTTCTTTGTAGGGTAGTCCACTATCTTTTCCAACTTCCTTAACTGAAGATTGAATTAAGTTGTACTCTTCTTCAGTTAAAATTAAAATGATATATTGCTTTATTTATATATTAATTCATTCATATACAAGTGCAATCAGTTTATAAACTATAAAAGCATCATGACAAATAAACAATCTAATAAAACGCAGGTTTTGTTGAAGAGTTGGGAACATGAAACAACAGCATTTAAGATACTTGAAAAACATCAATATTGTGGACTTCAGAAAAAAAGGGAGAGAAAACAATTCAAATACCATAAAATTGTCTTCACCTAAGACAGATTCAACTGCTTTTAATTGTATATTTTTACATTTATATTTGTATCTCAATATAGTCCAACTTACAGGAAATGATAAAACTGAGTCCAAAACAGGGGGTCAAGTGAATAATTGGTCTCAAGTCCTTTCATGCCCACAAGAGATCTAAGTCCAACCCACCTTGTTTCTGTTGACTCTTATATACCGCCAATTTGCTTTGGCCCCTTGTAGTTCATATTCTTGTAGAGAGTGTAGAAAGCATGCAATAAACCTGTTGTCCGAGTAATGAACCAACCAATCTGAGATGTTTGGCTTTTTCAAAAGAACTACTTTATTGAGTACATCATTTTGGCACGTTTGAAATGCAAAACCAGCTCTGGCTATTTCCCATGTTTTCAGTATAATTAAAGAACAGACAGCTCTCTCCCTCCCTCCTTGTCACGTGATACATTGTCCAATTGGGTGTTCTGGTGTCTCCTTGGTAATCTCTTCCAGCACTTGTTGGAATGATCTTGGTTCCCACGAGATAGTAAGTTGTTAATGTCTGTTCTGACATTCCGAAGCTCTCCCTCTCAAAGTGTGTCAAGCTGAGAAATGAAGAAAATGGCTGCAACAAACGCAAACCATTTCAAAGTTGATATCTATATTCATTTGAACTGCCTTGGCTCCTGATTCCTTCTACTTGACACAACTAGTCACTTTAGCCATGGAAATCACTTAGGCCTCATCAACAGAACCTCATCCAAGATTGCTCCCAAACTCTGAATGTATTCTTTGTAATATGTTTAATTTCTTCTGTTTATAAGAATACATATGACAGTTCATCAACATTCTGAATTAGAATAAAATATGGATTAAAAATATAGGAAAGAAGACATGGCATAAAAGGGACAGTTAGAAGTCTGCTTAAAGGAAATGTCATCAGCCTCTAACCACAAGATGTTCTAGCCAACATCCCTATGTCAAAAGTCCAAACCACAAGGTTCAGATAAAGTTCGTTAATGACACGTGGTCCATACCTGTAACAAAAGGAGAAGTAAGACCCTCATCTACTTATAAAGCTTTCCCCCCAAAATAACCAATAAGAAATGAGTTAAGTATTTCCGTGATGCGATGCTTTTGAGAATGTATAAGAACACGTGCTTTGATGATGAAGGTTGTTCAGAATTTGCAATGTTAGCCATTGTGAACCTGAACCTGGCTGCCAAATAAACTTTTCCTGTATCCTGAGAAGTCTAAAGCCTGTCATTTTCTGCAACATTGGCACTGTAAAGAAAATATAAATAGTACTTGGAATTTAGTAGAAAATCTGAGCTCTGAGTCGTTGAAAAAAAGCTAATTGCACTTGGGCATTGCTAAGGTCAGATTTAAGTTAGGTCACTAGATATTTTTTTGTTTCTTAAAATAAATCTGTCTTGTTTTAAGTGTATTGCAGAGGTGAAATCCAGCAGGTTCTGACAGGTTCTGGAGAACCGGTAGTGGAAATTTTGAATGGTTTGGAGTACCGGTAGTGGAAATTTTGAATAGTTCAGAGAACTGGCAAATGCCACCTTCAGCTGGCCCCAGAGTGGGGTGGGAATGGAGATTTTACAGTATCCTTCCCCTGCCATGCCCACCAAACCACACCATGTCCACCAAGCCACACCCACAGAACCAGTAGTAAAAAAAATTGAATTTCACCACTGGTATATTGGATAACTATTTAATATATTGTTTAAAAGGAAAGCAAGTTACTTTTAAAAGACTGAAACAGAGAGGGTTTTGTTGGATCCTAAAGCTTTATGCCGGGGTGGCGCAGTGGTTAAATGCAGCACTGCAGGCTACTTCAGCTGACTGCAGTTCTGCAGTTCGGCTGTTCAAATCTCACCGGCTCAGGGTTGACTCAGCCTTCCATCCTTCCGAGGTGGGTAAAATGAGGACCCGGATTGTTGTTGGGGGGCAATATGCTGACTCTGTAAACCGCTTAGAGAGGGCTGAAAGCCCTATGAAGCGGTATATAAGTCTAACTGCTATTGCTATTTATTTTATTAATATTTGTTGAATCTAAATTACTTTATAAGGAGCAGGTACAATGATTTCTTTATAACATTTTATTTCATTTTTCACACAATCTCCTTCTCATTCTGCTCTATAAAGTTTTTTTTTCTTAGAACAAGACTGATTGATTGATGTACCTACTTTTGAATAATAACTGAAATTGAAATGACTACTACTAATTCTTAAATAATTAGTCTCTGTCATCATAGCTGGTTTAGTAGATCCATTCCAGTTCAGATAAATCTGATAATGTGCTTGCATCACTAAAATAATCAAAATATTCATTATTCTAAATGTATTACTATGGTATCCATATACAAATTATGTTTCCTTTACTCTCAGATATATATGCTAAATTTCTTAACATACTTATTCTAGGATTAAAGAACTATTTCAAACATAGATTTTAATCTTCTACCTTGATTAAATTTAAAATACTACATCCTGTGACAAAGGTTTTGCACATTGCAGTAAACCTTTAATTATTTTCTTCATAGTAGCCGCAGTGAAATTAGTTCACAAATAACATGAAATCATAAATTATCCTCTACAAAACCCTCTATTGTCAAGAGTTATTGACAATACATTTATTTATTTATACATTATGCCATAAATAAATTACATGTATGAATTCAGCAAAAGTCTTGAAATCAGAAAATAGCTTACCTTTTGCAGCTAACAGCAAACTCATTTTCTCACACTATGGAAGCTTCAGGAAGAGTGCAGTTCTGAACAAATTTGGTTACTGTAAGACTAGAGAGTATACAATTCAAGAGTTCCTAAATTATCTTGCCACAGCTTAATAGCTGGTGCTAGGAAAATTTCTATAGGGATTTGCCCGCACTTAGCATTTCTTTTCACTTCACAACTCAGTCAGAAAATCGCTGTGAAAAAGCCAGCAAAATTATTTTTGCTGGGATTTTAAGGCTCTCCAGAGTAATTAGGTCTGTGGAAAAGTGATCTTTGCCTTGTAATAAAAAAGTGTAAAATGCATTTTAGGCAGTTCTCACTGTCTACTGATGCCTCTCTCCTTTTCATCACTTACTTCCCTGTTCCTTTTGTGTCTTATGCACTACTCTTTACTGATTGGCTTTTCTTTTGAACAAGTCTTAAAACTGTTTCTCCGACTGGTAGTAGGCCCAACAACCAAATGTAAATTATTTTACATACTTGTTGCGATGAAATATTGATGAATAGATTTCAAAAAAATGAAGAAATGAGTTTGATATATATCATTAAGATGAATATGCAGTGAGACTGAAAGGGGAATTTTGCTGCTTTAAAATCTCACAAATGCATTTGAAGATTTGTCATCTTTTTTTAAGTATATATAGCAAAACCTTAGCTATGTCTTCTTTGTGTAATATATTTGCTAATTATTATTACAAAAATACATCAGGTAATGATTGGGAAACCATGTACAATTATAGCCCTGCAAAATTCTAATGTCCCTGATTACGCTGATCAGTGCTGTCTGGACAAGAGGGAAATTTTATTTTGTGTTGTCTATTTTTTTTAATGTTTTTTCCAAGTTTGCTTATCTCTAAAACGTTTCTCTTCATGCATGTGGTTTCCTTAGAACACACATCTAAAACATTCTTAAAAGCATATTATTCCACTCAGTCTTCATTCATTTGTTGATTTTCCATTCATCCACAAGTAGGCTTAGTCTTTTCAAAAAAAAAATTCTCTTTGTCTATCTTAGTTACACTTTTCATCTGTCCTCTTAATAAAGTGCTCAAAAGAACTATGTCTTACTAAATGAATAGAAAAATATTTTAATGATTGAACAGATCGATTAAGGAATTAGTTGATTTATTCAACTCTTGTCTTTCTATAATCTTCAGATAGGAAAAATTCTTCGTAATTGCAGTGATTCCAAAGTGTGAGAGTAAGATTTGATTATTAAAAGTCTGCATAACACAATCAGTTACATGAGAAGTTTGTTGCTATGGGCTGTGTAGTCTCAGAGAAGAAAATCAGTGTGAAATCTTGGCTGATTCAATTCAGAATGAAAGTACAGCATGTTTGTGTTTTGCATAAGGGGGTTATCACTAATATTTCTATGTCTGCTTCTTCCTCACTCAGACTGTAGAACCCTCAGTAAAGATGGAAGCCAATGATGGTGGGCTATTATATTTTGAACTAGTTTATAAGTACATAATAGATTTTCTGATACTCACCCCTAGTGACTATCAAAAATCTCTGCAACTTTATTTGGCTTCTCCTTTGCATTCCCCTTAAGTGTTGAATAATGAGTTGGTTTCAGATGCATAACCTACATATTCACTGGGCCAAGAATGTCTAATATCTAACTCCCAGTCATTATAATTTGGAAGGCCTGAAGATTTTCCACGGCTGTTTAAAGATGAATAGCTGCTTTAGTGATCTGCCAAATTGTTTATTTATGCTGATATTTTAATTATAGAAAAGGCACAGATCTTACGACCCGTCTGATTTTGTGACCTGACTATATTTCCCTACTAAATGACACTATCCCTTATCTGAAACTCAAATGGGCTCTTTAAATTTTTTATGACAATTTTCAGAAGGAATTTATTTGCCCTTCCTCGTCACCAGAATATTTCCCATATTTTTTTATAAATATAAAGTTTAAAGTTCCAGCTACCCACATTGAAAGATTCAGACAATTCTACAGTAGCTTTGTCAACACAAACTCTGCCAAACTGGGGAAAATGTTCCTTTCATCTTCCTGTTTCAGATTATCTGGACTATTTTAAGGCACCCAGATGGAGCCTGCCAAGGTGAATCCATCGTCTTGGAACTCTTCCAAAATCTCAAGATGTGCAATGTTTTCTGTGATTTGCCCATTTCTATTCCACATTATTTCTCAAGTGCTGAGCACATTAAAGCTTTATTCATATTTCTAAAAAAAAGGTCTCTTTTTTAAAAGGGTGCTCAAAGGTTTTTATATTATTATTTTTTTGCTTCAGTCTTTTTACTTCCATCAAGAGCCCAAATGTCCTTTTTATGTTCAAGAATATGAACAAAAATGATCATTTAATTTCTGAGAATTGAGAGCAATTTATTGACTATTTTGGAGAGCTCTGTTTCCTCACGTCATCACCCATAATCTGGTAGAAAAGCAATGGAGACAAATGCCATCCTGGAATAATACCTTTGCCGTTATCTACCTATTGTCAACTGTCTGAACTTTTGCTAGTAGCTGAGTTAGGTTGATAATAATTCTCTTTGGTTGTTAGTGGTATTTCTATAATCTTAATTTGTCTTCTATTTATATGTCATTGCTCATACTACTGTCACTTGCCAGGAATTCCCCCCTTCCCTTATTACTATTGGTGGCAATCTGGATTTCTGGATTGGCTATTTTGAAAAGGTGGTTGCAAAGCTTATTAGACCATTCCTACACTTGCCCAAATCATATAATTCTTTCTTATACAATTCCAAGCTACAATTATACACATATACACATATTTTCTTATAACTCTCTCCCTGTTCTAGGGCCTTCCTCTTACTCTCCCATCTTCTTTCATATTACTACTACCATCTGATGAGGGAGAGATTTGAGATGGATATTTTTAGGAGATTGATTAGACTATCTGAAGCTCCAAAAGGATTATTCTGTGTTTTTTTTTAATGTCCTTGGTAGGAGGACATTTATATTCCGCTTATATTCTAATTTTGAAACATACAGGTTATCAAGTTGTGAATAAACATCTGCCTGGTTTGGAAAACAAAAGGCAGGCCTACAGTATAACCAGCAGAGGAACAGATCTCTTCGTCATCCCTAAATTTGTGTGGGGAGACCTTTGGATAAGGGAGAGTCTTTGAATAAGATAATGATAAAATGTATTTTGTTGCTTTATTATCCTGTGCCCTACTGATGAAGAATTACTGATAAATGTGAAAACATGTGCAGGCTTGTTCCAGTTAGCAGGAGATGAAAGAGACATCTAGTCTTCCTCCATTCCCTGCCTCTTCAGACATATTTAACAACTGGTTTGCAAATTGTGTGCCGAACCCCTGATTGCAGTTTTCATTATCACTCAACAGATGATAAAGTTTAGTATTATCATATTTGATGAAGACCTCCTAAGAACTCAGAGCATAAAATAAGGCTCTCTTTCAGTTACTTTCTATCTCTACATGTAGCAGTGAACACTTTGGGTTTGGAATTCTTTTAGGAGGAGTTATCTATGATTTTAATGTCATATATGAATAGATCACTTTTTGGTTAGTATTGCTAACCAAATTGATATGAATAATTGCTGAAATGATATTACATGCTTTTGAAGCTATGATTGCTTTTCAGTGTCTCTTTTTTTCAGAAAGGGTAATAATTGTTTAAAAAATTAAATTTAAAAGTATTTTTGCAGTTTATATAGTTAAATTGTTTGTGATTTTTTTCCATGTAGAGAAACCAGCAGATGTATAGCACCATTCCATGCTCCAGGTCTACATTGTAATTCACAAGTGTTGTGCTGTTTTGCTCCTTTTTTTACTTTTAAATACTCATTCATCATCCCCAGTAATATTTTGATTATATAGTTTCATATCAGTGCTATGCTTAAAATCCATAACTCCTAATCTGTTGAGCAGCAGCCAAGGACATTCTATCAATCTTCACAAACTCTCCTCCTTCTAGGTAATTGTCCTTGAGATGCATCTTAGCAACATACTTTAAATAAACATGATCTCTATCTTATATCATACTAGGTTGTATAAAAATAAAACATCCAAAACTTGTAGGGGATTACCAGATCTTTAATTAAACTTAGAAAGTCTACCGTGAATCTTGTGTATACAGAGCGTCAACAAATAGCCTAGGCTCATTGCGGAAAAAGAATAACAATAGTAATAGTCCTTAAACTTACATACTGCCCTCATATTGCTTTAAAGCACTCTCTGTTTGGTTTACAACTTCAGTATATTTCCTTCAGCAATCTGGGCCCTCATTTTACTGACCTCCAAACAATGGAAGGCTGTTTGGATCAGGATCAAACTCTGGGTTGTAGGCAGAGTTAGCCTGCAATACTGTTAGAATGTAATACTGCATTCTAACCGCTGCACCACCAGGGCTCCTAAGAAACCCTTAAAAGAACTACACTCCACTAAAATATATTTAACATTCTTCTATGGCCATGATGGTGAGCCTATGGCACGCAGAGCCCTCTCTGTCAGATCTCCACGGTGTGTCTTTCGTGAGCTTCTGTTTCCCTGTAAATGACGAAATAGAAGCTGAAGGGAAAAAAGACCTTACCTCTTGCCGTGCTGCCGGTGTTGGGATGCCCCACCTCTTTCCAGCCAGCTGGTCTTCGGGTCTCTTCTGCGCACATGCGCATGTCTACGCATGCATGTGCAGTTTGGCACTCGGTGGATAAAAAGTTCACCATCATTGTTCTATGGCATCACTATACCTACTCAATATATTACCCAAATATGGATTTTTTGTTTTAGTTTCTCTTATGGCCAGCATAGCAAAGCCATATGTTTTATATTATTATCAACAAATAAAAATCAGGATAAAATCCGGTTGTTTTATTTATTCTCTTTGGGGGATAATAATAGAAGTCCCTCGTTCCTCATAGAAAAGTAAAATATTTTGTATTCAAGTTTTTATTATTCAACAATAATAACAAGAAGTAGAAAACTTCATATTTGTGCTTGGAAGCAGCTATTATGTGCTGTACATCTGGCAACAAATGGCAAAAATAAAAATCCCAATCATCTAATCAAATTAAGATGCATTAAAAATGTGCTGTTTGAGATATTAAAACAATATAAAGTACAAATCTGTACAAAGAAAGAAAAGTTATTATTTCTTGGCATTACATCACTAAGATTTGACTTCCTGTTGTCCTTGTAATGCTTCTTAATCTAATACACTTGTGGATTTTGTTGTTGACAATGTTCATACAGATACCTTTGATGACACTGAGGCATAGTAAATTGTAAGAAATGAAAATATAATTCCAGTAATTTCAGGCTTAAAAGAAAAGCTGTAATTATACAAAGCTTGAGAAGAAGAAAGGTGAAAAAAGACTATTGGGACTCGAAGTAATCTTTTGCTGAAAGAAATGTGAACACTGGCAGTATAAAGCATTATTTGTTGCTGCGCTATTGATATTAACAGTTCCGGATTTGTAGAAGTTATTAAAACTTGGGAAATCAGTAAATAAATGTGAAAAATAAGAAAACTAAAGCATACAGTAGATATTGTTCTTTTATAAACAGTACATAGATATTATGAAATAGCTTCAGTAGATATTCGTTCGGTGCAGAAAAGGGATGAGTTTAATCAAGTATAAACCACATTTTTAAAATTTTATGTTTATTCTACCAAAGGATTTAGGAGCCGAGGTGGCGCAGTGGTTAAATGCAGCACTGCAGGCTACTTCAGCTGACTTCAGTTCAGCAGTTTGGCTGTTCAAATCCCACCAGGCTCAAGGTTGACTCAGCCTTCCATCCTTCCGAGGTGGGTAAAATGAGGACCCAGATTGTTGTTGGGGGCAATATGCTGACTCTGTAAACCGCTTAGAGAGGGCTGAAAGCCCTATGAAGCGGTATATAAGCCTAACTATTGCTATAAATATTCCCAGTCTGTGGCCCAGGGATCACTGCTGTTGATTAGAGCAGCGTTGGAAGAGTCTGATGCAAGTGCCTGTGTTAAGGAATGAAATTTGGAATCACCTTCAAACCTCACAAGAGATGTTGGCATTCTTGACCTGATGACAGTATTAATCTCTCTTTTCCTTTCTTTCTTGATTTTTTTTAGTTTATAGGCAGTCCTTTAGTGAGACTGGCAATTCCATTGCTAAGCCAAATGCTCCCTGGTTAAATGAGACATAATATTACTGCCAGTTGCGATTTTATTTCTGCAGTCTCCATTAACTGTGGGAAGTTGGTTGTGAAGCACACAAATGGCAGTCATGTGAAAGCAGGAGACTGCAACAGTCATAAATGCAAGGATTAGTTTCAAATCTGGGGGGAGTGTTTACATGTCATAACTTTGAACAGCAGTTAAACAAGGCACTTGGTAAGCAAGGACTACCTGTTTACATTTCACAAGCACTGTAAGCTGGTCTGTTTAGGCAGCCTTTTCATGTTTTAAGAAAATTGGTTTTCATATTATAGCAATAGCAATAGCAGTTAGACTTATATACCGCTTCATAGGGCTTTCAGCCCTCTCTAAGTGGTTTACAGAGTCAGCATATTGCCCCCAACAACAATCCGGGTCCTCATTTTACCCACCTCGGGAGGATGAAAGGCTGAGTCAACCTTGAGCCGGTGAGATTTGAACAGCCGACCTGCAGAACTGCAGTCAGCCGAAGTAGCCTGCAGTGCTGCATTTAACCACTGCGCCACCTCGGCTCTTGGTGTATCCTTTCAATGATCAATTACAAATTCAAACGATTACAAAGATTGAACAATATCTTCAAAAACCCTGCCTGATTGTCTTATTGAGAGCAACTAAAAACTGTGTTTTCTTTCTTTTTCCTTTTTATTTTTAGATCTATCTATATCTGTCTGTTTGTCTGTCTGTCTCTGTTTATATCTAAATGTCAGGGTTCCAAGTAACATCCCCAACTGAGTAAGGCATTTCCTCAAAGATCCATTTTATTAGAGATGTCATATTGGCACAACCTGAATCTGAAAGATCCCGGGTTTTCTTCACCCAAAGGAAAGTCAAAGTCCCTTCCCCTGCATCCACAAGTCCATCACATGGTCCAATCAATCCACTGTCCCAACTGGAGATGCCTCCCAATTATACCTCTCCAGGTGCAGGCTGAACATCCTTGACTCTGTTGTGCCTTTGGGTGCCTTTGTTGGGACTTGGAGGAAGGGAGAGGGACGGAGCAGCTCTCCCTTTCCTCCCCTCACCATTTACTATTTAAATTACACTTGCTCAGTGCTCCATAAATTTTAGGAATGCGGTGTGAATGGTATGCCTGGTTGATGTCTGTACCCACTTTTTAACTTCATTATTGCTGTATTTTTTGTGTTTTAATTGACTTACGTGGGGAATGCATGGATGAGTGGCTGTGTATGTATGAGAGGACTGAGAGTACAGCCTGGTGCCTCCTCCACTGAGTGCTATTGCAGAAGTGGTAGAGGGCCCAGGCCTACCTCCTGTCCTGGAATGACATAAATCGCCTGCTGGATGGAGCGGAGGCTGCGGGAGGGGATATGGGGTCTACGGGCGCGGGGGTGGGCCGGAGCATTACGGTCACTATGGGGAGAGGCAGGTACGACGGGGACTTCAGGGCTAGCCATTACCGGGGAAGGAGGGTTTGCTACGTCACAGAGATCCCTCCTTCCGGCCCTGCTAGTTCCACTCCAGGGCCAGAAGGCAAGAACTGTCAGGGCCCTGGTCTCAGGCTGTTGTTGCTAAATGCCAGGTCTGTGGTCCACAAAGCTCCCCTCGTCCGGGACCTAATTTTAGACGGGGCAGACCTGGCATGTATTACTGAAACCTGGCTGGGCCCGGAGGGAGGAGTCCCCCTCACTGAAATGTGCCCAGAAGGATTTCAGGTGCTTCATCAGCCTCGACCCCAGAGAAGGGATGGGGGAGTGGCGGCCATCGTCCGAAGGTCTTTAGTTCCTCGTAGGATCCCTGCTCCGGAGCTTGTCGGGTATGAGTCCCTGCTGATGAAGTTGGACCTTGGAGGTCAAGTGGGTTTGTTGCTAACGTACCTACCTCCCAACAGTGTTGCAACAGCCCTCCCCTCGCTCCTCGAGTCAGTAGCAGAGTTGGCGGTAGAGTTCTCCAGGCTTATGGTTCTGGGGGATTTCAACCTGCCTACACTCGGTGAACACTCTGACGGGGCGCAGGAGTTCATGGCTTCCATGACAGCCATGGACTTGACCCAAGTAATTTGGGGTTCGACTCATTCAGCGGGTCACACGCTTGACCTCGTATTCCTCTCGGAGCAGTGGAGACGTGATCTAGAGTTGAAGGGCATTAAGACCTTGCCCTTGTCATGGTCTGATCACTTCCTACTGAGGCTTGACTTTCGGAAACCAATCTCCCACTGTAGGGAGGGGGAACCGATTAGGTGGTTCCGCCCCAGGCGCCTGATTGACCCTACGGGATTTCAGACGGCACTTGGAGAAATACCTGACACTCTTGTCCACAATCCGGTGGAGTCCTTAGTCGCTGCCTGGAATACAGCTACGGCGGGGGCTCTAAACCGGATTGCGCCTTTGCGACCTCTCCAAGGCAGCGGATCCAGGAGCGCCCCTTGGTTTACCAAGGAACTCCGGGAGATGAAGCGCCAAAAGAGACGCCTAGAGCGCCGCTGGAGGGCCAGTAAATCTGAGTCAGACCGAGCACTGATGAGAGCCTTTATTAGAGCCTATCTCGTGGCAATACGGGCGGCGAAATGTTTGCATTTTGCAGCCCTTATTGCATCCGCTGAATCGCGCCCAGCCGCCTTGTTTAGAATAACCCGCTCCCTCTTGAAAGGGAGGGATGCAGATGACCCTTTACAAGGTAGAGCTGAGGAATTTGTTCAGTATTTAACAGATAAAGTCGCTCGGATTCGGACAGAGCTGGACTCCAATTGCACGGTACCAGCCGAGGTACCGGGGGAAGGTCTTGAGCATATTTCATGGATTGAGTTTCAACTTGTCTCTCCTGAGGAAGTGGACAAGGCCTTGGGAGCGGTGAGTGCTTCCACCTGTATACTGGACCCGTGCCCCTCCTGGCTGGTCTCGACCAGCAGTGAGGTGACACGCAGCTGGATCCGGACGATAGTCAACACCTCTCTCCGGGAGGGAATTTTCCCGCTCCTCCTAAAGGATGCGGTGGTGAGACCCCTCCTGAAGAAACCATCTCTGGACCCAGCCATTTTGAGCAACTATCGTCCAGTCTCCAACCTGCCCTTTGTTGGGAAGGTTGTTGAGAAAGTGGTGGCCTCTCAACTCTGACGGTCCTTGGATGAAACCGATTATCTGGATCCCTTTCAGTCGGGTTTCAGGCCTGGTTACAGCACGGAAACTGCTTTGGTCGCACTGATTGATGACCTCTGGCGAGCCAGGGATAGGGGTCACCCCTCTATCCTTGTGCTCCTTGACCTCTCAGCGGCCTTCGATACCATCGGCCATGGTATCCTTCTGCGATGGTTGCGAGAGGTGGGAGTGGGAGGCACCGTCCTTCGGTGGTTCTCCTCCTACCTCTCGGACAGGTCGCAGTCGGTGTTGGTCGGAGGGCAGAGGTTGACCCCTAGGCCCCTCAATTATGGGGTGCCGCAGGGTTCGGCATCCAAGACCAATAAAATGAAAATCAATGAAATGAAATGACTCTCAGAGAGAAGAATGTTGTTATTGCTAAATAACTATCAACTCCATGTAACCTCCCTCCCACTTTCCCACAGCACTAAGTGTGGCAACCCTATAAATGCAAAGAAAAAGATGGCCTTCAGGACTCCTGTCTGTCTGTCTGTCTGTCTGTCTGTCTGTCTGTCTGTCTGTCTGTCTGTCTGTCTGTCTGTCTGTCTATCTATCTATCTATCTATCTATCTATCTATCTATCTATCTATCTATCTATCTATCTATCTATCTATCTATCATCTCTATCCCTCCCAGCTAGTGTTGGATACAAATGGTTGGTATAGGAGCTGGCTCTGCTTTTTGTATACCTTGCATTTTTTTTCTCTCCTCACAGTGATGATTTTCCTGAGTCACCAACCTCCTTTCAGATTGTTCTATTCCCTGGCACAAAAATAAAAGCAACTCAAACTGTAGCACAAGATTTTTGTAGGTTTTCTACCCTTTTGATAAAATGGGATCAGGAAGGAGGAGTATGAGAAGTTGGTGATGTACCAGGATCTGAATGAGGAACTAGATAAGATATGAAAAGTAGAGGACAAAGTGGGCCCAGTAGAGGTAGGAACACTCAGGACTGTGAATCCTAAACTGTGAGTGTGGCTCCAAATATCCAAGGAAAAATACCATAACTTTCTGTCCAGAAGGTTACAATGCTAGGAACAGCTAAGGTATCGAGCAGAACCCTCAAATACCCAGGCCTCTGGTAGAAGACCTGAGATTGAGGAAGACACAGACTGTCCAAAGGGATGAGAAAGGATTTTTTATATATCATCCGAATTTTATTACCAGGTGCAGTATTTTCTTATGTGAGAACTAGCTTGTTATTGCAGGACTATACTAAGTCCAAAGTTTATTGGGGTGGACAACTTACTAGGGAAATCCATACCATCAGAGAATTTGGTTATCTGCAGATAATCAGCAGATTATAGATATTTTGATTATATTATGAACCCTCGTGGTGCAATGCTTAGAATGCAGGTTAACTTTGCCCACAGCCAGGCGTTCGATCCTGATGAGCTCAAGATTGACTCAGCTTTCCATTATTCCGAGGTTAGTAAAATGACCCAGATTGTTGGGGCAATTTGCCAATGGTGCTAACCGCCCAGAGAGCGCTGTAAAGAGCTGTGGTAGCAGTATATAAGTCTAAGTGCTGTTGCTATTGTTATTTTGTATGTGAATTGTCATGTATCATCCTGTCTGTGGTGTTAGCACAGCACTGTTATAATTACAACTTTCAGATACTTTTTTGTTTAAATCCTTCAATACTTAAAATTAATGTGCAAAATGGGAAAGCAGCAGAGCTGCTGAAAATTCCATAGATAAACCAGTCAAACTGATGTTCATGTAATCATCCTTCTATGAAGATAAATGTTGATGCCTCTGGTTATGAAAGTTGTAACATTTCTGTTATGTATCTCAAATAGTTATCTTAATAACTGAATAACTGTTTAATGTTATTCCCATACTAGGTTTTCGTATAGAAAAGATAGGATGTCCTTTATATTCTAGTTGTGTCTTTCAGCCCTCTGATATAGTATAGATTGATGAGTACCACTTGCAGAAAATACCAAAGAATGAAGCATTTTTAAAGTCATCTCTGATTTTTTTCACTTTATATGAGATGTTTGGGATGGCAGAATACTTGTAATGGTGTTTATTGTAGTCATTTTTTTACAATTTTTGAAGCTTGTTACACATTTTGAATGTAGCTTTAACCTTCAAATATAATTTTACTGATGTATTTTTAGTATGTCTCTTATACAATATAAAAATATTCTTCCTGTGAAACTAAGTTTAAAAGTACTTTCATGATATTTTGTGGGAGATGCCTATTTATAAATAGGCAAGTGAAAATAAATTTCCATAATGCTTTTAAATCTGGATGTTTAACCTATAAGTTTTCATCACATTATGGAGCTGAGGCTGCAGCTTGTGATGTATTCATGGTGTCCTATAAATTTTAATTTAAAACCGAGCTTTTAATCAATGTTTTGCAGATGTAATGGTATTATTAGTATTGTCTGTAATATGATTAGTATATTAAGACATACCATTCTCCATTATCATTCAGTTTAAATAGGTTTTTCATTAAAATTGTTTACAGAGGTTTACAGTGTTGTTCACCTATTATGGATTATAAATCTTGGCCTATTAAACTAAGATGAAAATGAATTTCAGACACAGTCACGTTGTTAGCATCCTTTTCATTGACGCAGATGGAAAACCTAGTTAGAAAATGGGTTTATTATAGAGAAACTGTGGTTAATGGGTTACAAATAAGCCAGGATATGCAAGCCAACTTTACATACTGATGTTATGTGCTGGATTGAGTATTCATTCGGGTAAGAACTCCAAAATTGATTTGTTTCATCCATCTCTTTATTTTTTTTGGCTATCCATTCTTTCTCTGCTGCTTCTTTAAAATCCAACTTTTGTTCCAATAAAGTATCCCAGGGAATACCAGGACTTGCACTATTCTGTTCTTTGTAGGTATAAACATATCCAAAGCCTTTGTGACTATTTTACCAAGTGTGCAGATACTTGACTGCTTATTCCTTTTCTGTTGATGGTTGATCCTAAAAAGCAGAATGTATCTAGTACATCAATATAGTAGTCCTCAACTTGTGACCATTGAGCCCAAACTTTATGTTGCTAAGTGAGAAATTTGTTAAGTGAGTTTTGTCCCATTTTAAGACTTTTCCTGCCACATTTGTTAAGTGAATCACTGCAGTTGTTAAATTATGTGATTATTAAATGAATCCGGTTTCCCAATTGACTTTGCTTATCAGAAAGTTGAAAAAAGATGATCACATGATCCCAAGACACTGCAACAGTCATAAATGTGAAAACTGTCATACGTGACTTTTTTCAGTGCCATTGTAACTTTGAACGGTCACTAAGTGGATTGTTGTAAGTCAAAGATCACCTGTATTATCATTGTTTGGTTGTTGTAACAGAGGTCATCATTTTAATCTTCTTTATATTCGTGACCCAACAAATGCATGCCTGACAAATGCACGACGACAAAACCGCGCCGATGAAACCGCGCCGTGATGAAAAAAACAACATACTGTGACGCGAAAACAACATTAGGGGCTAGGGTTAGGGTTATAATGTTGTTTCGTGTCGCAGAATGTTGTTTGTTTCATCACGGTGCGGTTTTGTCAGCGCGCATTTGTCAAGCGTGCATTTGTTGGTGAACCCTTTATATATAATGTTCAACTCATTTTTTTCCACTGGATTATTTGACTCTTTTATTAAAAGATTTTTCAGGTTTTTTTTTTGCAGTTTCAGCTTTCATAGAAAAGTCATCAACATAGCACAGTAGTTATTGACATTTCTCTCTCCCATTTTAAAGCCATGTATTGTGGCTTTCTGATGTGTAGGTAGGCATTTCATGAAGACAATAAAATCTCATTTTTCTAAGCATATTCTGCAGCTTGACACAATCAACCAAAGGACTTTCTGTAATCAGTGGAGCACATAGTGACTTCTTTTTGGTATTCTTTAGCTTTCTCAGTTATCCAGTGTGCATAAGAAATGATTCGGCATTTCCATTTACTTACTGTGAAATACATTCAGAGTTACTTCCCTTTTGCCTTTTCAAAATGGTGTATATTCAATTGACAGCAGTACAGATAGTGAAAATGATTGAATCAGAATGGGAAATCACTTGCTGTATTTTATACTACAAGTAAATAAAGATAATCAGTTGCATCTCCATACTTGCCTTTTGAAGGAAAATCTTGAACAATCATATTCTAGGGGAAAAAATTTCTATAATATAATCTCCTTAAAACGGATTGAGAGAGTGTGAAAAAAAATCTAATTTACAAGTGTCCTTTAAGTTCAGAATCACAAATGGAAACTTACAATTCTAGTCTTTGAAATAAAAAAGCTAAGAAAACAGCCAGTTGTTCATTTAAAACAGAATATTCCAACCAGATGAGACAACAAAGCAATATAAATTTGATATGGAAGAAGACTGGCCAAAATAAAATGTATCATTTTCTAGTTATCAGATTAAAAATGAAGAGTCCGTGCTCATGACCTTCCTGGGGAGGGAGAGACAGAAGGACAGACAGACAGACAGATGGATAGTAGATGGATGGATGGATGGATGGATGGATGGATGGATAGATAGATAGATAGATAGATAGATAGATAGATAGATAGATAGATAGATAGATAGACAGACACAATAGATGATAGATAGATAGATGATAGATAGATAGATGATAGATAGATAGATAGATAGATAGATAGATAGATGATAGATAGATAGATAGATAGATAGATAGATAGATAGATAGATAGATAGATAGATAGATAGATAGATATCATCTAACAGCTATTTTAAACCAAAGTAAAGAATGAGAACTGAAATTCTTCATAGTTTGGGGGCACCAGATTAGAGAACATGGCTCTACAGCATAAAATAAAAGCTCAGTCTTATTAACATGGTGTTATACCTTCACAAGAAAGAAAGCCTTAACAGCAAATAAGTGCTAATAAGAAGGAAAGAGGAGGGGATCAGAATTTTTAAAAAGGGAACAGACATTAAAATGAGGAAAAGACTCTTCGAATATATTTTCTCTGTGCCAGTACAATCTTCAGCACTCTTTTAATAACAAGCTAAAGTACAGTTATAATTGCATAGTAAAATTACAGAAAGTATTAAGATTTTTATATTGGATATTTTTCTTTGCCAGTTTTCTGCAAATCATAGCTTCATTTTCAACTGGAAGAATTAATTACTGAAGTGCATAAAATTGAAGAGCATCATCTGGCAGTGACAGAGAATCATATCTTGGCTGAAAAAGAACAGATGGGCTTCTTTTACACCTTAAGGCTTTATTGACTTTAGGATGGTGTACAAGTGCTTTGTTACGATTTCTACAATTCATTATTTTTTTTAAAAAAAATAGGGTCTTTTGTTTATATAATATTGTGTGTATCTTTTATGTGTATAATCATAAGACTATTCAGTTAAAAAAACTTACATTTCTGGAACAAAGTTTTGGAAATGAAAAAGTGATAAGCAGTCTCACCCTAAAATTGCATTTGTGCAATTTTTCTTGAACCCTTCTTTCAAGCAAGTTATTAGTCAAGCTGAAAAATCAAAACTAATGGAGTCAGAAATGTTACCTTGAAGTACATACTTTTCTTATCTGAAAAGGCCAAGTGGAAACAACAGGACTGTACAATTATTGAGTTTTATAGTAGCCTGCAAACAATAAATCATTAACTCATTTCCATACTTCTGCACAGTAAATTTACATGTAGGATAATTCTAATTTGCTGCTTTCCATATTCCAGTGTTAAAGCAACACAGTCCACTAAGGAATTTCTAAGCAGTATATGGATGATAATTATGATGAAGGGTTTTGTGAATCCATGCCATGACTATTTATATTTACTTACACACACACACACACACACACACAAACTATTCAGTTTTAAAATCTTTCAGAAAAAGTCCAAACTAATTGTTTCTAAGAATGAATTGAGATTGTTCAGAATGACTACTGAAAGCAGTACTAAATTGTGATTAATTTCTAGACATAATATAAAATGCTGCGTTGCACTTTCATACTTATAGACATTAATTTTAACAAGGCTCCGCAAGGAACTAGAACTCAATTAGTGTGCTCCTCATATCATCATTAAAAGTATTATATGCTACAGGTAGTCCTTGAGTTATGATAATAGACCCTGCCCGTTATGGTCAAAAGTTGGGATGGCTGTTAAGTGAACTGCCTCGCTTAATGATCCTCCATTCCTGCTCTCCCCAATGCAATCGTTAAATGAATGCACAGGTCATTACGTTGAGCACAGATTGCCTTTGGTAGGTTGAAGCAGTTTGTGGCTGCACTTAGAAAAACACAGCCACTTGTATGATTGTGCCATGTGGCCCAGCAGTGGAATGGCCTAGCCTACCCCAACCTCCTGAGCTCTATGGATCTTTCCAAGGTAAGTGAGTGAGTGGTGACCAATGTGGGGAGAAGCATGTTGAACCTGGGGGGGTGGAATAAGATGAGTGCCTCTGGGGACCTGACAAGGCAGGATGGGGGGAAGGGCAGGAGAGTGTGCTGCAGAATTTCTGTTGTCAATCACAAGGCTGATTGATCCAGGGGCAATGTAGCAGCTTTGACTCTGAAACTGGTGATAAGTATCTTTTGGAAGGTCTAGCAATAACTTTGAATGGTCCCCAGGTAACCAGTATTATATTATAGTTATAATATAATTTTGTAATGTGTTACTTTAAGGTGCATAGCTACCACTACAATTAATATGAACCATATGAACCATAATATATATATAAATATAATTCTAATATTGATCATACAGTTAGTCCTTGAATTACGATCACATTTAGGAATTTCCATTGCTAAGCGATGCGGTCTTAAAGCATGATAGTACATGACGTTATTGCTTATCAATGGCAATCCTGGCAGTCATGGTTGGCATTGTAACTCCAATCATGTGGATAATTAAACAGAAGCATATAAAATCCAGGCAAGGTGTGTGGTGGTGCCATGGGGGCCAGGGGGAGGAGACCCTGGGAAACTTGGTGCAGGCTACCTGTATATTGGGAGTTGTTGCAGTGCACACAAGCTCAGGGAGGCGGAGGAAAGAGGATGCAGATGAGGATATGTTTGTGTGCACAGGGAGGCCAGAGAAAGAATAGACTGTAGCTCAGGGACTCCTTGATGCACCACCGTTCTGGCAGCAAGAAGCCCTGAGCCACTGCACGACGCAAAGCCAGCCCTAGTCCACCCAGCAGCATGGCATAAAACATGTATTGCTTCCCAAACCTAGGGCATGTTGTTAAGATCCCGCTTTGCCTCATGCTACAGAGCCAAGCTGGGACTGGACTTCTCACTGTGAAGAAATTTGCACTGTGTTGTGGTTCAGGGGCTCTTGCAGGGGTCGTAGGCTGGTTAATTTAAAGCAAACTAATCAAAGAGGCATTACTAACATCTCTTTAAGTGATTGCAGGCACATGTGAAATATATGATAATAAGTATTCATGTGACCTGCCATCCCAACATACCTGGAGGGTCTCCAATTTAAGAAGAAGTCAATATTATTGTTCTCCCACATGAATGTTTGGAGTGATTTTCTTCTTTTTTTTCAAAGATTCTAAAATCAAAAACTTTTTAAAAGACTAGACACAACATAAATGCATCTAATATTCCATCTCATAATATTCTAAGCTTAAGTCTCCTTATACACCATGATCAATATTTATAAAAGGAAGATGGAAATGAGAAACAAATGTGGTTAAAGGACCAGCACTGTTTAAACAATTTAACTATGTCATTAAACTTGGCTCACCGAGAAAATTAAATGAGGTTGATTCCCATTGCCAAGAATAAATAATAATCACCCTATTTTTAGGAGATGGGAATAAACTGAGCATAATAAATAAAATAAAAATTATGTTTTGACACATACGCGCAAATACTCACCCTGTGCAGATTTCACTGTTAATTATCTAAAGCTTGTCAGGATACAATTGATGTTATGTAGATCATTTAAAATGAACCAAAAATACCATTTCTTCAGGTCCCCTGCTGTTATTGGTGACAGTTAAGTGAGAAGATTAAAAAAACAAAAAGCAGTAGTATGAAGTATGAAAAGGGTTTATGGACATAATGGGAACAGAAAAAAGTTGCAAGGATAGTAAGGTATGGAGATAAACAACGGTGTTGGTCTAAACTAGTTTTCATTACCTTCTATCTTTTTATATCATTCTTTTAATCTACTTGCCTTACTTTTTCTCACAACTTTTCTGCACTCTAAATATCCTTGCTTACCCCAACAGTGAAGAGCATGACAATTTTGTATGAAAATACACACAGACACACACAAACACAGACAGACATGTAAAACCTAAAGAAAAAGACTTTCTTCAAAGAGAGAGAGAGAGACCTATTTGGAGGACTCCTTTGGTATTTAAATGAATAACTAAAATTAACATTAACACATAAGCAAGGCTAGAATAACATTTATTTTTGGTTCAAACTAAAGCACAAGAATACAATACATTTTAATACGATAATGAAGAATTGAATGAAGCACTAGTTTCATTCTGATCTATATACTTTGAAAAAATGCTACATTCTCACATACACCTTTCTCCACTGAAACCAGTCTAGAGTTGCTTGATAGATCAGAGGAAATTCCATTTCTTTTTATTTGAATAAATTTATTAATGAAAATGCCTCTTGCTGAGCTAAGCAAGTAGCTTACTATATTTATTTTATTTATTTGAAATATTTGTATGACCACTCATCTTAAACAATTCAGGGAAACTCATAACAACAGTATAACCAATTATACCTATCTATACCTATCCAATTATACCTATCTATAAAACAATAAAGTGATCAAATAAAAACAGAAGCCTTGCACTTTAATTAATCCCTCATGATGTCCTGCAACAAGCTTCAATTAGCCACAAACATCATTCTTTCTATGGTGTTATATCCTACCCCAACACTTTGGTAAAAAAAATTCAGGTTTTGGTGGTCTTCTGAGAGTCTGAAAGAGATTTGAGAGTGCTGTACAAGTAGGAGTAGCTACAGAAAAGGCACACTTCCAAGGTCACAGTAGGCGGTAAGATTTATAAGAAGGGATCTGGAGCATGCTTAGCTTACTTGATCTAGTGGGAAGGGCAGACAAACTTAGAGAGATGCAGTCTAACAAATAAACAGGGCCAGGGTCACACAGATGATATAATCAGCTCTTTGAATTTCACCTGGGAAGAAATTGGAAGCCAGTGCAGCTTGCACAATAGAAGTATAATGTGAGTGAATGTAGGCACATCCAATATTGTATGTGCTGCTGCATTCTGGACCAATGGTAACTTTCAAGTGATCTTTAAGGGCAACCATATGTAAAGCACATTGCAGTAATCCAAATGGGAAATAAGGAAAGTGTGACAACCATGAGCAAGGTATCCTGGTGCAGGAGAAGTATGCAATTGGTACACAAGGAAAATCCTTGCAAAGATTTTCCTAGTTATGGCTGCCATATCAAGCAGGAGATATGAGTCCATGAGGATCCCCATTTTTAATGATTGTAAGCCACCCAGAATTACCCTGAGTTAAGATGGGCTCTGTCCCATCAGATAACCTCACCCAGCAGTTTCATGTAGATATTAAAGACCCAACCATATTCTATCTCCCAGTTTGGCCATAACCAACCAGGAGAACACAACTGGCTAAGCTCACAATCATAATTGTTCAACCTGCTCAAACTCCTCCCAGATAACAGGATTCAGACATTCCATTATTTTTTCCTTAAAATCTGTACTCTCATAAAGATTGCTTTATTAGCTTTCAGATTTTGATTGATACAGTATAACCCAATGGCAGATTCATAAGCATTGTTATAAAAGGTCAGCCGATAGAAATTTCCTGTATGTTGGCCTTTCTCAAATCTTTCTGTTTCCATATTTTTCTCCAGTTCAAATCAGAGAATCGTGTCACAGAACCAAAAGATTGACATTGGTTCTAATGATGTACAGATGTGAAAAGCAATGAAAAGTGAAACTAATCAATTATTTCTCTTCTAGCCAAACTTCAGAGTGATAGAAAATATTCATGGTGATTTTTACAGATTTATGCTTACTTTTGAGTTATACCTTAACTGACTTTGTTCATGTCGGTGACCTGTGATTTAATTGTTTATGCACATGACTGTTTAGAATTGTTTACCTAATCTTTACTGCAGAATTATTTAGAATACAGTTGTTCATTCTATCGTTATATAATTCATAAAAGGAGTTTATATTAATCCAGTCATGTGGAGATGAAAAAAAAACAACCATTATGAACGGAAGCTATCAAATTATAGGCAAGATGTTAATTTCTGAATGGAATCTTTGCAGTTTATATTTCATGTTGAGGCTTGTCTAATGGAAAATTTGTTCAGATGCTGACATCTCCCAGATGTAAATCCTCCTTATTCAAGATAATGGGGTAAACACAGATGAATAGATGGGTTTCTAAAAGCTATTTTCACTACTAGATGACAATAGCTGGTCACCGTTGAAAATATTTGTGATGAGAGCACCATGGAACAGAATAAGAGAGTAAGAAGGAAAGCGGGAAATACTAGTTTTCTATTTAGTTCACAATGAGAATGTCTAACACTAATATAATAAAATACTGATTTAACAGGCGGTTTGAAGGGTTGGGAATGCTCATTAAAATTTAACATGTAATCCACATCAATGTATGTAATTTGCCGCGGGCAAAAAAAAAAAAGCATAATTACTAATAAAATCTTGATTTAAGAGATAAATCCTTGATTTAATAGGGATGAAGTCCAAATGGATAATATGCCCATTGTGTCCAAAATCCACTAAACTGAGGTTCATTAAACAAAGAATGTGCTGTACTAACATTCTAGCATCAATTCTCTATTGGCTTAGATTTGTAATAAAATTTAGTGGCTTCCACTGATGATGTGTTTTCACTTTTAACATCTGCATATTCCTGTTGGTTTAACAGGCTATAAATAAAATCAGTCATTACTTCCTAAGGAATAGTAGTTTATCCAATTGGTGGCGATGTGACTACATGATGACATGGGTAGGGCTATGTAAATGCTTTAAGAAGTAATAATCCAAATGAGATTAAGTGAAATATGTTTTTGGCCAATGTTATTCTCTGTGGATAGATAAAATGCCCAGTTTGAAAGGAAGAATTAAGACTTGTGACTTTTAGCTGCTACTCAAAGTATCACAAAGAGCAAACTTTGTGCAAGAGACACCTCACAAGAGGAAGCAAAAACTCCATCAACTCTCCACTGCAGCGCCTTCAAACCATCCTAGCTATATATGAAGACAAAATCATGGTCTCATCTGATATCACAGCCTTGTTCATGTCCTTAGATCCAAAATTAGCCAAAGAATCCATTGTTCCACAGTACATATGACTTAATAAAATATACAAAGATCGAAACTCCCAAGATTATGGATCTCATAAACCTCTGCCTAACCATATACTTCCAATTTTATGGACAAACAAATTAAAGGCATACTTATGGGATCACTGCTTTCAGAACTTATAGCGGAGATCATTACGCAACATCAAGAAGCCATAGTACTTCCAGAAAAAAATACAACCCAAAATATGAATCAGATATGTAGATGATAACTTTGCTATATATAAAAAGCACAGCTAGTAATTGGGTGAAAAAAGAGCAAACTATTCAATTCAACCTCACTAATGATGTCTTCCCTTATTAGGGACTATCCAAGAATATATTTCTCTGACAACTATTTTTTCATCTTTCTTATTATTAAAATAAAATTTAACACAGTCTGTGGGAGCAGTTGGAAAGATCAGTCTTCTAGTTCAGGGACTAGCTGAACCATCTGCTCCATTCTAGATATTGTTAAACTATAGTTCCCAATAGCACAAAGCAGTGATGAGCAATTGGTCCTTTAGCACACCCAGATCAATTATTATTTGCATTCGCCAGTTAACAGCCACTCTGATGAAGAAAACATTTTTTTCTAAGTATCCAAACTCATTATTTTACGTTCTTGGAAAAAAATTATTCAATTGTTTAAGAAAAACTTGTAGATTCTTTTGAGTTCAGCAATTAACTTTTTTCTCTTTTTGAATTAATTGTCAGTACTGTACAGATAACATTTTAATACCCAATATTTAATGGAATCATGGGTCATTCCAAATTAACATTTGGAAAGGAATATTATAATGTTTGCTTCTTGGAAGAATAAGATATTCTTGTTATTTTTATGAGCATTATAATTAAATTAACATAGCCCCTGGATAATGTGTTGATTCTAGTTTGATTCTACTGTTCTTGGATTTATGGTGGGAACTTGTGTGAGAATTAGTCTTGCAATTTCTCTCTGTATAATGTGTCTAATGATAAGTTTAAAATGGAAGTTACAGGGCTTGTGGACAGTGATTGTGAAAATAACTGCACACTATGCAACTAAGTTTTTAAAGGATAAGGAATACATTCAGATCATCAGCTTTTTGATGCTTTTTCCTTTTGGATCAAGTCGGAAAGCTCTGATGATAAAAACAAATGAAGGATGCTGTTTTTTCAACTATTGAATATAAAGGAGAAAGCCTATCTACTATTCTTGCTCTGTAGACATGATTTTCAAACTGATTTAGTGGTGAACTCCCCTAAGACCAACTACTTAAAAGTTGTTGACAATGAAGTATTATTATATATGTTGTTCTTTGTTTACTGTCTAGACAGTTTAACAATTCAGGATGTTTCTAAAATATAACAGCAGGAAGGAGCACGAGAGATGATTATACAACCAGACTCTGCTACATCTATGTGTATTTTGGGGGAATGTCGGGTGGGTTCCGGCAGAGACTAACTAAAATTGCTCTGCACATGCACAGAAGCAAAGAACAATATGGCAGCGCTTAAGGCGCTACAGGGAGAACCAATTCAGGGACATGGTAATCCCAAAAGTTATGTTGCTAAGTGAAACATTTATTGAGTTTCGCCCCACTTTATGATCTTTTGTATCAAGTGCTGTGTCCAATCCAAGAATGGAGAGTGCTGATCCATAGAGTGGCTGGGGATTGGCAGTGGCATGACTGAATTGCTGGTGATAAAAATGATGACATTGTGTTTTCACATGACCATCAACAATATTCAGTTTTCAGTATGAATATTCTGGGCTATACAAACAAAAACTTCCAGAGAGATTCCTTGGGTTCTAGATCTGTTCTGTTCTCCATTTCCTATTTAGGGTTCATTTCAATAAAGGAATGTGCAGGATTCAACTTTTTGAATCTTGTCCAACTATTTGAATTTTGTTGCTTGCTCTGTTTGTATGTTGGGTTTGAAGTGGAATACCTAGGGTGTGCTCCATGCTTCACTTAGAAGATGAAAGTTTCTAAATGTGGAGATAAGTAGAGGAGAGTGTCTTTATTTCAGACTTCATCTCCAACATAAACAGTGGTGTGTAGAAGCTGTCAGAGTGTGGAGGCAGCAGATAGAATTGTTGGTTGGAAGAACAACTAAAATGGCTTTCTGAACTGAATCTATCAATTAATAGCCAGCGAAGAATTTTTTTACAAAATGTACCTCCTGTTATGTTATGTGTAATCGTTAACAAGCCATTTTTCTAATGCATCTATTTACATTGAATAGGTAAATCTATACGCACTGCATCTTTATTAAAGATGAAGAATTGGTTTTTGCTTTGCATCTCATTTTTCCATGTCATCACAGTCAGTTTGCGCAACTGCTACTTTAATAATGGTCCATAAGCGTAATTGTAATTTAAATGACTCAGGGATTCTACTGATACTGGAGTTATTTTTTCCCCTAACTACAATAATATATGTCATTGCAGATTTGCTGATGTAGACCTGTATTAAGTCTTGTGACTGAAAGATAAAAAATAGGTAAAAAGTTACATTTCATTGCTGGTGATAGAATATGTGTGTATCTTAAAAATGGATTAACTTCCGTGATGATTCATTTGAAGATCCAGAATTACTTTTTTTAAAGTACATAGCAAGGTCCAAATGAGTCTGTTTTTTAAATCTAATGACTTCCAGATACTTCAGAATTCCCAGCTAATATCGGAAAGGAATAAATCCAAGGATCCCAATTTGAGCAACCAGGACTATGCTGTCACTTTTTTTAACAAGGGGGTCTCACTGGAAGAGGAATATGAAACATCATGGGTTATGTATAATATATTAGGGTGGCAAAAACTCATCCAAGAGCTGAAGTTTAGAACATAACATTTATGGCATCATTATAATTAGAACATGTTTTAGTGTTCAGTGTTTTCCTGGGATAAACCCTTGTGTATCACTTGGGGAAAAACCCCAAACTTTAAATAAACGTGGAAGGACAAAATGCAAAAATCAGCCAACTTGCAATTAATTTCAATATGAATTATGTTTTAAAAAAAATTCCAAGCATGTATATAAAATAAAGAGTTTGGCATAATTAGTTGTGGTGTTTTATTTATTTATTTTACTGCTGTAATTATGGTGATGAATATGCATGAGTTAGCTTGGAAAGGCAAGCACAGCAAGCAGTTGTGTTTAATTAAACTTTTAGCTGGCTTAGTTTTGAAGGCTGATTTTTGTTTTGTTGTTCTAATCTCGTTAAAATTATTGTGAAATTTTCAGGAAAATAAATTCTGTGCCAAGATTTGAAAATTAACTTTTCATGTTCCATTTTCTACAAAAGAGCTCCCTAGGGCTATATATCATTTCCTGAGCCCTTTTCTGTTCCTCTACTGCACTACCTGGCTTCTTTGTGGGAGCTCTTTCAAAATTAAATAGCTTACTTATTATTCCTAGTATATACAATATGCATTGGCTGTTTGTATATAAGAATAATGAACATATTTATTTGATAATACAGAAAGAAATATGCATTGCTGTGATTGTGCAGTTGTCCAAAGCCAGAAGAGTTAGAGTATATACGTGTGTGCACATATTCCAATGCTTTTGGAAATTTTATCTGAAGTCTTAGTGAATAATGCCATCAATACAGTAGTGGTGAGCTAAATTGAACTGATATAAGTAATTAAGTTTCTCAAATCCAAATAGCTTGGAAATACTTTTGGACTAGATCTGAATTTATTATAATTTTTATATTGGCATAAATATACTAAAACATGCCAACCACATGACCATGGAGACGTCTTTGGACAGTGCTGGCTCTTCGACTTTGAAACGGAGATGAGCACCGCCCCCTAGAGTTGGTAGTGACTAGTGCAAGGGGAATCTTTACCATTTATACTAAAACATATTTACCCAAAAAGAATATACCCCTAAGTTTAATATAAGTTTATTTCAAAAAAGAAGCATAGATCGAAATATAAAATTATGAACACTTGAAAACTCCAAGTCAAAGCTTGGCGTCCACATATTGTTAACCTAGTGGTGCCAAATCTTATCTGAACCCAATCCTGAAGAGTTCTCCACCTCATACATTCACACACACACACACACACACACACACACACACACACACACACACACACACACAGGGAGAGAGAGTCTCTCTCCCTCCCTCTCTCTCTCTCTCTCCCTCCCTCTTTCTCCCTCCCTCCCTCTCATACACACACACACACACACACATGCTTTCTCTCCCTGTGTGTGTGTGTGCGCATGCGCCTGCGTCGCCGCGCGCACATGTATGGGGTTGCGAACTCTTCGGGACTGGGTTCAGATAAGACTTGGCATTTCTAGATAAACAGTATGTGGATGCCAAGCATTGGCTTGGAGTTTTCAAGTGTTCATAATTTTATATTTCGATCTATGCTTCTTTTTTGTACACACACACACACACACACACACACACACACACACACACACACACACAGACTAATGATCCTTCCAAAATTCCAAATGATTTCTGTTGCTGAGTTTACTTGCCTTGAGAGGATACAGCCTGTGTGCCTGATAAAAAGTATCTTCCCACCCCCAAAAAGCAAGGTCAGGACAAAAACCTATTAACTGAATTACTAAGTATGATTTCAAATGAATTGCCTATAAAATAAGGTATTCTGTTTAGAAAATTACCTGATCTTCCTATAAAGTGTCAAAACGTCAAACGTTTCCCTGTATAGTAATTAGAATTTGCACTTAACTTTGTGACATTTTATTTTCATGCACCCACTATTCTCTCTATTCAAATAGACAACACAAGCATTGCCTTCCCTCCTTTGAGCAGAATCAGCAAATAAAGAGCAGGGGGGGGGGGAAGCACCAGGATGGAGATGAAGAAAGAGATCATTGCGTTGGGAAGAACAGAAAGGCTGTTTCTGTCCATGTTTGTTTGAAACCATGGGAAAAGGTGCCTGGCTTTGGGGCATTTTCCTTTTCAAACTAACTGGGTCTCCTAACTAACAACCTCTCCTCACTATCCCATTTTCACATAAATATGTGTTTTCCTTTTTACAGGTAGTCTTCATTTTGTGACCGTTTGAAGTTAAAACAGCTTTGAAAAAGTGGGGACATGTTCAAAATTCAGATGCTGTTGGCAACAATTCTGTTTTTTTGACGGTTGCAGTGTCCCAGGGTCATGGGATCCCCTTTTGCAACCTTGTGACATGCAAAGTCAATGAAGATGCCAGATTCACTTAACAACTGTGTTACTAACATAACAACTGCAGGGATTCACTTAACAACTGTGGCAAGGAAGATTGCAAAATGAAGCAAAATTCACTTAACAATTGTCTCCCTTAGCAACAGAGCTTTTGGGCTCAATTGTCAAAAATTGAGGACTACCTGTATTAGGTCTGTTTCACATTTTTTCTCCTTTAGTGTTTTGATGGCTGGATGTTAGGTGGAGATGTTTAGAGGTTTTAGAGGTTTTATTTGCATTTGTAGGCCGCCCTTTTCCCTGAGGGGACTCAGGGCGGCTCACAGAAAACCAGGGAAGGGGGAAATACAACATTGAGACAACAACACATAATAAAATAATGAACAACATGCATACAACATTCGGGCGGGGTAGGAATCCTTATCCCCAGGCCTGACGGGCGAGCCAGTTCTTCAAGGCTGTGCGGAAGGCTTGGACGGTGGAGAGGGTACGAATCTCTACGGGGAGCTCGTTCCAAAGGGTCGGGGCCACTGCTGAGAAGGCCCTCCTCCTTGTGGTTGCCAGCCGACACTGGCTGGCCGATGGAATGCGGAGGAGGCCTAATCTATGAGATCTTATAGGTCGTAGGGAGGTAATTGGCAGAAGGCGGTCTCTCAAGTATCCAGATCCACTGCCATGTAGGGCTTTATGGGTGATCAATAGCACCTTGAAGCGCATCCGGAGATCGACAGGTAGCCAGCGCAGCTCGCGGAGGATAGGTGTAATGCGGGTGAATCGGGGTGCACCCGCAATCACTCGCGCGGCTGCGTTCTGTACTAGCTGAAGTCGCCGGATGCTCCTCAAGGGCAGCCCCATGTAGAGCACGTTGCAGTATTCCAGCCTAGAGGTCACAAGGGCCCGAGTGACTGTTGTGAGGGCCTCCCGATTCAGGTAGGGTCGCAACTGGCGCACCAGGCGTACCTGGGCGAATGCCCCCCTGGTCACAGCCGCTATATGATGGTCGAATGACAGCTGTGGATCCAGGAGGACTCCCAAGTTGCGGACCCTCTCTGAGGGGTGTAAAATTTGACCCCCCAGCCTGAGTGTTGGATTATTGGCCAAATCTTTGGGAGGAAAACACAACAGCCACTCGGTCTTTTCTGGGTTGAGCACAAGCTTGTTAATCCTCATCCAGTCCATGACGGCTTCAAGCCCCCGGTCCATCACGTCAACCGCTTCATTGATTTGGCACGGGGCGGACAGATACAATTGAGTATCGTCCGCATATTGATGGTATCTGATCCCGTGCCTGCGGATGATCTCTCCCAGCGGTTTCATGTAGATGTTAAATAGTAGGGGGGATAACACCGAACCCTGCGGCACCCCATATTTTAGGGGCCTTGGGGACGATCTCTGCCCTCCCACTAACACCGACTGCGACCTGTCCGAGAGGTAGGAGGAGAACCACCGTAACACGGTGCCTCCCACTCCCACCTCCCGCAGTCGTCGCAGAAGGATACCATGGTCGATGGTATCGAAAGCCGCTGAGAGGTCAAGGAGGACCAGGATGGAGGGATGTCCTTCATCTCTGGCTCTCCAAAGATCATCCATCAATGCGACCAAAGCGGTTTCTGTGCTGTAACCGGGTCTGAAGCCTGACTGGAAGGGGTTTAGATAGTCTGCTTCCTCCAAGGACCGTTGGAGCTGGAAGGCCACCACCTTCTCAACAACCTTCCCCAGAAAGGGGAGGTTGGAGACCGGGCGATAGTTGTTAAGGACAGCTGGATCCAAGGATGGTTTCTTCAGGAGGGGTCTCACCACCGCCGCTTTCAGTGCGGCGGGGAAGTTCCCCTCCCGAAGGGAGGCGGTTACAACCGCCTGGATCCAGCCTCGTGTCACCTCACTGCAGTTAGAAACCAGCCATGAGGGACACGGATCCAGAACACAGGTGGAGGAACTTACAGCTCTCATGGCCTTGTCCACATCCCCGGGGCCATGAGAGCTGTAAGTTCCTCCACCTGTGTTCTGGATCCGTGTCCCTCATGGCTGGTTTCTAACTGCAGTGAGGTGACACGAGGCTGGATCCAGGCGGTTGTAACCGCCTCCCTTCGGGAGGGGAACTTCCCCGCCGCACTGAAAGCGGCGGTGGTGAGACCCCTCCTGAAGAAACCATCCTTGGATCCAGCTGTCCTTAACAACTATCGCCCGGTCTCCAACCTCCCCTTTCTGGGGAAGGTTGTTGAGAAGGTGGTGGCATGTCCCATGCTGGATTGAGCTCTTCAATGATGCTTAATAATAAACTTTATGTATCTTCTGGAGTAATATTCCCTCCCCTGAGAAAACTGTCTCGTTCCCTGTGAGGTCCAGAAATATTTTAAAATGTACCTCATTTCCCAGAACTTGGGATAGGATGTTTGCAGAGCTTTGTTTTGCTTTTATTTGTTTTTTTTATGTTTGCTGTATGGGATATACCAGTCCACTTACTTCAGATTTTTTCTCTTTCATTTTTCTGTTTTCAAACTGAAAGCTTTTCAGAATCATTCTGGAGTCAGGCAACCTCCATATCTAATAAATAAATAACAAGTAGTGTTCATTTTTACCTCATTCCATCTCAGATAGTAGATCAGATCCTACAATCATTCAACATTTAAAAAGCTTCACCTTATTTAAAAATACGGTTTCTTCTTCTTCTTCTTCTTCTTCTTCTTCTTCTTCTTCTTCTTCTTCTTCTTCTTCTTCTTCTCCTCCTCCTCCTCCTCCTCCTCCTCCTCCTCCTCCTCCTCCTCCCTCCCCCTCTTCCTAATTTTATAATACAAACATACAACTTTCCTTTGATAAATTGTCATTGCAAATCAAACCATTATTTTGATTGCCTGGAGCTGTCTTTCTAAGGCATCAGTGAGCTTTCAGTTAATAGCTATAGGAGTTATGCTTCTGGAAACATTCTCTATTAAATCAGTGACATTTACTTTGCATAAATGAGGAGGAAAAAAATCTTCTGAATATTAAAAAAGTTGGTTACAGATTTTTTTATGGTTCAAGCTATTACCTAGGCTCAACTAAACAAGGATGAACAATTGTAAAACTGGAGAAATATTATTTATTTTCCACCTATTATAGCATCTGCAAATGTAAGCCTATTGCTCTATAATCTCTAGGAGACAACGTATGTAATTGTTCTGTAAGTCCAGTTACTTAGTAAGACAAGAAGGAAAAGATATATTAGTTCAGAATCAGTATGTCAGAGGGATAGATTATAAAGAACACTGTATAGAGTCTTTAGTTTCTCAGAATTGATAGGAAAGCATCCTGTAGATTACCAGAAATATTCGTTATCCCAAATTTCCTTCCTTCATTTCTGGAATCTGATTGTGATGATATTCCAGACTTCTTATAAATCATCACTGTGTATTTTTGTAAGATTCTTCATTTATTAATAAAATTGAATTGTTCCTTTTATCTTTGGAAAAACCAACAACTATAAATGCACAGAAACATAGGAATTTCTGAGGCTGCCAATGCGTTAGATCCAAACTGGGAACATAACAATTGCTTTGATTGAATTTGTTGCCATTCGGCAGTTTTAGGTAGGTTATATTGCTTCAAAAGATTTATACTCTAATTAGCAATAAATTATTTGTTAACTAATCATGTAGGGTTATAATCCCACTTTCAGCCCAGGTCTCCCCCACAAAAAAACTTTTATCCACAATGTTTAAATGAGGATTACTCCAGAGAATCAATTTCTCAAGAAAACAGGAATTCAACATTAAGTTTTTTTTCAGTACCATTCAAATAGGTCTATCTGTCTTTAATGCTGGGGTTACAGTTAAATATTGACTATAATTATAGCCATTTGCCAGGATTTCAAAGGTTAAAAGTAATAACACTGGTTTTTCCTAGAGTGGTACATATTCAATCTCATTTTCATTCCCAAAAATATACAGAAGTTAATTCGTATGCCTGACGGCACAATTTGAAGTCTGGTAAATCAAACCCTCTGTTTTCAAATGAGTGAGTGGATTTGACTACAATGTAAATATGTTGATTTCTCTAAAGCATCCAGTGGAATTAATATAGATATTCTTACTGTACCAGAGGTCAGGCCCAATATGAGATCATCACATTAGAATTTCGGAGATAATGTTATGTTGTACTTAGGAATATCTGAAGGCCTTGCATGCAAAAAGTAAGGATGTTTAAAAGAAAATGGCAATTTTCTTTGTAATCTGAATCAAAGATCCACCTGACTCAACATACTGCCTTCATGATGTCAAGCAAATTTTCTTTGGCAATTTAATGTAATCTATATAATAAATGGTCCATGGGGTACACACAGTATATACCAAATATCTACAGTAGTAACAGATATTGACATGGAATAATTATTCATAAATACATAAAAAGACGTATCTATTTTACTTATTTTCAAAGAAAAATAGTTTTATTGGAGTCTCGTTTATTCAAGAAATGAATATGTAATTGTTTTGCCTGCTCAAATCTGTTTTTTTTTAAAGATGTGACACCCCACAAATTGCTTGTGAACCATCTCCCAGGAATCTTAATCTAGGGTTTGAGAATTGGTAGTTTATATTGTTGTATGAATCAGTCACTGTGTTTAAACATGGATAATGGCCAGTGGTGGGATTCAATTTTTTTTACTACTAGTTCTGTGGGCATGGCTTGGTGGGCATGGCATGGCTTGGTGGACGTGGCTTTGTGGGCATGGCAGGGGAAGGGTACTGCAAAATCCCCATTCCCTTCCCACCCCACTAACCTGCTTTCCAGTTCAGTTCTCCTGTTCAGGGCAACAAAATAAAATCAGTCGAGGGTGGGAGTGGGCATACAACGTATTTGCCGGTTCTCTGAACTACTCAAAATTTCTGCTACCGGTTCTCCAAAACCTGTCAGAACTGAATACCACCTCTGGTAATGGCTTAGTGCATTGCTTAAACCCAACCTATTTATTTCTACAAGTAAAAACCTATTAATTGTGGGAACCCAACCTCTGAATTCAGTTTGCAAGAGCCATAGACTTTACTGGTCTGTTGCATGTGTGTGAATTATTTTCCTTAAGACCTCTCACACAAAATAGGCTGTTTATCTGAATCAAAGATCCACCTGACTCAACATACTGCCTTCATGATGTCAAGCAAATTTTATGGCAAAAAGAAAAAAAAGAAATCATTTCTCTGCAAGAGGGCAATCTTGAATATATTTGCTTCAATCAAGTTTTCAGAGTCAGCAAAGAAGAATAAAAATAAACTTCCTGCCAAGTGAAGCCATTCTTTTCCATTCTGTAATTAAAATAATCTTTTGCTTAATTTATTCCTCTAAAAACTCACTGAAGTGAGACTGCATTTTCATGCAGTGTGTATGTCAAATGGGGAATACAGAACTTGGATGGAGTCCCAGGTATTGTAATATCTTGATTTACTGCCAGAGATGCTTCACTGAAGCCATCTATAAAAGAATTCCAAGTTATCTTTACATATTATTTCCAAAGGCAAGTATTTTTATGCACCTATGATTTGCTTGTAAAGTTTTAAAATTTATGGAATTGCAAATTGAGTCTAAGAAATATAATGAACTTGGCATTGAGTTAAACTTGTAAAAATACTTTCTTTACTGTTTAAAACAGAAGCCATTTTGAGCCTGATTTGTAACAGAATCCTTTTCTTTTAACGGATAATGATGCTGTACATTAAACTGTTGGTGGTTTTTCTAATATTTTATTTGTATATTTAAATAGCAAAATGAAAATATATTAGAGAAAGGGGGCTTTGCTATCAGTGCATAATTAATCATACTTCAGTACATACCAAATGAAAAGTTAGTGCCAGTTTTGCTACACACTTTCATAAAAATTAATACTGATATGAATTAAGTATATAATTAGCAGCATCTACAGTTTGCATTACTTATTTGGGTATGCCAACACAGAGGAACTTGAATGACTCTACTGCTAATCAATCCAATAGCAACCATTGTCAGGTATGTGCCAAGAAATAACAAATAAATGAAACCATTCTAAAACAGAGTGACAAATCAAAGAAAGTTTGTTAGGTAGTACTACTATTGGCAGGTTTCAAGTAATTGATTTGCCAATAGAAACAGAGATGGTTTTCAATAGTTAAGGATATTGGTACTACCTAGAACTCTGAATTATGCCATTGTCTTACAAATCTTGCCTAGCGAGGTAGAACAATAATGCCAATTTCCATGATATCAGAAGGAGTTATTATTTTTTTCCTTCGGTTTAATAATTGCTAAATACATCTGAGATTCAAAAGTAGACAGGACAGCAATTGGTATTACCTGACTAATCCAGTGATTTGTTTGCAATAATAGGAGCTTTATACTACACAGATTGAGGCCACTTAAATTAAAAAGGTTTTGCTAATTTCATTTTAAAGTGGATTAAGATATACCTGTTAAACTTTTCCTGTTAAGCGGTGTTCAGTAAATTGTGGATATGTTTCTTATAATGGTTTCTAAGAAAATAAATTAATTGGCATAGTATTATTTATTTTATTTAATTTTATCTGTCTTTGTAATTAGGCTTTATAATAAATATTTTCAGAAGTGTCTTTGGAGATTCTCAGTCCTCCAAGTCATGGTTTTCCCAAAGGTGCTTTTTCAAAAGACATCTGGACTTTGTTTTTCCTCGAAGACATTTCACTTCTCATTCAAGAAGCTTTTTCAGAAAAGAAGAAGAATTCCTGAATCTTTTTCAAGAATGTTTATAAGAGTTACAATATTCTCCAGTTGCCTAAATATTTTTTATTTATATAATGTGCCATGTTTTCATCTGAGCTGAGGATACTGAACAGTTCTTTCTTAATTATTATGTGTCTGCTTTGGCTTCAATAACAGACTGATAGCAATGGATTGTACTATGCACATAAGAAATTTTCTCTAACCTTATGCTAATTGCCAGAAAAAGATGTTATCTAACTTAGTAAACAATAGTGTCAGTTCTCTAAACCTTGTCTCTTTCATATGACATGGGGCACTCAGGGGAAGTGAGAGTCCTTAAGCAATGTCATCTGCTAAGCAATGTTATCTGATAAGAGAGATGAGAATATTCAAACTGTGAATGTGGTGTTTCAAAGCAGTGAAGTTTCATTCAGACCTAGCTGCACACTCTGTTCTCATCTGCAGATTTATCTCGCAGTTGCTGTTTCATTGTTCAGTCACTTCCAGTTCTGGTACATTGCATTAGGTGTGCCTGTCAGCAACTGGTTCTTTAAATTCATGTACTGTAAGTTATCGGGGATAGTTTCTAGCCACTTAAGTCTTCTGTCAACCTCTATTTTCTTACTCTCCCACTTTTACAATCAAGACATTTCTTATATATTACATACTTATAAAGTCATATCATGTCATGACTTACAAAGTCATACATCATAGTACATTTAAGGTTGTTGATGCTATTTCCAGAAGTTTAAATCCCACTTTGTATACCTTCTCATTTCTCATGATATAGTTTTCATGTAAATTAAATAAACTAGGTGCTAGAATGCAATTTTGGGCCACAATTTGCTGTTTTGAACTATGTAGTTGTTCTTTGTTCCATTCCGATTGTTATTAATGAGGTGGGCTAGTATTTCCAGGTTTTTAAAAGCTATCCACAATTTATTGTGGTCAAAACAATCTTTAGTATAATCAATAAAGCATATAGATTTTCAAGGTTCCTCTTGTGTCTTTTCTTGTGTTAATCCATCAGTTCCTCCCGGTAATAATGTGAATTTGGACTCTTTGCCTCTATTGAATCCAGCTTGTAAATCTGGCGATTGTCATTCCAAGGATTTTAAAATTGACAGTAATCTCTTGAACTTTTTCTTACTAGATTGTGCAATTTCTCAGTAGTTCAAACGCTCTGTAGAACTGCCCTTTTTGGTATCAGAATAACAACTGCTCTTTTCTGGTTCTTTGGCCATTTACTGTTCTTTTCATACTTTTTAAAGACAGCAAATAGCATTTTAAATGCATACTTTCTTAAGATTTTAAAAAAGTCTGGCTGGTATTTTATTAATTCTGCAGCTTCATTGTTAGCAATATTTTAGGGCCCATTTAACTTTCAGAATGTCTGGCCCTAGTTCAGTGATCATATCTTCATATTCATACTTGATTTAGAAATCAGTTCTTAACAGTTTCTATATTCTCTCACCAATTCTTCTTATTACATCTTTTGTCTAATAGATTTTGCTTACGTTGTCTTTTAGGGTGTCCAAAATCAAATTTCTTTGATTTAATGTAAATTTTCTTAAATAAATGGCTTGATTTTTTTGATTGTACTCAGTTATAAATATAAATTTTTACCTCTTCTTGCTCTTCTCTGTAAGAAAACTGAAAACTTTTTAGTTTGGTAAATAATCTTCAGTTTGTCCTGATTTTTGTTCTTTATTTTTATTTTTAGCTATATTCAGCATATCTGCAGACCACTCTATTTTGTCTCTTGTTTTTTACATCCTTAATGATAACTGTACTTTTTCAGCAAGGTGTTAAAAATTGTTTTAGAACTTCAGCTTTCACTTTCTCTGCATCCATGGTTAAATTATTCTAATACTTTTATTATTTGTTTGTTTGTCTGTTTGATTGTTTTACTTATTAAATCTATGTCACCTATCTTGTGGTTGAAGGTCTTTGAGCAGCTATTGGCCTGCCTTGGATGCAAATGAAATTCATTCATACTGTGCCCCCCCCTCCCCATTTTATCATTGAGGGTGCAGGTTCAGCAGTGGTATTCAGCGGGTTCTGATCAGTTCTGGAGAACCAGTAGCGAAAATTTTGAGTAGTTCGGAGAACCGAAAAATACCACTTCTGACTGGCCCAACCTCCATCTATTTTCTGCCTCCTGAGTTCCAGCTGATTGGGAGGGAATGGGGATTTTGCAATAACCTTCCCCTGGAGTGGGGAGGTAATGGAGATTTTATAGTATCCTTCCTCTGCCATGCTCACCAAGCCACCCTACCCCCACCAAGCCACGCCCACAGAACTGGTAGTAAAATTGTTGAATCCCATCACTGAGCGGGTTGTATTCGACATTGACTTTGATACTTTTAGTTAATGTTAGTGTTTATTATAACTGATTACAGAAACTCATCATTGCTATTTCAGTTCGCCTATGATTTTCTTCTCCCCAGAATATGATTCTCCACAATTGTCCAAAGCAGATCTGATGTTCCTCTGATATGAAACAATCCATTCAAGTTCATTTCAATCTCTGATTTCTGGAATATTAGTGTTCTTTTTTGATATGTCTGCTGTGGTTAGATCAGATTTGCCTTGGTTGATGGTTTTGACATTTTGGAGACTAAAATCTTTGTAACATCAGACTTCTGTGTTTTCTGTTGCATTAGCAGATGGATAGCTTGGCTTTGATCTGTTCAGATCAAAACATCAGGGCTACTCATAGTTATCCTCTGCTTTTTCCCAGTATTTTATTGGATACCATCTCTCTTTAGGGACTCATTTACTGGTATTGTGGATATCAGCCTGGTTCTAAATGTCATTTTGATTTTCCTTACATTTCATTCTTCAGTGTCATTTATCTAGATACATCCCTTTTTTAATCTGCCCATCATGGGTGACACTTCTGGGAGTGTATACTCCCAGTAGTGTAGATTATAGTATTTGGGATGCTCAGGACCCTTATCACAATGAGGAAACACGCCATGAAAGGTGTTTTTTTTTAAATAGTACCTATCTTATCTGAATTATATTACATAATAATGTACTATGATGAGTCCTAAAATTCCTCCAGATATAGCTTTTTAGATATTGCAACTTTTTTGGCATACTACAGTGGAGGAAGAGGTATACTATAAACTGTATGACAAACTTATGACAATAAGATAAATATAAACATGATTATGAATACATAAAATGGATAAATGGGGACATTAGGATAGGCACTTTAGTGTGTTTATGCACGCCCCTTACAGACCTCTTAGGAATGGAGTGAGGTTGACAGTAGACAGTCTAAGGTTAAAATTTTGGGGGTTTGGGGAAGAAACCACAGAGTCAGATAGTGCATTCCAGGCATTGATCACTCTGTTGCTGAAGTCGTATTTTCTTCAGTCAAGTTTGGAGCGATTTACCTTAAGCTTGTATCTATTGTTTGCCCACGTATTATTGAGGTTGAAGCCAAAGTAGTCATTGACAGGTAGAACATTGTAGCAGATAATTTTATGTACTACGCTTAGGTCAGACTGAAGGTGGAATAGTTCTAAGTTGTCTAAGGCCAAAATTTCCAGCCTGGTGGCAAAAAGTATTCTGTTAGGAGTTTAGCCAAACTTCTACATGACTTCTCCCAGTGATTCAGCCCATGGTGGGGGTTGGGGGGGGAGGGGCAGTTCATTTTTTTTACCAATTCTTATTTTGTTTTGCTTTCTAGTCTGAGTTTTCATCCTTGGTCATATCCTTGGTACATATAATATTGCAGACCTATCTTTTAAGAGAAGGAAATTGTATCAGGAAAAGGAAAAGCATATTTCCTCTTTCAAAGGAAAAGATAGTATCTTTTCCTTTGAGCATTTTTTTTACAAGAATGATCATCACTAAAGCAATTTATATAGGGTGCTAGATGTTGTACTAGCATATTTTTTTCAGACTAGTACTTAAAAGATAGGCAATTTTCTGTGATTATGCTACATTTTAGAGTGGATTAAAATACACTTTACGCTGTACATCTAATTTGCACTTAAACTAGCATATTTTTTGCAAGTGCATCTTGACTCACACACTTATTAAACCAGTGGACGGTAACTGAATCTTATTAACCTTCTGCTTTTCCTCCACTCTGAGCCAGTAGCGCCTGTACTAATATAGTATCTTCCTATTATTTAAACTGCTTTTTCTGGCTAATACTAGCACTCAAAATATCCATGGGACATGAAGTGTTATTCTTTCAGGACAGACGATTTCTAGGGCAGGCATTGACCTATTACCATTTTGTCAAATACATATCTACGGGCTGCATTTGCTGAAGGGATATGAGGTGGGGAATGGGGCATATTCAGTAGACAGAAAATAATTAAACCTTCTGGCGCCTGCTGATTCTTCTAGTATTCTCATGATCTCTGCCAGACTTCCTTGCTGTAGGATATATGGATTAAATAATTGAGGGAGTAAATATTTACTGGTGACGGCTAATAAATGGGAAGATTAACTTTTCCATTTAATTTCTTGCAAAGAAGTTTTTTCACTGTTGTTATTTGTTGCACAGTATTAGTTTTGCATGTTAGACAAATGTTGCTGCTCCCTGTGTACATTTTTAAGGCCTACCTCTTTCCAGAGTGACAGCAAGAAAACCTTGCACACTGATGAATTTGCATTTTGGTATTCTCCAGATAATAACTATGTCATTTGTAAAGCTATTACAGCCATCTGTGCATCTCAGTAGAGAATTATATGGACCTGGGAGAACTAATTATAATTCCTCAATTAATCATGGCATTTTCTGGATTATCTATATTAAAGAAGTATTCATGCAGGTTGTAGACTAATGTCAGCATCTAGCCAATGATGAACAAATCATAACTGTCATGGCAGCAAATAACAGCAAATACCATTATGATATTTCTCAAATAGATTGCTTACACATTTGTGTCAGCCATTACATTGAAATTAGATAATCGTGTCATTTGCATGATGACTTCATGATTCTATGTTGTCAGTTTGATCTTATCATGACCCGCTATGGATGCTGCAACATAAAAGCCAGGATAGACTTCTTTTGAAGTGCAACTTTGGAGAATTAAGATGACTGCATCCCCTGTGCTGATGATGATGCTGTCTGGACCTTAGCTGTCTCACAACATATTTTTGTATTGATCAATCAATTAAGTCAGGAGCCAGCAAGCTGCAATCTTTGAAACCCAACAGAATCTCGACCTAATTTCAAAGATCTATGACTGATCATGTCAGACCTCTGATCCAATTTTTCCATTGATTTCTTGGCATCTGTTGTTTGGAAACTAGGGAACAGTTTGTCAAAGAAAGATAGAAAAGGAATTTCAGACATTTTTGGCTCTGGTTCTACCCTCTACAGATAGTCCTCAACTTACAACCATTTTCTTAGTGACTGTTCAAAGTAACAGTGGCACTGAAAAAAAATGAGTTATGACTGTTTTTCAGCTTCCCCATGGTCATGTGATCAAAATTTGGACTCTTAGCAACTGACTCATATTTATGACACCTACAGTGTCCCGGGATCATGTAATCACTTTTTGTGACCTTTGGACAATTAAAGGCAATGGGGAAACCAGATTCACTTCAAAACCATGTTAGTAATTTAACATCTGCAGGGATTCACTTAACTACTGTGGCAAGAGAGTTCTAAAATGGGACAAAACTCACTTAATAACTTAACACTTGACCCTTAACACTTAGGAACAGAAATTGTGGGCTTAGTTGTGGTCATAAGTCATAAGGACTATTTGCAAATTACTTTATCACAATCCATTATTGGTATATAGCCCTCAGTGATTGTCCGGAGGGGCATTCAGTTCCTGACAAGAAACAAAGGGTTATCTGATTTGAAGACATCAAACTATTTTATGCAATGTGGCCAATGGATCAGAAGCTTGTACAGCTCATAGAATTAATTTTAAAACAGCAGCTTAATGTTAATGTGATCTTGGCTTACTATCACAAGTTGCTGATTCTATTCATCCCCCCCCTTTTGGGGGAGGGCACTGAAACTGGGACAGAAGAAGCACTCGAGATAATTATACAGTGTTGTGAGAAATAAAAAGGAGAGAAGGTGAGAGGTGAAGTTCTGGGCCTTTATTTGATGAGTTAGTGTGCAATCATCCTGCAGTGCTAAGCAATTGCCAAAATGAGCTGTACAACCATTCACTTCACTCTTGTGAATTAAGAGTCTGTAACTAGGAAACATTGCACATGTTAAGAAATAAGGCTGCTTCTAAACATTTTAATTGTGTAATCCTCTGCCTCAAGTATAAAACAAAGGCCCAGATGATGTCTTCAGTGTGTAAATCCTTGGTTGCTTTTCCACAGATTTTCTTTTCATCAGTGGCCACTAATACTTGAAGAGATTTGATGTTCAGAATCTTTATTGACTGATAATGATTTTCAGCCTACTAACCATTTAGCATAGAGCTGTGGATTGTTGCTTCATTTCTCTGGATATTGCTGGCTTCTGGAATGTCTTATTATGTTATTGTTTCATGAAACAACAAAAGGGGGAATTTGGACTTTACAGGTATTGGATCATATTTTAATCAGCAATCTTAACCATTTTATTTTTTATCATTTTCTGAAACCACCTAAGGGTCATTATATTTTACATCCTCTCAGAATGTAAATATGATATTGAAGTGCTGGGTTCTCATTTTACCAACCTCGGAAGGATGGAAGGCTGAGTCAACCTTGAGCTGGTGAGAGTTGAACTGCTGGCAGTTGGCAGAATTAGCTGCAATTCTGCAATTTTAACCGCTGCACTACCACAGCTCTAATTTTGTTTGTGAGAATCTAATTTTGTTCCGATTGGGGGTATTTGGACAGTATATATTCTTTTTTGAAGCTCTGATATTCTTAATAACTTTGATTATGTCCATCAAAAAACCCTGCTACATTGTGTATCGTTGTATCCCACGCTTTAAGGTTTAAGCTGCATTTATAACTTCTTCCCTCCCCTTCACACACACATACACCCTTTATTTTCACAATGACTTAGTGTGGCAGTCAGGACTGTCTCAGGATCATCCAGTTGCAGTGGCATGACCAAGCAATAATTTGAATATAGGCCATAGTATATATAATTATTGTATTCAGTCTATTATTCAGCATTATTCACACTTGTCTATCATGTATGCTGCTTATCAAATCTTCACTGCTGCTGATTCTGACATTCTTGGTCATCATATAAGCCTCCAAGTAAAATTAATTTTGTCACTAGTATTGGTGATGGTCTAAGTAATTATAGACTCTATTCCTAGTCATATGCATTCAGCCATTGTAGATACTGTTCCTATTTGTTAATTAAACTTTGTTCATTAAGATGGTTCTTATTGTAAACATGATTCCAAGTCTCCTGACCTGTCCTGTCCTGATTTTCAGATGTAATGTGCTACTAAGATTACAGGCAGTAAACCCAATGGAGTTGCTGAGATGACTTGCACACAAAAATGCAATTTATTAAAATCATTTCATATCAAAGGAGAATATCGAGATCAAGAGATGTTGGTTTCCTTCAGGGCCCTCCTTCAGGAATAATATTTTAGAGCTATGGTTTAATACATGCCTGTCAAACTGGGGGCCCATGGACCAGATATGTCACACACATCCTGGCTTCACAAAGGCAAATAACGTCACACTTTGTCACAATCTGGCCCGCGACACAATCAAGTTTGACACTGGTGGTTCTCAAGTATGGTAGAACAATCTATGACTATAATTGCCCTCTTCTTCCATTCCTTCTCAGCTGGCAAGCCAAGTATTATCAAAATAGAGGTCTCTGAATATAATTAACATAGAGCTAGAAATATTAAGTATAAATAAATTAATTTAAAATCTGCAGTTTTGTCTGACTTGGATCTCTTTTATAAGTATCATAGAATAGGCAGCTTGCATTTTAATATGTAAGGCGTTGTAGGGCTGTAATATCCAAACTGGGAAAGAAGATAGATTTTGATTTTAGGATATACGTTTGCTGAATTTCAGAATACTGCTTTCAATTGTTATATTATCATGGGTGTCTAGATTTCTAATTATTATGTGTTGTCAACTTCCAAGATCTATGCCATGCAAACTGTTGCTTATCAGCATATTAAAAGGGGTTTAATAAAAGAAATTGGTAGCCTGGTATACCTCTTGCCTCAATACTCTACAGTGGAAAAAAAAATTGCAAATTTAATCTTTTATAATTATTTTCTTCTACAGGCTCTTGGTTTTGCTAAAAATAACAACCTGCCAATTTTTTAATAACTTGATGCAGTTTTCAGATCTTGTTTTGTTTTTACGATGCAGCATATTATTTCTTTTGGGGAAAGTAATAACAGCTTGGTGCTGCATAATCAGAACCAATATATAATGCAGAAATATGAATAGTTGTGTATTTCATTGCCTATACTTCTTTGTGAAGAATCACTTCAGGCAACTGGATTCTGAAATTATACAATAGGCAGGTGGTAGGTAAATGGGCTTGAGATTTCTGTAAATCAGGTGCCTGAGATTTGAATTCTTGCCTAAATTTTAGACCAGGGCTGTCAAACTTGTGGCCCAGAGGCCAGATACATCACACACTGGCCACGGCCACCCCCAGTTTAGTGAAGAGAGGAAGTTGCGACACATCACGTGATGACAAGGTGTCGTCGTGAGTTTGACACCCCTGTTTTAGACCATGGAAACAGATATGAGTCTCTAAATTCAACTGTTTACTGAAAGCTAAATCACAAAGGTTGATAAAGGAAAGAGAAAATTATCTTTGTATTGAGTTTTCGTTTCCTCCATAGTCAGTAAGAGTGTCAGTTCCAAAGAGAAACTTCCAAAGCAGGCAGGGTGGGGGGATATGCAATTGAAGTTAATCGATGCTTATTTTGTTTTTGAGAAGCCAATTTTCCACACTTTCTAAACCAAGAACAAACCTTGATGAAAAGCCTAGGAAGTGGTGTTAAATTGGCAGAAAAGACATATATTGAAAAGCGTGGCATTTCATTCACAGAGATTAATTGTATCGCTCTCTTTTTCTTCTCATTTGCAGAAACTGACAGCAATCAAAATTACGTGACAACAGAGCCTCAGCTGATCTTCTATCCCAGCGTTACCTATGCAATCATTGGCAGCTCTGCTATTTTTGTGTTGGTGGTGGCACTCCTGGCCCTAATTTTGCACCATCAGCGAAAACGCAACAACCTCATGACACTTCCCGTACATCGACTGCAGCATCCTGTCCTCCTGTCTCGTCTCGTCGTCCTTGATCATCCACATCAGTGCAATGTCACCTATAATGTTAACAATGGGGTCCAGTATATGTCTACCCAGGGCTATCATAGACCGCCAGATTTAGATTCACCACCATCTTATTCAGAAGCTGTGCTAGATCAAAGGTACGTTTCAATAGTGTAACTAGTGAAGTTTCTCCTGTGCTTTAAACCCTTTGTTCTGTTTGGGTTTTTTGTATACTCAATGCTTCTGTTTCATGATAGCTTCTTTTAACAACTGCACCCTTGCTTCATTAGCATTGATTTTACTGGGTTGATGCCTCATAAACTGCTTCAATATTTATGCCCAAATTTCCTGCCTGACTATTTACAGCCATTAAGGCAAGTCACAATTGCTGCAGTTTGAACTTCACCACCGAGCATAATGTCCTCCTCAGTACAGGAATCCACTTTAAGGTTCTGCTGACAGAAATCTTTCTATCCTCTGATTTCAAAAATGATTCTTTTAGAATTGAAGTATGTCATGGAAATAATGTGAAGTCATAATTCCTAATTTAGCTTATAAGAATGAATTGGAGTTTATTCAGTATAGAGGCCATTTTCAGTTAATGCCCCCTTTTGTGCCCTACTCAAGATGCTTTTTAGCCAACAGAATTTTTGCCATTTTTATCCCATGAAAAGATCACTTTGGCAGATATGTACAAGCTTTCCAGGATAGTGAGTAACAGAGCTCTAAAAAAACCATACTGAATGTCGGGCTAGTATTGTCATTGTTGGCTGGAGGAAGAACACACACACACACACACACACACTTCCAAACTTTATCTTCCAATGTGACATATAGTGGGCATTTCTGCATTTCATTGGTATTGTTTGGGAGCTGCTTAATCACTATAAATAATTTAAAGCAAATTTAATTTTTAAAAAGCTTGTCTTTGAATAAATGGGCAAATTGTATTTCAGTATTAATAGCATCTCTTGATGTGCACGAAATTCTTACAAACTGATCATAATTTCCACTAAAGAGACAATCAGTTGTATTTCTTAGTAACAATATATTGGGGATAATATATTGAGAGGAAGATCTGGATCCATTGAGGAAAATTAAAAATACATTTATAGTGTTTCTGCCCCCCTCTCCCGAAAGAGGGGGGCTTAATGTGAAACCATGGCAACTAATAATTTATCACTAAGTGAGGCATATATGCATTATACAGAATTTAATTTAACTCCCCAAGCTTTTAAGATGTAGCACTTGAAAATCAATGAGAAGTCTCTATCAACAACAGATCCCAATTCAATATATTTGTCTGCAATCGATTATGGGAACTAAATTGTAGGGGTTTTTTTTTTTAAACATATGAAGCCAGTCCATTAATTTCTTGGTTTTGCTACTAAGATTCTTATTGATTTCAGTGGTGATAATAGGGATGGGTGGCTGCGACTTGTGTAATGTTGATCGACGTCTAATATGTCTTCAGTTTTGTCCCACTATCTATTGCAAAAAACACAAATCACTTTATGTTTTCATGTGGGGAGAAGCCATTCTAAGTATATCTTGTGAGATACAAGATTTCTAAACAGAATTTCTCTACCCCTCCTTATTGTTTCCAATGCAAAGTACGGTCAACTTCCCACAAAATAACACATAGTTACGTATACACAATTGTAGTATATTTGTGAGATGCCAGAATATATCTTGAGAAGCCTGAGTCTTGGTGGATTCCTGAGTCTTAGTTTTGTCCACCATCACCTACCGGTATGTGCAATTTCCCTGAGCTGACAGTTGTAATTGGCCTTGGAGTAATATACCAGGGACTACATACCATAAAGTAAAATTCCTAAAATTTAACCAACTCATTATTTTTCTCTTCCAGTAACTTCAAAAATTGCAGTTCAATAATACTGGGGGCAAGCAGTACTGAGTACAGGCTGAATCGATATTTCTGGCTTCTGAACAAAAGTTACTTATCAAAAGTCAACCCATCAAGTCAGTTCTATTATGATTTGGCCATTCAAGTAGTGAACATTTGTATGCATCTGTATTGTGATATGGTAACTTGAACTGGGACATTGTCCCAGGATCAAGGAATAGAACACTCTCCCCTGATCAGTTGGAAGCTGCAAGTAATGTCACTCAAAGACAATGGTATTACAGGATAAACTGAAGGTTTGTCCCCTAGATTTTCAAAGATTTGAAGCATCTGAGGGATAAAATGGTAATTTTCATTCTTAAATTCATCAGAATGGCCTTCTGGATGACACAAATGGGATGGTGACAGTGGTGAAATATAAATTTTTTTTGCCACCGGTTCTCTGGGCATGGCTTGGTGGGCATGGTTTGGTTGGGGGGTCATGTGACTGGGTGGACATTACCACCTTTTTTATTTTTAAAGCACTTTTTATTATATTCACCTGAACCAGTAGTACAAAATGCTTTAAGAAGTGGAAAAAAAGGTTCAGTTGTGCCGTGCGATCGTGAGAACTTTTCCTCTCCCTTTTTAAAGCATTTTTTTACTACCGATTCGGGTGAATAGGTAGTAAAAATATTCTTTAAAACGTGAAAAAAAGGTTCTGATGATTGCGCGGCTCACAGCTGATCCACACAATTGTTGGAAGCTTCCACCCCCCCCTCGCTTTTTAAAGCATTTTTTTCCTGCCAGTTCAGGTGAATAGGCAGGAGGAAAATGCTTTTAAAAGTGGGGGGGGGGGAGTTTCCAATGATTACGCGGCTCATAGCTGAGCTGTGTGATCTTTGGAACCTTTTTTTTTACTAATGGTTTGCGGAACCAATGAAAATCGTCCCTACTGGTCGCGCGAACTGGTAGCATTTCACCCCTGGGTGGCAGAGAACATAAGATGAGTGAGTGGTCTATTTGTGTCTTTATAACTTGTCATTTGTGTCTTTATAACTTGTTGAAGTAAAATTCATATGCTGTTTATTTCATACATCTGGTAACTTGACATCTAATTTATACTTTGCAGCAGACCCCCGTGGTTCGATCTTCCTCCACCTCCATATTCCTCAGAAATAGGATCCCGGAATCATTTAGATCTTCCTCCATATCGTTCTCGAACTGGAAGTGTGGTAAGCACAGATGCTTCAGAGACAAGAGGTCCAGAGACTTTGGACAGCAGTCCATCAAGAAACCTTTTTACTGGTATGGAGCATCACAGTACGCTGCGTGAAATTACATCTGAGCCAAGTGACTCTCTGATCAATTCAGTTCCTGTCTGAAAACTGTAAACAATTATTTATGCACATTTTTATGGCTGTCTGCTTGAACTTGTACCAACATTAAAAAGTCCCAAATCATTTGGCCTTTTTCTACTTGATGATCGCAAGTGTTTCTGTGAAAGGAACAAGAGCTATGTGCATTACCATTAAACAACTTCCTTCAATCATTTCAAGGGAGAATGAGCAAGAAAAGGTGCCAGTGGCCTCAGTCTTGCTAGATTTAACTACTGAATTATGAAGGTTGAAGCAATTGAGAACAATTCATTTTCACTTCCTCTCTGTTATAACATGCTGTTAAAGCACATCAGGACTTTACTAGAATTCATGTACTGAAATTAAACATATATACATGCCAGAGGTGGGTTGCTCCTGGTTTGGCCCGGATTAAGCAGCAGCGGGAGGCTCACCCACCCAGATGCTTATGTGCATGCTCAGAAGCGTTGCACACATGAGTGAACCAGTAGTAAAAATAATGGAAACTCACCACTGATACATACATATGTGTCTCAAAACATGTCTGTGTTTGAAATGATCTTTATTGCTTTTTAAAAATTTCTTATTTATGATTGTAAGAATGTATATAAAAATAATAGTAAATGAGACTTGCATTAATGCAAATATTGAACTGTATTGCTGATGGCATCTTGAAGTCCAGCTCTTTCAATAGAAAAATAAAATTCTGAAGGGTCGTCGGAAATATCATCTATACGGTTTAAATGATGTTGTGTTTAAATCACAAGCTCTCCTATGGAGTAACTTCTTATTACTTCAGTAAGAAAAATTAATATAATTTTTGATGGATAGGGTAAAAAGGATTTTAAGCCACCTAAACAGTAATGGAATTTTAGCTGACAGCTACTGACTAGGAGACAGATCTTAGAGTCATGGTGGGTGGTTCAGTAAAGATACCAACTCAGTATGCAGCTGCTGTTACAAAAGAAAATTAAATGAAAAGGAATTCCATCTTTGGAATCATTAGAAAGGGAACTGAAATAGAATTTCTGGAATCCTAGTGTCCTTATCCATGTTGTGATTACAGTTGGAATATTGTTTGTGGTTCTTCTCAACCAAAATCTTAAAATGATGCAAAGCTATAAAAGGCAAAAAAAAAAAGGGCAATTGAAATGATTTGGGGACTAGAATTGCTTCCCAGCAAGAAGAAACTATAGCTTGAAATGAAGGAGGATAAAGGAAATAGTGTTGAACTCTACAAAATCACATTCACAATATAGGTAAGTGATTGGAGAGAAGTTTTCTCCCTTTCTCCATGTTAGAACTTGAGACACAAAATGTAGGGCAATTTAGGATCATCAGAATGAATTACTCTCTTATACAGCAGGTATTTGATCTATGGAATTTGCTGCCAACAGTGAGTAACAGCAGCAATTTGGATGGCTTTAAAGAGGGCTGGGCAGGTTCATGGAAGATCAGGCCACCAAGGTCTACCCTTATTTATGGCCATTTGCTTTCTCCCTGAATCATAGCCAGTGTGCCTTATATACTTATATCCTTCCAGTCCAGATTTGAGATTCCCAAATCGTTCTGTTTCTGTGATCCCGAATATGAGACAACATAACCCTACAGCCTGATTGAACAAGGCTCTCATAGTCATCTGTCTATCACAATGTGCCTGATTCCAGTATTCTTCTTCATAGTGAAGAATCAAAAAACTACCTTGTATTCTTTTGTAATTAGTATGTGTATCTTATGGGTTGTGTGAACCAGATTTTAGCATTCTATCTTGCATAAGTGTAATATAACAATTTGGTGGCTTATTTGGATACCTATTTTGACAGGTCTCTCTCTCTCTCTCTCTCTCTCTCTCTCTCTCTCTCTCTCTCTCACACACACACACACACACACACACACACACACACAGATGAAGGAGGAGCTTTAGATGGTTTAGGCATCAAAATGCAGTTTTCTGATTGTCTGCAAAATATATTTAGTCTGGGCATGCTTTGAGTTTCTCATTGTAAAAGAGAAGATTACAAATGTTCCATTTCCTCTCTCTCTGCATGTATGTACCTTTGAGAGAGATTCTGAGTGCCTTGGAATTCATATATCAGTTTGCAGACCTTATTAGACCTATTAGGGAATATCTTTCATACTACGAGACTGAAACGTTTTATAAAAAATAGTGTCAGAGCATGGTAGTATTTCCTTATTGAGAAATCATAGGACTGATTCATTCTTTATGTAACATGCTTATTTCCTATGCTCCATTATTTACATTGTAAGTATGAGGTGGAGGCAGATACCGCAGTTCTTCCTATATATGCACATCTCTTACATACCACATGCTTTATCTTTAACATTGGTACATTTTGGAATGGTGTGAATCAGCTTTTACAATTATTACTGTTTGAGTGTTATTTGTATAACTCTAAAATAGCGAAATAAGAATCCAATGGTTTTAAAAGTGTGACAGCAAGATGATTTCTGTTTCTTTCTTTATTTTTACCCAAACAAGTATAGGACTCGTAGTCATTATTGGGAAGATTGAATGGGCATTTTAACTCATCTGATCTAATCTGACACTGAAATAGCAACAAACATGACAGATATTTCTTTCTTTTTTTTTTTTTTTTTTGAGGGAGTTTTACTTGGACTGAGGTACATAGTGCTTTTTAAGTAAAAGGCAATAGCAGTTATATATTTAAAGTAATGTTTTGTGTGACCCTGAGGTACTGTTTTATTACATTATTACATTTGTGTTCATTCAAATCATTGTCCTTTCTACAATACAATACAATGCCTTTAAGCTGTATATTTCTATTGAAATACTTGGATTTGGACTCTTAAAATAAACCCCTTTTTCTAACTGTATCTTTTCATTTCCTGTTAGAAGTTTGAATTAATCAAGAGACTTTCTTAGAGTATGTGAACCTGAATATAAGCAGAGCACTGAAAGAATACTGTGTAATTATATAGCAGATCATCCCATTTGAAAAGAAAATAAATGTTGCTTATATTATAGTTGTCTTGGATGAAGGGTAGAGGTTTGACCTACTGTCGGTGAATGTATTATATGTGAAGTAAAATAGATTAAGAAATACCAAGCAGACAAAATCTAGAATTAACCAATATGTGGGAACTGGGGAATAGGAGGGAATCAGGAGGCAGGGGAGGTAGGCAATACCATGGAGAATGTGATGGGCATAGGTAAAGGTAAATGTTCCCCTCACACATACCATATTTTTCAGAGTATAAGACACATCGGAGTATAAGATGCACCAAGATTTTGATGCACACCTCCCAAAAATGGCCCATTTTTTGTGAAAATTGGTCTGGGTTTTTTTTTCCAGAAAAAGGGCATGAATAGCCTTTAGGAGGCTTGTAGAGTTCTCCTGGGGGTGAGACCCCACAAAAAGAACAAAAAAGGCCCATTTTTGTCAAAAAAAGGGGGCATGCACAGCCTTTAGGAGGCTTATAGAGTGCTCCTGGGGATGGGAGGGGGGCAAAATGGAGCAAAAAACGACTCATTTTTCACCCATTTCTGACTTCCCCTGCCTTCCCCTCTTTTTGAGGGAAAAAAAGGTGTGTCTTATACTCTGAAAAATATGGTATATGCTAATCTTTCCTGACTCTAGGGGGCAGTATTCATCTCCATTTCAAAGCCAAAGAGCCACCAAAGGTGGTTCCTATTTTTCTACTTGCATTTTTACATGCTTTCAAACTGCTAGGTTGGCAGAAGATGGGACAAGTAATGAGAGCTCACGCTGTTACGCAGCACTAAGAATTTGAACTGCCAAACTGCCGACCTTTCTGATCGACAAGCTCAGTGTCTTAGCCAATGAGCCACCATGTCTCTTGTGATGGGCATAGAACATAGAATAATAGCGTTGCAAGGGACCTGGGGAGGTCTTCTTGTCCTCTGTTGGAGCAGGAAATCCTATACCATTTCAGCCAAATGTTGTCCAGTCTCCTTTTGTAAGCCAGGAAGTCAGTATGATGGGAGTCAGGACACTAGGAGATGACAAGTTATAGATCCTCATACATGGCTCTTGGTATCCATTCCTGGAAGAGGACTGTGGCAGCCCTAGGCTTCAGCTGTTGCTTATGGATGTCAGATCAGTTTGTAATAAATCCATTCTCATTCATGATTTTATTGTAAATGAGATTATCAATGTAGCATATATAACTGAAAAGTGGATAGGCTAGAATAGGATCCGGCTTCATAAATATTCTACTCAGGTTTTAGATTTTGTATCAGTTGTAACTCAGGGGGGTGGCCAATGGGCGAAGGGCAACCACTATTCTCTATTAATCATTGCAGTATCTCAGTGTTCCAAATGAGCAGAATGTGCACCCCCCTAATTCACAGAAATATAAGAAGGTACAGCACAATTAGACTAGCAAGATGATTATTATAGCCTCTTTTGAAATCAGATAGGATATTAACTATGCAAAAGAGTTGACTTAAAGATGACCTATTGAGGAAAGCCAAAATGGGGAATCTTCCTTCCTTCAGCTGAGGCCTTGGGTGAGTCTAGAATTGATTGTGACCTGTAGGTCTTAGACCACATTACTCCTGTCTGGCCCTGTCCAATAGACCTTGCTTTTCTAAGGAATTCCAGGAAGTGAAATGTCAAAAGGAATATATAAAGCACTATTGAAGAAAGATGAATAGCTATTTCAATCAGGTTTCTGGTCAGGGTATGGACTGTTGGGACAGCATTGGTCCTCCTTATTGATAACTTTTGATGGAGCTGAGATGAGGTGGTGCATTATCTTAGTCGCTTTCCATACCATCTACCATAGTACTGTTTTCTGTGTTTGTGTACGTCTGTTTCTTTGTATGTGTGTATTTGTATATCAGAAATCCCCAACCTTTCCATCTTGGCAGCCCAGCAGATGGGGTAGGGGAGAGGGGATGGTTCTATGTGAGAGCCAACCACGCACATGAGCGCCTGCCATTCGCACTAATGGAGCTGCGTTGAGAGCCCGCCATTTGTGAGGCCTAGTTCTGAATGGGCCACAGCTCAGTTTTGGGCCATGACCTGGGAGTTGGGGGGCTGCTGTATATTGCCAACTGAAAACAGCAAACATACATAATACTCTTGCCTCCTATTTTTCCCACGGGAAGACTTCTGTGAGGTTGGTTGAATACTGAGGTTATTCCCATTGTCCCTCACTTTTGGATGCCTCAGGGCTCAACCCTTTCACCTCTGCTGGTTAATACCTAACTTAAACCACTTAGGTCATCCATTAATTTGGGGAGCAGTATCATCAATATGCAGGTGATACCTGATTGTATATCTCAAACCCAAGCCGTTCAAGTGATGCTGTCAATGTCCTGAGGCTGTTCAGGTCTGGATGGGGAGCTGCCAAGAACAAATTGATATAGCTGTTCAGATTCCATAGATGTCAGAATTTTTAATCTTTGGCCTTTGTTGGGGAAGCAGTTACCTATCTGATGCTATGTGCACCTTGAGAGACTTCTGGTTGGTTTCTGATTGGAACAATCCAGATTGTTCCCTGTAAAGCTTTTAATGACATAGGGCCTAGTTATTTGAGGGCCACTAGTCTCCTGTAGTTTCTGCCCTTCGAGTTCCCTCAGTTAAAAAATATCATCTACTTAGGATCACAGAAGTATGACTTCTAGGTTGCAATGCCAGTCCTCTGAAACACCAACTTCTCAGAAATTTGTGTGACTCCCAATCTGAAAACTTGGCTTTACTCCCAGGTCTGAGATTGATGTTTGTTTTTCCCCTGGCAGATTTTCTGTGGTAATGTACTGATGCTTTTGTCTGGATGTATATGTCTTTTTCTCTTTTTCTTGTTTTTTTTTTAAATTATATAATCCGCCCAGAGATACTTTAGAGTCAGGTAACCTTCTAAATCTAAGAGAACAAACACATCATTTTCTCTCTGAGAGTATGAAGTTTCAGCTTCTTATATTCATTTAAGTTTAAAACTAGACATCTTTTCCTCTCAGACTTTCCCACCACTTAAAAGGAAATCCAGCTTTATATTTTTTTTTCATGCAAAATGCTAGGAGGCAGTTCATCACTGACATTCTTAGCATTTCTGCCCTGGGAAACTCTTCTTCCCAATATGTCTTCCACCTATGGCACGAAATAAGCTGCATCTGAGAAGGATTGATAAAAATGTGTTAGCCAAAAGATAGCAAGTCTGATTAAGGGGCTTAAACTGACTCCTGTGGTTAGTGCAGACAAATGCTCTGAAGATAAAGCATTAAGTACCTAGAAGGAAATCAGACTGTTTCTATAATGAAGCGTTATTAAAAACAGTGAAAAATGAGAGGAAATAATATCTCATAAACTTCATGGCTTTTGTTTTCTGTGCCTTCTTTCTCAGAGTATGGAAAATAAGCAATATGATTTTAAAGTATGAAAGCAAATGATATAATAATATAACAGAAACACACCTAGTGGGGTGAATCCCATAATTGGAATATAGCAGATGAAGGATACAATTTATTTTAAAAACCCAGTAAAAATAGAAAAGGAGAAAGAGTAGCACCACATTTTAAAATTATGCACTCCTGCTCCCAAATCCATCTGAATGGATTTTACTGCTATAAAAGTTGTCTTGGTTAAAATAAATAGAGACATGAATAAAGACAATAAAGTTGCTAACATCTGCTATAACGTGCCGGATAAAATATAAAATGTAGGTGGTGCTTTTAAAGCCAAATTGCAGATTTTCCAATCTAGGCAGTCATGGGAGACTTTATTCCAACATCTCTTGAAAAAATCAACTCTTACTTCTCAGAAATACAATACAATACAATAGCAGAGTTGGAAGGGACCTTGGAGGTCTTCTAGTCCAACCCCCTGCCTAGGCAGGAAACCCTATACCGTTTCAGACAAATGGCTATCCAATATCATCTTAAAGACTTCCAATGTTGGGGCATTCACAACTTCTGTTCCACTGATTAATGGTTCTAACTGTCAGGAAATTTCTCCTCAGTTCTAATTTGTTTCTCTCCTTGATTAGTTTCCACCCATTGCTTCTTGTTCTACCCTCAGGTGGCTTGGAAAATAGTTTGACTCCCTCTTCTTTGTGGCAACCCCTGAGAAATTGGAACACTGCTATCATGTCTCTCCTAGTCCTTCTTTCTATTAAACTAGACATCCCCAGTTCCTGCAAATGCATGACTTGTGTTGCTGGCAACAAGGCATTTTAGAGTATGGTATGTTTAGCCTTGGGAAATGACAACTGAGGATCATACGATAGCAATCTTCAAATGCCTACAAAGGTTTCATGTTCAAGATCTCCTATAACTACACTCTGTTTTGTAACAGAGTGCAGTTATAGGAAAAGATGTTCTGACAGAATATCACTGGGGAAATCCTAACACTAAGAGTTGTTGAACAATCAAACTAATCAGCCCAAAAGGCAGTGGACTTCTTCCGAATGTGTTCAAGCATAGTCTAGTCAGCAATCCATCTCTGATATTTTAATTTGGGTTCCCACAATGATTATCTAAAGGGACAATACAAACTTGTTTCTTTAGTTCCAAAAAAGTTTAGTAAGAAAAAATATGGGGAGAGGGTAGGAAAAGATGTATAGAAGATGGAAATGGAAAGAGAACTAAGTCACCAAGGCAGGGGTGGGGTTCACCCGGGTTCGGGAGGACTCGTAGCTAACGTTTTAGTTGGTTTGGAGAACCTCCAGATCCCAATCCTGGCTGGCCCCACCCACCCCACCCCTCCCAGCCTGTCGCACCCCTCCCAGGAGTCTCCACATGGTGCATTTTGGATGTGAAGTAAGTGCAGGGCTGCAGGGAGGTTCAGGGAGAGGGAAAAATGGGCCTCTCAGAACTTCCAGGAGGCCAGAAATGGGCTTGTTTCTAGCCTCTGGAGTATTCACCCTACCAGAGGCTTGAGGAAAGCCTCTGGAGCCTGGGGAAGGCGAAAACATGCCCCCCCCCCCACTGTGGTGCAGGAGGCCAACTAGGCCATGCCCACCCAGTAACCAGGCAGAGAACCCATTGCTGAAATTTTTGAAGCCCACCCTGCACCAAGGGACAGGAGATACATGTAGCCTGAAACTAAGAAGAGGGCTTCAGGAAAACTAAAACTCAAGTATGGAAAGAACAGAAAGAGCTTCTTAAGGCAAGTTCAAAATAACAAGAAAAAAGCAGTATTCCAATTGCTCAGTGAAGCTGTAAATCCTAACAGATAATAAAAGCAAAGCTGCTCAGTTCCCATTTAGGTTTAGCATTCCCCTCCCAAAAAATAAAATAATTATTTTGTTTAAAAACTGTGAAGAATGAAGTGACTAAATTAGAAGTTGAGAGCAATAGAAACATATTTATGGTACATTTTATAATATTTTGAATGAGGTTAAATATCTATGGCCAGATTCATTTTATTTCATTTCATGTGGCATAACAGAATACAGCACTAATGCATAAAATTCACAAAAACAGCATGTAAAATGTGTATCCAACTATAAAACACCAAAACAGTGAATTATTTTTAAAATGTACAATACAAACCATGAATAAAATTAAATTATGTATGAACAATTACTAGAATGGTGAAGCCTACACAGCCAGATATCATTTAGCCATTGGACAGCAGTGCCCTTGAGATGATGTAGTTCTTGCAGGGATCCAGGGAACCTAAGTGCCTCCTCGTGATGCACCCTAGGCAACATGGCTTTGTTATAGCTAAATTCTGGCTGCTGGACCTCAATGAGCTCCCAGCACGAATACCAAAATAAAAACGAGGCTCTATGGCCAGATGACTTATAAGATACAAAAATAACTGCCAGATTACTTAGCCAATGTTTGGATTATGACATTTGAAGGATCTTGTGAATTATCAGATGGCTGGAAAATAGAAATATAATTTAATATAAATGAACACGCTTTAATAATCTCCTGATTTCAGCAAATCATTTGACAAGCTGGCATTTTGATTACCAAAGTAGTTGAATCAGGCTTCATAGCAATTCAGCTGTCCCCTTAATTTTATTAGTATATTTACACCCTGATGCAGTCCTACAAAATTCTTATCGCATTACAGGAGTATTGGAACAATTAAAGCATCTGTTTTCAGAATAAAAAAATCAAAAAATATAAACGTATAACATAAACTAAGATCCTGACATTCTCCCAGAAGGGCTGTTTTTAGCTTCTTTTGGAAGGCAGCTCTAGTCAAGGATTCAGCCCACGGGTAGCAATTAACAATTAAGTGGGATACCTAATTGTCTTGAAAATCATTCATCATAAAAGTCAGCTACAGAGTGGTATGACACAAGATTAAATTCTAAACTCTCCTTGCCATTTTAGTTCGCTGAATGAAGACATTAAAAAATGATTATCAAATATTATACAATAAACTGGATGAGATAGCTAATACTCCAAAAAAATTGAAATAAAATTGAAACTCTCTTGATAGCAGTAAGGGCTGAATCTAGTAAGGCAGAAACCTTATTATCTTGTTATCAAATTAATCAGAACCTACTCTGGTTGGTTTGGCTCCCAGTCTCAAGGCCAGATAGAGAAAGGGCAATTTTTTGTTGAGTTGAAAACATCTATGATTTAAATCTTGGAATATGCATAGAAAAACTAAGTTTGTGTTCTGCAAGAGGCAGAACTGATTATGTATAATTTATTTGAAACAAAAGTATTTATTTATCCATATAGTATCTATAAACTTGTGCTATAAGCAAGGCTCTGAATATGGAGTTAAGTATCTGGAGAATCAAGATTTACTGCCAAGTCTGGCAGGAAGTCTAACAATAGAAAAGGGCTTAAAATAATATGATACTTAATGAAGATACATTCAAATCTCTCCACTTATGAAATAGAAACCAAACCCACAGGTATAAAATAAGGAATAACTGACTTAGTCATTGTACTCTAATCTTGAAATAGTAATTGAACACAAGCTAAATGAATCAGCACCGTGAAGAGGCTGCAAAAAGAAAAAGGGGGAAATGCTATCTTAAGCTGCACCCTCAGAAATAGTTTCCAAATAATGAGAAGCAAAACTTTATACTGGTTAGATCCTATTTTATATCCAATTTTGGGTTTCATACTTGAGGAAGTATTCAGAGAAAGTAGAACAGCTTCAAAAAAGTTAAACAAGGACTAGAAACTAAATCCTACAGTTTGAAGAAGGAGCTAGGCATGTTTAGTCTAGAAAAGAGAAGGTTGACAGGAGATACGATAACATTCTTCAAATACCTGCAAGATCAAGATGTGCTCTCTCTCCTTCATGGGGAAAGATACAGAATGATGAAGACATGTTAGAAGAAGGCAGATTCCAATTGTTGTGGAGGGACCCTTCTTAACACATCAGATTGACAGTGGAACCAATTCCAAGAGAGGTGGTGAGGTCCTTTCAATTGTTTGTATTCAAGCAAAGTCTAGACAGCTTCTGTCAGGGATGCTTAGTTTCTGGCAATGAGCCAATGGCCTCAATAATCCTATCCATTCTGGGGTTCTCCTTCAAGGCTTCCTTGTGTCTGTGTCACTTAAAACTTCCTTTTTATGACCCTGTAATCTCTTAATTTGAGGTAGAGTTGGGTGACTGGACAATTGTTCATGCCCTAAAAGATGTGTGCATGGTTTGTTTTTTCTCTTTCTCTTTCCCCGCTCTCTCTTTCTCTCTCCAGACTCTGTTTAGAAATGCCCCCACCCCCAGCTTCTATTTATTCATCTGTCTCTTTCCAGAACAATCTGTCCTGTCCAACAGCAGGAGAAAATTATTTCTATATACTGCTTAACCATGTTTTCTTCATTGCAATAATTATAGGAATTATCACATGCAATTTAAAGACACTTTGTAGAATTGTTTAGAACACCAATTGGGGAGCAGTTATTTCAAAACCCTGAGATGTTGTAAATAAGCTGCTACAATAGACATGTCCTTAAGGGAAGTGATTCATCATTATTCACCAGTGCATCTCTCGGATGCCTCCAACGTTTTTTTGAGAGTGCACCTTCTCCATTATGTACACTCCATTGCTAATTACACACTTTGTAATTGTCATTCAAGGTAGATATTGACTGGATTCCAAGTGGTCTGTTTACATCAGTAAATAGTTACCAGCAACAATGCATTTAGAGTTCTCCTCTATGCTTTCCTTCTCCCTCTCATCTCTTTTGTTGACATATTTTGTTAGGTTCATGTTGAAAATTACAGCTCATTTTTAAAAGAATCTCTTCTGATATTCTTTTAAAGTAGGGAAAAGCAGCCGGTGGAATAAAAAATATTGTACTTTTCAAAAAACAAAAAATCATTTACATATGCCTGGATGCGCTTAGTCTCATGTAAGCTTCCCTTAAATCTTATTTTAACCATTTTTTAGATTAGTGGTCCCTTGGCAGATCAAAACATCCTTTATTCAGTGATGACAATTCGTAGGCTTAATCCTTGTGCAGCTGTCTTTTGCCATTAAAGAATGTAACCTAACAGCATCAATTCCAAGTCCAATGCAAATTGCTCATGAGGGACATAACAGCAGTTATGGTAACATATGAGCTTCTAATGAGGACAGGAAGATGGGCTGTTTTTTCCTAGTGTTATCCCTTGCAGGTTTTCCACCACCATGATAAAGTGATGCATGTTCAGATGATGAAAGTCCAATAATAAGAATTGACTCCCATCTGGCATTTTTTTAAAAATGCTTTCCAAATAAATTGGATCAATTCTAACTAGGTCACCAGGCTGTTGCTAAAATAGTTTCAGACATTGAATAAATTCAGGTGCCCAATTACACAATCATGATTTAAGAATTGTCAGTAACCCATTCAATTCTAATCTTTTTCCCCTCCCTGCTCAAACAGTCAGATCAAGAGCCAAGGTGGCGCAGTGGTTAAATGCAGCATTGCAGGCTACTTCAGCTGACTGCAGTTCAGCAGTTCGGCTGTTCAAATCCCACCAGGCTCAAGGTTGACTCAGCCTTCCATCCTTCCGAGGTGGGTAAAATGAGGACCTGGATTGTTGTTGGGGGCATTATGCTGACTCTGTAAACTGCTTAGAGAGGGCTGAAAGCCCTATGAAGCAGTATATAAGTCTAACTATTGCTATTGCTATGGTTAATGATAGTGAGATTTGTTTCCAGACTGATTTTAGATCCTGTGAGTACTAACTACTACTTTACGTTATAGAATGAAAAACAGAGGAGATCTAAGGAGGAAGTGATCACCTCCTCCTTATTTTCAAGCTACTGCAGAAAGAAAAAATGGAACAGAGGTTTATACTAGTTAGGAAAATAGATTTCAACAAGGTTTTAATAGAAAATCTCAGGACAAAGGGAGTTAGGAATTTATCAGATCTATAGTACAATTACTATAAAACTGCACTGTTCTAATGAGAATTAAAATGTAGGTCAGTTTAGGAACTATTGTGAATGCATTAGAAGTTTATGAAGAAGCTAAGAGTTATAGAGTTATAGTTATAGTTAGGCATATAACTAAAGTATAATCAGCAAAGAAGCATACTAGCAACTAGCTAGCATCTGCAGCAAGGAAGTCAGAAGGGGTGAGGCACAAAAGAGTGCAGCTCACAGAAAAGCTAGAAGCATCAAAAGGCACTCTTTTGGTTATGTCATTATTAAAAGGGAGGAAATAAAAGAAAGGGTGGGTCTATTGCTTTAAGGCAATTGAAAGCTGGTAACGGATTATGGATAAAGGGCAGAATTCCTTAACTCCTACTTTGCTTCAGAGGAGAACTACATTTAAAGGGACCCAAACATAACAATTAAAACAAGGAGGAAGAGATAACCTAAGGTAAGGGATCACCTTTATAAACTGAAGTATTTAGGATCAAAGCATAGACATCCAAGAATCTTGACAAATCTCATGAACTCAGATCTCCTTTTGGCATTCTTTAAGAAATAACAGAAGAAGATATAATGTTAGAAGTTTAAAAAAAGGGAAATGTTCTTCCTATTTTAAAAAAAGGGAGAAAATTAACTGCAGATTTCTCAATTAATATAGTTACAAGATTGATAAGCAGTCAGGGTATAAATATTTAGGAAAGAATTGCATTCTTGAGCTAACATGGACTTATAAAGAACAAGCCAAGCAAAACCAATCTTCTCACTCTCCCTCAACAAGTAAACATTATTATGGGAATGGGAAGAACATATGACATTTTTCAATTCAGCCAAATGAGTCTCTCATGATATTCTAGAATAAAAGATAAAATATTACTGCCAGTTGATATATGCATATTTGATTCAACAATCATGTCCAGCAAGTATACTTTAGTGTATCAAATTGGAAGTCTTCACGACTGCATGACTGGATTCTATATCATTCAATTTATTTACACATGGTTTGAATGAGCAACTATAAAATACAATTATTAAATTTGGAGATGTCACAGAAGTAGGTACTTTAAAGGACAGTATCAAGATTCAGAAACAATTTGACAAACTGGGCCACTAGTCTGAAAGATAAATTTCAACAGGGACAAAACATTTTTGGGGGGTAGGAAAATCATACAATAAAAGATATTACTGTAGGTGGGGGATGATTATGTAAGATATACGTGGAGGGGGGAAAGGATGCCTTGGTGGATCACAGTTGTATTTGAGCTAACAATGTGATGCAGCATCAAAAAGAAGCAAAGGCAATCATAGGCTCATTATTAGAAGGGTACTTTCAGGAGCAGGATAAATAATTGATCCTCTCTGTTCTTACTGGACTAACTACATATAGAATACTACATTAGATCATTAACAAACTGGAATGTTTCTAAATGAGAGAAATCAAAGTGAGAAGCCTATTGAAGGAAAAATATGCAAGAAATGGCTAGAATCATTAGATATGTATAGCCTGGAGAAAGAAAGCTATAGAGAGGAATGATAATTGTGTTCATGTATCGAAAAGTATTTCATAATTGGTATATTGTTGTTCAAGAAATAAAGAAATGATGGCTTTAAATTACAAGAAAGTAGAATTTTGGTAGGTCTTTGGGAAAAATTTATAAGCGTATGAGCTCCTCAAAGATGGCGTGCACTATCTTAGGAAATGTGAACACTGTCTTTGCTGGAGATGTTAAAACTCAATGGATTCTGTTTGGGATGCTTTAATCATGGTTTCTTGCAATGAGCAGCAGAATCAACAAAACAATCTACAGGAACCTTTTTAATTATTATCGTTTATGGAAAATATTTTCTGATTGCTTGCCAATTTTAAGTACTTTCTTATTATGACCTGTACTACATTACTGAAAGATCAGCAAAAATCGAGCTCATCTGTCTGGAATCCACACTGTACATTGGACATTAACACAATTGAACAAGTCCAGAGGTATTTCATGAGAAGAGTACTCCACTCCTCTGCTCACAACAGAATAACTTATGTCACCAAGCTTAAAATTTTGGGCTTGGATAACTACACTACCTACAGTCTGACCTAAGTGTAGTACACAAAATTGTCTGCTACAACATCTTCCCTGTCAATGATTTCTTCAACCTCAATAATACACAGGCAAACAATAGCTACAAACTCAAGGTAAACCGCTCCAAACTTGATTGCAAAAAATACGACTTCAGCAACAATGCCTGGAATTCTCTACTTGACTCCATTGTTACATCCTCTAACCCCCACAGCTTCAACCTTACACTGTCTACCATGGACTTCACCCCATTCCTAAGAAGTCAGTAAAAGGGGGCATGCATAAGCACACCATCGTGCCTACCATCCTGTCCTACTGTCCCCATTTACTTGTACTCATTCTTTGTTCGTGTCCATGCTTATACTGTACACATGTTGTCTAGTACATGTTCAACAAATTAAATAAATAAATAAAATAAATAAAAGATTTTGTCATAGTTCACTGGATTATTTTGGAGGGTGTTTCATTTTGTTTTGTTTTTGTTTTGCACCACTTCGTTCAGGATTGATTTCCAAATAAATAAATATGCAAACAAATCTTATTAATGCAAAACAATTGAAGAAACATCTATTTTCTCAATTCTGACTTTCCATGTGCAGTATTTTATCTTAGAATAATCTAAAGCTGCTTGGACCTTTTTCCATTATTAACATTTAAGCACTGCTAATGATACCTGTCAGAATCAAGCTTTTATTAGGAATAGATAAATTTTCCATTCTTGGCTATTTTTAGCATTTGCCATACATCAGGACAAGAAATGTTTTTACTGGTGACTTTAAAATTAAATAGTTTGTGGAAAACACTGCAATAAAATAAGGAGGATTTTTTTTTGTAGTTTTACTTGCACAGTAAACACTCTTTTTTTCTAGTTGAGTTATAATTTTTTATAGTTGAGTTATAATTTAGTCACAGTGAATCTGAATTTTTTAAAGCTGAACTAATATGCTGTTTGTAGTTTTCTATTTGCAGAAATAGAAATGGAGAAGAATGTTTCAGTGACTTTGTTTATTTCATGCATGTGTAGCCTGCCTTTTCCTTAGAATGACTAGGATACATGCTTCTTCTGTTCTACACAATGTTATCCTCCTATGAGTTTGGTTAGACTAAAAGACTAACCAAATATTACTCCAGTGAACCAGTGAATAATAGGTTTCCACTTGCATTTTCATTGTCTTAAGCTTAACCATGTTGTGAGTATACTCACAGTTTCTACAGGCTAGAAAGATACTATGCTTATTATTTATCTATTAAATTTATATGCCACCCATCTGCTTTCAAACAACTCTTCAAATGATGTTGTCCCCAACTCATCATTAATGCAATCTGCCTGTGTTTTCTGGTTCTATACCAAAATAGGAGTGGTCCAACTAATATGGATTCAAATGTTAATCTGTGGTTTGCCTATGGCACTTAAACCCCTGCTCCTTCATCAGCACAGAGATAGAAACATTCTCTCATCTCTGATCATGAATTGTGGCCCTGTAGTGTCTGCTATGGCTACTGTTGCCACTAATGTTAGAATAGTACAATGGTTATAATACTTAACTGTCATGCAGAAAATTACTCTCATAGTACTTTGTAGCAGTATTGTTGTTTTTCCTCTGGCTACCTACCTTTCCACTGAGCTTTCATAAAAATTGTAAATTAATGGATAAAGCGGCTTGGGTTAAAAACTAAACTAGGTCCGGGGGAAAATGGTTATTAAAAAGTATTTCTGCTGGTTTTCCATTTGTAATGGTCTGCATATCATACAATAGTATAACCACTACATTCCCAACAAAACTGCAGGGACTTGTCTCCTGGAGTCAACACTACTACTGTTTCTAAGCTGTTTTTTTATGACAGACCTTATGACGTCAAAGATGAGGAAATGCAAGAAAGCATTTTTGCTTTACACAGATTGTCTTGACTGTATACATGTGCATTATGATTCTTTAACTTTGTGCATATAAATTTTTCATATGTCAGGTAAGTGTCAAAGTTCCAAGTAATACACCCATAGCAAACAGAACTCCGAGGCAAGCAGGTTCCCCAAAGAACAGGTCTATTGGATATATCATACTGGTACAAACTGGTGAAAACTGACTCTAAAGATTTCAGCGATTTTCACCTAATTAAAGTAAAAGTTTTCCCCTTTCCCCAAACAATCAGTCACATGGCCCAATCAAGGTGCTGTCCAGTTGCTTGGAAACTTCATTCCTCCTCTCTTCCGCCACCTATGGGAACATCCTTGGTTCTCAAGGGAAACTATCTTGTTTTGGCTACAGAACTTCCAACTATCTCTACTCTCCCCCTCCCTATCTGTCATCACCATTGTGGCTACACTGAAGCTTCCAAGATGGCCTTGGTCAGGCCAGCTTCAGAGTTGACAGATTTGCACATTGAAAAGAAAATGATTGATTTCTTTGTATTGGAAATTGAGAGGGCACAACAGGAGAGGAAGTTCTTCGTGGGAGACAATGTAGTCGAGACTGGCAAGTAACTGCTGAAGCGTATCGATCAAGACAGAGTTTTCTTAAACTGGCTTAAAGTCTAGCCAGGATGCAAGCAGGTTAAGCATGTTGTACAGATATTAAATTAACCTGATAGCTGCTGTAATAAATTGTAATTGGGATTTTTATTTTTTACCCCTTTGCTCAATACTTTGGAAATCCTATCTTTTCATAAGGTAGAGGCTTTGTGGTCTCTTAGGCTATGGATAGCCTACAGAAGAGTTGTACTGCAACTTGTATGGACTTTGGAGAGGTCATACACCAGGGGTGTCAAACCTGCAGCCCGCGGGCTGGATGCATCACTCGCTGGTCATGCCTAGCCCCAGTTTAATGAAGGGGGGAAAGTTGTGATACATCACATCACGATGTGCCATTGACACCCCTGTCATAGACTCATAGAGTTGGAAGTGCCTGCTTTCAAATTATTATAGCAGCCACATCTTCTGCTGCTATAATAGCCATCTACAACTGGTACCCAGAGATGATGGCTATAAAAATCAAAGCCCTTCCCCTTTGAACATTGCATTCACAATGCCCTCTCCCTTGGCTCTGTTTGTAAGAAGCTTTTACAGCTGCTTCAGAAGCTGCTCCCAGCTGTCTCTCCATTCAAATGCAAGTGGCTGTTGCTGATTTGCAGCCTCATCACACAGCTAGAGATAAAACAAATGCATGTGGGCTATTATTAAGACCTGGGTATGGGAAAATAAGTATTCTAGCATGAGGACCATTTTAGTCTCATTATTTCCTCTCAGCCTTGGTTGTCCCCCTGAGAACTCTAAGCCTCCTCTGCAAGACAACTGTTCCTGAAGACTAATTATATGGTTAGAAATGAGTTAGGAGGTTGATTTTCCCCATCCTCTCTAAACAGCAGATTTTGCTTGCTTGATAGAATACTACTGCAATATAAACTTGATTAGAGGAACTTACTAATGTTACATAGATGAGCAACTCCATCAAGGAAGCATGTTGAGATAGAAGGTAGTAATAGATGGGAGTTTTCAAAACACCAAAAATTCACCAATGATTCCATGTTTATATTCCCATTTTTGTGTTACAATACATTGAAATGAAGTTCCCAAATATATCACAAACCTGCCCTTCAGCTGGTCCTGGGAGATTTTCCTCCCTTAAATCCCCATTCCAAACAGGAGGAAAGCATTCCTTGCATGACAGCATTGAAAATAATATTTCTGCATGGCACCCCTTCTCTTTCTCTAATTCTCCCCTATATAGATATAGCTTTTTGCTTAGTGCTGTTGAACAGATAAAATCTCCATTTAGGCAGATGCAGCAAGCATGCGGGGACTTCATTGGAAAGTTGAATTGGTTTACAAGGATCATCATCTTGAAAAGAAAAAAGAATATTACAAGGAGTCCCAAGTAGAACTGCAAGATTGGGAAATCTTGGATACTTAGGTTGAGAGAAAGATCTCAGATTTCCCTCTAAATCAGGGGTATCAAATTGCCATCCCATGGGCCAGATGCATCACATACAGGCCATGCCCACCCCAGCTCCGGGAAGGTAAAAAATGTCATGAAATGTCACGTGATGGCAATAAGATGCCACAAGTTTGACACCTGTGCTCTAAACAATAAAAGCCATTAGGCCAAAACTATATCTGAACACTCACTTTTCCTCAGCCAATCAGAAAGAGAAATACCTAGCTAAGAACAACCACTTTTTTTTTTTGGAGATCTTCTTTCCATCTTTAGTTCATGTCACTCAAAGGGCTCAGCAGCAGCTCTGAGCTTTATCTCTCCTGGCAAGCATGGTTTCCTTAACAGATTGGAATTTAGCTCTTTGAGACTGCAAAACAAGCACAGGATTCTCTCTTTTCTCCTCTGTCTATTATGCAGTATATAGACTGACTTCTTACTTCCTCTTTCCTTTTTCTCAGAATTTGATCCCAAATGTTGTGCCTGCACAACTTTTCAAAACTCACACTTTTTCTGTCCTCCATGGCAAAAAACGCCTATTAAAAACCTGCACTGAACCTGCTTTCTCCCCTAAAACTATGCTGGGCAGGCTGCTGTTAGACACCCTTCTCCCCACAGGGTGTATTTGTAGCTCTTTCTTCAGAACTGCTTAAACTCTATTTCCTCTTTTAAGGCTATTTCCCCAAAGATTGTCCATTTCCCCTCCTTGCCATTTGCCATTGATGTGCTTTCGTTCTGCAATTTTCCTCAATAGAATTCAAAGATTTTCTTTGATGAGTGTCTGTGGCCATCATCTCCAGGATCCATATTCACTCTGAGACATGTCGTTTATCAATACTGTTTCATTTTAAAAAATCTCACTTGCATACTAGACCTGCTGAATGCTCCCTCTGTAACAATTCATATCCGTAACCAGAAGCTGGTCATTGCATATCAATGACCGATACAAGCTCTGTCTGGAGAGCTGCTAACAATCGATACAATCTTTCAGGCTAGATTACCTATCAGTCAGGGGGCCAATGAGTCCACAGGCTTTGATGCGTTGGATGTTCTGGAAAGATGGGCTTATTGATTGTTAGTAAATCAAATGAGAGCTTTCATAAGGAACATTCACAGCTCCTTCAATTAAGTATCTCTTCAAAGGCTAGGGTTCTTTAAAGTTGCACAAAGTGATGTTTCAATACTGGGGGAAAGTAATAATCTATTTAATCACAGTGAAAAGTCTGAGGATGCAATTATAGAATCTTATCAAAATGCCCCAAACAAGGTTGACTTGACCACTTTTGAAAAGGGAAAGAAAGAAAAAATCAGAATGCTTGGGTCTGTTGTGTGATGTCATTGTGTTTTAGATCTTCCCTTAACTACCTGACTTGTTGTGGGGAGTCGAACAAAGTGTTTGGGATTTCAGTTGCACTCTTTAATTTTGGTGGCAACAGTCTGAATATTTGGTTCTGTCCCATTTATATTTTCTGTGGCTGTTTAGGCCATTGGTGAGACAGGGAAGTTCACTTTTGAAATGTCATTCAACTCAGCCTTCTAGTACTCTCTCTCTTTCTCTCCATAAAATACTGAAACATGCCATCTTTCTATTAGCAGAAGCGATGAACATGTTTCCTGTTTGTTATGGTCTCTAAACATTATTGTTTGGGGGGGGTGAGGGCTGAATTAGTATATATTTTAGCTAAATAAAATATTGGCATGGAGGAGAAGCAAAATGTATACCTCATGATACAGAGGAACTGAGAGGAATGGGCATGATGGAATCAGGGTTTCAGAACCAATAAATCAAACTGTGAAGTTGGATAGGACTATTGGCAGAGCTATTGTAGATTATGATGGGGAAGATTCTGGTTTAACCACCCTTATCAATGAAGCTAATTGGATGGTGCTAGTAGGGGAAAGTTGCAGGATAAATGCTATATACAGTATAGGAAAAAAGGAAGGAAAGAAGGAAAGAAGAAAAGGAAAGGTAAGGAAAGGAAAGGTAATGAAGGAAAAAGGAAGGAAGGAAGGAAGGAAGGAAGGAAGGAAGGAAAGGGAAGGGAAGGACTATTGGCTTTCAGATAGATAAACTACCATATTCAATCTGATGGCTATTATAAACGTTCTAGCAGTGATCAGATATCCTCTCAGCCTGAGGACCCAGATTGTTGGGGGCAATATGCTGACTCTCTGTAAACCGCTTAGAGAGGCCTGAAAGGCCTATGAAGCGGTATATAAATCTACTGCTATAGCCTAAGTATGACTGATCCTACAAGAACAATGGAATGGCTGTCATTTGTTCAAACCCCCCCCCCCCATATGTATATTGTATGCATTTTTACCAATTCTTTTATAAATTGTTTTACAAAAATAATGCAGGTCACCATTCACTAGCACCCTTTTTTTCAGAAACTTAAATGAAATAAAATTGCTTTTATACAACCTTTGTGAGGTAACGTGGATTTATTTATTTATTTATTTACACTAGGACTAGGTCAATGCAAATGAAAAACCTGGTTGCTCCTTCTGGGCTCTTTCATCAATGGGAGCTGCTAACAAATTAGGAAGCCTGAGCTCTTATTTACAAACTAGATGGCAGCCATATTCCTTTTGGATCTTTGGCCTGCCACTAGGATCTCTCACTGCATGTAAGAATAGTCAAGTATCAAAAAGTCAAAGAAGTTACAAAGCAATGTTAATGTAATTATTCCCAGTGGGAATCATTAGATCAGTCCAACATTATTTTCTCTGTTTCACTCCATCCATTTTTGTAAAAGTATAATTAGTGATAAACTGAGCACTACATGCTGAGCTTGGACTGGATTTTACTACTATTTTATAATTGTCTAACCTAGCATCCGACATACTGTGAACTATTAACTTCACACAGATCTGGGACTATATCAGTTATCCCTTAGGTTCTTAGTATAAACTTACTACTGCAAATATTACATACAAGGGATGAAGCAAAATTGCAGAAAATTGCATATATTTGATAGCACTCTTTGTATCCTATGGAGTAGCAGCAAAGAATTGGCTGAAACAAAGGAATGGAACCTTAAGGAAAGCCATGGCACCATATTGAGTTGCAACTGGAGCATAGTATGATTTATATATGCATACTAGATTTCAAGAGAGCTTATTTCAACAAACTTCAGAGGAGTATTAGGCTGAAAAGCATGGATTGAAATCCACAGAACAAAGTAGCTCAGGAGGGGTTAAGAACTTCACAAACATAAGACACTAGAAATACAATCTTCTACCATTCCAATAGATGAAAAATGGGGGTCAGCTAGGGAGATGATTATAAATGCATATGGACTTTGCAACATATATAGGAAATGGAAGATGGATGTAATTACGAAAGACGGATACTACCAAGTCGTTCTAATATCCGAAAAAATAGAGAAAAGGCTAAAGAAAGTACAAAAGAAAACTGGGATCTTAAGAGAAGTTAAAAGCAACAAAATGGCTTATAACTTTCCTTGTAGCTAAAGTTAGTTTTTTTTTTTTTTTAAGGAAAGAAAGAAGGAGGGAGGAGGACTATCATCTTAAAGGTTATTTCTGTGATCTTTCAGAAAACATGGAGGGCTTAGTATGAGTGGTTTGCAAAGAATATTCTTCCTATCTTCAAATATAAGGAGGACATGGGTGACTACAAGATTGGTGAACCTGAGGTCAATATTTGGCTAAACTTTAGGCTTTTTGCATTTGACTGATGGTGATTTTGTCAATTTTTAACTGAATTACATTTAAAACAGTTAAAAATTGACAAAATCACCATCAGTCAAATGCAAAAAGCCGCACTGCTTGGATCTGCACGCATATTACGAAAATACGTTACGACGTCCTAGGCCCCTGGGTGGGGCCCGACTAGTAACCAATGCCAAATCCGGCGAAACAACTGGCCGCTGTGATACAATTGTATAATAATAATAATAATATAATACACCAACAGAGTTAGCAAAATTTTGAAATCTAAATTGAATGGTGGAAATACAATCAATGCCATAAATACCTGGGCAAACCAGTTATAAGATACACAGCTGGTATAGTTAACTGGACACAAGCTGATTTGGACATTTTGGACCGAAAAACCAGGAAACTAATGACAATGCACTACAGTTTACATCCATGTGGTGATACTGATAGACTCTACCTGCCTCGAAAATCAGGTGCATTGGCTGATTATTTAAAAGAAAGTCAAGAACATCTATTAATTGAAGTAAAGAACAAAAAACTACTGAAGGCCCAACAGACGAAACAAGAATACAGGTAAAGATGTGATAAAATCAAGAATGGAGAGTTGGCAGAACAAAGCATTGCATGACCAATTTCTGGAAAAAATAAAAGATAAAGTGGACAGTGAACAAACTTGGTTATGGTTAACAACAGGTACATTAAAGAAAGAAACAGAGTCACTAATCCTGGCTGCACAAGAACAAGCTATCCGCACAAATGCCATTAAGGCCAAAATCGAAAAATCCTCTGATGATGCCAAATGCAGACTTTGCAAAGAAGCTGATGAAACTGTTGATCACATACTCAGCTGCTCTAAAAAAATCATGCAGACTGATTATAAATTGCGGCACAATTCAGTAGCACAAATGATCCATTGGAATTTGTGCAAAAATTATAATATTAAAACAGCAACAAACTGGTGGGAACATCAGCCTGAAAAAGTCACCGAAAATCAGATGGTCAAGATCTTGTGGGATTTTCGCATACAAACAGACAAAATACTGGCACATAATACACCAGACATCACACTGGTTGAGAAAAATAAGGTCACAATCATAGACATTGCAATACCAGGTGATAGCAGGGTCGTCGTGAAGGAACATGAAAAAATCGCAAAATACCAGGACTTAAAAATTGAAATTCAACGACTATGGCACAAACCAGCAGTGGTAATTCCAGTGGTAATGGGCACACTGGGTGCTATTCCAAAAGCACTGGAATTACATTTAAAACAGTTAAAAAATGACAAAATCACCATTAGTCAAATGCAAAAAGCCGCACTGCTTGGATCTTGGATTACGAAAATACGTTACGACATACTAGGCCCCTGTGTGGGGCCCGACTAGTAATCAATGCCAAATCTTGTGAAACAACTGGCTGCTGTGATACAATTCTGTTGTGATAATAACAATAACAATCGCAATCACAATCATAATCATAAACCACAAAGTACTGGGACTTGCAAATTGAAGTTGAGTGACTGTGGAAAAAGAAATTGTGTGTTGTCCCGATTGTAATTGGAGCCCTTGGAGCAAAACCTAAAGGGCTACTTCACTATTTGGAAATTTTAAATTTATCAGACTTGAACATTCTGATTCTACAAAAAACCACCCTACTTGGAACAGCTTATATCCTCTGATGCTACCTTAACAGTTCCTAGGTCCTTGGTTAGGACTCGAGCTGTTGAGCTACCAACCAGCCCCAAAGGCTGTGAATCTCACCAAAGATTAACATGATGATGATGATGATGATGAACGATAATAGCAGCAGGGGGCAGGAATGACTTCTTTTGGTTTCCCCATTGCAATTGTTTGTGGAAAGGTAGCAGGGAGCTTAGAAATAACAAATCCTCCTCCATCCTGGATGACACATGGAATTGCTTGTCACTTTGCTGAAAGGTCAGGGAGCAAGGGGAGTTGTGGACCATGAGGAAAACTACATCCCCACTCCACATATACAGTATCCCTAAGGGCCCCCTCCCTCCAGAGAGTAAGAGGGCTCATCCATCAATCCCCCGCATCCCCAGCCAGCTCTATTTCACCAGCAAGCCTCAGACTTAACTTCCTCATTGTTCAGTGACTACCCACCACTGTTAAGAGGTTTCAGAACTTTTGTTCTAAAGTATCCAATCACTGCTTGTCCATCAGGCTTTTCTGACAGATGATGTAGGCGTCTGTTAGAGCCAAGGTGGCGCAGTGGTTAAATGCAGCACTGCAGGCTACTGCTAGATCAGCAGGTCAGCGGTTCAAATCTCACCGGCTCAGCGTTGACTCAGCCTTCCATCCTTCCGAGGTGGGTAAAATGAGGACCCAGATTGTTGGGGGCAATATGCTGACTCTCTGTAAACCGCTTAGAGAGGCCTGAAAGGCCTATGAAGCGGTATATAAGTCTACTGCTATTGCTATATGTAGGAACCAGAGAGATGTAGGTAATAGGGTGAGGGTACCATATTCCATCTTCTTTGCATCATACAATTGATTGGTTTCTCGCAAGTGTAGTCAGAAAGTGCGGTGGTGCTGAAGCCGCTACCCTTTCCAAAATTTCATCCCCATGGGAATTATGAATCCCGGCATTCTGTAAATTAATCCATTTGAATTGCCTTGGTTTAATAATTGTCACTCTTTACTTTCCAATTCTACCCAATTGAAGGTTACAGGAAATCCTACTGAAGTAGATGGCAGAATGTAGGTTGTGTTATTTCTACCATTTCATTAGATGCAGAGCTGATTGGTACAGAAGTGAGGATTATTTCATCGGTTCTGAAAACATCTCTAGAATATTTTCCTGCACAAGAGACCATGCCAAACTAGTGTTGCTGCAAATGAACTAGAATGCTGTTAATGCTGCTTCATTGATATTAATATAACTTTCTCAGTGGTGTTGGACTTAACTACATGCAGATGCTTATAAGAATTGCCTATATTTTTACACACTGCAGCTAATTATTTGCCTCCTGTTGTTGCTGAGCTGTTGATGCTAAATGTACTAAATTGTATGCTTTTGAGGGAATGGGTCTTTATTCTGGTATCTATTGAGCTATTCCAATGATTAACTATAATTATTACTATTAAAATTTAAATTTGTATCCCATTTGTACAGAACAACCCTAAACTAAAGCAGAGTCAAGAGCGCATAAGAAATTATGCAGGAATATTCTAATTTATGGCCTGCAATTCTAAATTGATTGTGTCAGCACCACTGTGTCATCCTATCTCACTGAAAGCAGTTTATACTCCTTGTAGCTTACCAATTGTTTGAATGGATTCTAGCAATAGCTAATTAAGTAATCATTAGCATTTGCTTACATTAAAAATAAAAAACCTGAAAGTCATCCAATAACATTGGCAAAACAAAGTCACTGCAATAGACAAAAATTATTCCTAAGGCCTATGCAGTCTCCTGCAATAAATTATCCTAAAATAAGTGTGCAAACATGCACCATATTGGTTGTCATATTATAGTCCCTAGAATAGGAGAGGCCAAAAGAGACTTTGTTTCATATTCTAGGAAGTTAAGAGGCATATAGGTGCCTTGAAGCCAACGGAATCCCTTTTCCTCCTTTCAACTCTTCGCCTACCTTCCCAAAACGAGTCCAAGCTCTGTTCAACTTTGAAATGTGGTTCTTGATATGCCATGCAAAGACTGATGCGAGCTTGTTCTGACTCCCTCCTCCATCCAGTAACGAATGCCGAGACAAGCTTAACTGGAATGTACTTTAATAGCAAGCCACCAAGACGTCAGTGGCTGAAAGCCAAGCAGAACAAACAGATAAGGACCTTGGCAGCAACTCAGACAAACTCAGGCAGCAATAAACACAAAGAAGACTTGGCAGCAATCGAGCATGCCAAGCTCCCAGTAATGTCCTCCAACATTCAATCCTGTGTTGACTTCTGCAAAGAGGCGCCTGTGTACCAGTAGCTTTTTATAGTCTGGAGAGGAGCCTAATGACCACCAGCTGAGTACAACCACCTACTGTAATTGCGTAATTGTTCCTCACGCCTAGTAGCTCTTCGATGGCGTGCATCCAGGAATAACTCACTACTGGCTTCCGGCTCACTCTCCCTTGTCTCCTCCCCACTAGTCCAAGGTGCCTCCTGATGGCCAACCAGCCTCTCTGCGCCCTGCTCGGAGTCAGAACACTGTCCAGGATCCTCCACATCCTCCATAGCCGACTCAGAGGGGCCCTCGCTGTCGGAGTCTGGTGCAGCTCCAACGGCACTTTCTGGGCCACAACACGAACCTATGACTGCTGAACATTGATTCTTCTGTTGCAACAAATTTCAGTGGCAACCCACAGAAATTTCATTCGTTAGTTTGATATGATTAAATGGAAATGGTGGCCAAGGGAAAATGCTATGGAAGGAAACGACAGCTACACCATCTTAAAAGGTATTTTGTAGAAAATAAGCTTCTTTGATGAATCTTTTTTCTTTTCAGAAGATCCTATGTATGTCTACCTAAATATCTACTGGACTCAATGAGATGACCATGGTGCTCTCTAAGCTTGGTTGTTTTCTTGAAGACATTTCATTACCAAACTAGGTAACATCATCAGTGCTAGTTCACTAGACCAGCACTGATTATGTTACCTAATGTGTGTAATTAAACATAGGCAAGAAAACAACCAAGCTGTGAGGGCATCAAGGACCCCTCATTTCAATCTTACAAATATTCTCCTTTATTTGTACTAAATTCAATGAAGTTTTATTCCAAGTAAGCGAGGTTAGGATTGCAAGCTCACACCACTGATTTTTTTAGAATGAAAGGAAGGGTTTGCTATTGAAAAGGCTGCCTGTTTAAACATCTGCCACATTGCAGAAAATAAAAGGGGGAGGCATTGTTTAACTTGTGTGGATATTAATTCTAATAATTATAAATAAAGGTTATTATGTAGCCTAATTTCTTGGGATTAATAAAATGTTCAATGATCAAAATTCACGGATATCAATTTTAACCTAACTAAATGGTAAACCAAGTTCTGGGAACAATGGAAATGGCTGGCATTGGGATCTATTCACATTTTTTCTTAGGTTCCTGAGGATGCAGATTTTAATCCAGGACACTGTGAATTCTGCTTTAGGCATGAGAGTCAGGAGGGTGACCTTGGCTCAGTCACTCTCAGTCCAATTCACCTCACAGGATTCTTGCTATAGGAAAATAAGAGGACTGAGTATTAGTATGGTAGTCACCTTGAGTTATTTATTTTTTTTAAATAGTGATATAAACAAACAAACAAACAAACAAACACACAGTAAATCAACTTTTAAAAATAAAGTTGCTGATATTGCAGGCACATTATAGTATCATGCTTTGTAGTTAAGTTTAATTATAATATTTAATAGACTGAGAAGTCAGAAATGGGAGTCATTGGCATGCTTGTAACTGAGGCCTCCCAGAGGATATTCAGGTACTGAGATAGGTTGCATTAATATTTCAACTAAGCTGTGTTAGTATTGGGGGATGTGCAGAGGAGTGGCTTAGATTAGACAAGGCATGCAGAGTTTTCTCTTAAGAGTTCACTAAAGCCATAAATTCCACCAGTGAATAATTTATCAGGTGCATAAAGACGGGTCACACAGAATCAAAACATTATTAAGAAAGCTGAACAAAATGAAAAACATACCATTTTCAAGAGCATTGCATTCCATTGGATTTGTAGGTCATTTCCTTTTTATAAAATTCCTATAATAGCACCACTTTTTAACTCTGAATGGAATTTCCAGCCAAAGATTTTGCTGGTGGTGATCTGTCTCAGCTAGGGCAGTATGTAGCCCTGTAATTCCACGCAAGAATGTGTAAAGAGAAAAAAAGCAGAAACTGATTTCACAGAAAAATGTGTTTTAATGTCACCCTTTAACAAACAGCTGCCTTTTCGTCAGAGAGGAGAACTGAAGGGCCATGGCTTCCTCGTGTTTTTCTGTGCTCTTTCTTAGAAAGGTCAACTTATACGACCATTTATGATCTGAATGATTCATCTTTTGCTAACTTCACCTGACAGTCTTTTTACACAGAAATTGTATTGTGATTGAGTCCTTGGTGATTCAAAATATCTGAAATGGCTGCATGGAAAAAGATTATTTTTCAGCACATAAATCTGACTCATGTCCATGAGTAAGTTGCTGAATTAAAAATGGGAGAGAATTCTTATTTTGTTGTTATAAAGAATCATGGGTTATAGGCAATGACTTGTGAGTCAACTTCTGCTCACTCATGGAAGCTTTCCTTTCTGCTTAATTTCTCTCTCACATTCCAATATCCCAGAATTCACTCAATCTGTTCCCTGGGGATGGGTCACCATTCCCAACAGCAATTTGGGATGGCCATTAGTACTTGGCATTTGATGTGCCCATAACATCTCTTGTATTGGTGGCTGGATAGAATTGAGTATAACTTCCAGCAGTGTTCCAATACTTAGGGATTGCCACAAAGAAGAGGGTGTCAAACTATTCTCCAAAGCACATGAGGGTAGAACAAGAAGCAATGGGTGGAAACTAATCAAGGAGAGAAGCAACTTAGTTTTCTAAAGCAGAACTAGAATTCAGTCTCCTGGTTTCTAGCTAGATGCCTTACCCATTACAACAGGGGTATCAAACTCAAGTCTTGCGGGCTGGATCTGACCCATAGGGTCCTTAGATCTGGCCAGCATGGAAACAGCAAAGGACCATCTCACGATGCATCTCCCAGTGAAAACAGGCTCCCAATCTCCATTTTCGCCTGGGACAGCCTCCATCAACTCTCTGCCAGTGAAAACACAGCTCAGGAGGGCCATGTTCTGTTTTCTCGGGCAGAGGATTGTAGGAGGTTATGCCAGCTGAAAACAGAGATTGGGAGTCCGTTTTGGCTGGCAGAGCACTCGCACCACCACAGGCGGCCCTGACGTCTGTGACGTCAAGCTTGCCACACCCACCGGCCATGAATCCCTCTGAGGTCAAACCCAACCCTGATGCAACTCTCAATGAAATAGAGTTTGACACCCCTGCATTACACCAAACTGGCTTTTTTTTTAAAAAAAACTTGTAATATACATGAGTAATATTTAAGTTTTACAGTTATTTTGTGATTGGGAGGTCATCATTCTCAGAACTTGGGGATCGAGAAGCTTCCTACGTATTTAGCAGTTGATGATTTTTCTTTTTTCTTGTTTTCATTGTTGCATTTGATCTGAACTTTTAAAATAACCATATAATTACAAATGCCTAGAGGAAAGACTTTCTCATATAAATGATGAATGTACAGAAGCAAATCTCGTGAATCCAGCTCTTGTAAGGGTAAAAAAAAAATCCTTTGTGAACAGCAAAACAACTAATGCTACTCTGACCCTATTGCAACATTTAATCGAGCTGTGCATAAATTTATAATTTGATACGAGTTCTAGTGTGAGTAATTTTACATTTGATGATTCCCCTGCAGAAAGACTGTAGTTGCTTGGAAATAAATATCATAAGCCCTGAACTATACCAATTGCGGTATTCTTGTTCAATAGCTATAGTTCTTAGGCAGCTGAAAGATGCAGCTTGGCAACATTTAGAGGCTGAATAGGTTGTAAATACCTGTCCAAACTAATGCAGAATCATGTATTCCATATAGGTATTCCATCATATATAATGATTAGACCTATTATCAACTTCCTCCTCCATTTGCACCATTCACAAATTGAGAGGAGAGTTATCAGGTGTGAACAAACAAATTCCATGCTTGCACGAAGTGGCATTTATTTTTAGACTTTTGATAACATGTTAAATTACTATATTAGAAGTATAGGATAATGGTAAGATATTAATGTTTAGTCTAGGTTCACACAAATTCTCCCATGTTAATACTGCAAGAACTTCTTGTATGTCTTTCCCTGGCATTCACAGTGTTAAGTGGTTTTCCCCAAACAGGCAATATACAGTACATCCAGTGGTGGGATTCAAGTAATTTAACAACTGGTTCTCCTGAAGTGATGCAAATTGGCTGAATCCCACCACTGAGTACATCTTTCTGTTGCAAGCAGGGTCTTCTTTTGAAAGTTGTTTTAGCCCACAGTCAAAGAATGGAGCTCTCAAATTTCTCTCTAAGTATAAACAAATTTTTTTGGGAAATTGCAGGCAGCAATCTGGGCAGGAGAGGAACAAGTTGGATACTGGGATTAGGAAATAACTTTCTGAGCCTTCGATAAAGGAAAATCTACAAGAAGTTTGAGAAACAATCCATGGAAGCAAGGAAGAATTTAACCTCAGGCATAGGGAACAGGTTTAGCTAGAAATATTACATTAAGATTATTTTCATTATGTTTATACATGAAGATAATCTAATTTATTACCCATAGAGAGCATTTTCTTTTGGGAATCTAATGAATGTGTACCTTGTTAAGAGACCTTGGCCTGCTCAAATTTTCTAGTATATTTTTCTACAAGAAGTCTTTTTGAGATGGTGCCTGCAATTTTCTTAACTTTATATCTTCACCATTAATATTTTTCATGAAACCACCCATGTTACAATGGAAAGTTTACATTCTTTCTCCCCCACCCACTCATTTTTTAATGAAATATGATTCTATTAATCTTTTGTAACATTGGTGCCACTAATTCTAACTCTAACCTTGATTACTATTACCTAGGATCAAATATGGGTAGTTTTTGACTTACAACAATTCACTTAATGATTGTTCAAAGTTACAACAGCACTGAAAAAAGTGATTTATGACCATTTTTCACACTTACGACCTTTGTAGCATCCCCATGATCATGTGATCAAATTTCAGATGCTTGGCAACTGGTTCATACTTATGACCGTTGCAATGTTCCAGGGTCATGTGATCCCTTTTGCAACCTTTTGAAAAGCAAAATCAATGGGGTAGCCAGATTCCCTTAACAACCGTGTTACTAACTGATCAACTGCAGTGATTCACTTAACAATCTTGGCTAGAAATATCATAAAATGGGGCAAAACTCATTTAACAAGTATCTCACTTAACAACAGAAATGTTGGGCTCACTTGTGCTCATAAATCGAGGACTACCAGTATATGTTGGAAATGTCATCAATATTAACATACTTTTTATCATCTTTGGCGGACCTGTAAAAAAGCCAAGAAATATAGGGATAAGACATGTACTTTAATTCAGAGAATAAATGGAATAAATGTAGAATGAACAATTAAAACCAGAGATTTATCTTTTAGGTTTGATAAATGACAACCACAGGAGGACTTTTGTATGCATAAAGATGGAAGGACTAACAGATTTCTACAATGGGAGAATGAAGATGGTGGAGATAGCAAAATTGACTTTTTGATTAAAGACTTTATCTAACTTTCTTTCTACCTGGAAACCACTTTTGGATGTTTTGCTTGAAACCAAACCAATGAAACTTTAATTCTGGGATTGGGTGACTACAACATTTTATGATTATAGAAAAACCATGCACAATTCTTAATCTTAGAGTTAAAATATTTTCTATTTCTATCTGTATAAAAGAAAGCTGAAAGTTGTTTCTTTTCCAGTCTTCCTTTTTCTTTTTTGCATTCCTAACCTTGTTTTTTCCTAACTCTTTTTTTAATTCCTTGATTTTTCTGTTTTCATATGTTTTATTTTGCTAAAATAAATATTCTTGAAATAGAATATTATCCAATTTTTCTGAACTTAAAAACTGTAACAGCGTTTGCAGATTTCTGCCATTTCAACTACAGGGTTGAGTTTCCCTAGAGGTCTTATGTATAGGTACATAAGATTGGCCACATATTATACAACAGTTGTAGGGAAATTCAATGATCGAATGAATACGTGTTACTGAAATTTAGTCATTAATGGTCTTTAGTAATATATTTGTGGTGCAGAACAACAACAGCTTTCTCTTGTACAGTACATTGGAAAAGCAAGATGACTAGAAGGGGAAGGGAAGAAAGTAGTGAAATAATTTTTAGATTTTTCTATTCCTTTAAAAATTCAAATGAAATGTATTAAGCAGAGTAGTAGCAGCTTCCACATAGCAGCAGGCTTGCTTCAGTCTGGGCATTAAAAATGTTTTTTTTTTTCATTTTTACACTGAAGAAAAAGAAATGGAAATAGAAGATGACGAGGGGCAACGTTTCACTTCAATCTTCCACTTCTCTGCACTAATTAAAGCCTTTTGTGTGTGTGAAAATTGAAGACCTTTGTGACTTCAAGCAACAAATGACAGTTGAGAAATTTATGACCCATTCTGTAGATGACCAGGAGAAAAAATAGGATAAAGCTTCAACAAAAAAGTAAAATATTAATGAGTTCAATTATTTTTTATTAGCATCCCAAATATGTTTTGCTTAAAAAGTTGAGTCCGACAAGGACATAGCATGTGATGGGTGTATCTCTTAATCTTGTCTGACAATTTCAGTTGGTCAAGAAGCTACATTAACCACAGTGTTCATCAATCAAAAGACAAGCCATTTATCTTTATTAAAAACAGCTTGCTGATAATCTGATATGCATTAAAGTATCAGTAAAGTCCCAACGGGGAAGAATTGGAGGTTTTGTTATAATTTGTAAACTTGGGGGATAGGATGCATGTATTTTGCTAGCCTCACATTGTGTGCTGTTATACTGACATGTCTGTTGTATGTTTATATATGCATGCATGTGTATGCAGGTTGCAATAATACTTTTACTTCCCTGATCAGCATTGCTTGCATTGCTCTTCTTTTGGGTGCTTCTAGTTTTCCTGTGAAGACAGTATAATTCCAATGCTGTAAAACTAACAAATTAATGAAGTTTTGTTTTAGACATTTGTAAAAACATCACTTTAATCTCTGGTTGTTTTGCACAGAAACAGATTGCTGTCAGTTCAGACTACTGCATAATAGTTTGCCTCAAGCTGTTCATTATGCTTGACCTCCCCATCACCCCATCAAAAAAGTATTTATTTTCGGTTGCATGATTTTACATAGTTTTAAAACTAACACACTAAAATGGTTGTTTCAGACTTACACCAGACCTAATGCACAAAGTTCACTTACCAAAGGAAACAAACAAACAAACAAAAATGTTGAATATTTGTAGCCCTGTTCCAGATTCTACAGACACTGTAGGCCACAATGATGCCACACTGATCCACACATGTTGTCCCACTGTAGCAGAAATGAGACAAGACCGGCTCTTTGTCAGAGGGAGAGGTTTATTTGCACAAAGGTTCAGTAGCGATTGATCAAGCAAAATCTGAACCCCGAAGGGCAGTTGTTTACAGTCTTTTATACTTTTAGCCACCATACCGATCATCCCAAAGTACCTGGCCTTCCTGTGTCACGTAGACCTCATATACAATCTTCCAAAACAGAGACAGGACATTCATTACTCATTTACCTCCCCACAGGGGGTATTGGTACAAATATCCTGTTTCATTTGTTTTAGTTAGGTGAAGCAAACAGAACAACTAATCTTAAGGGTAATCATACCTTTTTCCCATTCCACATGGTAAAGAAACTTTAATACCCAAATAATCTGTCTAGTTATCAAATTCTCTTTTACCACATTAAAACTTATGTCTTCTCAAAATAAGCTGCATCCATGAATCTTTCTAATAAGTAGCAACTGGTTTTCTAATTTTTTGCTTGCTGTAAGATCCATGCATATTCAGGGAAAAGTCAATGTCAAGATCAAAGCCCATTTTGGAATCCTATCCCCATATATTAATTGAGTTTGACAATTTCAGATTCTTTTGGTTTCTGATTGAACAGAATAAGGATTTTATATTTCAAAGGAAGAGACAGAATGTTGTGCTCGGTCTGACAATGGTCTCTTTTTGGTAGTAGCTTTCCATTGTACCAGTAACCCTCGAGAATTTGTGAGGTTATATTGTGTGTAGAAGCAACCATTCTCCTCTTAACTGCACCTTTGTGTAAAAGTGGCTTTCAGTGAAAATGAAAGTAAACGTGACTTTCATTTTCATACAGAACTAATTTCGACTTCACCCAATTTCCTAACTACTCTGTTTCAACCACTCATCTCCCACTGCCACATACAATTTTATTTAGAAACCGATAAAATGAGTTTGAGTCTTCCATGCCGTTTTTTTTTCTTTACAGACTCTAGATCTGAAAACGCACAAGGCATGTTTGCTCTCCAGTTCCTTCTATTTGCATTCCTAAGGTGACTGCTGAATTTCCCCCTGCAATTGAAAATCCTCTTCCTGGAGCTCAGTGAAAAGAGGCCTTTTTTCAGATCGCAGGTGTGAGGTTGTGTCCTGTGGTAGAGACATGAAAAATGCCTGCCTTCCATTTCTCTGCTCAGCAGAGGGGCTGTGAGTGAAAAAACGGACACTTCATGCCTGCTTACCAACTGCCTTTGTGTCTTCTCAAGATAAGCTGCATCTGCCAGAAACTGCTCATTAATCATACACACCATGGGCTGCTGAAAAGGCCAAAAGCAAGCCTACCACCAGGCTTCTCAACATCCAGGCCTCAACAAGAGGTTGGAGGGAGTGCAGTTGATATGGTAGCAGCAAGAAGAGGAATAACTTTTGACAGCCTAAAAATCCTTTCCAATGTACTTTTTCAAGTGGAAAATGCAGATAAATAAACCTACCTAGATTTTAGCACAGTTACTTTGACAACAGCGCTTTGAAATGCACAAAGTGCCAGCTACTTTGTTTTTCCATAGGACTAAAAGCAAACCAGTGTTTTGGAATTAAAACAGGAGGAAAGTATAGGAGATTGAGAAAATTGCAAGAAGGGACTCAAAACACATAATTGCAAACAGGAAACAAAGGCTTCATCATCATCACGCAAGCCAACTGTATATATTTTATTTTGTTTATTTATTTAGTTTGTCACTCATGTACAAGATAACAGAAATAAGAATAAACATGAGTAAGAACACAGGAAATGGGGACAAATAAATGGGGACATTAGGACAAGGACATTAGGCACGCTGGTGCGCTTATGCATGCTCTTACTGACCTCTTAGGAATCAATATCAATATCAATAGCAGTAGACTTATATACCGCTTCATAGGCCTTTCAGGCCTCTCTAAGTGGTTTACAGAGAGTCAGCATATTGCCCCCAACAATCTGGGTCCTCATTTTACCCACCTCGGAAGGATGGAAGGCTGAGTCAACCCTGAGCCGGTGAGATTTGAACCGCTGACCTGCTGATCTAGCAGTAGCCTGCAGTGCTGCATTTAACCACTGCGCCACCTTGGGGGCGGTCAACAGTAGACAGTTTAAGGTTAAAGTTATGGGGATTGAGGATGTTACAACAGAGTCAGGTGGTGCATTCCAGGCATTGACCAGTCTGTTGCTGAAGTCGTATTTTCTGCAACTGAGTTTGGTGTGGTTTACCTTGAGTTTGTCTCTATTGTGTACTTGTGTATTATTGCGGTTGAAGCTGAAGTAGTCGTTGGCAGGTAGGACATTGTAGCAGATAATTTTGTGAACTATGCTTAGGTCAGATCTTTGGCGGTGTAGTTCTAGGTTGTCCAAGCCCAAAATTTTGAGCTGGTGGCATAAGTTATTCTGTTGCGAGTAGAGGAGTGGAGTATTCTTCTTGTGAAATACCTCTGGACTCGCTCAGTTGTGTTAATGTCCAATATACAGTGTGAATTCCAGGCAGAGGAGCTGTATTCAAGGGTTGGTCTAGCAAAGGTTTTGTATGCCCTAGTTTGCAGTACAATATTATCGGAGAAAAAGCTTTGCAAGATTAGGTTATTGTCTTTTTGGCAATGCTGTTACAGTGAGCTCTGGCACTTAGATCATTTGATATGAGTACTCCAAGATAGAGGAGTACTTGATAGAGTGGGGGTCGTCTACAAGGTCGTATCTGCCTAGCTTGTATTTGGTGTTTGGAGGGTTTTTTGCCAATGTGTAAGACAGAGCATTTGAGATTTGGAGTTTCCAATTGTTTGACCATTCAGACACAGAGTCAAGGTCATTTTGAAGGACAACAGCATTGTCGGTGGTGTTGAATATTTTTACATCATCAGCAAAGAGGATGCAGCTGCTTTTGAGATGATCACAAATATCGTTTATGTAAAGTATGAAGAGTGTGGGTCTAAAACCCTGTCTTGGCGAACACCATTGTTAACTGGTACAGGGTTTGAGAAGCCTCTCCCTATTTTGACTATTTGTTGCCTGTTTAACTATAAACTTATGTAGAGATCCAGAAATGCCATAAGATTTTAGTTTTAACAGTATTTTGTCATGTATCACTGAATCAAAGTCTTTGCGTAAGTCTACGTAAATTGCATCTATTGCTTTACCCTGATCAAGTTGTGTACTCCATATGTTTTTGCAGTGTAAGAGTTGTAGATTAATCTCAAAGCATATCTGTGTGTATTTTAGATGATCTTTTGAAGGGAACAAGGGGATCGGCCACATTAGACTTAATTCTCACTAACAGAGAGGAAATTATAGAAGATGTTGAAGCCATAGGAACCCTGGGGGCAAGTGACCATGCAATATTGGAATTCAACATTATGCAAACACAAGTAGTAGAACAAAGTCAAATTAGAGTCTTGGATTTTAAGAGAGATAATTTAAATAAACTTAGAAGGAGCTTGGGAAGAATTCCATGGATGAGAATCCTCAAGGGGAAAACAACTCAAGAAGCTTGGGAAATTTTGAAAAATGAGATTACAAAAGGTCAGTGTAGCACAATACCAATGAAGAAGAAAAATAACGGCTCCCAAAAGAAACCAGCATGGCTGCATAAAGAACTTTCTGACAAATTGAAAGACAAAAAAGTTAAGTATAAAAAGTGGAAAGAGGAGGACATACAGTAACTAAGGCAGAATATCAGCAAATAGCCCGAGCCTGTAAAGATGAAGTAAGGAAAGCTAAGACTCACAATGAAGAAAGGCTTGCCACAAAAGTAAAAAATAACAAAAAAGCTTCTTCCAACATATTAAAAACAAGGAAAAGATTAAGGAAACAATTGGTCCATTGCTGGGAGAAAGTGACAAGGTGACAAGCAACATGGAAAAAGCAGAACTATTTAACTCATTTTTTGCATCTGTCTTTACACAAAGGGATAAAACAGTCCAACCTATCAAAAACAGCACCACAAAAATCAGATTAGGAACACAAATTGAAATAGGGAAGAAAATTGTAAGTGAGCACCTGTCTACCCTATATGAGTTCAAATCACTAGGACTGGATGTATTACACCCCAGGGTTCTGAAGGAACTGGCAGATGAGATCTCAGAACCACTGAACTACATCTTTCAGAAATCCTGGAGTACCAGGGAACTGCCAGAGGACTGGAAAAGAGCTGATGTGGTTTCCATCTTCAAAAATAAATATATAAATATATTTGATTTAAAATATATGCTTTGATATGAATTGTAGGTGATGACTGGAAGGGATGCACAGAAGTTTTTGTAACCAATTGACACACTTTCTACAATTTGTAATGGAAGATGGTTTTGTGTTATGTGTGTGTGTGTTGTCTGTTTGTGTTTATTCAAAAATAAAAAAAATCTTTAAAAAAAGATATTGGAGAGTCATTTGTCTGGAATGGTATAGGGTTTCCTGCCTAGGTAGGGGGTTGGACTAGAAGACCTCCAAGGTCCCTTCCAATTCTGCTATTGTATTATATTGTATTGTAATATGGACTCATTCAGACCATCAGTCAAATCAGAAAAGAAGAACAAAATTGCAGTTAGAAATTCAGTCAATTAAGAAGTTTTGTTGTTTTTAAAATTCTGAATTGAGTTCCAGAATGGGGAATGTGCTGATTTTGGATTAAGGAAGTGAACAAAGGGAGCACAAGACCAATGCCATTTAACAGTTAGCATAGAATCATGGCTTCTCTGTAGCTTGATAATAGAGGACAGCTTCTCTGTCCTTATCCTGCTCCTACAGCAGCTTACTTGGCCTGCTATTAGAGAATCCAGTGTTAAGCAAATATTTAGGAAAGAATTGGGCTTTGTTATTTTCAGAGGGATATTCAGAGCCTTAATTCTATTCTCAGTTTATTTTACTCTAAGTGGCAAAGTCAACCATCTTTATTTCAGAGATGTTTGACTCTGCCACTTAAGGTAATATATAGTGCATGTGTAACTCACCCCTAGTTATAATTGACTTAGTTCATGGTCATGGCTAAATAGAGCAATTTGGGAGCAGGGGAAATAATTGTGAAAGTTTTGTTCTGTCGGAGGAAGCACTACACTATATATCTAAGGAAAACCAATGTTTTGTTTGTCCTTAATTAGTTTTAAAGGTGCTTCTGTTTCAGTGAAAGTTCCTTGGCAGAGATGATCTATTAGAAACAGAAAACAAAACAAAATCTTATATGATTCATCTGATGGAGAAAGAGCTTCTATTTATGTTAGAAAGGAAAGGGGAAACAAATTTCTTGACAATTGGATATTGTGAGATCTATGTTCTCACATCTGTTTTGTGTACATGTTTTGTCCTCTTGCACAGGACTGGGGGAAAAAGCAATGTTAATGTTTCAAACTCTTATTTGCAAATTTCAATACTTGTAGGAGTATTAATACTGGAACGAGTATGTTATAAAGATTAGGAGCCATGTCATGGATTTGTTTATAGCTATATATTATAACTATATATAATTCTATGGCAATTATAACACTAACACACACACACACACATTTATTTATTTATTTATTTATCAGCTGTGTGTGTGTGTGTATGTATGTGTATGTGTGTATCTGATAAATAAATGAAGGGAGACTAGCATAGATCTATTTCAAGCTTTTAGCTCTCCCCAGCTAGCCATACCATTACTGGAATTTGAACTTGGGCTATTTTACATGTTGGGCAGTTATAATAACCTCTAAGCTACAAGCTCTCCTCCCTTATCAGCTGAGCCAGGGAAGTCAGGTACCTTGACAAAACATCTAATCATTCTCCTGGATTGTTTAATAATCATTAAGCTTTTCTTAATAACCAACTTTCAGATCCTAATTGTGGACACTATGATGACTATCTATACTGCTGGGGTTTAGCTGCAAAGAAAGCTGGGGGACAGAGAAGAGTACCTGGAAATGAGACTGGAAGGTCAATCATTGTTTCCCAAAATTAGAAAAATAAGCCCAATGCTTGAACACATTCAAAATAGTTGTATCATTTCCAATGGAACATCATCTTAATTCTTCCTTTTTTAACACTTTTCTCTCAGGGGAAAAAAAGGTTAATGGTTTTTCCAGGAAAGAAAAATGCTTGGCCTTTATTACCGAACAGCCAAATTCCATCACCAAATATTAGCTTTTAGAGATAAGGCTGCTGTTTTAACAAAGAAAGGAAAAAAAGTTTCTTTTTTGTTTGTTAGCCGTGGAGAATATCTGGTCTGCATGCTCTTAAAATTTAGATGGAAATTTCCCAGGTCTTTTTCTTGCCTACTTCTGGGTGTGTGTGTGTCGCCATGCTCCTATTCCTGCCACCCAACCCTTCTCCAATACATTGGTCTCTTTCTCTGAAATACATTGTGAAAATGATTGATAGGCTACTCTTTCCTTGATTCATTCTGATGGCAAATAGATGACTTGCCTGAAGAATTTTGGTAAATTGGCTGTCAAACCCAACATAATCTTAGATTTTTTTTGTGGCCTCCATAGTTTTCAAATTTATTTACTTGTTAGATTATTTTCCTCTCCATCTTTCCTCAAGCAGTTCAAGGCTGTGTCCATAGCACACCTTTCTCCTTTCAAAAGTCCTCTGGATCAGGTTGGTCTGCGAACAAATGACTGGTGCAAAATTACCCTGTGAGCCTTTCTCCTTTATCTTAGGTCAAGAGCCCAGGAGTATAAAGCTGTTGCTTGTCTTCCATAAGATTTCAAAGGCTGAACAGATTCAGCAGAAGTAATGCATCCAAGCAAACCAAACAAGACTGCTTCTCCATGTAATGCATCATACCGACAATATATTTCTTCCTGCTTATAGTTCTATAGCTGGGTTATTTTGTAAAGCAGGATTGTTGCTTTTTTCATTTTAAAAAGGCCTAATACCAATTTTGGGCCTGTTTCCAAATGCTATTTCGAAAAAGGTATTTTATGTAGTATTTCTCACCTGGAACCCTTCAGATGTTGGCTAGAATTTCTAATCAGCCTAATACAGACTAGGTAAGTAGAACTCGATGTTTTGTTTTAGAGAGAATGGGGACAAACCGAAGTTCAGGTAAGCCTTCTCTAAACTGATGCTCTCTAAAATTTCATCTTTCTTGTTGGCTAAGAATTTCGACGAATATAGCCCAACCAATCTGGAGGGCATCATGTTGGAGAAATTTGGTCTTAGCTCAGGACTGGTCTGAGCAAGAATGCCATTTAAGAAAAATCCTAATATTTTGGTCATCAGCATCTGATCAGTATGAAAGTTGTCTTGGGAATTCAACATAAAAAACATAAAATGGCCAGAGCATGAAATACTCACTTTAAAGAAGTTAGTTATATAATGGTTGGTTGGTTGGATAGACAGATATATGATAAAATATAGATGACAGATGATAGATAGATAGATAGATAGATAGATAGATAGATAGATAGATAGATAGATAGATAGATAGATGGATGGATGGATGGATGGATGGATGGATGGATGGATGGATGGATGGATGGATGGATGGATGAATGGATAGATAATAGATGATAGATGTGATATTCAGTAGATGTAGATTATATAGATTTAGACACATATACACATACATGTGTGTGAATATAGTAATAACATAGCTGAGTTGGATTTCTATTTAAGAAGCTCTTATAAATGACAACAAAGCAGCCTTGCCTGAGTTGGCAAGCTGCCTTGTGGAGTGTAGAAATAATGGCATGCCTTTTCATTTTTTCATCACCCCTACTTGCCTTTCTCTCATTTTTTCTCTGTTTGTAAAAATCCACACTGTTTCTTTCTGCACATTTTTATCCAGCTCTTTTCCCTAGGACCAAAGCTAGTTTTGACAAAGAGCGATCTTCTGACCCAGCATAATAATAGAAAAACTGGATATCATCCCATTGCAAAATTAGTTCTTTGCCCTCAATCCCCTTTAGGTTTGAGGCTGTCGCTGTCAGTAGAAGTTACATGAGATGTTATAGTGCTTTTCTCTTGACAGAATCGACATCCTCTGATCTGTCTACTATGTTTCCTAAGCAACAAACCCTGCATAGATCCAGACTTGGAAACAACTACAGAGAACGGTCCAGTTAGTGAGGCTTATGCTATTTTTGTGCCAGTTTTTGATCTAATGAGCAAATTAAAAAGAAAGAAGATAATTTGGTACCAAATCAGAAGCACACATGTGGTTATTAAGAACAAGTTTCTTAGACCAGCTGTCCAAATGTTGTTTCTTTCTACTCTTTTGTTATAATATGCTGCAATTTAAAATTATAATCACTGGAATTGCTTATTAGACATACTAACTGTTAGATACTTGCTTTAACAACAGTGGTTTCTACCAAGGTCCTCTGTTCCGGCGGGGACAGAGGTTTAATCCTATTGGTCGAAGCGTCTGACAGTTCCCTATAAAAGGGCTGCTGTCAGACTCAACCTTCGCTGGATTGTTCTCACTTGTGTACTTAATAAAGAGCTGTTGTTACCGTTAGCCTGTGTCTGCCTATTCATTACGCGATCTAACACTAACCTTGTCCAGAAGTCAAGACAAAAGGATTCAAAGGGGCTGCATACACTGAATATTTTAAACAGCATGGAGGGGAAAGAATTGGAGGCTACACCTCACAAGAGAAAGATGGAAGGAACCAGTTTTCATTGCCAAATTATCAGTTGAAGCAATCATCTCACTCACACCTTTTGAGCCTATTTCCATAGCTATGGCTTTTAGATAGTCATTTGAAAACCAATGTTTGGTTATAATTGTATATGTGTGTGTGGGATGGAGGGGGTAGAGTTGAGAAATAGGATCTGAAGAACTGCAGAATGTTTCATCTACAGGCATCTTTTGAGATCCCAAGGACTTTCACGTTTACAATTGAAGGTAGTTCCTAAGAAGCTGAGTCAGTGTAAGGGGGTTGGTTGCCAGAAAAGTGAACCTCCTGCCATTCTGGGGCCTCCACAAACATCTCTCCTCTAATCTCTGATAACCACAATTATCCCATATCTGCTGCTACTGCCAACTCTGCCCACCTGCATCATTCCTGATTGTGCCAACACCAAAAGCTCTTGTGTCATTCCAGCCTGAATGCAGAAGTTCACAGAGCAATGTGAAAGGATAGGAAACAACATTAACTGATTGATTTTACAAATGTGTATACCACATAACACCCAGCAAAGATAACCCACAGCAGGTAACTGCAAAAATAAATGAACCTATTAGAATTAGAAGAAACAAAACATGCACTTGAAAGGAATCTTGCAAAACCATAGAAGAATCACAAAACTTCTAGTGCAGGAAAACTGTTGAAAATTTCAACTGTTAGTTGAAAATTTCTTTTGACCAGGGAAGAGATAGATTGTACACTTAATAGCAACAGCACTTAGACTTATATACCGCTTCATAGTGCTTTACAGCCCTCCCTATGAGGCTTACAGAGTCAGCATTTTGCCCCCAACAATCTGGGTCCTCATTTTACCGATCTCGGAAGGAGGGAAAGCTGAGTCAACCTTGAGTCTGGTGAGATTTGAACTGTCAAATTGCAGTCAGCCAGCAGTCAGCAGAAGTTGCCTGCAGTACTGCATTCTAACCACTGCAGTACCCTAGCTCTTAATGGTGTACACAGCAAATCCTTTGTTAAAGCTTGCCAGTGGGGAGGAGGGGGATTGCAAGCAAGGGTGGCAAAAGTTGTACACATTCAGGATTGCAACAGAAAGGGGTTCTGTTCCAGCAGCTATCACTAAGGAACATAAAGAAGCTGATCTAATACCTGCTGGACTGAGTGCCTACCACAACACACAGGGTTTTGTAACCAAGGACTTGGGCTATCAACATAGAGATGCCTAACCCATTCTTGGCCTTACCACCACAGCCCACTTCCTGAATTGAGTTAGGCCTGTGAAATATATTGCCCTGCCATCCTGGCCTCAATGACATTGCCCAGGATCAAGAAGACATTTTTCTTCTTCTAGCGAATCCGGTAGGCCAATGTTCCTCAACCTTAACAACAAAGAAGATGTGTGAAGTTCAACTCCCAGAATTCCTCCCCCACGATGCTGGCTATGGCATTCTGGAAGTTGAATTCCACACAACTTAAAGTTGCCCAGGTTGGGAAACACCACTGTAGATATTTCTCTAATCCTTTCTATCCCCTTTGCCATCTGCAATCCTGGACAGAGTGCTACAGGGAGCTGCAAACATTACTTCAGTGTGTGAGCAGGCAAAAATATAGCAATTATCCAGGTGAAAGTGTCTTTGGGCTTTCAAAAAGCTGCTGATAAAGTCGCTAATTAAGACTTAGTTGTGGGTAAGAGAATAAGTTTTTCTGTGGATAGGAAGCTGGCTAAATGACAAAACATGGAAGATAGGAATAACTGTAAATGGATGTTTAATAGAACAGGATTACCACAGTGATGTGATTTTATTTTTGACTCTATTATGGTGCTGTTTTCTTTGTGTAGCCAAAATGGAGACTATCACTACAACAGTTCTGTAGAAGGTTAGAGGACACAAAACAAAGAAATAGCATTTGAACATGATAGCAGCTTTTTTCTGTAGGTCAAAGAAAGTCTATTTTAATTATCTCACTAAAAGAAATAGATTTTTTAAAACTAGAAATTATAAATATTTGGATTTTTGTATCCAATATTTCTCCAGATACATTTTTAATTCAGCTTCTTTGGGTATTCCAGTTTGTATGCAGAGTTTTAAAGAATCAATTTGTAAAAATCCATCAAAATCCGGATTAGATTTGGTGTCCTATTTCCTTGAACGATGACTTCTGATAAGAATATTTGTTTCTATTAACATTTTTAAATTTTAAAAATGTGTTAACAAGGTTGTTATTACATCAAGAATATTCTATATATGATTGCTCTGTGGTCCGGTCAGGTTTACATTTCTAGATCAATGTGGAAAATACAAAGGAGCAATTTTTAAAATTAGTTTGATTATACAGGTACCTCTTTTAAAAGGCGTATGTTAGGAAAGTTTAAATTAAAGAATACTCACAGGAAATGAAAAATAATCACATAGGAAATAGTTTATATAAAAATGAGTAATCTTGGAAAAAATAAATTAACACATAAAAATTGGGAAGCATTTTCGAAAATGGTAAATGGAAGGTATTTGAATTTAAAATTGGAAAAATGAAAATCAGTTAGGGGTGTTCATGGAGTGTAGTCATAAAAGTGTTAAACTATAGGTGACCAGGATAATGCAAAGTTTGCCCAAAGAATATAAAAACAGAACTTTTATTGCACTATTGTAGCTATTATTTTATCCTTTTTAACCACATCCTGGTACAGATTGATAGATATGTTGCTCTCCAGCTTGAAACCTAGCTTAATTTCTATTCGCCTGTGGCATGATTTACTTTAAAGGTGCTATTTCATGAACAATACATCAATGAGGACTTGAGAGGTAAAAATAAAACAGGAAATATGGCTTTCTGATAATTAGACACAATGATAAAGAAAATATCACCTATCAAGTTTTCTGATTGTGCAGTTGTTCAGGATAGTGGAACCTTGTAAAATAAACAAATGCGATCATTCACATCTTGAAGTAGAATAAAGTGGCACAGTGATTATAATGCAGAGTTGCGGGCTTACTCTGCCCACAATCTGGAAGGTAGAATGAGGACTCAGATTGTTGGGGGAAATATGCTGAATTTGTAAACCACTCAAAGAATGCTGTAAAGCATAAATGAGATGGTATATAAGTCTAAGTGCTATTGCTAAGTGCTAAGGAAGTGGGCTAAGGAATAGGTGTGACATATTGTTGTGTTGCCCTAAGGCCAGAAAGAAAAGGTCTTGTTATAATTGAGACTGGAATGGATCTGAAATTCTTAAATAAAGTTGAGCCAAAGTCCAAAAATTTTAACAAAATCTGAATGATTAAAAATAAGTTCTTTACTTGACCAATTATTATTATTGCTAGTAAGACCAATTCTGTTCTCTGGGAGGGAGGGAGAGAGGGAGAGAGAGGGAGAGAGGGAGAGGGAGAGAGAGAGAGAGAGAGAGTGTGTGTGTGAGTGTCAGTGGTGGGTTCCTACTGGTTCCGATCGATTCAGCCGAACCAGTAGTGGTTTGGTGGCCTGGGTCACTGGAACAGGCAGTGACCTAGGCCTCCCACAATGCCGAACCGGTTCTCTGGACGGTGCCATAGACACTTCCATCTTGTTTTTTGGGTCTGTGCATGCGCAGAACAATTTTAACTGTACTGCGGATGCGCGCACGCACATGACGCACACATGAGCAACCCGGCAGTAGTGCCTGCCAGAACCCACTCCTGAAGAGAATTGCAAATGGTCATGTTCATTTATCCTGTATAAATAAGTTTACACAAAAATAGTATTTTTCCCTTCAGCTCCAAGAACAAAATCCTTTTCAACTTACTGGAAGTTTGTTTATTATGTCAGAAGAATTGTGATTAAAATAGGCATATTATATGATATAAAATTTAAAATATCAAATACAACAACTAGAAGTCAGGATGTGTGAATTTGCCTCCTCCACTGAATGCTAAATATATTAAGACCCAAGCTCCCATAATCTCCCAGCCAGCATAGCACTGGAAAAGTAACAAACAAGCAACCTCTTACCCCATTTATCCTCTTAAACTTCTCAACCATGAACTGAAAGGAAAACTGCAGGAATCGCAGCATTATTGATGGCATTACTTGCTCAGTAATGATGCTGCCAGGTGATGAGAGATCACCAGCCTGTCCATAATAATGTTATGTAGAAACATAAAGCTGGGATTAACATCAAAGGATAGCCATGTAGGTTCCAGTGGCGGGCCTGCCCTTCAAAGCATTCTTCAAACCAGCTGAAATTGTGCTAACAAGGCATGAAAAAGGACCTATTGAGACAAAAAGAAGAGAGCAAGCTGGGAAGATGAACTGGATTATTTTCAAAGGCCAATGCTCTGATACTGAGGACTGAGTGATAAAACAGCAATTCCACCTCAGGCTGTGAACTTGTCAAGTGTTTATTTCTAAGCCCACCCAGCACTGAGTAGAATAGAGGCCAATGAACTCAAGGTGTGGACATGGTGGACTCAGGAAGCAACACATTGTCCCAGAATACACAGAGGAAGAAGTAATTTTCCCCTGCAGTGACCCGGCAGACTGCTGCTATTGGCAAATGCTGCCTTTTTTGTTATGTATGGTACAATTCCTTTATTCAAGAAGATGGGATCAATGTTCTATAGCATTCTGTGAGAGTAGAATTTCTAGTCATTGTTGAAAAACCTAGGGCATTTTAGCCCGATTAGTTAACATCAGCATCACATTTGGTAGGGAACATTAACTTCTTGCAGCCAATGACCATGTATGAGGTTCTGAGAATTATCTACCTGGCATGTGCGGTGTGTGTGGGGAGAGAATGGTTATGCTGCAGGTGTGAGATATGAATACTTGTTCTGAAGAGGAAAAACAGTTTGGGATGGGTAGAATATGAGCATACATCTTGAATATCAAAATCCAACAAAAGCTTTTTTTATAGAAATGGAATAATTTCCTCAAAATCACTTCTAAATTCTAAAACAGATTTTTTAAGTTTATCAATGTTATTCCTTCAAAGAGCAAGATCACTCAAAATAATTCATCTCTAAGTTCACACAAAACAAACATCATATCCCACACAAGTACAATATACATTATAAAAACCCTTCCCTTTTTCATTTTGGATTATTTATAAAAACACATTGTCTTTCTTCCTTTGAAACCCTTCTAAACTCTTTGTTTCTTGCATACATTCACAGAGATATAACACATTTATCAATCCTAAACACATAGAGATGTGGCTCTCCCCCCCACCAAAAAAAGAAATATGGTTTTATCCAGTGTTAACGTGGCCATGATATTTATGTAGGAACTGAATTCCATTGTTTTGAGTTGACAACACACTGAAGCATAAACTACTGGTAATTCCACTAGGTGCTTTTGTAAAACTTACTAGGCTAAATTTTGCTTGGCTTTCAGCTTCATTGATTACTATTGATCTTCCTTGCATTTTTTCCCAACCCATTCTGTCCCTCACCCCACAACCCATTTGGAAACCAGGTAGAACAATTAATTAGTGGGATGGCTTGCCTCCAGAAGTTGTGGCTGTGCCAAAACTGGAAGTTTTAAAGAAGAGATTGAACAACCATTTGGCTGAAATTGTATAGGGTCTCTTGCCTGAGCAGGGGGCTGAACTAGAAGATCTCAAAGGTCCCTTCCAACACTGTTATTGTTATTGCTTTTCCTTTTTTCAAGTGTAACTCAAAGTGCAAAAGCAGCCATTTCTCCTTTTGCATATCCAAATCTCCGTACTTAGAACATTTAAAGTTAATTAATTGTATTCCTCTAATAAATACAAATAGGTTATGTCTGCTAAATCTGCTTTTCAGTAACAGGGCTCTGAATCAGTACACAGTACACAGCTAAAGGGAACAATGATATTCACAGTCACTTCAGTAAAAAAGCAACAAGCATCTCATGGGTGAAGCAGCCCTCACCACCCAATACAACTAAGAGGTGCAGAAGTAACTGTGAAAATTGCTCCCAGGCAAATTTATATAGGGATAATGTTTCTCATTTCAAGCATCATTTCTAAGAAGTCCCTTTCTGCAGACCTGATCAGTCTAATACAGATTTCTGAGTAGAGCCCAAGGCCATAGAAAGATATTCTGTTTCATGGTGCAGGGAAAAAAAAAACATAGTTTCCATCTTATTCTATGCCCATAACATCAAGTGAAAATGTACTGAGTCCAAGAGTAGCCAAGTTGCTTATGTTCCTTGTATAGAAAAAAAATGTTATTCTATGGCATGAAAGATAAAATAATAATCTGTTAAATGACCATCAAATCTTTGCCCTTTACATAGCTTCAAGATGATTTCATTTAGATTGTTGCTTTATTTTGATTAAAAGAAGGATCTGCTTTTGAGAGACTTCAAGTGAACAAGATTAAGAACCTTAAATAAAGAACAAAGTTATTAATATCATCATATATAAGTTTCTTGTTTATTATAAGGAAAATCTTTCTGTGTACAGTGCACATAATTTCTAGATTAAAGGTGAATTGGATTGCTGCTTCAAGTCCTGATGCTATATCTGGTTACAGGATTAATCTCTCTCAAAACAAATTGAAAATGAAGGAAGAATATTCCCAGATAAATTAGATTATGAGCTAATAAAAAAATCTTATACTACAAAGCCACAGGTTAGTCTACTGTATGACTCCATGATATTGCAATATGACTTGCATTAAAAAAAACAGGAGGGATGTTATTTCTATGAATAAGGGCATAACATTGAAGCTCAAAATTTAGGACAAGTGACTTATGGATGATCCACTATAAATGAACAAAAGAGTATGAATGAAATATTCACCTGATCATCAATAAGAACAAAACAATAAAAATAGCCTGACAGTTGATTGGCTTGACTATTATAATCAGGCTTTTTGATGGCAAAAAAGGGTAAAAGATAGGTAGTGGAAGAACTGGATATTTTTTTCTGGAAAGGTATGGAATAATGATTATTAGCCTGAATCAATCTACTGCAAGATAAAAGTCTTGCCACTGGATGTTATGGACCATAATCTACTGCACCTGTCCAGTATGAGTTGGTATACATCTCTCTTTCTCTCTCTCATTCTATCTGTCTGAAAGACAATATAATTTTTTGAGTGTCATCATGGCAAAGTACACCCTAAAACTCGAAAATAAATGCCTACTATAGACTTCTTGACCAAAGAAATGTATAGAGAAAACAGGATGTTATGGATATCCATTTATATTATGTACACAGTATAAATGTTTACAATAAATATATGCATATTTGCACGATCAAAGGATGTCATTCAAGGCTCATGTCACACATGTGGAGGAAATGCTTTGAAGCATGTGTAATGAGCTTTTCTTACTCTTCACTCCACACTAGTTCACATCTGTGAAAGGATTTAAGGAAGGGCATGCAATGGGGAAAAGGCTGCTTTGCATTATTTTCTTATGCAATTACTCGCAAAGGGAAGCCTGCACAACTCACCACTCTGGGAGAAAGAGACCCAGATTCAAGAAGTGGGAAAAGACTTGCATCTCGTGCCCTTCCTAGGAATAGGAAGAGCTGATTTTATGAGCCATAATATGAAGCAGAAAAGTGAGAGAATGCTATTATATTCCTATTTGTTGTTCCAGTTTGCAGCACATGAAGTCATATTAAAAAAAAACACTTAGATCAAAAAACCCTATTTACTCAAAGTATAAATTTTAAAAGGTCAGTGGCTTTAAAACAAAATATTAATATGGACTTTGATTCTACAAATTATAGATAAGCAGCATTATAAGCTCAAGAGAGAGCTGGTGCCTTTTGCAATAAAGCTCTGGCATTTCCTTTATTGCTATAAATAAGAACAATTAAATTAACTAAATAAATACCAAAGGATAGCATCCGTTGCACCAACTAAACTTCTACAGGCTTCCCTACATGAATAAAGGATTGCTTTAGGGATCAGGGAACAGGTAATCTTAGCTGTTTGGTGAAGTGATTAAGATGCTGACTTGGAAGCCTAGACAATGAATTCTAGTTACTTTAGTCACGAAAGTCAGCTGGGTAACTTTCAGACCTATCCTCCTCAGCATTTTAGAGAAATAGGAAGCAGAAATGTTTGACATGTTTGCCAACTTTAATTGACCAATATATATATAAATGTGGGGCAAAAATATAATCATTATCAACCTGTGCAGTAGAACTTACAAGCTCCATCCACTTGGGTAAGATAAGAGAAACAAGAACTACACAATTACAGTAAGGGTTCCATTGATACATGGGTAGCCATGTAAATTGGTTGGTTGATTGGTTGGGAGGATGAATGGATGGATCGATGGATAATTTTAATACTAATCTAGAGTAAATACAGAATATTGAAACTATAAGAGGCATTGCCCACACTGATTTAGATGAATTGAAAGTGAAATTTATTTGAAAGACTTAAAATTGGGAAATCAATTTACAACATGATACTTATTGTGATACAACAATATTTGCTTCAGAGAAATTAAAGCTTGGTAGACAAACCATGGTCTGGGGAAAACAGAATAGTTTTGGGTGTTTTTCAAGATCCAGATTGTGTAGTTTGTCATTAACAAACAAAGTTTGAACAAAAACTGTATGCTTAATCCATCTAATTATTTATTTGTGACTTTATAGTATTTGTAATAGCCCAAGGTGATTTAAAGAACTATCGCTCAATAAGTCTTCTTTCCGGCATATACAAGGTTTTCACCCAGATAATAGCAAAAAGAATATTGAGAATATTAAATGATGCACAGCCAAAAGAGCAAGCAAGTTTCAGAAGTGGCTACAGCACAATGGATCACATAGCAGTAGCAATAGCAATAGCAGTAGACTTATATACCGCTTCATAGGGCTTTCAGCCCTCTCTAAGCGGTTTACAGAGAGTCAGCATATTTCCCCCAACAATCTGGGTCCTCATTTTACCCACCTCGGAAGGATGGAAGGCTGAGTCAACCCTGAGCCGGTGAGATTTGAACCGCTGAACTGCTGATCTAGCAGTAGCCTGCAGTGCTGCATTTAACCACTGCGCCACCTTGGCTCATATCTAGGTTGTTCAGCAAGTCATTGAAAGGCACGATGGGTACACCATGCCTCTGTGCATGGCTTTCATTGACTACAAAAAGGTGTTTGACTCAATATTCCAGCAAGCAATAATTAATGCATTTTTCAACCAAGGCATAGACACTGCTTGCATAAACTTATTACAATCAATATATGAAAAAACAATGGCAACAATTTGCCTTAATGAGCTTAAAGTAGAAATCAACATAGAATGAAATATATGACAAGGTGATACAATATACCTATAATTTTCTCAGCCTGCCTTGAAGAAGTATTTTTCAATAAACTGGGCAAAAGATGGAATAAAAATCCATTATTATTTAAATAACTTATTTAAATTACTTAAGATTTGCAGTCGATGTTGTTCTCTTTTCACAAGATCCAGAAAAGCTACAAAGACATTCAAGAGCTGCACAAAGCAGGAGAACCATTTGACCATTTAAAAAATAAACCTGAAAAAGAGCTAGGTTATGTTTAAATATATATATAAATAAAAACGGTATGTTAAATGTGGTTGACATGCATTTAGCAAGCATAATTTTCAAGAACAACTTCCCCCTATGCATGAAGAGAAAAGTTTTAGATCAGTGTGTGCTATCTGCTCTAACATATACCAGTGAAACATGGACACTAACCTCACAATCAATACAAAAGCTATGAGTGGTGCAAAGAGCCATGGAAAGATACATGCTCAGCATTACAAGAAATGATAGAAAGGTCCACACATGGATTAGAGAACAAACGAAAGTATATGATATCATCAAGAGAGTAAAAGAATTGAAATGGAAATGGGTGGGCCACATAGCAAGAAGAACTGATGGCAAATGGACCAAGGCAGTCCTGCAATGGATCACACCTGATAAAAAGCATCCACAAAAGAGATCCAAATACAGGATGAATTGAGAACATTAGCAAGTATTGTGGATCCATTTGTCAAAAGAAAGCTTAGGACTGTATTGGTTGGAAACATGTGGAAGAGGCCTTCATCCTGCAATGGATAGACAATGGCTAATGATGATTATGATTATGTTAAGAATGCATGCAAATATACCTAAATGTTCACACACATTTGAACAAACGTTTTGTTTTGTTATTTCATACAGAAAAATGCTATTTTATTCACTGCAGTCTATGGGATAGTAAACGATCATGTGTGGGTGAAATACAGCACAACGCTTTTTCACTTGAAATTCCGCTCTGACCCTCAACTTATATTCAAGGAGAAGTTTCATTTATCTTTCTATTCAACACCCTCTAACCTCCAAGTGTTCAACCTCACACCAATTGCTTGGATTTTTAGTTGACTTCTTGACTTTGACTTTAAGGTCTGGTCTGATGCCTTCTCACTGGTCATTGGCTCAATATCTCAGCTTCCGATTTATGAGGCCTTTCAGCTCAGCACCCTCACTTTGATGAGCCCTGACAAATTGCTTTTTCAGAGAGCTTCGGCTGCAGGCATCCTGTTTATTCCCAACAAGATCATGATTCAAGCCTGAGAAATTTCTCCTCACATGATGCTAAAGCTATAGCTACAATTCCACTGAAGCCTGAAGCCCTTGGGTCTGGAGAAACTCCTTAAACTATATATTGTATTTTTAAAGGCACAGAGATACAGTATTATTCCTATGGATAGTGAAAGGTTTCGGCCAATAACAAAACAATACTTATGGATAAAATATGCAATCTGGAATGTAGGATAGATGAGTTGTGAAAACAAAACTTAATTAATCTCAAAACTCCTTTTTATCAGGCAGGCAGATGGGTATGTAGATATATAGATATACCAGGTTTTTTTTCCTTTTACCATTCAGTACTCAGGCATTCTCAGAGTGAAAAATGAGGTTCCATAAATTGATGCGGTCAGTAAATATCCCCATGTAGGCAATTCAAAATGTTGTCTAGAACTAGAGCAAAATATTTATAGAGCATGATTGACAATGATGCAAAAACATTCAGTTTGTGTCCTTCTGGAAATATGTAGAGCGCCAATACATGTTCAGTTGTATTTGCCTTGAGAAGCCTTTCCACACATGTGAATGAGCCAGCATCACAAAAGCATATTTAATAAGGGCCAGTTTTCTTCACACACTTATTGCATCTATGATGCACACAGAAAAAAGAGCTTCAATCTCTGACTAAATTGGTTCTGCATTTTTTGAAACATTCTACCTAGTAGAATTTTGAAAAGCAAACTCTTCCAAGTGTCATTGATAATGGTATTGAAACTGCTTATTTATGTGTAATTCCTGCAGTCTGACTTTCCACGCACCCTGTAAACCAGCGGTCACCAACTAGTGGTCCATAGTGGTCTGCAAGAACATTTTGATGATCCACAGAAAAAATATTTGTATTTTTTATATTGCACTAAATCAGGGGTCCTCGAACTACGGCATCTGGGCCAGAAACGTGCAATGGATGTTTGTGTTGCTGCAGAGAGTCTCCCCCTTTGGGGTCTTTTGGTGTGGGGCAGAGGGGGGCAGAAATTCCAACTTGGGGTCTGCTTTGGCATCCTGGTGTGGTGCTTTGGGTGAAGACTGGAGGGATGTGCTGCTGGTGGCAAAGAGCTGGAGGGTCTTGTTCCAGTGGGAATGTATAGTGGCCTGGAACTGGCTGACCATCTCAACCTGCTGAGCTTCCAGGCACCAGTACTTGGCCTTCCACTCCTGCAGGTCTTCCCTCTGCTTGGAAAGCCTATGCTCATAATGCTCAGTGAGGTGCTTCTGCTGAGCCTCCTTCTCAGTCATATCCAATTTGAACTGAGCCAGCTGTTTTGCCAACTCTTTCTCATGATGGTTGCTTAGCTTCAACAACTGTTTTCTGTTGGGGCACCAAGGAGCCCAGGTGGGGAGGCGAGGAGTGGCTAGGAGAGGAAGGGCAAGTAGAGGCACCCCTTGATGTGATTAACATTGAATTGGCCACGGCCACCCAGTCACATGGCCACCTAGCCACACCCACCCAGTCAGTCATTAGGTAGATCATATTAGTGGTCCACAGGATTTAAAATTATGAATTTAGTGGTCCCTGAGGTCTAAAAGGTTGGTGAGCCCTGCTCTAAATATCCTTTTTTTAAAAAAATAATTGGGGTTTAGGGTTAGGTCCTTTAGAAGACATCTGAAGGAAAAAAATGGCAGTGAACTCTAACCCTAACCCCCAATATTTAGAATTCACATATGGAAGTAGACGGACCTTTTTAAAAAATAAAATACTTTGCAAATTTTCCTTTAAGAGTAGCAGTCTAATCAGTTTCCTTGCTTTCCTTTGTTTTTTATCAGATGAAGAATCTGCTGCCATTCATTTGAACAACGTTTATCAAGGCACTCCTATTACTGGATCAGGTTTTCTGCTATACCATGACAAATAATTTAACACTATGCAGCCACATGCCCTGGTTCAGTTAGAATCAATTTTCAGAACACAATATCAGATAAGTTCTTTCCTTTGATGAAATTGCCTATCACGATGCAAGCACAGCTGCACTCAAGATGATTACCAGTGCATCTCCCAGTTCAATTCCAAGAAGAACTTGTTATTTTTGAAGAAACTGCTTCCACCATGACTAACTTGCTTGCTCCACAGGTTCTCAAACACTGATTTTTCTCTCCACTCCTTTTGAGGGCTGCCAAGCTGAACAAAACAAGAAAAATAGCCTCATCTATGAATGCTATTATAAAACTTTAGACATTCCTTAGGCTCCCTGGGAACCAGTACGGCTTTGTGTGTCTTCAGAAAAGACTAGGTAGACTCAGGTTCAAATTGACACACAAAACTGAATATTTAGTTCTTATTTTAAGCTAGTCACTTTTTCCCTGTCCATTTTGAGCCACAGGGCTGTGGCGAGGCTAGCTTAAAGGGAAATCCTTGTTAATATAACAGAAAGTAACTTTTCCCTCCAGTAATGCAAGCAGAATAGTAAGATCTTTATGACTGGACTTCTGTATAACAGACTTCGCAGGCAATGAACCAATTATCTTTGCTATTTACGTAATGATATCACTACACAAATTACATAAATGGCATGATTTGTATCAAGTCATCCTCATATAAATGAGACATACTTTTTAGTTTAACAGGGAGTTGGAAAGAATAGGTATCCTTCTCTCCCCACTCTAGCTTGTTCAACTGAGGTTTCACCATTATCGTGTTTCCCCGAAAATAAGAAAGAGTCTTATTTTCTTTTGACTCCCTGAAATTAGCACTTGGCCTTATTTTGGGGGAGAGCTTATTATTTTTGAGGTGCAAGAGGCCCTTTAACTTTGGCCCACAGATCAGCTGATCCAGTGAGGGCCGGGAGTTCTGTTTCTGTCTCACTCTTGCCAGCCCTAGCATTGCTGGGCCTGCCACTCTTTTTGCGGCCTCCACTAAGAGAAGGGGCGCGGGAGATAGGATTCACATGGAACGTCCACAATGGCATTCCATGTGGATGGCAGGAGCATGTGGGGCATGTGGGACATCTTCTCCTTCAGGAAATGGTGGGGACCATATGTGGTTAAATATTTTAGGAAAGGGCTTATTTTAGCCCATGTGCTCAAAAGTCCAATTGGGCTTATTATCCGGGAAGGTCTTATTTTCAGGGAAACAGGGTATATTAACTGTGTTTATTCAATTTAAGTTTAATGTAAACCAAATAAATTTGGGGTTTTTTGGTTTAGCTCACGGGTGTCAATCTCATGGCATCACGTTGCCATCATGTGATGCTTCACAACATTTTTTCCCTTTGTGCAGCTGGGGTGGGTGTGGCCTGAGCGTGATGCTTCCAGCCCGTGGGCCACCTGTTTGACACCCCTGGTTTAGCTCATTCTATTTTCTGATTCTGCCTTCTTATTGGAATAGAGCTTCTGATAGGCCATTCAAAAACCAAATGCAACCCTCTGCCTTAAATGAGTTATGTACCCGGATGCCTCAGGATACATTGGAAGCTTGTTTTACCTTTTAAAAGGTTTGGGTTTTTATATTGGTTTTACTAATATTTTGATTATTTTAAAAATGTAAAACTGTCTTGGGATTACAATGAGTCCTTAAGTACCCTAGAGAAACACATAGAATAGAAAGCTATGACTTTCTCTGAGCATGAGATGAGAAGTCCTTTAGGCAAGTTGGACTCAAGCCATTAGGGGTTAAGGGTCAAGCAAAAAAAAAAAGGCTGGAATTTTGCCTAGAACTAAAATCCATTTCTAAAATTGATACTATAAGCTTCCCTGGCAAATAACTACCACCCTGTTGCTATAAGTTGGAAATAGAAAGAGCCAAGGTGGCGCAGTGGTTAAAAGCAGCACTGCAGGCTACTGCTAGATCAGCAGGTCAGCGGTTCAAATCTCACCGGCTCAGGGTTGACTCAGCCTTCCATCCTTCCGAGGTGGGTAAAATGAGGACCCAGATTGTTGGGGGCAATATGCTGACTCTCTGTAAACCGCTTAGAGAGGCCTGAAAGGCCTATGAAGCGGTATATAAGTCTACTGCTATTGCTATTGCTATTGCTATTGCTAGTCAGCAGTTTCAACCCAGACTTTCAGAGGAACTTCATAAGAAGCAGATTGGTTTGCAAATTCTTCAGATCCTTGATGGTTTCATTTCTTTTTAATGCATCGCTGCATTGTTGGACTTTAGATTGGGTTTCTTAGCTTTCCTTCTATATCACTGCAAATGAATTTATGGAAATATTCTGCAGCAATTGAGGAAAATCTTTGCAATATGCAATCCCATCATGTTTTGACAGACCTGAATGCAGCTGATACGCTAGATCCAAAACTCTCATACTAGGTGGGGAAGAAAGGAGTGGTATTTTACTAAGGCAGTTCCCCCCTCCTTTTTCCTGGCTGTCTTTCTTTTCTCTTTCAAAATCCCCCTCACTAATTGACATGGGAAGAAATTAAGCTCTTAGCCTGATGCAGATTTGCAGTTAAGTTGAAGCATGCAGGGAGAATGGGAAGTCTTCAGAAATTGTGCTTCCAAGCTACCTGTGATTCTCCCACAAAAAGTTTTCTCTGTGTTAAGTTCTGCAGTTGACAAACCAAAGGCTGTGAAGTTTCCAGCAGTTTGAGAGTTTCTGAGAATGGATCTTTCCCTCCCAAGCAGCTCTTTCAGCTCCCCCAAAGAAAGCTTTTAAATAGCCTACGGACCTCAGAAGCTTTCTGAAGGACCCCAGGATAGCAGTCTACAAAGGTTTTCCTCTTCCTTACTCTTGAAACAGTATGCGTGTTACCTAATATAGACTTTTAATGTAATTCTCTAAGCTATATGCTATATTAAAAGGTGTGAAAGACTCTCTTAGGTTTGAAAATTTAAACATATTTATTCTTAACATTATGCTATTTTAAAAAGTAACGACATATGTGCTACCACTGCTTAAGAATTATGACATGATTGCTACCAGGAAAGTATAAATAATTTGTCTGTGAAACTGTGGAAGCACTGCAATCAGAAGTGGTATTCAGCAGGTTCTCATCAGTTCTGGAGTACTGGTAGCAGAAATTTTGAGTAGTTCAGAGAACCAGTAAATGCTACCTCTGACTGGCTCTGCCCCCCATCTATTCTCTGCCTCCAGCTGATCAAGAGGAAATGGGGATTTTGCAGAAACCTTCCCCTACCTGGAGTGGGAAGGGAATGGGGATTTTATAGTATCCTTCCCCTACCATGCCCACCAAGCCATGGCACCCCCACCAAGCCACGCCCACAGAAACAATAGTAAAAAAAAAATTAATCCCACCACTGGTTGCCATATATAGGGAACCAGTCCTTCTATATTGGAAATGCTGGAACACATTAGCTTGCTTTACCCACAGAATTCACCAAATACATCCAAAATAGTTCTGGTAACACTAGATGTGAAGCCTGTGGGAAAGAAATAAACCAGTGTGGCAACCCTCTTGTTAAATAGCAATAGGCATGTGTAATAAGATCCTTTATTATTCACTCCCAGACCCTTTTTACATCTGGCACCATTGTCTTTTTCCTCAGCTACAGGCAAATGATTTTGTAAAGCTCTGAGCTGCTTTACAAAAATGTTTATAAAAGTACAAAACACAACATGCCTGGGTTCCTCTGGGAAGTGCAGAAGGCTCACTATTGCATTAATCAGACAAAATGGGAGGCTGATGGCTGTTTTGGTTGATCCCACAGCAGGGAATGAAATTGGAGAACTCATCCAGGTTGTTGTGCAGCTGGATAGTGGAGCACCTGTGACTGCAGCCACTTAAACCCTTCAATCCAACAGCATGGCCATCCTTTCAACAGACACAGCTTGAAATTTAGGTTTTCTTCCACACTGCCTTGTCTGTTTTACTCAAGAACCGTGACTGATCATTTTTTGTTTATCTGAAAGTCAAACAGTTTTTCAGGCACTGATAAACTTTGGGTCTCCCAGGACCAAATCAACAGAGAGAGGCATAATGAGCTTATCAAATTGTTCATATATTTGTCGTTCAGAATGGCTAGATCTTTAGTCTCCATAGAAAAATAAATTAATTAAGATGTCCTTTGATAGTAATGAAATAATAAAGCAGGAACTAATTACAAACAAAATGTGAACCTCCTCTCAGCCAAATATGAGAGCTAAGCATGTTGTATGACTGTTAAGTTGATCTACATTTCCCATTGTCTCCTCAAACCTCAAGGCTTAAGATGGAAATTCCGACTTCCAGCCTCTGAACAGAATGACAGTACTAATAGCAGAAATGTGATCTTTCAAACATTTTCCTAATCTTTTCTATGATCAAGAAATAAAAGAGTGAGCTTTGAAACCAAAGTCAGACAATGTTCAGATCCACTTTTATATACCCAAGGGATATAATTTTAAGTTCCTGTGCCAGAAATTAACTTTTTCACAAATCTTTAGGTATAGGCTGCAAGGATACCAAAAATGGCCCTCAAATTGTAGATAGATATATATGATAGGTAGGTAAGTAGGTAGGTAGATTGATAGATTCATAGAGGGATAGATAGATTGATTGCAAATTATTATATACAAGGCAAGCAATCATATTGTTCATATCTGACTGATTTAACTATTGAGTAAATCAAATGAAATCAATTTTTTCCTGATTTGTGATAGCTCACATTTTGTGTATTTGCTCTGCATGCATGCATGCATACATACATACATAGGTATAGGTATAGGTATTGTGTATATGTATTGTGTATATTTGTGTATGTATATGTGTGTGTGTGTGTTGTGTCACAACCCTGGTATGCCCAAATATGGGAAGGAGCATACTGCTTCCCTTTTCTATCTTTCGGATCATCCTAGGAGCCATTCAGACAGAAACCCATTTTTTAAAATGTTGCCTTAATACATTTGTGTTGCATTTGTGCTGATTTATTTATTTATCAGCACAAATGCAACATATATGCTGGTCTTGTTGTATTCTGGTCTTTTCCCGTGTAAGATTGAGATTGTCTTGGCAACGTTTCAGCGAGGTCTCACTCACCATCTTCAGGCTGGGCTTTAGGCTTAAAGCGTGTTCGGAGATGCTGTCTTTCTATAAATCTGGATGGGTGTGTGTGGAGTGCAGGCTTTGTTTCAGTAAGTGGAATGATTGATTATGTGGTTGTATCATGATTGGTAGATTGGTGCTGATTGGTGCTGGCTGGGTGTCCATTGTTGTTTCGTGTTGTAACAGCCTGGGTGGTGGGTGGGGCTCGTTTGTTGACTAGGGCTGGTTTCCAGATGTCTGGTAGGTGAGAGGTATCATCACGTTTATTCATGTTGTGGGAGTGTTTCTCTATTTTGATAGCTTCCATAATTATTCTCTTGTTGAAGTATTCAGTTTTGGAGATTAACCTGGTTCCTTCAAAATTAATTTTATGGGAAAGCCATAGAGTTGGGTGCATCTGGAAGATTTCTCTCTGGGGATGGTTCTTTGCTGGATCTCTTCACTGATGGGATAGGCTTTTATTTTGGATTTGATGTTTTTTTCCAGGTAGGTGGTGGGGTTTGTGTTTAGATGTTTGTAAGCAGAGTCTTGGAGTAGGTTGGATAGTTTGGCTTGGTAGTCAGACATGTTCATCACCACTGTGGTGTTACCCTTATCTGCTGGGAGAATGATTATGTTGTTGTCTTTCCTCAGGTTGGTGAGTGCTTTTTCTTCTTGTTGTTGTAAGTTGCTTCAGGGTGGATTATTGGAGCAAAGGATGTTGGTGACTGCAAGTCTGATTTTATTAGCTTCACCTGGGTTGATTTTGGTGAGTGTAGCTTCAACTCCGCATATTATGTCTTCAGTGGGGATGCATTTAGGGGCGACTACAAAGTTGAATCCTCTGGAAAGGGCATTGGTTTCAGCTGTGGCGAGGGTTCTGTCAGAGAGAAATCTTCCAGATGCCCCAAACTCTATGGCCTCCCCAAGACACACAAAGAAGGAACACCACTCAGACCCATAGTCAGCTCTATAGGCTCACCTCTACAAAATCTTGCCAAATTCCTCGCAAAAAACTCCAACCCTACACAGAATCCATCACCTCACATGTACAAAACTCACTCCACTTCATAGAAACAATAAAGAAACAAAACCTACAACCCAGCGACCTATTCGTGAGCTTCAATATCATATCCCTCTTCACCAAGTGCCTATTAAAGAAGCCTTGACAGCTATCCAGAACAAACACAACCCCCCCTAAACATATCCTGGACCTGATTAACCATTGCCTAACCAATACATACTTCAGCCATAATGGACAAAGATACAAACAGATAGAAGGAGCACCCATGGGATCCCGCCTCTTGCCTGTCATCGCAAACTTATACATGGAACATTATAGATGGAGTTACAAAATACCATGCAAAATCTGCCCTGCAACATAGATAGGACAAACAAACAGGAGAATAAATGCATGCATCGCGGAACACAAGAACGCAGTAAGAAAAAAAAAGAAAAAACTTCCTTCCTTTTCCAGAACCTTAAAGCTACAGGACATGAAATTAATTTTGAAGGAACCAAAACTGAACACTTCAGCAAGAGAATAATTATGGAAGCTATCGAAATAGAGAAACACCCCCACAACATGAATAAACATGATGATACCTCTCACCTACCAGACATCTGGAAACCAGCCCTAATCAACAAATGAGCCCCATCCACCACCCAGGCAGTTATGTGAAACAACAAGGGACACACAGTCAGCACCAATCAGCACCAATCTACCAATCATGATTCAACCACATAACCAATCATTCCACTTACTGAAACAAAGCCAGCACTCCACACAACCCCACCAAGATTTATAGAAAGATGGAAGCTCCGACCACACTTAAAGCCCAAAACCCAGCCTGAAGATGGCGAGTGAGACCTTGCCGAAATGTTGCCAAGACAATCTCAATCTTACATGGGAAAAGACCCGAATACAAGACCAGCATATACACACACACACACAGATTGTAGCTCCCTGTGCTCTATCATATTTGAGCATCGTGAACACATGGAGTCTATGCTAATAGAATCCTTAGACTGCAATTATAGTCCTAGAGAATAAATTCCATTCAATCAGAAGAAAATTCAGAGGGTTGTGCTTTCACTTAAAGGATAAGCATCAACCCATATCACTAAGACAAAATAGTATTCTCCATAGTACTTTGCATTAATGTGGCCTGAAACTATTCATTATCTAGTTTAGCGAAACGTCACAAATGGATAAGTTTAATTTTTTTCCTCTCTCCAGGTCCACATATTAAATACAATGGAGCCTCTTGATTATAATTCTTTCCACCACTCCTGTTACGGATGAAGGCTGACATTCAGTAGTAGAACAATGCTTTGTATGCAGAAACTCCTTAGCGTGTCCACTTAAAGGAAAATTGCTGATAAAACCTAGTCAGCATACTCAATACAACTGTAAATCGAATGGTAGAAGGCAGTTTCCAATTTACAATTTCCCCCAAGAGAAAGTATTATTCCTTCAATATCCCTATTTCCAATTAATGCCCTGGATTTCTATAATCTGTATCCAGTCTGTAATATTCTTCCAGTATCCTTTAAAAGTATATTTCCTTGATTAGAAACAACATTTTCCTTCCTTGGCCTCCAGAGAAAGCTGCATGCTCTTTTGTTAAATTCATTCCAAAGCCAAAATGGTAAATAAAATCATAGGAAATCAATGGGTGGAAACCTATGCCTAGAGATTTTCACACTGCTGTTGCTTTACATGGGAATATGGCCATCTGTGCTTAGGTGGGTGGGGGGGATTTCTTGCTTAAGAAACAGATGGCTGCGTGTATCTCGACTCCTTCCTCCAGCTGCAACAAATGAGATTTATTTTGATTTAAAGTTCATTTATCAATGTTAACATCCTTAACTCTGCAGATTCCAGAACCAGCCCCCTGATCGTTGCTCTGGCATGGCATCTGTATTTGAAGCACACTTTCTTTCTAAGGGCTGGCAAAGCCATTGTTATATTTCCTGGTCCATGTCAGGCAAAAAAGTAAATTAAAACAACAGCAATAATCAGAGGTAGCTGGTAACCACTGAGTATGATGGGGTAGCAGAGAAACATACAAAGGGAAGGAAGCAGGAGGGTTGGAAGGTCAAGAAATAATTTTAGGGGGGGGTAACTAAGGTAACTAACTATAAAATCTGAAAAAAGCAGAGGCTGACTGACTGTATACAGCACCATAGAAACATTTTCTGAATTCATATTTTTCTCTTCTGCACCAGCTCTCTGTGGCACAGAGAAAGAAAAAGTAGACAAAATACTTCAAAACCCTGAATACAAAAATGGGAAAGAAACGAACTATTCCCAGCCCAAGAAGTGTTTGTTCTGTATATCTGGTTTGAAATCCAAGCAGCATTTGAAGCAGGAACTTTGGAAAATCTTGTTTTATCTTTCTCCGTCTCAGTCAAACAAAAGAATCTCCTTGGAATGAAGGTAATTTTATACATTATTTTTCTCTTATTGCTACCCTGAACAAAGGAGCTGATTTTATTTCTAGTTGTCATAACAATAGCATTATATGCTATAATTCAAAACATTTCACATTCTTTCTGCTATTCTAGGGGAATTTCAGATATGAATATCTCATTTTAGAGCTCTACCAATTCACTCTAGACATTTCCATAAATATACCATGTGATGATGTCATCTCTATTTCTCTGCTTTTCAAAAGGATTAGAGGCAATTTAGAGGCATAATTTCAACAGTATTGTGATAGTGTAAAGTACCCCAAAACTTTGTATGCTAGCTAGGGAATTCTGGGAGTTGAAGTCTGTTTACCTGAAAGTTGCCAAGTTTGAAAAACATTGGATTAAAGCAACAGGCTAGATTCAAATCCCCATTTTTATTATGATGACCTTGAACCTGCCACTTTCCCTTAGTTCAAACTACATCAATTTTTGAGGATGAAATGGCATAGAAATGATAATGGTTATGATAATTGCATATTAGCTGCATATTGGAAGCAGCATGTCTCTGAATATCAGTTTTTAGAGAACAAATGCATCTAATATTATCCAGCAAAGCTTAAATTTCATAGAAAAAGAAAAATTGGGGTACTCTTGGCTTCCAGTTAGCTTATCATTCTTCTGTCTCTGGTTATTTTAACCACAGAACATTTTACTCCAGCTTGCAGCTTCTATACATTTCCATGGGGACCTGTCAAACCTAATTCCTGTTAGACAATGTTTTTTGCCACTCGTTGTTGTTAAAGCATACATACTGCTTCCTGAATCTTATTTGCAGGGCTGAGTTATTACTTTTAAATTACGAGCAGAACCTCTGACAGATTTCACTGAACCACCTTAATGGATGCTATTATAATTCTGTGGCTGGTAGCTGGTCCTAAATTTTCACTGTCTCCTCGGCATAAAGGGGTACTGTCTACCTGAGAAACAAATGACCCAGAAGATGAATCTGTGGTTAGTCTCATTGCCACGCAGCCCCAAAAATGATGAGACCAAGGAGAAATGAGACTTTTCATTCCCAGAAATCTGTTGGGAGGCAAATATTTTCACGGAAGAAATGGAAGAAGAGGACATGTTTTTCTGCTTTTAAAGGGGGGGGGGAGAAGCAGTGATCTCTCTTTAGGATTCAGCCTAAATAAGAGAGTTTGCTAACTCTACAATGTTGGAAACCAGTCAAAATATTTTAATTTTTTTAAAGATGGGTTAAAATGTCTCTTTAACCACTTTACCTTTGGTCTCTGCAGCCATCAGATGCCTGTCCCCCAGGGAGTGGGATTCTACCGGTTCAGACTGGTTTGGGCGAACCGGTAGCTCCAACGATCAGCTGGGAGCTAATCAGTTCACCCCGATGATCAGATGGGCCCACTAGCCTGCCCACATTATTTTCCTACCTTTATCTTCTCAGCTGATTTGTGCGTAGATTGCCACGTGAATCAGCTATGTTACTCCTCCGAAGAAACCCAGAAGTGAGGATTTCTTCAAACTACACACACATGCATAGCAAATAGTGCAATCAATGAACCAGTTATTAAACTGGGAGGATCCTACCACTGCTGCCCCCCCCCCACCTTTCAGCTCCTTCCAGAAAAGGCTGCTGGTGGATAGGTAATGCTAAGCTTGCCCCTCCAAGCGAAGTTGATGGGATTCCTCCCCCAAACCCACCTCACACCCAACATAATTATATTTTGGCATTGTTGTGCCACTCTCTGTTCCACCTCTGCATGTTTTCCTTCTTTCTTTCAGGAGAGAGGGGAGAGAGAGAGAGGGAGGAGAAGCCCACAGAAAGGTCTCTCTCAAGATTTTGTGGTTGGCTATACCAATTTCAGTCTTTTCTTTTCGACTAATAAAGCATTCCATGACCGTCATTCAATGGTCAGAGCAAATCCCTTATCAGGAAAAGAAAACACAATACAATATTTGTAAGTGTTTATTATTGATAATATATTACTGATAATGCATGATTATTTATTATTGATCATACATCAATATATGTAGATCATACATACTGTGTGGATTTTTTTGCATCTCTCTGGACTGTTTGTAGCCTATTCTCTCCACCGTGTTTGTGTATGTAAACTGGGAAAAACACGTTTGTGAATGTGATGAATATGTGTTCACCCAAAATCATTATTTTGTACTAACAAACACAGCTGCCCTCAGGGCTGTTTTGCTTCTCTGTAAGAAAACTCCTTGGTTTTTGATACAATATCCATGTCTCTTTTCTGCAGAAAAAGGGAAAGACCTTTGTCTATGTTAGATGCTCCCTGGACATTAGAAACCCATCTCTGTAGCTTGACAATCACAATTTGTGAAAACTAAATCTCGGTATTACTTTCCCATTGTGGGAAGTTAGCAGCCACCCCTCCCTCTCTTAGAGAGGAATATTTTGGGAAATGTTAAGGGGGTGGAGTATTATAATTCCCTGGATGAGAAAAGTAGAAACATGTTTTAAAGACAAAGCAGCTCCCTTCAGCTTCCTACCACCACCACCCACCTTTGTCAATGGGCCATTAAGGCCCATTGAGGCAGTCTATGCTACATAACAAAGATCTAGCTACTTCAGGCAGAGCCATAATAGAAATCCCCTTTTTCATTACATCATCACCCACCAACAGCTCAACCAAGCTTGGAACTCAAAAACAGACAGCCTACAAAGTTTGCTAAGACCTTCTCTCACTGCCAGCCAATGGGATACTTGACTTGGACAGGAACAGGAAACTCTAAGGTGGAGCCCAGACAGGGCATAAAACCCAGGGACTCTCAGCATCTCTGTCCTTTTTCTTCAAGATCTTCAAGGAATGTGACCCCCTTTTTCCCCAGGACCTCAAACCATGTGGTCCAGAGGTGGGTTGCTGCCGGTTCAGCCCTGATCGGGTGAACCGGTAATAGCGGTGGTGGGAGGCTCCACCCACCCACCTGGATACTTTTTCACACGAGCAAACTGGTAGGAAAAAAATTACAAACCCACCATTGATGTGGTCCTGTCCACCATCAATAAACCTTCTTTCCAAGCAACTTCCATGAATCCAGTGTCTTCTTCCCCACTTGGAAATGAACCCATAAGGACATTTCTTCCACCATCTACACAGATAATATATAAATTGGCACCTTTTATTAAATCGAAGGGGTTCCCCCCCCCCCCAAGGATGTAATTCACTTTTAACTATCTTACCACATTGCTGAGTTGTAGTAGCCAAGATCAACTCCTGTGGCATCTGAACTGAGGTTGGAGCATTACTAGGAAGATGTGAATTTGGCCAGTCTCTTTTTTTCCTTTAAACAAAATTGTCAATTGACAACCAGGTGCTCTTTTGAAACTGTTTGTTACATTCATGGGAACACCTTACTTATCTCTTCCTCCAGCCAGATGGAAAGAAGAAAAGGCCTTTTAAATAAGTGGAAAAGTCAATTATGTTTTGTTCTTGTTTCTGAATTCCAAAGTGGTTTGAATGAAGGAAAGATATGTGACAGCTTTATTGCCTTTTCGGAGGGAAGTCTAGACTTTCTGAGACAACACAATAAAATTAGGAATGCAATGAGGCCATCTTCTGGTAAAAACCTGGATGGCGACTTGGAAAACTACTTTGATTTCCCCTCCTCAGCTTCCACAATTAGGCTTATCCATTTCTATGAGAATATTTACAAGTGAGACTTAATTGAATGGCAAGATTCTAAGAAGAGATCTATAAGATTTGTAGCTATGATACGATTACATGAACTTTCCTTCTTAAAATTGAACCATAGACAGACCATCCACATATGGAACTTAAGTAAAGTCTCCCTCCAAAATAAACTGTGTGTGTGTAGGTATCAATTAACACAAAAGTGATTTCTACCAATTATGAAAATGTCAAGTATGAACTTATTCTAATTTTAGATCAAACTAGATAAGATATATAACATGATAGATCCAACGAAGATTTAATTTGTGTCTTCTCCTAGCTAATAGTCAGCTGGTTCTGAGAAGGGCACAAGCAGGCAAGGAACCATGAAGATGACTCCAGAGAAACTATGCAACAGTAGTTACAAAAATGATTTAAGTCCAGGGCAAGAAGAACACATTAGAAATCAGCTTAAACTGACTGGTTTAACTCTCTTGGGTATAAGGAGGGAGGGAAATAAAACACTGATGAAATTTTAAAAATTCCCTTACTATAATCTATATTAATAAAGTTCCAATAATTCTTGAGGAATCTTTTTTCTTGAAAGGGTTGACAAAGCAGAACATGAAAACAATTAAGCTTTCCGTCATATTCTCTCCCTCCCTAACATCAATAGCTGTACAGCTTGTGGGAATACTTTCACATAGAAAAACACTTCTCCCAACTGCCATATGTAGTGGCTGCTATTGATTTTTTTTTCAAAGAAAAGAGGATTGCCTTTCCTCATGGATTCTCTACATCACTTCTAGTTTCAGTCTTGGTCTTTTTTTCCCCCTTTTTGAGCCATCTTCTCTCCTTGACCAATGGTAAGACTCATTACCTTTTAAAGATAGTGATAAAACTTTTCATTTTGGAAAATGGGAAACAGCAGTATGTGACACAGACCCTAAGCTGAAATTACTGTTCAGGATAAATTATTTTATTTGTATTTATTACATTTGTTGACTACCCATCTCGCTGCAAGATAACTCTTTCTGTCTTTTCTAAAAACAGTATACCTGCCTATCTCTTGCTAGCATCCTGATAAAGATCTCGAGTGGAAATCACAACAGTTGGGAGATAGAAATTTTATAGAAAGATCATCTTGTCATTGTTCTGCAGTCAGACCACTGTAAATGGAACCTGATATTCAGGAAATACTAGAAGGAAAGTATATGTGTGAGGCTGCGTGAAAGGCAGGCTAAATGTTTGCATATGGACAAATGGAACATATGGATAAGAGAAGAAAAAAATTGAATTGATGGAGAATGTGTTATTTGAAGACATAGGAGAAAAATGGGTGCTTTACTTTTCACCCTGTCCATTTGGGCTTCACTTATTCTCACTGCTCAACCTATGGCTGTGTGGACTGTGACATCAGTATTTTCCAGATCTACAATTCTTGGCTTTTTGACAGGAATTTGTCAGCCTGGAGATGTCAAGAATTAGGCCTGAGGTGTTTCTCATGAAAGCATGCCTGTCTCCATCTACCCAGGGCCCTTCTGAACTGTTTAATGTCAAACTTAAGTATTTCTGTTTCTGAATCAGAATCATGAAAACATATGCCAAGCTACTTTTTCAGAGTGTCATGTTTCTGTCATTACAGGGATATTTTTGAGATTGTGGAATTCTTGGTGCTCTCTGAGCTTGTTTGCTTGCAGACATTTCATTAACTGATTAGGTAACATCAACAGTAGTAATGAATGTGGTTTGTTTATATACAGTAGCTTGCCCTGGCAGTGTTCGTGGGTGGTTTTTCCTTGATGGTTCCTTGATTAGAGTATTTCTGCTTATTTGTCTGGTGTAAATCCTTGCTTATCTGAGTGTAGGCTGTTGGATAAGTTATATTCTGATCTTTTTGTTTCCTTAGCTTTCTTATTCTCTTTTTTGAATGGTGTGTAAATGTGGTTTATCTCTATGTGTCTATTGATGGATGATTTGTCTGAATGCCAAGCTTACAGGAAACTCAAGGAACTCCTAAGCAAACAGACAGTCGAACAGCCAGTCCAGCAGAAAACAATATTATAATAAAGGAATCTTCGAGGAAAATTCCATGCTGTCATCCCACGAACACTGGCAGAGAAAGCTACTATAGGTAAATAGAGAGCAAACCACATTCATGTTACCTAGTCAAATAATGAAATGTTTGCAAGCAAGCTGAGAAAGCACCAATACTTTTCTACTGAGGTTTTTTTTTTATATTCTCCTGATACTTTCCTAGCTTTTTTACGGCAGTTCCTTGAAGATCAAGTTCTTTAAAGCATTCAACCCTAAACTTTAATGATTTGTTGATATAAACGTAGAAGCAAAATACTTGATATCGACAATCTGCATAATATTAACATGCTATGGCACAATGAAGTCAGCCCACATATTTCCTCATGAAAAAGGGAGTGTTGTGTCATTCATTTGCTAAACCCCAGCATAACCACTACTTGTTCTAGGTCAATGGTCAGAAGGGAGGACATCCTTTCTATAAGAGCAGCTTCAAACTATGATTATCTTGAATCTAGGAATAAGCAGAATTTTGCTGCCACACAATATGCTCTGGTACTGGTTTTTTCCCATACATACACACGCACACACACACACATATATATATACACACACACACATACATATACACATATACATACACACACACACACACACACACATATATATTAAAGAAACCTGGTGGTTTTGAGCAAAAAAATAAATGCCAAAGGACTAATGATTAAACATATTTGCTCTCCTGATAGCATTCCACCCAAGACAATAGCCTCTTATAATTGATACCATAATATACAGGTTTGTGTATAATGTTTAGGTCAAAGGCTAACGTGCGGGGGATAAATTCTGCAGAACTTGAGAATGTATCTTTTCATTTTTTTAGACCTTAAAAATTCCAATTGAGTGTCCTATTAAAACAGGGATGGACAAAGTATGGCTCTCCAGAAGTGACTGCACGCCAATTCCTCTGCTGTCCCCAGCAAACTTAAGGTGAGGGATCATGGCAGCTGTAATCCAGGAATCTCAGGAGGTCCATGTTGTCCACTTCTGTATTAGAAGGCATACTTCCACATTCTGCAAGGGAAGTTGTTGAAAGAAAAGAACATCATTCACTTCTGAATGAGTCAGGCCAATGCAAAGGTTCTCCAAGGCAATGTTTCTCAACCTTGGCAACTTTAAATTGCATGGACTTCAACTTCTAGAATTCCCCAGCCAGCATGCTGGCACTCTCCATGGGTTCACTGTGAGAGGTATCTTGATTCTCCACCTGATATTCAGACAAATCTAGCTTCCCCATTTGTATAGTTGCCTTAATAGTAGTTGAATAGATGCCACATAAACACCACATATTAGCATCATTAGCCAACACTAAATTTGCCTCAAGATACAGATAGCAGCCACACGGCTTGGGGAGAAGTGGAATTTGCCAGTCTGGTGGTCAGAATCTGCAACGTGGTGCTGGAAAGCTTCAAGCCGATTGGCAGCTGAATTATTAAACCTTAATCAAGTTACATGGAGTGGGAGACGGTTAGTCAATAAAACTCGAGCAATTCCAGCCTCAGAAGGCCTTGCAGAAAATAAATCAGCCAACCATTTTATATACAAAACTGCCCTCAACGAGAGGATGCAGGAAAATTAGGGTAATTAATAGCACAGGATTAACGTCCTGAATGCCAATGGGAAGGATTTCAGCTGAAGACAGCAAAATGTAAGAATTAAAAAAAAGCATCTCAGGCAAACATATACCTGCTTTTCAACACTTAAGACTTAGCAACTGAGGCTTCCTATTAAAAGGTATACAGCTGAGTAAACATCAAAGAAGAGGATCAGATTATTCCATTGGCTCATTTCTAGCAGAACAAATATCACCCAGTCAAGGCTATGCCCTGCAAGCAAACACTTGCATTTAGCCTCAATATCTTGAGAACTATTGCAGAGATGACTGAATTAGAAGGACCCACGATTTAATGTTATATAAAACAGCTCACTGTGGTATATAAAATGATTTTCTGCTAGACCTAACAAGATAAATCATAGCCAAGAGCTTGGAACAAAAAAAAAAAAGTTCATGCTTCAGATCTGCCACATAATTGTCCTCAGGCATTATTTCTCAATACCGTCACTTACACAACAGTTATAAATATTGAGACGTATATACGTGATGTATTAGGAGGCTAGAGGAAAGTATTATTAAACAATAAAACATTAGGATGATATCATGGTGCAATGCAAGGAGACATTGCATTCACATGTTTAATTTCAGGATGTCAGGATGGTTATGTTTATACATTTTGTTTGCTTTTCTAAATTTTAACAAAAATACCTTTTAAAAGCCAGGATTGATTAGTCATTAAAAATGACGGACTAGTATACAACCCAGGAGAAAAAGAAGGAAATGTGAACAATACACTTTCTTGCTTTTTTTTTTTTTTTTTGTAACTTCTGATATGAACTGATAGGCGAGACATTATTTTTGTTTTGGGATGAGAGGTATGATGATCACTATGGTAACTGGACAGGGAGCAATTGCCTTTCCAGGTCTGAAAGAAATATTTTAGCATTTCAACAATGCCAGCTTAAGTGCTAGAAATCAAGGGATTCAGCATTATGTGATCAAAATGCACGCAACAGATATTTTTAGGGCTCAGTGGAAGGCAAGACAATGGACAATGTTACCAGCATTCTGATGATTAAAAACAAAGGAGGAAACACATGGAAGATTATCCCAATCAAGGTTAGGGTTAGAGTTAGGGTGGGACGGAGGGAGGGAGGGAGGGAAGGAGAGAGAGAGAGGGAGGGAGGGAGAGAGAGAGGGAGAGAGAGAGGGAGGGAGAGAGAGTTGTCCCCAACAATGTGGGTCCTCATTTTACTGACCTTGGAAGGATGGAAGGCTGAGTCAACCTTGAGCCACTCAGGATCAAATTCCTGGAGTGAGCAGTGAGTTAACTGCAGTACTAACCACTGCACCACCACAAACTTCTATTGATTTATCATTGAAATCAGTGGGAACTATGTCCAATGGATGTTGAACTTATGCTCCAGTTCCAATTCCTGATCATCTCAAATTTATCAATTCTGCTACCAATTCAAACCTCAGGTGAGGCATGGTTAGACATCTCTACTTTTCTGGAAACTTAACTCTGCATTCAAGAATTGAGTAATGGTAAAAGGCTCACAAACCTGATAGTTCTAGGCATCATTATTATTGATAAGAAAAGAAAAAAACCATATGCAGAACATCTACCTGCTGAAAATCAGAAATTAAAACCCTTTTTATATCTGATTTGGGATTTAAATCTTAAACCTTTTCTTCCCATCCACTTGAATCAACAGACTATTCCACACTTGAGATTGGAATTCCTCTGCTCCGATAAATCTGACTGGACCAAACTGTGCTGGTTCCTGCCTTGCTAGCTTCAATCCTACCATCCATATGCATCCAGGTGTCTTTCCAGATTTTCTTAAGGTTACAAAGTTGGAAAAAGTTCATGTAAGTTGAATCACATCTGAAAGATACCAGAATGGAAACTAGCCAGGTATTCTCACTCACCATGTGGGTGTTCATAAAGAAAAATAATCACAGCATGAAATTGGATAATTGAAAATATCGAGAAAACATAACATTAACTTTAAGCCTTAATAAAACAAAAAAATGCAAAATAGATCTATTCTCATGGCACCTTTGAGAGAAAAATAATTTGCTTAAAATAAATGAAAATAAATAACATCCAGTTGTTAGAAGGTATGCATTTTAATGAAATCTTAATATTTCATATATGCTGCAATGACTGTCAACGTTCCAAGTAATATCCCCATAGAAAGCTGAATTCCAAGTCAGACAGGTTCCTCAAAGAACAGTTTTATCGGAGATAACATATTGGCACAAGCTGGTGAAAACCGACTCTGAAATTTCCCGCAGTTTTTACCTGATTAAAAATGAAACTTTCCCTCTTTCCCCAAACAATCAGTCACCTTGTCCAATCAGTTGGCCAGTTGTCTTGGTTACTTCACCCCTCCTTCTTCCAGTCATCTGTTTGAATGTCCTTGTTTCCCACAGGAAATTATTTTGTTTTGGCTACAAACCCCCCCCCCCCCCCAATCTAACCATTTTCCCACTGTTTACCCTTTCTTCACATTGTGGCAACCCTGAAGCCTCCAAAATGGCCCCAGCCAGGTTCACTTCAGAGTTGACAATGATACTGTTGCTACAGGAACCTAGAATTGCTGTTAGGAATCTTATTTAGTATCATCAAATTGCAAGGACTCTCAATTCCTGTTAAAAGTCAATATGAGGTGATACTTTTCTTTGTTTCTTTTTTTGTTATTACAAAGTTTGGAGTTATTTATCATAAAACAGGAATTGGCTTACTGAAAAATGACATTCTGCAATGACAAAAGACACTGCGTCACAATTGTCCTGTGTCAAAAATGATGCATCAGTGAAGATGAAATGTCTCTGGTGACATGCTCTTCAGCACATCCTTTTCAAATGTGTGAATTGGAAGCTGGTCTATTAGCTGCATTTGTGTTTCTAGTGGTACAATTTGAGTCCACGTAAATAATCTGCTTCACTCGCTGCTCCTTTTTCTTCTTAAAACTTTCCTATTAACCACAGCTATGAACTTCTGTAGCAATAGATGCAAACTGAGGGCCTGAGTGACATTATAAGCTTATCTTAGGCAGCGCACCCAGAACACAATCTTCTTGGAAAGTATCTAGATTATTAAAACTCTGTTTAGCCCTTGAGGGGGTGAAACAAAATAGAACAGCTAAATGAATCCTTATGAAATAACATATTGGAGTTAGAAAGAAAATACTTTTATGCATACTAATGACTGATGCAGAAGGTTTTTTTTTTACTTGGAGTATTATTTATTTGCAATCGTAGAAAGCTGATCCCGAATCCTCCCTAGACCATCCAGCATAGTGTCCAATGTTTGTTTGTTCAGCTCTACTGTTAATGCAGAGGTTGCAAAGTCATTCCCACACAAGCCAGCATCTTCTTGAATCTGAAAGAAAACCAGATTTTTTAGTCGTCCTACTGTAAATAGAAAAGCAATCTACCCTCTAGGCACATATGAGTTGTTCATTATTGCATATTCTTCAAAAACAGATAAGATACATAGTTCTGGGGTGTAGGTCAGAGAGCTCAAAGGTTCATTGTCTTTACTTACTGCTCATGCTCCCTCCATTTGGGTTTAATTTAATCCTGCTTCAAAAAAGCTAGACAAATTTCTTAGAAGAAGCCAAACAGCTGGTTTCTCTTTCCTTGTCAGGCTGCCATATATATTCTGGTTTTGTCTGAATGTGGTTTCATTGTAATGCAAAACAGTATCATTGCAGTAGCTGTTAATCATTGAGTAAGTGCTTCTTCATAAGTCATAATCATAGAGATGGTAATATGTAAACAGTATGAGTGATCCTGCCTTGGTGACACATATTCCACTGAAGTCAATGTGAGAAGTCCCATTCCTATCCAAAATCCTATTGATTTAAGCTAGTATTTAGGACAATTAACTTAAACTTTGTTAAGTCCCGAGCGATATAATAACCACATTCAGAGATTTGCTGAGTATGCTTACAGTATTTTCAATTACCACAGTGAACAAGATATGAAATCTAACATGAGTACAATGACCCTTGAGAACTTCCAAATTAATAGGAAGGTTGAGGTGAAGCTAGCATATGGTGTTTTTATTTTTGTACCCCCTCCCCTTTTTATTGTTAGCCGCCCTGAGTCTTCCGGGAATAGGGCGGCATACAAGCCAAATAAATCAAATCAAATCAAATCAATCATTCAAATTTTTTTACATTGTTACGATTTAGGAAACCTGAATGTAGCTTTCTGGACCTATTTATGTTTTCTGAAGATACCACAGGTAGTTCTTGCTTAACAACCATTTATATTTAGTGACTACTCAAAGTTAGGATGGTAGTGAAAAAAGTAACTTACAATCGATCCTTGCACTTACTACCACTGCAGCATCCTGCAGTTATATGATTGTGATTCGGTGCCCTGGTGGTGCAGTGGTTAGAATGTAATATTGCAGGCTAACTCTGCCCACAGCCTGGAATTCAATCATGATAGGGCTCAAAGTTAACTCAGCCTTCCATCCTTCTGAGGTCGGTAAAATGAGGAGCTACTGTTGACAATTTGCTGACTCTATAAGCCCATTAGAGAGGACTGTAAAGCACTATGGAGCGGTATATAAGTCTGCTGCTATTGCCTGGCATTTGTTGCTATGGTAACAGCATCCTGTGGCCATATGGTTAACACTTGTGATCTTCTCAGCCATTTTCCAACAAGCAAAGTCAGTGGGTAAGCCAGCAGGGAAGATCATAAGTCAAGGTCACATGATGTCTCACTGACTAACCATAGTGGCTGGCTTAATGACCATGCAAAAAAAGTAAAACTGGGTGTGGTTAAGTGCCTCACTTAATGACAAGTTCTCCAGCTCATATATGTGGTGTATGACAAAACCACTTCAGACATACTATTTTTTCACTTTCTGCCCCTTCCTCTGGTCATGTGGGTTTTGCATTTTTTTTAGTGCCAACTGGAAACTAACCAGAGGAAATGAAAAACAGCCCTAGGAAATTATACTGTTATCACTGTCCTGCACAGTATACAACTACCCAGAGGAGCAGTCTTCCCATTGGTGTACTGTAGCTTGGCAGAGACTACACCGTTCCACCCTCAGACCAGTCTTAGGACTCAGACATTTATTAAGACATTTATAATTTAATCGGGGCCTGTATAGACCTACATGGAACCTAACTTCACTCACAAACCTTTACAAATGTTTACGCAATTTGCACCTTTATGCAGCTTATGAAAGCTCTCCATGCAACCTGCCTAAGTGGCCACCATTATCGTATTTTCCCTGTCTGCTTAGGGAAGAATTTCAATGGGAAGAACAGCATACAAATGGAGATTCGTCCTCATAAATTTTCCACAAAATTTAAATTCCAGGCACCAGTTGACTCTCATTAGAATAGATTTTACTTATAGAAGGCAACCAGTGGTTTAATGCCTGTATAATGAGATGAGGCGGTGGTAAGGCTGATGATTACGACACATCTTCAAGTTATGCAAGTCCTGACTTATATACACAATTTATGCATTGGCTGCAAAACTGACAGCCACATTTTGTAGATGCTTGTAGTGTGAGAACTGACACACAGGAAAATCAACTTACACAAGCAATCCCACCTCCCTCATCCCGTGCATCATCCTCCTTTCCTCCCATCTTTTACTATAATTGTTCTTGATTGTAATTTCTATTTTTATTGTTTTATAAATATTTACTGGTTTTGATTTTGATGCTTTTAATGCTATAAGCCACCCAGAGTTGTTATGAAATGAAATGGGCAGCAAATAAATAAAAGAAATAAATAAAGATTAATTAAATTCATTTATACATAAAAACATAAGTTGGGGAACTCTTTATACCTGGATGCGTGGCCCACAGTCATGGGCAGTACTCTGAGACTGGTTCAACTTGCTCTATGTTATTTATTCATAAAATACTATGATCTGAAATATACTCTGTGTGTGTGTGTGTGTGTGTGTGTGTGTGTGTGTGTGTGTGTGTGTGTAGTCCCACTTTGGGGCTCACCATATCTGGGGTGGTGGTGGTGATGGGGGGGGGCATGGTGGCGGTTTCTTCAGCAGGGAGAGGAGCGATGGCAGCTTCAGTGATGGCAGCTTCAGTGGTGGCTGGTTGTCCATCAACTGGGTGCATTGTGCTTTAGGAACTGCCACCGCCGGTGAGCACACCACAATGACACCGGGAAGCAGGCGGTCTCCCAGGCGGCTCCGGCCATGCCAATGGATAGTGGGAGTCATGGGAATGCCGGCAACGTGGGCCGAGGCAGCATCAGGGCTTCTGGTAGCAGCACACCATAGTTGCCATCATCGCAGATGTTTGCCTTCGTGGACACCCTGCCTCCCAGGACTTTACACTTTAGACTTTGCCGATGACCTGGGGCCCGCGCTACCGGATGTTGGCTGCCAGTGGCCGGATGCTTGCTTGCCAGCAGCCGTGGCAGGTCGGTTAGTGGGCATGGCCCCAGGCCATAAAACATGCTTGGAGGTGACAGGTCCCCACACTGACTCTGTACGGATCTGTGTATTGTGTTCTCGTAAGGAAAAGTAAAGCCTGGATTCCTGAACTCCTGTGTCTCCTGTGTATTTGTTCGACTTCTCCCTGGTCCGGGCCTGGACCATTTGACAGTGTGTGTGTGTGGTTATGTGTGTATTTTCATAGGAAGAAAATACTATGTATCTCTTTTTAAGAACAAACAAATAACAATGCATGAAAATCCATCTGACAATACCTTCAGTTGTAGCAGGCAGGTAGGAATAGCCATTTTGCTGATATTGTCTGAAGATGTCTTGATATCCACTCTCCAATCCATATCTACTAGCCTTGGGAGGGAAACTGAAAATTGAAAGGACATAGAATGGAATCACTGATTGAATACATTCAAGTCTGAACTGTACCTATCAGAAGACACTTCTGTTTTTGAAAATCACCATCAACCACCACCAGGTTTGCTAAACAATCCTAGAATTCTTCAAAGGTTTACCAAGATAAAAGCTGAAGTTCACCAACTTCTTTCTAGAGGTCGAGCACTTACGTTAATATGCTTCATGAAAATAAGTATATTTTCAGATTAACTTATTTAGCTCAACAGCAGAACACACTTTTCTCAATTTATCACTTTTAAATATATTTACCTACAAAATCCATAATCTTCCGGCACTGGCCATACCCAAGACAAGCAGAGAGCACCAGGTTTGGCAAGATTGATCCCATCTATTTCTTGGTGGGCATAATGGATTTTCTACATATACAAGGTCTGGGTTTAATTGGTACCTCCAGACCAGTTAAAATGATTACAAACGTGATATGGAAAACATTTGCGTTAAACCCTAGAGAGTAAGTTTGTAAGTGGATAAGAGTCAACCAATCAGACAACTTAATAATAACAGAGTTGGAAGGGACCTTGGAGGTCTTCTAATCCAACCCCCTGCCTAGGCAGGAAACCTATGCCACTTCAGTCGAATGGTTATCCAACATCTTCTTAAAAACTTCCTGTGTTGGAGCATTCACAACTTCTGGAGGCAAGTTGTTCCACTGATTAATTGTACTAACTGTCAGGAAATTTCTCCTTAGTTCTAAATTGCTTCAATCCTTGATTAGTTTCCATCCATTGCTTCTTGTCCTCCAAGGTGCCTTGGAGAATAGTTTGACTCCCTCTTCTTTGTGGCAACCCCTGAGATATTGGGACACTGCTATCATGTCTCCTGTAGTCTTTCTCTTAAACTAGACATACCCAGTTCCTGCAACAGTTCTTCATATGTTTTAGCCTCCAGTCCCCTAATTTGTTGGCAGCCATATGTATGGAGTCTCATATTCATCATTCCCTAAGTGGATTTTCAGTTAAAGATTTAGAAAAGATCCTTGCCAGAAATCTTAAAAGCTGCTAGACATGACAGTATATATTACTAAATAAAGAACGGCAGATCAATAGCTTCGTTCAATATTAGACAGATTTATTGCACAATCATACTGCTGCGCCTGTTTTTCTGCTCTTATATGTAGAGTGGCTTACATTATTATGCAAGAATGCAACCATTATTTTAATGTCAAAGATATGGAGAATTGTTATTTACAAAGTAGCACTTTGTAGGTTTTGTATCCTACTACTTGTAATAAGATAAATTACTTTACAAGATGCCTAGGCACTAAGGTACCTTTCTGGGTTTTCATCCAATTCCCATTAACCAATGGCAATGAATTGGGGGATAAACTTTAGTCCAACAAAATTTAGAGGACAGCAGGCTGACCACTCATATTATAGACTATCAATAATCCAGGGGCAGACGAAAACTTGTTAAAATAGCCTCCCCTACCCTTATGGCTCTAGAAAACAAATATAAGGGGGGAAATCTAGAATGAAGAAATATAATTTGCTATTTTCTCTTTCCATTTCTGGAAAGTTATATTTATCTTCTGTGGCTCTGTATCATATATATGGTGACTCTTTTGTCTTTTGTTCAATCTAGACAAGAATTTTCTGAATGCATGGAAGAGAGAGAGGGGGGGGGAAGGAAGGAGGGAAAGAAGAAAAGAAAGAGAGAATGAAAGAAAACAGTTCAATGAAAACTATACTGGCTCAGTAACAATGGAATTCTTTTTTTTCCTGTCAATAGGCCAAGGCATGGGATTTATATTGCGGTTCCCATTTATATTTACTTATTTTATTGACTCTAATTACAGAATTCTTTTTTAATTCTGATGCAAAATCCATATTTGGCCCTGAACAGTTTAACAATTTTGTTCAGAATATCCACATTTTTTTTGTTTTATATATCTCTATAGAGTTGATTTCTAAATATTTGTTATTGGTTTCAAAAACTTAAAACTGTTTTCTCTGTATTGATCACTCTACAGTATATGGGCTTGTTACCTCAGAAAGGGTACCGCCTCATAATTCTGACAAGACTGACAAGTTATTAAAAAAGGCTGAACTGAGGACAGTTCAATTTGTCATGAAAGGCTCAAAGTTTAGATAAACCTTCCCTTCTGACATCTTAAAAAAAAAACCCACAAGAACTCGACTCATTACAGTATGTTCCCAGAGGAATGGGAGAACCTAGACTGTGTCATCCATTTTGATTGGATCTTTACATGTCAGAAAAATAATAATGGATTACAGTGTGACCAGAAGCAAAGCACGTCAAAAGCACAGTAGAAGGCAGTTGTAGTCTTAACTCTAAGTAATAAGGATTAGATTGTGGTAAACTATTCTGTTTGTTAATTTCCTGTAAAGCCCTACCCTGATTTGTTTTAATTCAACTGAGATTCATTTAAATCTAATTAGAAACCTAGCTTTCTAATAAGGTAATTGCCATTCCAAATTCCACAAGGATTACAAAACTCTGCACCTGAGCAGAACCTAGAAATAATCCTGATGGTTACATTTCCGAGTGTTATGAATGTCACATCAGACAATATTTAAAAATAGACTATAAATACACAGAAAGATTGCATTCTTCATCCATCCATCTTCTTCCATCCAAGTCTGGCTTAATCAACCTGTAAACTAGCTCACACGTAGAAACTGCTTCAGCTCTACTGGTCTACAGTTTCAATATTCCTGAGAAAGAGGCAGCCACCATCAGCTCACTTGGCAGCCAAAGATCAAGACTGTTCCAAAAGGCAATTAATAGAAAAAACACAACTGCAGTTTTGGTGCCTGCAAACAAAAGCATGCTGATGCATGGCATGTGTATAGGATAGCAACCTTCATATGCCTCATCTATTTGTTAGAGCCCCAGGGACAGTTCTATTTGATGGATGACTCTGGAAGAGGCTCCTGACCTTATTTGTAGCAGACTAGAACTAATGAAGTCAAGGTACAAAACAAAAACAAACAAAAACACACCCACCCCAGCAATAGCACAGATGCTTACAGTGCAAGAAACCCTAGATATTCCTTCAGAATACCTAAACATACTCGCTGCAAAGGAATCCAATTCACCTCAATGTGAATTGCTTCCAAAGAAGTATACTTAAAATGACAGGTTCGTAAAGCAGTTCAAAATCAAAATGTTTCAGGCTCAAAATGTCCCAATTTAAGTGCAAAACAATTTCCCAATCATTTCAGAAGTATTCAGACCTTGCAATGACTTCATTTCAAACTCAGAACTGAGGTGTTTTCGTGTTTCAAACACTTCCAATAAGGTGAAAAGAGGCAATTCAAACAAGTGTCATCTCAAGCTCAAAGAATTTAGAATCTGAAACATTTTGCACACCTATATTTAAAGCTGAATCTTCTAAGAATGAGGCTGGATCAAAGTTTATACAATGTTCATTGGTAAAATTGTTATTTACCACCATTACAAAAGTCTAATATCTAATTTCCATTTAAAGCTAACGACCATTGCCTAGTGTAATCTAGTCATAAATGTCTCACACTATGGCTGGAAAAGCTATCAATTGTGCTGAAGATCTAAATTTTCCTCAAAAAATGGAGGAAGTGGATATAATTTTTCTCTTATCCATTAAGTATTCTCAAGGGGCGGGGTAAGGATGAGGGGGGGAGGAGGGGGAAAATATGTTTTCCTCCTGTATTCACCCTGGGCCTTTGCCTCTCACATACATTTAATAAAGATGTACAGCTTTACATTAGAAAACCAGCTCAAAATAATTAATTCTTCTAAGTAATCACTTTGTCTTGTCTGCCCACAGAACATTTCTATTGTTTTGCACTACAATTGACTTATAACCACATCCCATTTATTTATTTATAAAAGTGATGCATTAAATGGTTTTTACTAAAGAACGGGTTCTCCTTTTTCTGTGAGAGCCCATTCATCTGTTTGTTCATCCTACTTTGGCAAATATTGTCTGAATATTCTCAATGTACACTATGTCCATGCGATGTCTATGTTTGTGTGTTTGTTATTAAAAATTGCAATTACACAGATTAAAAACTAATGTAAAATAAAAGCATAAAAATAAAAAATAAAGTGCAGAAAATAAAAACAAAGAAAAATAGTAAATAAAAAGAAAAGAAATATATAAAGAAATTACATCTCCCTTCATCACAACTATAAACAATTTTAGTAACTTATTACTTTCTGTTAAAATAGAACAAATTTTCTCTTCTTCCCGTATAGCACGTTATCTATGAACAAATCTTTAAAGCTTCACCACTTTAGTGCTGATCAGCTAAAATCGATTTAGAATAACCAGACATAGAAACATATCTATTTTAATTTTGATGAAATAAAGGTATATTTTATATACCTTCATTTTATTTTTAACAATGTTAATCTTTAGTCATTTCAAATAATGTCCTACAACTTGATTTCCTTTCACTTTTTTGTCCCTTTCCTTCTACAATAGGAAAACTATTCAACACTCTTTATTTGTTATTTGTGTACCTTTTATTAAGACATCTGCCAATTTTTTTTTGTAAGCCCTGTGTAGAACCTTTTCCATCTTATTGTTGTAGCCTGTTATTTCTAAAACTTACATTCAGATCAGTCTCAATCTAAACTTGAGACTGACAAGAACAGTACGTGTTTTTCTTCCATAACATCTTTTAAACACAGTCTATGTATAGAGGCAGACATTCTTAAAATAAACGTGTGGACCAATTATTCAAAAATATTCTTCAATATGTCCAACAATTAAAATATTTTGCTCCATTCTGTACTAGTAAGTCAAAAGTGTTTACCCTTAACTTGTAATCTTTAGTTTCTTCCTATTCTGTCCCATATTCAACATCTCACCCTATTATGTTTTTTTAAAGAGAATTCAAATCAAAAGCATTTTCCCATGGGTAGAATTCTTATACAGATAGTCCTCAACTTACGTCCTTTTTAAGTGTTGACCATAGTTTGAGCAAAAAGATGGCTATTCCCACATTTCCCAGAACTCTTAAATCCACCGTGGCCTTCTCACAAGGAGTTAATGTATGGAGCATTGTGGGAAATCTCTAGTTTTCTCCTTGTCTGGAGTGGCATTACAAATATCCAGTCTACTCATTGGCATTTAATTTCACCATGGTTGTAATATTCAATAAACAATTTTCTCCCAGACATCTGCCACTTTGCCTGCATGGCAATATCTTATCAGATCAGACAGAGTTGCTCTACTTACTAGGTTTTGTTTCATTTCCAACCTAGGAGAACCATGACTGATCTCAAATACAGCAGATTCTCTAGAAAGTGATAACCTTTTCCCTGAATTTGTAGCAAAACTGGTCTCTGTTTCATGCGTGTCCCAATTCATGACTCACTTGCTAATTTAAACTGCTTCCCTCCCATCTGTTTTTATGTCCTTCTTGCAAATAATTATTAGCACACCATGTCACAGTTTCATTCAGGGGTCAAAAAGTTTGATCAAAAGACCATCACGACTCAGTATTTAATAACACATAAAAGGATCCTGGTGAGAAGGAAGGAAATGAGGCAAGTATGAAAGACGGGTGGGGGGGAGGGGGGAGAAGCTTTTAGATACACAACATCTGAACAAAGGAGCTATCAGTCATTACATACTGGCAGTAAAATACATTTGCATACTTTAAACATTGTTTTGTCTTTAATAATATTAAAATAGATAAACCACCAACTGACTTTGTATAACCCTCTGAAATTTCCCTGGGTTTAGAAATGTTCAATATGAACCAAGAATCAAAATCTCTAATTCAAAAAACATAGTACCTCTCTGTTAATATTGACATTCATAAAACAGCATTTTTGTACATTTACAACATTTTTGTAAAAATAACTTCCTTGTAGGAAACAATGCATTTCATTTCTTGTTAAACAAAAGTGTGGTGTTGAAGTCATATCCACTATTGCATTTTCCTGGATTGTCAATGTATTGCCATCTACAAGAATTAGGCAGGAGAAAATATACACAATAATGAAAGAAATTGAATGCCATTTTAATACTAATATCATTTTAATGCATACTAAGAAAAAAAAAATCTTTTCATAAACCAACAATGATTTAATAATGAGAGTTCTCACCCCTGCTAAATATAGAAAAGCCTTTATTAAGTATTGGCTCATGGAGGAATATTTCCAGCACATTTATCAATCCCATGTGAGAATAGCCATTGGGAAATGCATCAGTAAGAGAAATAAAATCTTACTGTGTTTATGGATTTGGTCAAATGTATGATAATATGAATAAACTTGCATTATCAAATATTTGGCTGAAAATGGAACTAAAGGCTGATTCCTGCATGTGCCCAGAGCAACACCTAATGGAAATAAAGCATGCATGAGAATAAATGTAATGCTTAAAAATAATTCAGCAATGAACAAGGATTAAGATGAGGACATGCAATGTGTCCTTTGTTGTTTAATGCATTTATGGATAAATACATAAGGAATGTTTGTAGAAATATTGGAGCGTGTTGGTTAGAAACATGAGCATGTACATATTTTTGTATACTACCACTGCCTTGTATGTTGAAACTAAAATGATCTGTAGGGAACCTTAGGCTATATGATGTAATGCAGAGTGTACATCTGAAAATTAATACATCAAAAAACAAAAATGTAGAATCTTACAGGGAAAAAGGAAGGAGTGATTGCAAATTATAAAAGATAAAAACTGAGCAACTTGATGAATCTTGTGGCCCTTCCTAGGATATTTATTAAAGACAGGAAAGTGGACAGAAATAATTTAAGAAGATCAAATACTGATAATGGGTAATATAAGATCTGTTCCAAGGAATGAATATTACAATAAGTCAGAATGGCAGAATAGAAGAGTATGCTTCTGTCCACTTTGTTAAGTGAGAGTTGGATATTTCAGAAAATAAAAATAGGACGCAGTGGAAATTAATTAGTGAATATGGTAAAACAAGAATAGGATCAAAAGTGAACGGTTGCTCAATGAATATATAAATATACTGAGATGATCTGTTTAATAGAATAGGACGGGGATGAATAGCAGAATGGATGGAGTGAAATCTTCAAAAGAAAGAGAATTTAAAGGGAAATAAAACAATACATGTGGTGGTATATTAATGTAATGAAAATAAATATGGTTTGCAAGACAGTTGTGGAGAAGCACGGTGAACAGTGTTGGTGTGAAGTACTATATAGTAAATAGTGTTGGTGTACATTTGCTTCATTTTCTTATTTTATGCCTTTCATTTATTTGATTTAATATTTCTTATTAATTTCTGCGTTGAGCATAACACTAGAAGAAATACTACAAGAATTCATGACTCTTCCAATGGCAAAAGTTGTTGAGGTTTGCTTTAGACCAGTGTTCTCAACCTTCCTAATGCCGTGACCCTTTAATACAGTTCCTCATGTTGTGGTGACCCCCAACCATAAAATTATTTTCATTGCCAGTCCCTTCCTCTTTCTCTGTCTCTCTCTGTAATTCTCTCTCTGTATCTCTGTCTCTCTGTGTGTGTCTGTCTCTCCCATCCCTTCCTCTCTCTCTGTGCATCTCTCTGTCTGTCTGTCTGTCTGTCTCTCTCACTCACACACACATTGTGGTCACCTTGCCTCCTGTTATTCGGCTGCTGCACAAGCACACGTGGCATGCACTTCCCTCTTCTCTCTTGACAGTTGCTTTGTTTCCAATGGAAGGGGTGGGGAATGCATGGGTTTTCCTTCCTCTACATGGATTTCCCACCCCCCATTGGTCCCACTGTTGCTGGAGCCGCTTTTGCTGAATCCAGTGCATCGCTGAGAGCTTCGCTGGCAGCCGCTTCTTGCCATCGCCGCCATGCCAGATTCAGCAAAAGCCGCTCCAACAGCAACAGGACATGCTTGGGGAAGGGAGAGCCGGAACTGACTGCCCAGGACTGTTTCTGCGCCACCTTTAAAATGTCTGTTTTCCAGCCGCAGGAGGGAAGGAAAGAAGCCAGTCTTTGGAAAGAACCTCCCGCCCCCTCCAGACATTCCATGCCGAAAGACAGGAGGGGGGGCTAGTTTGAATGCGAGTGAGCGAGCGGTTTGGGGCCAGCACTTCCTTCGCTCATTCGGGCAGGCAGAGAAAACACCCCTGCCACCAAGCGCGAAGAGGAGCAACTTCGCCATCGACTATTACATGCCTCCTTTCTCCACCCACCTGAACTAGCAAAGAAGGCGGGCCACTAAACGCCCGCTCGCATTCAAATCAGAGAAGAGAGAGCAACCCATCCCTGGTCTGCCTGTCTCACTCATTCATTCACTTAATCACTCACTGTTAAAAGTACCTGGCAGTACCCTCGGAGGGCTTCGGAGAGCTTCGGAGGGCAGCTTCTGCAGAAGCCGGGGTGAGTGAAAACAAGTTCCCGCATTACAAAGTCTCCGAGGCTGTAATTGTATGGTGTGTACGTGCGCACCTATGTTTTCCACAGAGCATGGAACTCTGTGCGGCCAGCGATAACTCCAGAGCCCATCCGCGGGGGATTTCGAGGAATGTGAGGGGGAGTCTAAAGTTTAGAGTTCCAATGGTCTTACTGACACCTGTGAAAAGGTCCTTCGACCCCCAAAGGGGTCACAACCCACAGGTTAAGAACCGCTGCTTTAGACATAATCTAGGAAACAATTTCTATGCTAGGCACATTCTTTATGTGCAATAGCCCTAAACTCAAATGTGTGAAATTAAATGCAGACGTGCTATACTATAGAAGTGTGATATTATATATCTAGCAACCCTGTTTCAATGAAAATAAAATCTTCCCGGATAATAAGCCCAATCAGGCTTTTGAGCGCAAGCGCTAAAATAAGCCCTCCCCCCAAAATAAGCCCTTTTTGAAAATATTGCAAATCAACAGTAGCCATGAGATAACCACGCTCGCCTTCTACTGCACCTCAAAAAAATAAGACCTCCCCGAAAATAAGGCCAAGTGCTTATTTGGGGGGAGGGGGGGCAAAAGAAAATGAGACCTTGTTTTATATTTGGGAAAACACAGAATTATCCCAAGACATACCCTGTTTCCCTGAAAATAAGATCTTCCTGGATAATAAGCCCAATCGGACTTTTGAGCGCATGTGCTAAAATAAGCCGTCCCCCAAAAATAAGCCCACCCCCATAATATTGCAACACAGCAGCAGCCATGAGGTGACCATGCTTGCCACCTTCTGCACCTCAAAAATAATAAGACCTCCCTGAAAATAAGCCCAAGCGCTTATTTCAGGGGTCAAAAGAAAATAAGACCCTGTCTTATTTTTGGGGAAACACGGTATCCTGCTACTCACTTTGACTGGCTTGTGCTTCATTTCTCCAGGTGGTGCTAAAAAGAGGAAAGAAAATATTTTAAAAAAATATAATTGTCTTTGCAAGGCAGAATAGTAGCAGGAAGCAGCAATAGATTCCACAAAACCATTTTCACTCCACAAACTACGTTTTTGTTGCCAGGAAATCTGAAGGGATCTAATGTATATTGGACTTCAGTGTCACTTACAGCTTCAACAGCTGACAGTCTGCAAGATTATTTCTTTTGCTCAGTAATTGCAAATGTCTCTTGTTCATTGAGAGTGACAAGTTGCTTTTATCTGCCTTCATCTGGCAATATTGTAGCTGGAAAATCAGAGTTATGCTGTGACAAACAATCACCCAAAAAGAAAGGGCAACTTGGCAATGACATGAAATCTAAATAACTATGGCCAATTTACTATAAAGATCATATCCAGTTGCTCAACCACGGCTACATGACCTGAAATAGACAAATACAGAATCTTATAATAAAATCTAAAATGTGTAAATTGCTATGCTGGCAGGAAATCTAAAACTCAGAGAACCAACATATCTTAAGGGCAACATTCTGAGAAAGACTAGCATAAGAAGCTATGGCCAGAATGTGTCACCCTCAAATTATATCTTTCGCATACATGTGATGATGCATATAACTGGAATGATGGGGAATTATTTGAAGTTATTAGGTTTCCTTTTTCGATGTATTTTGGTATGGAAACAGAAGCGCTTCCCATATGTGACAAACAATACCTGTGGGTGTGTGCTTCAAAATAATGTGTGGTTGCTGAAAACATTGGCAGATTCTTGACACCATGGGTCTAGATAGATATGTAGCAGCTAGTCAGTTAGATTTCAAAGTTATAGTCATGAGATTTGCCTATAATTTCAGTTTAGACTGATACCATATAAAAAACCATTAAGTGGAGTTTTTTACTTTTTTCATTTTTCAGATATATATATATATATATATATATATATATATATATATATATATATATATATATATATATATATATATATATATATATATATATATATATAGCCATAACAATTGCTTGACCTATCAAATCTCAGTTAACTTTCTTAAGCCATGGTTTATCACTATAATGGTGAACCTATGGCACACGTACCTGAAGTTGCACACATACCCATGTTGCCTGGCACGCGCGCCCTGTTCTTGCTCCTGCTCTTCCAGGTTTCTAGGGCACATGCGCATGCGACAATTAGCTGGCCTTCGCATGTGCAGCAGTGACAAAAACTGAAGAGCTGATCTTGTTTTCTGGCATGCACATGTGCGCTGGCCAGCTGATCATTGTACGTGCATGTGCACCAAAACCGGAAGTGCATGCGCCGAAAACGGAAGTGTGCACCAAAATGAAGTTCATTTTCCAGCATGCGCATGACCCTGGGCAGTTCCTCTTCCGCATTCTGTTCCCAATGAGCACATGCAAAGCGCATGAGCGTGTGCTCCCTTTTCAGCACTCAGTGCCAAAACGTTTTGTCATCACTGATCTATCATAAGCCTCAAACTGAACCCCTTTGTCTGTGCCCAAAGTTAGAAACTTGAAACATACACATTTTCCAGGAGTATCTTGGTTACAAGATTTTTAAGATTCTGGTGAAATCCTTCTGGAAAGAGAGAGAGGATTTCTTCTTGCGACGTTAGGCCATGGTAAACGATGTGCCTTGTAAGGTTATGCAAAGACTGTATTAACTACAAGAAAAATGACAGAGATAAAGGATTTCACATTGCATTTAACAAAGCATTTCTTCTTTTGCCTTCTACACATTTTTTAAAGAACACATGCACATCAATTTATGTAATCTATGTCCATCCAATTCCCTATTAGGCTTTTATATTTTATCCTTGCTCTTTAATCACCACCACCACCATTATATAACTTAGGGTACTTCTCATTCGCTTCAGAAGTTCTGAATCAAATGCTGTAAACAAATGCTTTTCTTCTGTATAATACTGTGTATCTTTAAGAATTCATAGAATATTGAATATACTTCAGTGGCTTACCTGATTTGCTTCATTGGGAGTTACTGAGAGATTGGAGCAGGTACTTTCAGTGAGCTTTTCAGAGATAATTCCTGAACTAGAAAAGCACTCTTGGCATAACTGCCGAACAACATTCTTTGAAGGAGCCTTTGAAGGAGAGAAAGAAATAGTGATGCTTCACAAATAATATAATAATAATGATGATGATGATGATGATGATTATTATTATCATCATCATCATCATCACATACTCAGCTGCTGTAAAAAAATTGCACAGACTGATTATAAATTGCGGCACAATTCAGTAGTGCAAATGATCCATTGGAATTTGTGCAAAAATTTTAATATTAAAACAGCAACAAACTGGTGGGAACATCAGCCTGAAAAAGTCACCGAAAATCAGATGGTCAAGATCTTGTGGGATTTTTGCATACAAACAGACAAAATACTGGCGCATAATACACCAGACATCACATTGGTTGAGAAAAATAAGGTCACAATCATAGACATCGCAATACCAGGTGATAGCAGGGTCGCTGAGAAGGAACATGAAAAAATCGCAAAATACCAGGACTTAAAAATCGAAATTCAACGACTATGGCATAAACCAGCAGTGGTAATTCCAGTGGTAATTGGCACACTGGGTGCTATTCCAAAAGCACTGGAATTACATTTAAAACAGTTAAAAATTGACAAAATCACCATCAGTCAAATGCAAAAAGCCGCACTGCTTGGATCTGCACGCATATTACGAAAATACGTTACGACGTCCTAGGCCCCTGGGTGGGGCCCGACTAGGAACCAATGCCAAATCCGGCAAAACAACTGGCCGCTGTGATACAATTGTATAATAATAATGATGATGATGATGATGATGATGATGATGATGCGACAAGTTCTAGAAACCTAAATGTCTGCATTGTAGACACATCAGTTCCCTCACATGAAATAGAAGAAAGTTTTCTGGGGTTTTGAATTTAGAGCTTTCTTTCTGAAACACTATCATCAAGAATGGAAGTTGAAAATAAAGGCAACACAAAAAAGTCAAGGCAAAGAACAATAAGTCTAGAAATACATCTTAGATAAATGTCTAAGAAATGGCACAGGAATAGCTCTGAGATGCAGTCAGCTCTCAATAATCCCAACCTACAATGTTGGGTGACGGTGTGCAACATATTGATCCATCCTAAGGCATCTGGTAACTTGTATTTTGATATAACAACTATGTACTTCTTGACTGCGAGAGTGAACAAATAATATCTTTTGAAGGGAGAGTGAAGTTGGATGTTGTAGAGGAAAGAGACCAGGTTTGATTTTGCTTTGTTCCCCATCATTATTTACCTCATGACGTTTAGATAATAATCTGATTAAAACCTCTTATATATATTTTAATTAATGTGTTATTGACGGAACGTTTTAGGCTTAGATTTATAGATGCCTAAAAGAAGGGAAAGTGCTTTCTTTTTTACCCATGTCCCTGCCTCACCTGGCAATTGTGAAAGGGAGAATAAAACTAGACATCACTTTGTTAATAAGAAGCACGGATACAAATCATAAGCATGAGCATTTCTGTGCTCTGTCACTTAAATGTGCTTTAGAGCAAAACGATTGCAGCTGATCGCTGTTCCACGGCATCCTGCTTTCCCCATATTAAAATAAGTACACACTTACTTTCAGTAAGAACTGAAGCGAGGCAAACACTTCCCTATCCAATGCAGCCATATTTCCCTTCCCATGTGATTCGAGACGAAATATCACTGGAAGAAGAGAAAATAATTTGAGTCACGTGGCAAGGTCTGATGCTGCTTTGCAGTCTGGGAGTTGTAGTCTATTGCTAACCGGCTTGGAAAGTGGCTTAGAGCTGCTGGGTGAATGAATTGAGTTTGCAGGGGAATTCGAGGAAGGAGACGACGTGCTAGTGCCCTCTGGATGCACTGACTGAACCGCCCCAAATCTTAGATCACTGTTTGTGAGGGCTTCCGGAAGTTGTAGTGCAAGCCATTGAAGGGAGTTTAAACTTAATTTAAAGATCACAAATCTGTGTAGCCCTCTTGGTGTCTGTAAGCAAAGAAAAGGCAACTGCAAAAGCACTTGATGTTTCTGAGAAGACCATATGCACCTTGGCCATGATTATGATGGGGTTCCTCAGTCCTAATTAAGTCATACAAAAAAGTGCTGCAGCACTATAGCATTCTGATTGGATTGCACCTGTGTGTTTGTGTGTGCATGCATGTGCTCAAGGCCAGTGGCTACTTTTGAAGGCTTCCTAATGTAGGCAGTGGCTACTTTTGAGGGCTTCCTAATGTTAATGCTATATTAGTCTTTAGTATTCAGAATAGGTATTGCTGCCACAATTACCATAGCTACCATTCCCTGTACTTTATTGTGAATGAGAACCAATCTGAGAAGAAATGTTAAACACTGTATTTATTGAGGTGCTTTTACATACTTGAAGAAATGGAATTGTAAATGCCTTCAAGCGTATTTTGTATGTCCAGCTTTTGCAATGCAATTGCTTATGTGACCTCTTTCAACACTGGTTCCTTGAAAGTTCTTCCTTAGCCCTTGTTACATACAGCACCATTATTTCCTTTTGAGGCATAATGAGATATGTTGGGAAGCATCTTCACACCGCATTCTGTAATATGTGAAATGGCTTGGAGTCACTTTAAAAGTTGGTGATAGTTATATTTTGTGTTCTTTCTGATATGCTAGTTTTATATTGAGGATTTATAAAATCCTCTTAAATGAGTAGAGGATTTTAATGTCAAAATGTCATATGTTTTTCATTTATCTTTTGAAAATACATTTTCAGGAAACACTTTTTTCCTTTTGTGCAAATTAAAATATTCTCCAATTAAAAAAAACAGAGAAAAGCTAGCTCTTAAATTTTTCAAAAAGAACAAGAATTAGAAAAGTGACATTGGAATGGTATAGATTTATACCACATATAAATATATGGCTTATTTTTTAGGCATAGAGTGTGTCTGAAAAGAGTAAGAGAATAGGCATTAAAACTATGAAATTTTCTGATATTGATCCTATGTATGATATACCTTAATATAAACATTTTAATCTACAGATTCTAAGTTACAGAACAGAAAGTTTTCCAATGTAAGAGAAGCTTTGAAACTTATTTGTTTGAACAAAAGTGTCTCATGTTATACTTATTTCATCTTCTCACTGTCTCGGCATCAGCATTTTATATATTTCAAAGTTTTTTTTTATAATCTGTGCAGGAAGTATTTTTGAAATTATTCACATGCAAGTTTTATTTGTGTTTTCCCCTGAAATAAATCAAGAATGCAATTAGTTCAAAAACTACCTAAAGGACTGGGCTTTCCTTTGTTAAAACACTGTTTTAAATTCAGTTCCTTTGCAAGAAAAAAAAAAGAACACCCAGATTGTATTTCCCTTTCCATTTCTTTAAATGACCTGTATAATGTGGCATTCTTTTTTTATAATTTTTGGCATCTTGAAATTCATTAAGATTGATCCACTGTGAAAGACTACTTGTGTAGATTTCTTTAGGACATTAAACAGACTTCGAGGAGATTATGTAAAGAATTTCTTTAATCTGACAAGAGGAAGGCAAGCATTTTTAGGGAGCTGCCCTATACTATATTTGCCAGACACCAAATTGAGTTAAATTGATTGGTGGGTTTACAAGCTTCATTTCCAAATCAAAATAGCTTGGTTTGTATTCAATGGTGGCATTCTGTTGAGGAAATTATTATTACTTTCCACCTGGGGATCCAATTGGTACTGGTTCCCTAGAGAGAAATCCTCTAAAAAGATCTGGGGTCTATGTGATTGAGATAACTGATGGAAAGCCCCAATGTGCTTGTTGAACATCACCTTTATAATACTAGATGGCAATATATTTTCATAGCTTAAATGCATGATTTATTAATTTTCTGAACTAGAAGCTGTACATTATCTCATGACTTCACATGGTTCTCTGTCTGAAAAAACAACAACGCCCCAAACCCTTGGGCTAAAAGATAAATTCCTTGATTGTATTCAGGCAGAACAAAAAAAATACATATTTAATGCTTATAGCATATTCGTATTGGTTGTTCTGCCATGAAAGTTCAAAATGTCCTTCAGGGACCTAGTAGACATTCTGATTTTTTTTTAAGTTAACTAAAACAAATTCCAAGGTACTGAAATGTGCCTCTAAAAAAATGTCCCACTAGATACTTGTTGAACCTTGGGGTTCATTTTACTGGTGCAGATGTATCAATCATATTTCTATATCCACTCATACAAAAGAGTTTTCTTCTTTTCCACTCTCATAAACTGCTCATTACTATGGTGTCCTCATTTGGAAAACAGTGCTTTTCAGCTCTATTTTTTAGAAAAGAAAAGGAAACCCATTAAACATTCTTTCTTCTCCTTTAAAGCTGGTTCTGGTAACAAGCAGGATTTATGAGTGTGAAAGCAGAAGTAGTATTCAGCAGATTCTGACCAGTTCTGGAGAACCGGAAGATGAAATTTTGAGTAGTTCGGAGAATCGGTAAATAGCACTTCTGACTAGTCCCACCCCCATCTATTCTCTGCCTCCTGAGTCCTAGCTGATCAGGAGAAAATGGGGATTTTGCAGTAACCTTCCCCTGGAGTGGGAAGGGAATGGAGATTTTACGGTATCCTTTCCCTGTCACGCCCACCAAGCCACACCACGCCCACCAAGCCACACCCACAGAACCGGTAGTAAAAATATTTGAATTCCACCACCGTGTGAAAGGCATGTAAAGCTTCATAGTTGGCTTCTGCCTTGCTCTTGGAGTAATGGCTCAAATATCTGATCATGGTGTGGCTATTCTGAGTTTATAAATTGGACTCTGACTTTGAAGCAGGTCCCATGCAGATAACTGAAGTTCAGTTTAGCTTGGCTGTCTGGGAAAAATGTATTACTTCCAAAGTAGTGGGCAGGATTTTCAGAATTGCTAGCTTGTAATATGAGATCCATCTCTCCCTGCTAGCTAAAGTTTTACAAGAGGTGACATGTGATTGGGTTGTACCAGTGGTCAACTCTTCCTTAAGAGAAAAGGATTCTTCCTTTCCTTTTAATATAACATTGTTGAAAAGGTGGGTGTACTTCAGGCATGAAATGCTCCAGTAGTCTTCACTAGTGGTTTGGAACTGGGAGCTTGCTCAGGGTGCTTCTCCACATGTACAGTGCGTGACATCTGGGCAGGTGGGCAGAAGCTTCCACTGCTGCCACTACCAGTTCGCCCAAACCAGGGTGAACTGGCAGAATACCACCTCTGGTGTAATTCTATTCCAAAGAACTTTGGATTAGATAAATGAATTTTATATTAGATATAAATATATTAGATATTATATTTATATTAGATTGAAAAGACATTGGTTACATTTGTAGATTACCTCTGGAAGGACCTCTGGAAGCAGTGGTGCATCCATGCTTTCCCTTCTTTGTTCTTTCAGTGTACTACTATTTGTTATTGAACTCTTTGAAACAGGTATATTAAGAGAAGGTCATTGTAGAAACATTGGCTATGACAGTGCATCTGGTTAGCAAATTGATCACTTAGAAAAGCTCTCTTAAAGTCGCTGAAGATCTTTCAAACTGATTTGAAATGAGCAATCTAAAATGTAGCTTTTGATTGATTGATTGTGTCTATCATAAAGTGAATGCCACAGTCATTAAATGAAATTGTTTGCTATGGCATAATTTTGCTGAAAACTGGAAATAAGTGATGTTTTTTGGCAAAACATGGTCACGGGACCACGGGACACTGCAAGCAGCTGTCAATGCAGTCATGTTGCCAAGTGCCTGAATTGCTGTTGTGTGACCACAGGAGTGGGACAACTGTTGGTACTTTGGATAGGAATCATAAGTTCCTTTTTTCGGGTAGTTTGAAAAAATCGAGGACTACCTGTAGGTGAAAGCAGCATATAGACGACCGTGGTGGTGATAGTGATAATTTCAATAACAATAATAGTAAGCATTCTGGTTCTGTATTGATTAGAATTTTATGCAACCATGAAGCTAATTACTTATGCAGGGTTCTTAGGAAGATTTTTTTTAAAAGGAGGGGGAAATGATGCATGTCATCCTGGTCCTCTTTGAAGATACACATGTCAGTTTTGAAAGTCATACTCACATTAAACCCTAAGAGTTAGTAAAGGGAAATGAATGAATAATGCATCATATAGCCAGAACTGGACTGCACAATATACTGTAATCCAGTGTTTTTCAACCACTGTGCCGCGGCACACTAGTGTGCCGTGACATAGTGTAAGGTGTGCCGTGGGAAAAACACTTTATATATAGTCAATATAGGCACAGAGTTAAAATTTTTTAACATTTTCTAATGGTGGTGTGCCTCGTGATTTTTTTCATGAAAAAAGTGTGCCTTTGCACAAAAAAGGTTGAAAAACACTGCTGTAATCTACTTTTTAAAATGCTCTAGTACTGAAAGTTTACAAAGCTTGTTAATCTCATCACCCCCAACCTTTGCCACTAGATGTCACTGGTTTCCTCCCCCATTGGTCATATATCCCACATTATTTTGCCTTATAATTAACAAGAAAATAAAACATAATTAATCACAATCGAACAGTATTGCTTGGATGATAAAATCTGGAAATAAACAACCAGACTTATAAATGAATGTTGCTATTGAAAGCCTCAGTTTTTTCTTTGTTTTAATGCTCCTTCCAGAAAAAAAAACGGTTTTAAAATAGTAAATTTAGCTGTAGAGAAAGTGTTTCGGGGCCTGCTACATTCGTAGGCAGGTATCCCTGATGGAAAATTAGCCATTATTTTATTTCTTACTAGATTTTAAATTCTGAAAGGTGCAGAAATGTTGATTTGGCATCAAATTGTCATAGACTATTTAATAGCAGAACTAGAGAATAAAAATGTCCTCTCAGAGGATGTACTTTGCATTGCATGTATTGGATGGAACTTAACTCATGCTCTTCAAATGTGCTTTTTACAGCCTTGCAATTTTATTGATAAATCCATAACAGTGAATTAGATTCATATAACATCATACTCTTTTCTAAAAGCATTGAGGAGCATATAGGCAAGGTGAATGGGAAAGGAGCACAGCAGACAAGAACTGAATTATAGCTGTAAGATTTTGGTCAGCTTTTATGGTCTATCGGCATAGTGCAATCCCAGTTCAGTATTTTCAACCGTATTGGTTTAAATGCACTATCATTCATCACATGCTAAAGCTTTCCATTGAAATATCAGTGCTTCTTTTGAATACTTAATTGTTTTATAGGAATATTAAAACTAATAAAATCTATTTTTCAGCCTCCCCCAGGTTTTTTCCCCATAAGAAAAAGTTTGCCTTAGAATTTTCTAGGCTGGTGTTTCTGCAAATTTCTGATTATTTGCTTGCTTTGCTTAATTTTTTCCTGCTGATTTTATTTCCTTCACTCTGCAGTTCCCCTAGTTTTCCATTCCTTCTGATTGAAATACAAATCAAAAGTCTATTGCAAGAATTCCCTCAGATACCATCTTTTGGATTTTAATTAATGAGTAGGTACCCAAGAAAGCCATCTCCCAGTGAAAGAAGTAGTGGAATCCTTGACTCCAGTTATCAGAATGTCAGCACAATATTATTCTTTGTTGACTTCTATGGATGAACCAATGATGTGCAGATTTAGGCTCCTCCAGAGCTTTCAAGTAACTTTGTTTATTAAGTCTGGTCAATTAATAAGAGACTTCCTGTTTAAACTAAGCTTTATTTGAGCAATAGGAACTTCCTTATATATGGAATATTAGCACTGTATAAAGTTTAATTTTAGCCCTCTAGTGTTGGTCTTGGCCACACCCAAACTGAATCCATATTGTGAATAAGTGAAGTCTTAGAACAGCCATTCTTTCAGACTGTCCAAAACATATTCTATTCTAAACTTCCAAATGTGCCTATTGGCATGAAACATTTTTTACACATAAATTACAATGTTTTCTATGCAAGACTGGAATGAACAGGAGACCTATTCATTCTACAAGTTAGTTAAGATTATGCAGTTATGGGATTTGTAATATTGAAATTAGGCATAGCAGTAATAATAAAATTTAGGTTTAACCTGTCTTCTGTGAAAATTTAAGGAGAGTAGTGCTCCAAAAATATTCTGGACTCTGACCAAATAAACATTTATAGAATGTGGCAGCAGATGAAACAATTGTCTCTTTTGCAAATGAGAATATGCCAGATGTTCAAATGGATGTTTTATTCTAACCATAGATCATTATGCAGTTAATGGGGCTTGCTTAGCACAAATTAATACAGGCATTTTATTTAGTGTGAAAAGCAGTAAATAATTTATTTAGTGTGAAAAGCAGTAACCACTATGTAGCAATTCATTATCTTAATCCCTGTTCCCGAATCAAGAATTTATTATGTTAGTAATAGCTTTGTCTAAGCTTTCTAAGCTTTTAAAACCTTGTATTGATTTTAAGACTCGTTAGTGGCTCTGGGTAATATATATGAATTAGAAAAGTGGGATGATGCCAAATTTTATATAAAAATTAATTATCAGCTCTGGTTAGAGATGAAGAGATATTGGCTGGGCTTGTACCATATGCTTGACTCAATTAAAATGGACTGGGCTGTTTGGGGTTCTCTGTATGGCGCAAAATAAGTCTACCTTTGTAGGTTGTGGGAACCAGCTATAAGGTGGCATGTTTGGTATTAGCAAGTCAGAATTCCTGGTAGGCATAAAGTAGAATTACTGGTAGGATTCCTTGATTCCTTGTTACACTGGAAAGCTGAAGGTGTTGATTCTGAATTGTGTGTGTATTTGTTTGTTTGTTTCACAAAACCTTCCATCCTTCTGAGATTGGTAAAATGAAGACCCAGATTGTTGGGGACAATATGCTGATTCTGTAAACCACTTAGAGAGGGCTGTAAAACACTGTGAAGCGGTATATAAGTCTAAATGCCATTGCTATTTATTTACTTATTTATAACTAAGGCAGGACTTGAACTCATGTTGTAATGCAGGATATATAAAAGGAAGGAAGCGATTACATGAGATTCAGGAACTGCTGTGTAAACCACTTAATTCCACAACCTGCAACATACTAGTTCTCTTGCCATGTTGCTTGGAGAGAACTCCAATTCTTAGTTGGAAGAATCTCTAATGCCTTCAATACATATAAGTAAATAATGACAGAGAAAGCCCATCCCATTAAGAAAGGGAAGTTTATTATTGTTTTTCCTTTTTAACACCAGGTTCTTGTAGTTTACATAAGGGAGGATTATTTTTTTATGCAGGAACCAATTACAGCATATAAAAGAAGGTTAGTCTATGCACTTCCATTTTCTCTAAGACTGCCAATATCCCTATACACCTTGGAAATTCCCTGTGTAGAATGAGACTTTTGAAAATGCTCTTCTTGTTTTTAGTTTTCCTCAATCTGAGCCAGGCCATCTCCTTGGGATGTAACGTTTTTGTTTTTCTGTTGTTAGTACATTGAACAAAGAAGCTGATTTCATTCCTAGTTGTCACAATGAGGGTATTATACTCTGAATGTAATTAAAAACCTTATTCAATAAAAGGGATCTTGTCACACAGCACCAGGACTCACATCAGGGAAGATTTTAAAGCACAAGTAGTCCTAACATACACATAATGGTAAATACAAAATTGTTGCCTAGCCATCACATCCTACTTAGGATTTCATTGCTGCTAGTAAAATATGGTAATATGTTCCTCACACAGGGATTATATTAAGGGTACACGTGCATATCACACGCAACCTGTAGGTTAATACAACCTGTATTTCACTTCAATGCTTTTTTATGTATTAAATGAAATAGGAGATTTCTTTGTTAATTCAATCTAATTTTACTTGATTGTTTATTCTTCAGACAGAGAAGCATATTAGGATGTGAAAGTGAAACGTGCTTCAAGTTAAAAGCAAGTTATTTGCCTGTAGAAGAAATTAGTACAGTAATTTATGCAAAACAAATATTGCTTTTATACCTTTGGGGAAAATATATTGCAGTGCTTATTGACGAATGTGTACCCAGCAAATATATGCATCATTTTTGCTGATATGAACATTTATGGAAACACAGTTCTTTATAAAACAACATTATGCATTGTTTTGTTTAGCTCAGGAAAACAGTCTCTGATCGTTTTTCCTCTCTTTCTTCCTGCTAGGAAACATAAAAATAGCATCGTCTTGCTCTGCTGTCTACAATGGAGGCGAGAATATGGTCCATCATTTTCCTTCCGCTCTGAAATGATTATATATTATTTTCACCAAAAGATGCCAACGTTACTATGCAGAAAAAAAAGGTGAACTCATTACTTACAACAAAAGAATGCATTTCATTTAAAATGGCTAGCATGCAAGCTAAAGCTAAATTATACATTGTACTATCAGGTTTCTGCTCACCTTTTTGCATTATATACTTAATATAGCCCTATGTATGTAGGCAGATAAGTTTAAAATGGCTGCTTTTACATTCAAATTATCACCACTTCTGTGATTGAATTTCCACTATCTCTAGCTAGGAGTTCTTTTAGTGCTTTGGAAAAGCATGTTAAATGCAGTCAATCTGCTCTTCCTTAAAACACCAAATAAGTTGTTCTTAAATCAAGTAAGAGAGAAGGGAATCTTAATCTTTGCCTTTTATCTGATTAATAATATGGATGATCATTATAAAATATAGCAGAACCCTTCATCTGCAGCAACACATGTTTTCCCATTACAGCAGTGGTGGGTTCCTACCGGTTTGGATTGGTTTGGCCAAACCGGTAGTAGTTTGGCGGCCTGGGTCGCTGAAACCAGCAGCAACCCATGCCTGCCACGACCCTGCACTGGTTCTCCTGGTGGCGCCATAGGCGCCATCTTGGTTTTTGCTTCTGCGCATGTGCAGAACATTTTTTATTCGCACAAGCGAACTGGCAGTAGTGACTGCCAGAACCCACTCCTGCATTAAAGTATAATGTTTCTATCAGTGCTGATGAGCTTGTGGGGTAGAAAGCTAAAGATTTCTAGCTTCCTCTCCCAGAAGTGTTTTATATACTCACATGCCAGCCTGCTGCTTATTTTGGAGTAGTAGTTTGCTAATTCCTGTTGCCACCACTTATTTTCCAGAGCATCTCATTGGCATCTACTTCCTGACCCTGGTAAGAGAGGGGATGGGATGCTATACTTTGTGCTACCTAAAAAATAAAATTTCAAAGAAGTTCAATAGCGTACTCCCTCTGGGAAAAGATACTCTTTTCTCGCCAATTAATATGTCCTGGTTAGCAAACCACTGAAAAAGGTTACTTTTTAAAAAGATGGATATAAGACTGTTTGGATTGGTTCATTTATTTCAATTTACATGGATGTCCATCTCAACTTCTTGATTCTGGGTGGGAAACCACAATTAAAAACATTAGATAACAAATAGTACTATAAATAGAAATTAGCAGTGAAGTAAAAAAATCATAGCTATCACCACAAGTATCCCATGGGCTCCATCATGTATTCCAGACCTGGTGGCATAACCATTAGTTGGCTACCAGATCTATATATTTGTAAGCAACACTGCAATTTTTCTGGATAAAAGAATGTTGTAGTACATTTAAAATAAATGAAATAAAAATATAGGAGTTACAATATTTTGTGCCAAACTTTACCTCCACAAAAGCTTTGTCTGGTCTTCTTGAAGAGCAATGTTTGACTTTGCTTTAACATAAAAAAAGGTCAATAGCACAGAATCATTGAATGAATATGATTGATAAAGTAAAACGAGAAGCCAAAATCCCACACATTGTTATGGATTTAGTTCAGCAGACAAGAGTACACATTTTGCATGTCAAAGCTTTTAGATTCAATCCCCATAAGCTGTTAGAAAGGATCTCTGCTGCAAAACCTGGAAAACCACTGTCAGTTTAGACAATAGGTGAAATATTGGTCTCTTTTTCTATGAAGCATCTTAAATTGGCCATGCTGTCTCGTATTCCAAATATTCACCTTGGAGTTTTTCTTTCTTTTTCAAACCATGTAAACGAGTCCTCGGTTAAAAAACTTTTCCTATTGTAACTGTTTGGTGTCTATAACCCACAACATGTACAGGAAAGAATGGCCAGCATGATTAAGTGGAACTGAATCAATGCCCTTAGATAGAGGACAGGATACAGGACAACAGTATTATGTCTTGGGTTTCCTGAATGGAAGTCTGGTCAAAAGGGGTAATATGCATTCTTCTAAGGCTATTGTTCATTCTCAAACTTAAACTCTAGCCTTTCTTATTTATTTATCCGGGCTGGCCATCTGCTGACACATTTGTTTTTGTTTGTTTCATAAACAATGGTATTACATGCACAACCATTATGCATTTCCTTATCTTTTTCAGTTTATTTAGTATGGTGGATAATTTGTGCCATTGCTTTATTTAGTTATCTAGTTTTTGAGCACTAGATTATGAAATATTATAAAATGTAATCTGTTTTCTTTATACAATAGTAATAGGAATTTTCATAATAGAAAAATAATTTAGACAATGCATGAAACCTAGATGGCCCATTCAATGCATTGTTGAAATTGACTGTTCAGCCAAGCCATGTATTCCTAATTTTCAGGGCAGAAACAGGATGGGATAACATTAGATTGCAGGTTAAAATCTTCATATTGAATGTGAAAAGTTATTTAGCTTCTTTTGGTGTGATCAAAAGTCTCAAAAATATATTTCTATAGTAAATCCATAACAAGGAAATTATTATGCTTAATAATTAACTATGTCCAATATTTAGTCAGTCATTTAAGGAACTTTCTCAATCTGTTCATATTTCTCCTTCTCACTTGGTCTTCCTATAATAAAGAAAAAGAAGGAAGTGTGTGTGTGAAAGAGAGAGAGTTCATGTTTAACAGCAAAATAAAGGTTATGATGGCTTGCATTTCTGAGGATATGCTTGAAATATTCTTCTCCTATCAGGCTTGTTCCCAGTATATTGTATTAGATAAAAAAGGAAAAATCTATTTTTTCACCAGCATTCTAGGATTTTAGAATTTTAGAACTTCCTTCCCATTCTTAACTGTGCAAGTTAAATTAGGCTTGTCTCTTCTTTTCCACTGTTGGGGAAAATTTACATATAATAATACATCTATCATGCTCTTGAATTCTTCTTTAAAATGAAAATGAGGTATTTACTCTGAAATAGTCTAAATCTCCTTTAGAGCCACTACATCATACAGTGTATTTTGAAAACAAATATAACCTAGCATATGATTTCTCTGCCTCTAACCCTGAGGTAATTTTATGACTAAAACCCCAGGTGAACTATATTCACTTGTTGCATGCATAAATTGTTATTCTGGTACATTTATGTGTTATTATGAGGAGAAATATAGTCCAGTTATAAACAATTATGTCAAGACATTTCCTCACATTCTGGTCACCTCATGGTTTGACTACTGCAATGCACTCTACACTTTTCCCTGAAGACCATTTGGTAGCTGCAACTGGCAACAGTGGTGTGAGGGTGATTTGCCTGCCTTGGCATATCTGTGTGAAACTGCTGCTTCATGAGGTGCACTAGCTGCCAGTATTCTTCCAGGGGCAATTCAAGATGTTGAATTTATCAGCTATAAAGCTCTACGTTGCACATGGTCAATTATTTAAGGGATCACCTAGCTCCTGAAATTTCTGTAAAGGCTGTCAAGGTAGTCAACATTGAGCCCTTTCCATCAAACAATATCATCTTTTGAGATCTAGGAAGAGTGCTTTGTTGTCACAATGCTTGACCTCCGAAATGATATGGTTTCTACCCTCATGATACTTGTGAGGTTTTTAAAGACATGGTGGTTGTCTGAGTCCTTGGGTTACCTCTTTGTTAGAGGTGTTGGATATATGCGTTGATATTAGTTGTCAAGGTTGCCATTTCTTCCAGTGTTCTATTATTTGTTTTTGTAGGGACGTGGTGGCTCAGTGGTTGAGACATGGAACTTGTCGATCAGAAAGGTTGGCAGTTCAGCTGTTTGAATACCTAGCACCATGTAATGAAGTGAGCTCCCATTACTTGTCCCAGTTTCTGCTAACCTAGCAGTTCAAAAGCATGTAAAAATGCAAGTAGAAAAATAAGAACCACCTTTGGTGGGAAGGTAACAGCATACATTGAAGGTAACATGTGCCTTCAGCCTTTGGTCATGCCAGCCACATGACCACGGAGACATCTTCGGACAGCACTGGCTCTTCAGCTTTGAAACGGAGATGAGCACCACCTCCTAGAGTCGGGAACAACTAGCACATATGTGCAAGGGGAACATTTACCTTATTTGTTTTTGTATTGTGAATCTCTCAGGGTTGCTCTGGAATTGAGTAGTATCAGCATCTTTTTTTTAATAGTAATCTATAAACAAATTTTCAAAGCCTTATCGTTTCAGTCCTGATCAGTAAAAGTACATTTAGGATTAACATAGATAAGAGTATACATATTTTAACCTTGATCAGAGGTGATCAACCTTGATTAAACTTTATATTCCTTCATTTTACTTTTAAAAAACTTGCTCTTTACTTTCTGCAAATAATGTTCTAAAAACATGTTCTTTTCATTTTTTCTTTCTCCCTTCTCACAATATTCTTCAAAGCTTTAAAAGGTCTCTTTTGTAAATCCAATATTAAAAAATTACCCAGGTCATCTTCTTGGTTTATAATTTGAACATTCCTTTTAATTATTGCCTTCGTTGGTTTCTTTTCTATGTCCAGTGCAACATCTTTTGTCATGTCATTTTTGTAGCCTGCTATTTTTAAATCCACTTTCAAATCAATTGCAATCTTGTCAAGTAAAACCTGCTCCTTTTCCACAACATATTTTAAACATAATCTATCTATAGAGGCAGACACTCTAAAAATAACTTCACTATTGTTTCAATATATGCAATGTTAAAATATTTTGCTTCATTCTATATTATTAATGAAAGTTTGAAAGTTCTTCTCCTGTAATTGTAATCTGTAGTTCCTTCTAGTTCCCTCTAGTGTTCAGTGATTAAATGTTATGTTTTTTCCTGAAGAATCCTAAACATTTTCCCTTGGGGAGGGAGGGAGGGAGGGAGGGAGGGAGGGAGGGAGGGAGGGAGGAAGGAAGGAAGGAAGGAAGGAAGGAAGGAATTATAAAAAAGGCAACCACAGCATCAACTTCAGAGACAATGAACCATGCTTCACTAAAATTAAGAATAAAAATGCAAAGCTAAAAGGAAAAATCCTATAATAGTTTCAAACTCACTGATATACAAAGTCCTGAAAAACAGATGAGGCTGCTTGTAAGAGACTTTATAGTTTTATGCTATCAACATATCAACAAGGTTCATTTGCCAAGTAGCTTTAATACATATATATTCGATGGTCATCTCCTGAATGTTACCCATAGAAGGAAAACTAACAATTTTTTTTAGACATTCAGCCCTGGGGAAAGATAAATAATTATCCCCTCTTTATTTTCAAAATGTTAAGATCAAAAACAATTTTAATTTCTTTAAATTACTACTGGTAAACCCATATTAGTTCCTCTGGAGAGGTTCATACTAACTTTCTCTTGATATTTATGAATAAAAAAAGAAATGAATAAATAATTATAGGTTTTTTAAGTTGATGTTCTGTGATTTACCTGTATGTGTACACACACACACACACACCATTCAGTTGCTTTTATGTTTATTGTTTCACTAATAATGTACATAGTCTGTATGCACACACAATTCAACCAAAATATCTGACGTTAGAACCTCAGGTAAATTTGCTTGGAATGAGTTTATTGAAACTTCATAACAATTTTCAAATATAGGATATATTAAATACAGTTGAGATACAATGTGTGCCAAATCGAATAAAAATCTGTGGGGGGTGTTTCGAGCAACCTAGCTTTAAAATCTTTAAAGTGATAATTTCATTGTTTGAAGAGAAAATAAAGAATCTTGCAACAAGAGTAGTCCCTAAAGTGGAAAAAAAAATTCAGATCAATAAGATAAAGAGTTTTTGTGCAGGGAGAATATACACATTCTAAAAAAAGTATATGACTTCCAAAATCTAAAGTACTGCAGAACTTCTTAACACAGTTTAAATGTAATTTAAAGTGCTAGTTAAGCTCTATGTGACCTGAGATCTTGCGCTCTAAGATGGTGTTTTCCCCTCACAATTCTATACAAGATTTAAGTTCTTAAGAAAGCACTTCTTTAAGCATATCGTCCTTAGAGAACTTTTAGATGGCTGCTGCTAAGCTTTGGAATTTCTAATGAAAGCAGCTCAGGCTTCCCTTTTTCTGTTATTCTTCTACCAACAGCCAGAAATAGTTCATTTAGAGATGCCTTTGATACGTGAGTAAATTTTTAGTGCTAACTTGGCAACGGAGGATGCTGATTACTTTTGTTTTTATTCTTCACTGTGATTTAATAGCATTTTAATTGTGCTTCCATTGCATTTTAATTAAGTTCTTTTTATTGTTAATAAGAAAAACAAGAATGTGGAACATAAATTCAGCCAATAAACAAATATCTGCTTGTTATATATACATAATCAGCCAAGTTGACATTTTTGTCCTTACATCTATAAGCACAGCAATTCTTGCTGTCTTAAATCCTATCTCATTCTTCAGTAGCTGGTACAGATTGAAATTTATGTCTTACATTTACTTGGAAGATTGATTTTGCAGGCTGTGTCAGTTTCAATAATTTGATTAACTCCCACACTTTTGACATCATCTCTTTTGGGGTGAAGGTCGTGTGTTCATGCCTTTTTATCATAAAAATTCTGGCAGTTTTATTGCTTTTCTATGTATAGTTTATTATGTTGGCGTAATTGGGAAGATATTTTAGTTGGTGGTGGTGTCTAGAAATCATATTTCTAAATTTTAGGTAGCCATTGCCAAAAAGACTTCGGGCAGAACTTAAACTTCAAATATGATGCTATCATAAATGTTGCTCATTTCATTTTAGGTTGTATTTTCATGTTCTTATGAGTTTTATTTTTTTTAAAATCAAAAATGGACCTGAAATTGAATCTATCGGCTGAAAATTAGAAATATATATAGAGATAATATTTCAAAATATTAAAGAAAAGGATTTTACTTCAGATAGACTTCTTGATTTTTATTTCTATAAGATGATAAAAGTGAAAGTGAGTTGGGTAGTACCTAAATCTGACAAATAATTAAATAACAGTCATGAGTAGAGAAGACATGAATCCTCTTGGTATAGAACTGACAGACTGTTATAATGAGACTCTCATTTTTTGGCAACAAGATAGCACACATGTGCAACAAAATAATAAACAGGAAACCAGTTTGGAGAGAAGGAGGAATTTCTCCTGGTTTCCGTTGACACCTTGTATACACCTTATCGAATAACAATCCAGGTTGCATTTTCCTAACATTTTCCAAGAAAATACGTGCAGTTATGTACTTCTGAATGGCATCAGAAGTTGAAAAAAATGAGTGAAAGAGGTGAGTCTGTTCTACTAGTGCATGCCGATCAATGCTGCAGCTTCCATGCACAAAAAAAATCCATAAACTTGCCTTCTACTGATCTTCATAAATGGAAATGGAGGATACTGTAGGTAGAGGTCTTCCATCCCAGTGGTGGGTTGCCAATTTTTTTTACTACCGGTTCAGGCACACTTGCACTTCTGCGCATGCACAGAAGCCTCTGGATGGGTGGGCGGAGCCTCCCGCTGACGGTTTCCCTGATCTGGGCCAAACCAGGAGCAACCCACCTCTGTTCCATCCTGAGAAAAGAAAGAATTTGATATCAACAAGACATTCATTTTATATCCATACATATGACAAAGATCAAAATATCTCACCCAGAAGATAGAAAGGGAACAAGAGAGAAAGAATGACTCAGATCAAAACTGAACATGAGTAAAGGAAGTTCAAGGTATAATAATTTATGTTTCAAATTTTCCTAATTGCATTTCAAGTATAAAATCACAGTTGTTTCATTTATGCTGACTGAATTGTGATACAATAAATACATGTAGTTATTTATATTGCTATGTCTACATGTGTGACATGACTTTGACATATATGGAAGCCAGAATTTATACTGGTGGATCAAACAATCAAAAATTAAAATCTGTTCTATTTACTGTATATAATCCTTTAATAAGAGTTGTCATTATAACTTTGTTTTCACAGAGTAATGCTTGTATGAAATAAGAAATGTGTATAATATATTATTAAAGTACATTTTCAAAGAAATGCCAGTGAATTGAGCCTAATATTTAGACGATAATATATTATAACAATGGCTGATTACAGTCCAAACATGCAATTTCCTTGCAGCAATTCCCTGCCTGACAGATTACTGATAGACTTTTACTGAAAAGAGTTCAATCATACTCTAATAGTATAATGCTCCATTTCAGATACATCCAGAATTACCAAAAAAGGCAGGAGAAAATGCTTTTGCTAGAAAGGTATTAGATGCCATCACATGTGAAACTGAACTTCCTGTATCACCTTTGCTCCAGTTAGAAGCAATTAGAAGACATGGATGGTCTTATTTTTTTTCATTAGAGTGGTCTTTGAATCGCCTTCATAAGCAATATGAACATTTATTCATTTCATTAACTTATATGCTACTCCAATCAAAGCAACTCTGGCCAATTTACAGTTCCTCAGTACCTTAATACGGTCAAACATACAATATATATAAAATCCAATCAGCAACTTACCCCAAGAGTTATTATCTACAATTATCACAAAGACACTCCAAAAGAGCTATTTCTTAACATTTTTCTTGACACTGGTTGGAATAGTGCAATCCTTATCTCTGAATAGCGTCATCCTTATCTTTTCATAGGAGAGGGACACCCTTGTAAGGCTCTTCCTCAGTCCCTGATGAGGACATTACCTACAGGTTGGAACCCACAGAAAGCCATCTCTCTTAAATTCCAGTTGGACAGAAGCTACTAAGAGAAAGTGGTCTCAAAGTTAGCCATATCTTAAGCTATAAAGAGAGCAATTGCTCCTAAAAACCCACTGGAAGCCTGTGCAGCTGCCATAGTACAAATATAATACAAACATAATGCAGTAAATTCTTTAATACTCGGAATGCTGCATTCCAAATAGGCGTGTCCCCATTGATGGTCACTGGGTTCAAAATGATAGGTGTAAACAAGAGATGATGCCTGCCATTTTGAACACAGGGATGGTAACTGTAGATGCCTCTAATTTTGCAGTAGCTGCAGAATACAGCTGATCTTCAAGGATAGAAGCAATGTAGAATGAAGGAGAAATTTCCTGACAGTTGGAACAATTAATCAATGGAACAATTAGCCTCCAGAAGTTGTGAATGCTCTGACACTGGAAGTTTTTAAGAAGGGATTGGACCATTTGTCTGAAATGGTATAGTGTTTCCTGCCTGACCAGGGGGTATGACTAGAAGACCTCCAGGATCGCTTCCAACACTGTTATTCTATTCTATTCTGACAGCAATAGTCAAATAAAAGATGACACAGGCATGAGTTAGTGGCAACAGTACTTCTTAGTCTAGGAATTGTCCAAAATTGGCAGCAGGATGGAACTGTACAAAGTATCTCCCAGCTAGAGCTTTTATCTGCTTATTTAGCATTGAGTTGAACAGGACCATCTCAGACTCCTCCCACCCCCAAATTGTGAACTCGTTTTGGATAGAGGAATAAACCAATGCAGGACCAAAAGTGAAACCTATCAGAGTCCACAGGCTTCTGAATCAACAACCATTCTGTCTTGCTGGAATCTAAGCCTGTATTTCTCCCCTCCAGTAAAAGCTATCCTGGTACATGATCTAAGAGACCGTGACCCATCAAAAGCGCGTTCCACAAAAGCGCGGTCGACGAAATCGCGTATGTGACGTCATCACAACGCGACGAAAAACATCGAAAAATTGAAATAAAAATTAAATTACAGCAAGCCGATTCACATAAAGGTAAGGGTTAGGTTAAGGGTTAGGGTTAGGGTTAGGTTAAGGGTTAGGGTTAGGGTTAGAGCGTTAGCGTTACATTTAGCGTTAGGTTAAGGGTTAGCGTTAGGTTTTTCGTTACGTTAAGGGTTAGGTTTAGGGTTAGGTTTAGGGTTAGGTTTAGGGTTAGCTTAAGGGTTAGGTTTAGGGTTAGGTTTAGGGTTAGGTTTGGGGGGGTTAGGGGAAGGTTTTAGCTTTATTTTTACATTTTTCGATCTTTTTCGATCTTTTTCGTCGCGCTGTGATGACGTCACATACGCGCTTTCGTCGACCGCGATTTTGTCGTCCGCGGTTTTGTGGTAGAACCGTTTTAGCAAGCAATACATAATGAACATATCTTTCAGAATTGCTTCATTTTAGCAACTGCTCAGGTACTTGCAGGGGCACAAGGAAAGGATATTCCTTTCCGAATTCTTAAGAAACGTGCTAGTTTTCCAAAGTTTCATTGTAGAACAGGGGTGTCAAAGTCAAGGCCCACAGGCAGTATCCGGCCAGCGTGGTGCTTAAATCTGGCCCATGAGGCTAGCCTGGAAATATCAACGGAATGGCCCGCGGTGCTTCTGCTGGCCAAAACAGGCCGGGGGTGGGCTGTGTGTGTCCCCCCTGGCCCATTTTCAGCCTCCACGACCTCCTGCAACACTCTGCTGGCCCCAATGGTGCATTTTTGACCTCCACAACTTCCAGCAGCACCCTGCCGGATGAAAACGGGTCACACAAGGTTTCTACGTGGCCCGTTGTTGGCCAGCAGAGTGCTGCAGGAGGACTGGATTACAATTATGTGGCCTCAGGTAACTGCCTGATATGGACAGAAAACAAGCAACATCCTATGTTACTACTACAGTTTAATGCCAGATTTACATACTGGAGGGTTAGGGTTAGGGTCCATTTAATCTACAATCAACAATCTATAATTGACAGCCATTTCTATGTCCTATCTTGGAAATTTACCTCTGCTGTCAGATCTTGCATTATCATGTCATTTATGCTATTGTCTTTTTATTATTAGTTGAATAATAAAAATACAATAGTATAAATAGTTTTTTGCCTGGAAAAGCAATTTACTATTAAACAATGGAGTATGAATTTATAAATAAAAAAAATTAGTGGAATAAGTAACAAATGTTTGCTAGTAATATCTGATAGAAGAGATAGGAAAATAGTTATAGTAAAGAACTGTGGAAAGAAAGAAGGGCAAAAAATGCATCTTGAGCCTGTGTCAAATGCCCACCCTGCTCATGCCTACCATCCATGCCCACCCCCTGCCACATACACACCCCAGCAGTCCAAGGTCAAACACAACCCTGATGTGACCTTCAATGAAATCGAGTTTGACACCCCTGGTGTAAAGCGGACTTCCTTCTTAAAGATTCAAAAGCCTGTTTCCATGTATGCCTGCCTCAACTGCTGATACCACTGTTGTAAAACAATCATATTTTATTGCTGCCTTTAACTTTAGCTTGTTCTGCTATTTAATAGTTACATGTCCAAAAAGTGAGATTAAAAATGAAATGTTCAACAAGTATTATCGGGTACTGATAAAACAAGTGCAATTTGTTATTTATAATATTCCAGCTAAGTCATATGCAGGCAATTCTCATGGAGAAGTGAATTGGTTTTATATTCAAATCAGCTTGTAAAGAACTATTATATGGAAAGTGGAATAATCCTCCTGCCGTACAATGTGGCGTGGAATAGACACAGCTGGACATTATTGGGACAAGGAGAAATGGTACCTTTAATGGCCATTACAGTACATGCAAAGTGATAGTCAAGGGAAAGGTACACGTTTAAAAAAAACATTTTTATTAAATTGTACTATATTATAACATACAAAATATAAAAGTAAACAAAACAGCAGTGAGGGGGAAGGGGAAAGAAAAGCGAGGAGAGTAGGGAAAAGAAAAGAAAAAGCAGCATTATCTTCCAACTCTCTCTATTGCAGTAGAATAAGGCATTAGCATCAAATCACAGCTTTTTGCTTTTCCACAATAGTATGAACAAGTCATTTCTATAAAGATCTATCAATCTAATCTGCAAAACCCAAAGTCAATGTTTCATTCTTTTCCACATCAAGCATGAAGTTCAGAAGTGGTTTCCATGTGGACACAAAAGTACTTGGGAGATGCAAACTTAATTAGAATGCTGAATGGACAATTTGTAGTAGTGAACTGAAATCTTCTTCTTCTTACGTGTCTAGATCAAACTTTAAAATGCCAGAATGTAGCCATCTTCTTGACTTTGTCACTGACCAAAAATAAGTCATTATCGATACATGTTTCTGGTAGTAGTTGACATACCAGTAGATGTGCGGGGCTGAAATCACAAAGTACCTGGCCTCAGGTAAAGACCTTTATTTTCCCAAATATTTAAGAGAAAAAACAAACATTTGTGCCAATTTTAAAATCTAGCTTTTGCTATTTCTTGCTATTTGGAAGGAATTGTTTTACTGTGTACACTTCACATTGCTGATTATGGTTATTATGTTTTTTCCCCCTGTGGTGGCTTTATTACTTCTTTGTAGGAAAATGCTATAACTGAGGTATTAAACTGATGTAGTTTAGAAGTATAAACATGGATTGAAATTCGAAAAAAAAAACTTGCAGGCATAATGTATCTATATATTGTCAGTCTATGCTTATTTCCAGACTCTTTTTGGGAAAAATATAGAAAGTATTAATACAGGTAATTAAGCCTCAAAATTTATGTTGCTAAATGAAACACTTGTTAAGTGAGTTTTACAACCTTTCTCGCCACAGTTAAGTGAATCACTGCACAATTGTTAAGTGAATCTGGCTTCCCCATTGTTTGAAGGTCGCAAAAGGGGATCACATCAGGGGTGAAATGCTATCGGTTTGGACTGGTTTGCCTGGGGGACTGGTAGTAAAAATGCTACTGGTTCGGATGAACTGGTATTTCCGACAATCAGCTGTGATGAGCGATTTATATTAGCTAGAAAGCAGGATCTGCACAGCGGATTCCCCCCATTCGCTGTTCACTTAGTTTTGCAGGCACGCTCGGTAGCAGGCTCCACTCACCCACCATCATTTTTGATGCTCTGCGCATGCACGGAGGTGGCGTACACACGTTCACATTGCTACTAAACTAGTAGCAAAGGTAAGTTGATTTCACCCCTGGATCACATGATCATGGGGCATTGCAATGGTCATAAATGAGTCAGTTACTGTCTGAATTTTGACCACATGACCACGGGGATGCTGCAGTGGTCTTAAGCCTGAAAAATGGTCATAAGTCACTTAAGTGGCATTGGAACTTTGAACGGTTACTAAATGAACTACTGTAGGTTGTAATTCAGCCCCTTTCCCTCTTACTACATTTCCTTGGTTTTTCTTTCATTTTGGCTGGTCCAAGGCAGCTGACTCGATAAAATCATGGAATCCAGGCAGAAACCCTCAACAAAACGCCAAACAAAGCTTTCTGTCGCTCGAACAGCGTGTGCCCTACTGAATCTGAAACCGGGAAGCCCTTCTTCCTCCACCAGCTTTTAAAACTTCTACAGTCATTTCTAATATCCCATCCTTCCAAAAGTGGCGCTCTAAGCTCTTTTTAAATAAAAGGCGGAATGGGGGTCGGTGGATGGGTGCGGAAAGCGTAAACTTTCCTCGCGTTCGATTTCGACTGAGGGTATGGCGAAGTAAGGTGAGAACTTCCCCTCAAAGTGGGAGTAGGAGGGGTTGGGGGGCGGGGATGGGAGAGTTGTAAAATTTAGGAAAACCGCAGCAGTTTCCCCAGCAACGGCTGTAAGTGGGATTCTGAATCCAGCCGTGAGGGAAGAGACGCTTAACAATTTACAAGGGTCTCCCCCCCCCTCCTTATACAACCGGCTCTTGAGATGCGCTGATCCTTATTACGGGGAAGACTCTTAGTTCCAAAAGAAAAGAAGAGAGAAGAGAGAAACGAGGAAAGAGAAGAGGAGAAAAGAAGAGCAAAACGACGTAGAAAGAGGGATAGATTAGTTATACGTTTTGATTATGGCGGGGAGGGGTGGAGCGAGAGAGAGAAAAAAGACTTTTTCTTTCTTTCGCTCTCCTCGCCTTGTTTACGCTTTCGCGAGGCGCGAAATACGCGCCGGGTCCTCGCCCGCTTAGAGCAGCGAGGCGGCTCCCGGAGAGCTTTCTTGTTTGCACACCGACCGCCGAAGCCCGCCGCCTCCGGAGTCTTTGGAAAGGCAGAGAGAAGCAGGAGCTGGCCTCGCTGTCCAGGATCGGTGCGCAGTTTTGAGCTGCAGCCAGGACAGACCGGTGAGTGTCTGCTATGGAAGTGATGCCTCCCTGCGGAGGAAGAGGAGTCTTACTTCCACGCTACGGCTTCCCCTCTACGGCGCAGCAGAAGACTTCTTTCCTTGCTGGTTCTCCCAAGTATTCTTGGGAGCGATTCGCCGACTTGCACGTTCCTTTTGGGTTATTTATTTTGAATTCCGGGAGGTGCTGCTTGAGTTCCGAAACCCGAGTGGGCGGATAACTCATTCCCTCCTTCTCCCTTCCGCCTCCCCACTCCCCCCTCTTTTCATTATTGCTAAATGACTTTAAATTATGCTATTATGCAGAGACTGAAGACGTGCGGTTAGCGGGGGGGGGGGGGGGAGAAAAGAAGAGAAAGATCTGGCAGGCTCACTTGTTTCAAACCCTCGTCTCGGGGACTGGGTGAGTTTGGCTTTGAGTCATCCAGGGGAAGAATGAAACGCTTTTTGTTATCAACGAATGAACGAGGCATCTCCGGGCTGGGGAAGGCTTGGATAAGTGAACGCGTTTATTCCGTTAACCGAATGTTTACTTTATCTTTTTTTTAAGGAACAATTATTTTGCGTTCTGGATAATAGAGGGTCAGATTTTGCCCTCTCTTCTCCGATTTCTTTCATTTCTGCCTTCTTTCGTGAAATTTCCCCTCCTGCCAAACAGCTCTACCAGGGCCCGAAGGACTAAACTGATGCTTGAGCCGGTCTGGTCTCTCGTATATTTTTGTTTGTTGGTAACAACTGTGGAGTGTATTTATAGGCAGTGCTGTAATTTTGTGGTGCAGAAAGTTTCAATTTTGTTCAGCCAGCCATTTACCACAGACCCAGGCACCCTGTAGTGTTCCGATGAGAATAGATACAGGTTACTGAGGGGGAAAAGTCAAGTGCTGGGAGGCCCCTGCAGAGTTGGGTCCACAACATTTTGGCACCCATTTTTTGTTTAAAAAAAACATTGTACGGCTGGATTCATGCTGTGGGGCCACAGAGGCAGCTGTGCAACCAGCAAACGTGTGCTTTTTAACCTGTCACGTAACTGCATGGGGAAGTTGGACAAATTGGAGGGATGAATTCTGGCAAGTCGCTGCAAGTGGTATGTGAGTTGGCTGCTAGTAGTGGCTTGGACTCTCCAATAACTTCTGCAGGGGGAATGCCAGCAGTTGTCAGATATGCTGGCATGATCCTTCTGTAGTGCCCTGGATGGATTTGTAGAAACTGGCAGATAAAGCTTTTCCAGCATGTAGGCAAGCATTAGTGCACCCTGGAGTAGTGCTCAGCTCTACTGATCTCTTTGGGGGAGATCTAGACTCAATGCACTCTTGATCATGGAGCTCTGGGCCAGCCCCTTTTCCTGTGATTTCTTTGAGGATAAAAATGATGTTCTCATGAAACTACTCAGAAGAAAGGGGAACCATAAAGCTGAAATGTGTGGTTAAAAACTAACCAGTTGTCTGCTAAAAGATTAGCAAAGCCTATTGGTTCATCTATTGCCTTCATATTGCTTCTATAATTCTGGATAGTTAGAACAGTAACTATTAAGTGGAAGGCTGCTAGGTTTCCCCATTGCTATATGCAGGAGTAGACACATGTTTGCATATCTAAGTGTATTAGAAAACAACATCTGATCCCTTGTAACAGCCCTTCGGTGACTATTCCCATCTGTTATATTCTCCTTATTAACCAGTGTCATAGATTAGGCAGGGCAAGCTTAAATATGCTCCTTTAGAACATGGGTGTCAAACTCACCTTATCATGTTGCTTTCACATGATGTTTCATAATGTTTTTCCCATTTGTGGAGCTGGGGTGGGTATGGCCTGTGTGTGACACATCTGGCCCATGGCCCACCAGTTTGATTGCCTCTGCTTTAGAAGTTGCACTAAACCCCCCTCCCTGTTCTCTTTTAGGAAAGGTATCAGGGCCATTCTCTTTAAAAAGACTTCTTTGGGTTGAAGGAGGATTGATCTGTATCACAAGCCTGCTCTAGTTGTGAGTATGAGCTGCTGCTCATTTTTATTTACTTGTTCTGTGTCACCAAATCAACAGATGCCAATTCATGAAAATTTACAAAACAGGCATAACAATTAAAATATCCACATTAAGGGCCAATAAATGAAACCACCAGTAGCTAGAGTTAAAATAATGGAAGTATAAAAGTGAATGTTGGTAATGATAAATAAAACAAAACATGCAAAAGATGATAAAATGCCCATTACTTGAATTAATGCAAGTAATTAAAGTCTTGAGGGCAGGGTTGTCTACGTAGACCAAACTCATTGGAAAGGCAACTTTAGATTCTCTTTTTTGGGAGAAGGGATGTATCAAAAATAGTATTTTTTTGATGTACCTGTTGTGCTTTATTTTATTAAAGATAGTGTGTTGTGGACAAAAAAAATCTTCAGCTAGATACTCTGCTCTATATCAGGAATACCCTTCTCCTTCAGTCACTAGTTGCTGCCTTGCACATTTTTTGAATAAAACTTGATGAAACAGTGAAACATTATAGAATTAACTGTCTCAACCACCTGTGTTGTAAGTTTAAGAGTTTGAGTTTATTCTCCATGCTTTTCAGCACTTAGAATCATGTAACTGAGGAGTGTAAAATATCATGATTTTACTACTTTATGGGCTGCCAACTAATTTAATAAATTATTATATAGACCTCAACTCCTTTTCTTTAATTAAATCAAGTGAGAGTGTGGATGCTCTGAATCAATTCTTGGTTAAGATTGGATGAAGGGTAATAAAATTAGATTTAATCAAAACTAAATAGAGATACTCATCAGAAGACTAATTAGGCAATGGTCAGCTATTCTGGAAGAGATTGCAGTAATGCAAGAATATTGGATTGGTAGTTTAAGGATCCGTTGATAGTCTTTGGATCTAACATGCTTTGCCATACACAGGCAGAGGTAGCCTTAATGGAGTGTCTTATATCACATCAGATTGATACAGGAACTGCTTCTGTAGAAATAGCTTATGGCAGTTAACTTCCAGGATGAATTATTAGAATTTCCTGCACAGAACATGCCTCTAAAATTGCATTAAACTATTATTAGTCTAAAATATTACCACTTTGGCAAATTATATCCAGGTCCAGTTCAAAGTTTTAATCGTTAATCTTTCAAGTACAAAGTGACTGGCACCCTGATCCCCATATTTAACACCCGTGATCTTGTTGTAATTGTCTATATATTGTATTTCAGTGTATCACTATACATGAAAGAAGTAAGCACTTTTTTCAGTGCTTATAGAAAAGACGGGAAGAAACAAAGGAGAAGAAAAACTAAATGGATATGAGGTAAAAGGAAGAAGTAGCTAGATAGGGAAGAATAGAAAAACAAGCAATGCTCCATTAAAGCATTAACAAGAGTTTACTACAGTGGTAAATGGGTCTTCCTATGCTCTTCTAAAGGCTAGTCTTTAGGCTAACCTTAGAAGATAGTCATAGCTTTCATTAGGGATGGTTGCATCATTTTGCAGCTCCATCAATTTAGACCACCTGCCCTATACCTAACAAATGCAAGACATCCCTTCCTCCAGTTTATAGTAGTGACATAATGGGGAAATCTTTTTTGTTAGAAAAAAGGGTTTGGGTTAGGAAAGATCTGTGGTTTGTCCCAGGGGTGAAATTCAACAGATTCTGACAGGTGGAGAACCGATAGTGGAAATTTTGAATAGTTTGGAGAATTGGCAAATACCACCTCTGGCTGGACCCAGAGTGGAGTGGGAATGGGGATTTTGCAGTATCCTTCCCTTGGAGTGGAGTGGGATGGAGAGTTTGCAGTATCCTTCCCTTGGAGTGGGATGGGAATGGAGATTTTGCAATATCCTTCCCTTGGAGTTGGGTGGAGATGGAGATTTTGCAGTATCCTTCCCTTGGAGTGGGGTGGGAATGGAGATTTTGCAATATCCTTCCCCTGGAGTGGGTTGGGAATGGAGATTTTGCAGTATCCTTCCCCTGGAGTGGGCTGGGAATGGAGATTTTGCAATATCCTTCCCTTGGAGTTGGGTGGGGATGGAGATTTTGCAGTATCCTTCCCTTGGAGTGGGGTGGGAATGGAGATTTTGCAATATCCTTCCCCCAGGAGTGGGGAAGGAATGGGGATTTTGCAATATCCTTCCCCTGCCATGCCCACCAAATCACGCCCACAGAACCGGCAGTAAAAAAATTGTCCACATGGTATGGTCAAGTACAGATGCTGTTGATGTTGGGACTGGTAATGATATTCTCCAGTATAGATGAAAGTAAGGAAAGATTCAGGAAAGGAGGAAGGAAGGTAAAGAATTGGGGAAAGGCAGATGCAGAAAAGAAAAGAATCCTTTTTGCTCCTTTCTCTCTCAGCTGCAACAACCTTGCTTGGATGTTTGGCATTAGGGGAGCCTACCAATAGGAATAGTGATGTTGTTTAAGTTGTTCCATAAGGTCACAATTCTCCTAAGACAAGAAAAACAGATTGCCTATTGGGGAGGTTCTGATCTCTTTGGCTGGCAAAATAAAAATGACGACACAAATATAGGCTCCCTCTCTACAACATAAAGTGTTCCCATAGAGGATGGGTTGTTCTGTTTTCTTAGTTGTTAACATTAATTTTCTACTGGATCACCTCAACCTGCAATTGGCTTCAGCAGGAGGTTGGCTTTGAAATGATCCCTTGATGTGAGAAAATGTTTTCAACCAACAGTAAGCAATGCCAAACCTGCTGAGGCCTATGTGGATGAGCATCTTGTCTGTGATTGGAAGCTAAGCAAGTTGAGACTAGGTTAATATTTGAATGTGAGACCAGCAAGGGAATTGTAGATTTAAAGTTTAAAGGCTAGAAGAGAGAGGAGCCAACATCACGACGATACGGACGTGTGGTCTCGATGCTCCGAGACCGCTGCTGATACTTTTGCTGCTGGATGGTCCAATCGGACCTAAACCGTCCCGTAGAGATGGTGAACAGGAAGAATATGTCTTGCTGATCTCAGGGACACCGCAAAGTCCCTGATCGATCCAAGAGAAGTTCTTCTAGCCGGCGACAAAAAGTCCAGGCCCAGGCTGATGAAGTTGGGACGGCTCCAGAACGGAAGGGAAGCGGAAAGAGAAAGTATGTCCATCTGGTGAGGAAACTTTACTGTTTTGGAAAAGACTGCCCAATTTTTTTTTAAAAAAAGTTAAATTAAATCTGAAAGCAGAAGAAAACAAGCGGCGAAATTAACCTATATTGGATTGCTTTGGATAGTGTGTTTCTTTTTCTTTGTAATTCTACTTTGTGGATTGAAGTGCTCGCAACTTTTTTTTTTAAGAGAACAGATCAGTTTTTCTTCTTCTATTTTTTTATTTTTATTTTTTAATCTATGGATTAAAGTCTTCTTTATTTCAACAAGGACTTTTATTTCTTGCTATTAATTCCATTTAAGAACTCTGTCTCTTTTAAGTTTGAAATAACATTAGAGAGTGGGAAGCAATACTGCCACTTGGAGCCTGGAGGCTTCAGTTTTTGAAACAATGCACTTTCCCTTTTCCTTTTCTCGAGGCTCAGCTACTTGTTTATAGAAAGTGATAAGAAGCAAGGGCATGAATTGTTTTTACAGGTGCACTTTGAGAGTCTTACTGGCAGTGGGAGAGAAAAAGAAACAGAACCTTCTTTTTTTGAAGATCATAAATGAATTTGTGTTTAAGCTAATTTAATATAAGAAGCCTTGAAAGCCAGAGTGGCAGTATCTACCAGTTTGGCAAAATGGGACAATATTCAAAAGAAACAATAACTTTGCAAAACATCTTGGCCGGAACTCAGAATTTATTAGAAATAACAGAGAGACTTGAGAAGAAGATGGAAAAAAATAAGAGTTTATAACAGCAAAAAATGATGGAGTCAGACTCCCAAAAATTGAAGGGGAAAATGATTATAAAGGCAAGACAACTGATTCCTTTACCAGTGGAGTGAACGTGGTTGAAAGTGGGAAAAGGGGAGTATGGAAATGGGAATTAGATCGACAGGAACTCTACCCCGGATTTCAAGGCATGGAAGAGGAAAAAAGAGGAAAAACAATGGATTTAAGGAGAGAAAACTTCTCAGAAGCACGATTGACAACCAAAGATAAGCTGATTAAAATAGCAGATGGAGGGCATCGAGATTACTTAAGTGTTGCTACAAGCAACAAGCTGCGGAAAGAAGTCCACAACAATTTTATTAAGGAAATAAATAGAAGATCAATTCCACAAATGACAAAAGAAATAAGACTGTATTATTACTGGAAGGATTCAGGCTGATATATGAAAATGGATAATAAAAAATTAGTTAATTTTACTAATTAGTGATTAGTAATTTAGTAATCTCTAGAGTGAAATGTTAAATAAATTGATAAGGATAATAAGGTACATACATGTGTTGGTTTGATGAGAGGAAATTTGATATAACTAGCAAATGAATTTCTGTTAATAAATAATAACAATAACAATGAAATGACAAGGGATATAGTGAACAATATATTAGAATATATGTGTGTGTGTGTGTGTGCGTGTGTGTGTGTGTACTGGCTTAATAAAAGGAATTTTTACTTAGAACATGCTATAAAGGGGTAATGTTATTAGATGATATTAGAAATAATTAATGAAATGCTACTATGTGGTTGTATTTTTAATTTTGGACTATTTCATGCAAAAGGATGTTAAAACAACCACAGTCAAATGAGAAGCATGGTATTTTGATAGTAAGATATATAAAGATTTTTGATTTAAAATACATAATGTGATTTGAATTATAAGTAATGACTGTGGAAGAGATGCATGAAAGTTATTTGTAACCAATCGACACCAATGTACTGGCTCAATAAAAGGAATTGGGATACAAATAGTAAACAGTGACTTGGAAAAGAGGATTATAAATTTTGTTATAAATCATAATTAATTCTTAATTAGAACATGTTATAAATGTGTAATGTTATTGGATGATATTAGAACTAATTAATGAAATATCATTATGTGGTTGTGTTTTTAATTTTGGATTATTTCATGCAAAAGGACGTTAAAACAATTATAGTCAAATGAGAATTGTGGGATGTTGATAGTAAGATATATAAAATTTTTTATTTAAAATATACAATGTGATATGAACTATAAGTAATGACTGTGGAAGAGATGCATTTCATCATATATACACATTTCTACAATATGTAATGAAAGATGATTTTTTTTCTGTGTTGTGTTTGTCTGTTTAACCAAAAAAAAAAAATCTTTTCAAAAAAAAGTTTAAAGGCTAGACTAGGAAGTTGAAAACCATCCCATGTGGATAAATCTAGATATATCTGAGCTAAAATTTCTGAAACACAAGCTACCTCCCCTCCAATGTTGAAAGCCTTCATCATGTGTAGTCAAAGGTGTTCAAATTCTTGGATCAAGAATTGGATCAAATTCTTTCAGTCTTTCAATATAATATGAATGCCAGTATCTTTCACAACTTCCGATTCCTTCATAAGAACCTGGAGAGGATTAGTTTTGCTTCTTGCATATATTTGCAAGCAGTTCTTCCTTTTTGGTGGGGAGAATGTATCAATGTATCAACTATAGTACCTTCAATCAGTGGTGGGTTGCAGGCGGTATGGTGCTCTGGAGGACCCACCTGCTCGCCCGAGCTCCTTACTGGTCTTTTAAGTCTCCAGCATTTCTGTGCATGCGCATGGCACGTACAGTCCCTGTGCGACTCTCCACTGAGCAGCTGGAGCATCGCAGAGGCTCACAGAGGTGCTAAGACACATGCGCGTGCTGCATGCATCCATGTGGATGCTGCCGGGCCCATTCCAACCGTACTGGTTGAAACGGGATCTGGAACCCACCACTGCTTCAATTAATAACTTCTCCCTGTATTGGTGCTGTACTTCTAAATCAAACTGTATTATGGATAGATAATGCTTCCAACAAATAGAACAAAAAGAGAACTTAAGGAATCAACAACAAACAGGATGCTAGACCGAAACTCTTCTGAATTAACCCAAACTCTATTGATTTTTTCCCACTACATAGAGAATATTACTCTCTCAAAAGCATCCTCTTTCAGCCACTGTTACTTCTGAACATTCTGCATGCTTGATATGTGGAATGAGTTTTTCACACTCAAAAACTCTTATTTGCCCTAGAGCAGGGGTGTCAAATTTGATTTCATTGAAGGCTGCATCGGGGTTGTGTTTGCCTTGGGAAGCTCTGGGGGCTGTGGCCAAGATGGCGCAGTGGTTAAAGCCAAGGTGGCGCAGTGGTTAAATGCAGCACTGCAGGCTACTGCTAGATCAGCAGGTCAGCGGTTCAAATCTCACCGGCTCAGGGTTGACTCAGCCTTCCATCCTTCCGAGGTGGGTAAAATGAGGACCCAGATTGTTGGGGGCAATATGCTGACTCTCTGTAAACCGCTTAGAGAGGCCTGAAAGGCCTATGAAGCGGTATATAAGTCTACTGCTATTGCTATATTGCTAAAGATGGGCATGGCCAGCTCGATGTCACTCCTGTGGGGGACACCTGTGGTGGCCTGAGGGATCTGGCAATGAAAACAGGATCTTGAGCTCTGTTTTCAGCTGCCACGTCCTCCTGCAACCCTCTCCCAGTGAAAATGGGGCTCAGGAGACTACTTTTCACTGGCAGAGGGTTGTAAGAGATTGTGGCAACCGAAAATGGAGCTCAGGAGCCTGTTTTCATTGGCAGAAGCACCATGAGCTAATCCTTTGCTGTTTCCAGGGCAGCCCCTCTAAGTACCCCGCACATTGGATCCGGTCTCCGGGCCTGGAGTTTGACAACCCTGCCCTAGAGCCCCAGAGGGTTTGAGACTGAATTTAAATATCAAAAAACTCTTTAATGCAGCAGGTGTGCTAAGTATTTTCCATGATAAGTAACCTGGCCTTTTTTCTTTTAAAACAAACTAATCTAGAGATATTACTCTTAAGTGCTTACTAGTTTTGGGTTATTTGTTGAAAGCGGGATAAAGACAAAAATACATTGAGAGTACTGATAAAAGCATGATCTGTTCCTGGTTTTTCTAAGACTGATTTGTTGAAGCTGTTGAAAATGTTTCCCTGTGACTGCTATGCCTACTTGCATTGAAATTAATCAAGAGATATATGGCAATTATACCAAAGTTCTGCAGTAATTGTTTTTATCTTAATAACTTCCAGGGATTTGATATAACCCTTCTTCTAATGTATCACTCCTGAATTAATTTTATGAACTTCTTTGCCTAAGTTAATATCATTTTGAAATCTAACTTACTAATTAAACAATATTAGAAACATGCCATAATAGTAGGAAAATATAATAGTAAATTATGACAGGACTTTTGGTGAATTGCAGTCATCTCCCTGTATTCTACTGCATTTTTTCCCTTTAGGTTTTTTTCACATGAGATGATGTGATGAAAATTGAGCTGTATAAATACCAACTGTGCAACTTCTAATTTTCTGGACTTTTCAACAATGGATTGAATAATATACTGCATATAATATTTTTGCAGTATCATTTCCATAATGTCACATGTGTGGTGCCATAATTATGCAAAGGAAAAATTGATACTAATAACAGTTGGCATAATTTGCATTATTCTCATGTTTTTCCCCTGCAACTACTTTTTAAAAAAAACCACGGTTTGGTCTACTTACCCACTTTTTCTGCCAACTAAATCCTGTTAAACAAATAGTAAGAGTAAGAGATTTCAATGTTCATTGTGTCAGCTTCATAACTTATTCATGTTCTATACCTCTAACAGAGATTTTATGTAGAGAAGTTAGCTATAGTGATGTATATGTACATTTGATTTATATTTGGTCAAATGGTTCTTGGAAGGCTTACAAAAAAATAATGGTTATGGTTTCAGTAGACTGATTGTCTTTAGTGAAATGCTGTTAATAGCAAAAGGGCAAGTTAGATTATGCTCTTTCCCCTTCCCTCCTTCCCCTTAATATCTGGCACAGTAGATATTAATCTTGAATATCCATCGTTTTTAAAAAAATATGAAGACTGATTCCTTATGTGCAAATTTTACTTGACTTTAACTCTACAATACCACAAAACACAGTGGTTGCCTATTGTAATTACAAATTTTGGAAATTGTAGCCCCTGAAAAAGTCCCAGGGAACAATCTATGTTAGGCTTCACAGCTTCAAAACAAATGAAGATACTAAAGTAACTTGCAACTGTATTAAAATAGCCTTTCTTGATTAAATTAGAAACTTCAGCTAACTGAAGATCTCCTGGTTTGTTGTGCCAGATGCAAAAGGATAATGTTTATGGGACTTGTAATCATCCAAATGAAGTCTTATGGAATCATAACAATACTGCTATAATTCATATTACATTTTGTGCATATAGTATATTTTATATATGTGTGCTAGTTTCTTGTATTTCACACAGAAAAAAGAGAAGGCAGATATGAATTTGAGTTAGTAGATTTTCATTTAAATAAAAAATGTAACTTTAAATCATATTAGAAGTTAGCTGGATATATATTTCACATGCATATTGATGAAATATGAGCAGTCAGGAAAATGACTTTGGGATTGTAATGAAAACATCAATCTGGAATCTGATCTGTGAAAAAAGCAAAATTCCTACTGGAGGTTTTTTTAAAAAAATTAACCAGTTTATTTTATAATAACTATAAAAAGCTGTATGGTAATCATCCTGGACTTGAAAAAAATACTGAAAAACTGCAAATGACCAGAATAATGAATGCAATTAATCCATGGATTGGTGGTGTTGGTATTGGCACTAAAAGTTATCTTGCCCTTTTCATGGAATGCATGGTGAAATAAGAAACTTTGCTTGGAGTGGAATACTCAGAGAGTAACTTTGTATTTATCAATCAGTTTGGAGACAGTTAATTGATGTAAGTTGTTTCCTACATGTTTTCTGCTATTCACTTCTCAGGTCAGTTTCAGAATGGTTTTTAAGGGACTGATGGAAAGAAAGATGGCAATAGGGAAAGCTACTCTCTCTCTGTCTCCCGTCCATATTTCTGATTCTGAACAGAAGCATCTTTTCAAGAACCATAATAAAACAAATCTAGACAGTTATAGCACGTTAATTTACAAGTAGGAATTATACTTTTCATAATGGTTTAATTAATTTGTTTGTTATCCCTCACAAACTTTTATCTTAAGAAATCTGACTGGGAAAGGTGCAGATTTCCAGTCTTAAAACAGATCCCACCTCCAGCTTTTTGATAAAGCTTTTTGCTCCTTTCTTAAAAATTTGCTATTACTACAATGAATAATTCTGGAATCATTATCATGTATTATATTATCATATTATTATGAATGTGGTTTGTAATAAAGAGCCCAGATTTTTTTCCAGTAGGACAGTAGGGGTAAGCAGACAAGAGGGTCAGGTCAGTTGGGCTGCTGAGGAAAGCTATATAAAGCTATATGTCTTATTTATGTAAGTACAAAAAGGTATCACAAACAGAGCAGTTAGGTATTGACTTCATCAGTGGAAGAAATAGAATTTCTAGCATTACATTTCTTGTGGGAATTGACAGTGTGAAAATTTAAAATAAAGTATATGAACCTTAAAATGGGTTACGTGGTAAGCAGTTAAGTGAAAATAGATGGCATAAGTGCATGATTTAAATAGATTAAAACCAAATTATCTTAGAAAGGCTGAAAAGCTGTTTGGGAAACAAACCTGTTGAGATAAACAGATACGTTCCTCTAGTTTCATTTTGTATAGACCTTTTTTCTTTCTTTCTTTGACTCATTCTAAGCAACTGAAAGTAAACCTTTAATACCAATGAAATAGGGTGAAAATTTTGTCCTTCTGTCATATTATGAGCAAAAGAGGATTTACGTGGGGGATATCCAGACTTGGGTTCAGTCCTGCTTGTGGAGAAAATTGAACCTGATTTTTAAAGTAAAAAATAAATTATAAGAATGGGCTAATTGGAACAAAAAAAAATCTATAAACCACAAGGAAAACAAATTATGGTTCCAACTATGTAAGTGGAGCTAAACTGGGAACTGAACTTTATCTTAATATTTGTTTTTACAGGGGTGTCAAACTGGTGGCCCGCAGTCTGGATGCATCACATGCAGGCCATGCCCCCCCCCCCAGCTCTGTGAAGGAAAAAAAAGTCACAATCATCACGTGAAGGCAATGTGACCTGGTGAGTTTTACACCTATGTTTTAGAATAATGATTTGAATGATAGCAATTTGACCCCTGCCTCAAAAAATATGATAAAAGCCAGTCAAAATACTAGAGATTATACTTACAAGGATTTTACCTGCCAGCATCCCATAAGTCTTCCACAAACTTTCAGAAAGTTTTAAACTAAACTTCCATAGTTCCTGATATAAATATCAGACCATATTTCCTGTTGCTGATAGGATCTTCATAAATGATTTAGATGAGGGAATAGAAGGAGAACTCATTAAATTTGAGGACACCAAGGTGGTAGGAATAGCCAACAACCCAGAAGGATCTCAACAGACTTAACACTGGGCCCTATCTAACAAAATGAAATTCAATGGACAGAAAAGTAAGGTTTTACACTTAGGCAATAAAACCAAATTTAAAGATAGATAATAATTGAAATTTAGCTGAGGTAAAACCTGCTAGAGTACAGGTTTTACCTCTGGTTGCCGTCGCATGATGTATCACAATGTTTTTCCCCTTCAGAGACCTGACATGGGCATGGCCTGCACACAATGCTTCTGTCCTGCAGGCCTCCAATTTGACACCCTTGTGTAGAGGAATCATGAAGTCCTAGTGGACGGTCACTTAAATATTCTGGAAAGAGTGCAGAGGAGACAAACAAAGATGATTAGGGGGCTAGAAAGTAAACCATGAATAATGGTTGCAGGAATTGGGTACATCTATGTTTAATGAAAAGAAGGACTAGAGGTGACATGATAGTAATATTTCAATATATGAGGGCCTGCCAAAAAGAAGAGAGGGTCAATCACTTTTCCAAAGCAAAAAAGGCAATACAAGAAGCAATCAATGGAAACTAATCAAGAAGAGAAGCAACTCAGATCTAAGGAGAAACTTCCTGACAGAACAATTAAACCAGTGGAACGGCTTGCCTTCAGAAGGTGTGAGTGGTTCATCACTGGAGGTTTTAAAGAAGAGATTGGACCGCCATTTATTTGAAATGGTATAGGGTCTCCTGCTTGAGAAGGGGGTTGGATTAGATGACCTCAAAAGCCTTCCACTCTATGAACTTGCTAATAGAATGCCCTGATTAGCAGCAATAAAGACCAGGTTTCTTTAGTTATCTTTGAGTACACCTTTTATACACTTGAACAGCTGAAACTCCTTGCTGTACAAAGATGTGATGGAAAAAACGTTACCTGTTGCCTGGTTGCCTCACTTATGGGAGGAAAGAAACCCATTTGCATTCAAACTATGATTGTTGAGTTTGGCTTTTGCCCTTTCCAATACAACATCCTTTTCTGTTGATATAATTTATTTCTTGAATATCATAAACCTATCCAGGGTTACAGAATGCTAAGTTTATGGGTGCCTTGTACCATTCTCCTGTTTGGATGTCCAGCCAATTGAAATGTTATTCTCTTTGTGGCTGCTAGCAGGCATCCTGCTTCTGGTGGGTTACTGAAGTGGGAGGAGCTTCCTCCTTCTGCCTCTTCCCTCTTGCAGCTGAGTGTCTTGCCACAATTGGCTCAGATTCCTTAAAGGGCAGAGGTTTGCTTTTCAGTATACCATGAAATAAGGGAGCAGCATTCCTATTACTGTAAAGGTGAGTGTTGAGAATATCTTGATTTGGGGCATTTTTGTGTGACTGACTCTTTAAAAAAATTAATCTTTTTTTTTAAAAAAAGTTTCTAACTTAATATGCAGCTGAAAGAAGTTTTTAACATTCAACTTGTCTTAAAAAATTAGGTCATTTTAGCAGCAGTAAATATTTTCAAAATAAAGTTACAGGTTTGAATTTTCCCTTTGAAGTGGAGGTTGCAATCTTGTATCTACTTTTCCAGAATGAGACACATTGAACTCAGTGGGATGTCTACATAAAGCAGTACATAGAATTTGTTTTGCAGGATAGGAGATACCATAATTACAATGTGGATTAATAACTAAGCTATTAAGAGGTAATATATCTTGCTTTATAGTTTTGAATATGATAATTATTTAGGCAATTATTGTAAGTATAGGCTCCAGGGCAGCCTTTCCCACATGGATGCCTTCTAGATGCATTGAAATTAGGGTTTATTACTGAAGTTAATAAATCAAAAATCATATTTAGATTATATTGGACTCCCCAAATAATATATTTGAAAGAGTAGACATCAGATTTTTTAAATATTGACAGTATAAAAAAACTGAAGACTCATTCATCACATTATATAGTCATGTGATCATTTAATAACTTTTTGGGATTGTGTATTAATGTAGATTTGTAGATTTATGGCAAAATCTTTTAAATGTTACAAATGTGAATGTAATGTTGAATTTTATATCAAAACTTTGGAATTTGGCTTTTTTATAAGGAATTGTAATTGTAGCAGTTATTGTATTAAATTGTATTAAATTGGAAAAGTGATATTACTCCAGAATGTTTGTTGGAAATGTGTGATTTATCTGTTTTGGAAAAGGCAATATTTTCTAATCAAAGGATGCAGCAATATGTGTCATTATGGTGGAGATTTTGTGGCCTCTCACAATAAGCTTATTTTGCTTATGGTATTTAATTCATTGGTAAACCACTGACTTTTATACTGATAAATATAAAACGTAAGATTTTTTTGTATCTTCAGTTTGTATTTTTAATTTTATTTTCTTGTAAAATTAAAGATTGCAGGTTAAGAAAAGTAAAGATACTAAACATTAAAAATATATATGCAGCTTTTGGCTACTCCAGATAAAGTAATTGATGTGGGAATACTGAGTGACAACTTTAGCAGCTGCTTTTTTAAATTAGTTGCAGTTATCCAAGTTACATTTAAAGGCATGGGCAATGAGAGATGATGGTAGCTCAGCACACATAGAAACAGCAAATTGGAGGAAACAATTTTGGGAAGCATTTTCTGTTGGGTATAACAATGCTTAATGTTGTGTTTTGAGTGGTTGTATTAGAACCCTACAATTTACCACTGCATCCTGTTTACTTAAGAATATAATATTTAAAATGCTAAAGGTTTTAAGAAAATGTTAAAAAAAGAGAAACATGCTAAGAAGAAAGACAATTCAAGACATGGTTTGAAGAAAAGTCTGCTTGGAAAATTAGGAAAAAAATAGAGTGATAGAGCTGTATTAGTGATTGTTCCTCTAATGTATGTCATATTACAAATTGTTATTTAGCAAGGTTCATTTGTACTATGCAATAAGACAGGGTTTAGCTGTAGTTATTAATCTAAAATTGCATGGGTGCTCTCAATGCTAAATAGTGAGTGAACCCTGATGTATAAGCAGTGGTTAAGCCAAATCAATTTTGTGTGCTCTGTAAACCTCGCCCTGTTTACATATCTTGGGATAAAATAGTTAGATTGGTAGAAATTACACTTACTGGTACATTTGGTGGCTGGCTAGAGAAATATTATTACTAAGCAAATAGACAGTTGCTTAAAGAATGCAATAGTGGATTGTAGAGCACTTGAAAAATATCATGGGATAGATTATAACAAACATCTATATTTCTGCACTTCCGAAATCAGCCTGTACTTAAAAAGCTTAATCATCCTTTATAAATATGGAATGTATAAATCAACTGAAATTTAAGTTAATCTTTATTTTTTTAATATACTTACTATAGCTGAAGAATATGACTAAATATATCTTTACATGGCCTATTAAAACCTGCACTTCTGCTGCACAGGACAACTTTGGATATTATTATTTAGGCAGTCTGTGTAATCTATTTCATTAAGTCTCCTTAAATTCCAGAACATCTTGTGACTGGTAGTGGGATCGAGATGAACAACAACAAAAAATATTATTTGATGACTTTTGGTACTACAAATGGTAATAGGGATTAAAGATTAAAATATTACTCCAGAATAGATACTTTTCATTACTAATTTGTCTATGAGACAGTGGTGGGTTTCAAAAATTTTTGGAACCTCTTTTGTAGGTGTGGCCTGCTTTCCGGGTCCACTGGTGGAAACTCTTCTAACCGGTTCGGTAGATTTGACAAACTGGTTCTACCGAATAGGTGCGAACTGGTAGGAACCCACCTCTGCTATGAGATATTTAGTTTTTTTCTAGTCCAAAGAGGCTGGTAATGGTGGCTTGGATGAGTGCAAACAAACTTTATGTAGTGATTGATGAGTGATTGAATTTTTAAGCCACTCTTGGTTATCGAGTCAAGTGGCCTCAAAATTGGATTAAATAAAGTCTGCTGGCCTGGTGAAGATACCTGCTGATTCCAGAAATAATAATTCTTCTTCTTCTTCTTCTTCTTCTTCTTCTTCTTCTTCTTCTTCTTCTTCTTCTTCTTCTTCTTCTTCTTCTTCTTCTTCTTCCTCTCTCCTCTCTCCTTCTCCTTCTCCTTCTCCTTCTCCTTCTCCTTCTTCTTCCCTTGCCATTTATGCACTGCCCATATCCAGTGAAGACAGAATGCAATGCTGAACCAGGATCCAATTTTAAAGGAAGTTTGGCATTTGGTAGTTCAGGTGATCTGTACATCATTAATTATATAATATACTATTGCATTTTTGTTGTGGAAGTTGGAGAGAATCTTGTTTGTAGAATATTCTGTGTCACAAGGCAAAGGTTAATGCAAATGGTTTAGATGCATCAAAATCTCTACTCTATAATTTCATAAAATCAGTTCCAAAATGGTTTAACATATCTGTCTTTATATAAATGTACTCCTCAGGTGGTGTCATATATTATGAATCCTTTAATAAAAAACAAGGCAACCTTTTATGGACTTCACAGTTGAGTAGGGTCAGGTCTGGTTGATATTTGGTAAAAGTAAAAGCTGCAAATTAGATTGATGGAAAATTAAAAGATGAAGACAAGACAAGACATTTCTATAGCATTGTAAAGAAAGTATTAAATGATTTGACATGGACCAGTTTTCTCATTTCAAAAGCACATCATTCTATGTATTTCTCAAGTAGGGGTCATCTACAAAATAAGCTAGTTCATTTTTTAATTCTATGTAAACTTTACTACAGTCATTATGAGTCTTTTCCAGAATTCTGTGTGTACGTGTAATGCTCAAACAGATCTCTTTGCTCTTTTGCTTTCCTTTTTTGTAACTAGAGAATTTGACCAGAAATATCCTTGCGCAGGACAAGAAAATAAAAACAAAGCTTGGCAATATGCACATTATTCTTGGAACAGATGGAAATGACTTCATGTACATAGTGATGTATAGAAGTTTAATGGTATGTGGGAATGACCATGAGGGATAAGGAGAAAATATGTTGCCTGGGAAACAATCAGACCAGAGGAAAGAGACTCCTGTTCTTAATGGAGACAGAAATTTAGGAAGGGCTTGCATTAAAGAGCCGAGATGGCGCAGTGGTTAGGTGCAGTACTGCAGGCCACTTCAGCTGATTGTTATCTGCAGTTCAGCGGTTCTAATCTCACCGGCTCAAGGTTGACTCAGCCTTCCATCCTTCCGAGGTGGGTGAAATGAGGACCCAGACTGTGGGGGCGATATGCTGACTCTGTAAACTGCTTAGAGAGGGCTGAAAGCCCTATGAAGTGGTATATAAGTCTAACTGCTATTGCTATTGCTAATTGATCAGTCTGTTAAAAGGGATGGCAGGATTCTTTCAGATTGCAACTTTCTGTTAATGTAGCCTTATAATCAAGTAGACTTAGCTCACTTGGTCATATTTCTTATCAGGCTTACCTAGAAGGGCTGATGAGCAATGACTGACAATAAATATTTAAATCTTCTCATATTTGCTCCATGAACTCACATGAAAAAGTACATATTTGTTTTAACTTATGTGTTTGGCAACATATAACAGGAGATTAGAAATTATCATCTGTACCTATAAACAATTTTTGTAATCATATAAACAATAAAAGATGGACTAGATTTCAAAAGGAAGCAAGCAGCAGAGGTTGTAGCTTCTTGACTGCTAAATGGATAGGAATCTTAAAATTTTACAACCTACAGTGTTGATTACACACACACACACACACACACATTTAAATGACATCTAATATCTTTCAAACCTTTTTGAATATTATTCAGCAGAAGGACAATCCACAGGTAGAAGAAAAGTGAAATAATGTCCTAGTTGGTTAAAAATCAAGAGCAGGTGTCCAGAAGATTAAAAGAAAAGTGCTTAAAAATGAGAAGAGGATTTACTCAGCCTCTCATAAGTAAATTAAATTGGCATAATAGGGATTAATTCCTTAGCTTTTTAGCCCTGAATGAATGAAATCTTGATAAAAATAATAAGGTCCTGGCATAACATTAAAATATTCAGGATGACATTTTTCTAGAATTATTTGTAGGCCAATACTTCTCAAGCCTTTATTTGCAAAGTTGTTCTATCACGTGGGTGTCAAACTTGCCACGTCACATTGCTATTACGTGACGTTTCATGTCATTTTCCCCATTTGCGGAGCTGGGGTAGGCATGGCCTGCGTGTGACGCATCTGGCCCAAGGGCTGCCAGTTTGACACCCCTAGCATTTTTAGTCAGTACCAAAGGAATTTCCAGGCATACTGACAAAAGCAATGTTGCAATGTATGCCCACTACTTTCCTAAATACGTTGTTACTTGCATGCATGCATGCATGCCTGAAAAGGGTGTAGCGTGCAGTGTGATGTTGCAACTCTTGTATCTTTCTGAGGAAACCTTGAGGTCCTATGGACACCAGTGGTCATCCATATTACAAAACCATCCTTCTACTAAAGGATTTCATCTATGGTATTTTTAAAGGATAAAAACACTTCATGGATGGAAGTGCTTCATTGCCTTTTTTAGGATTTTTTAAAAACTTCCCACCCTTATTTACAGCCCTGAGTTTTCCTAGATGTGTCTCATCCAGTGGTGGGATTCTTTTTTTTTTTTACTACCAGTTATGTGGGCCTGGCTTGGTGAGCGTGGTATGGCTTGGTGGGCGAGGCTTGGTGGGTGTGGAAGGGGAAGGTTACTTCAAAATCCCCATTCCCTTCCGATCAGCTGGAACTCAAGAGGAGGAGAATAGATGGGGCGGGGCCAGTCAGAGGTGGTATTTACTGGTTTTCCAAACTACTCAAAAATTCCGCTACTGGTTTTCTAGAACTGGTCAGAATCTGCTTAATACCACCTCTGGTCTCATCCAAGGACTGACCAGCCCTGACTGCATTGTTTGCGGGGGGGGGGGGGGGAATTCCAGAAAAGATCAATTTAGTGTTGTAAACTTCTGAAATGGCAAATACTTAGCTTTATTAAAGATGCTAAAAGTTTATATATTAGAGCAACATTTGAAACATGACTCTGCTTTTCACTAAGAATGGCCAAAACCTTTAAATTAGAAATGAGACGTATGACTTTACTCCCCCTATTCATCATACCAAAATATACTGCAATATTGCAAACATGTTCCACTGGTATATTTTGAGATGATACTGGAAAACAAATTTGCTAATATTTCTTTGGTTGCTATGAACCCTTTATCTCTATATCTCTGTTGATAGGTTGTAACTTCTCTCTCTCAGCTGGGATCCCAGCTAGTGATCAGCTCTCACAGGGCAGTTTCTCTGTGTCTTTATCCAGATTACATCTGAGATTAACTAGCACAGTGACACTGTTCTAAATTTGAAATGTAGGTAATAAAGTCTTGGTAATTTGATAAGAGAAGGAGAATTTCTTATCAGGATTAGATAGGAAACTATGTGTCAGGAAAAAAAGAGATTACTTTCCTTTCTCAGCATCTGGTCTAGCCTTGGGAAATTCCTTTTCTCTGCAGCAAATGTTGTAAAGCTCTGTGAAATTTGATTTAGTTCTGCCTCTAATCTTCAATTTAGTTTTCATTTTATAATTCTACCCCTTTGGGTTTCCTTACCTTGGAGATAACTGCACCGTTAGGCAGCATATTCTACATACATATGATTAGCTGTAATAAAATATATGTTTTATTTTATCTTTGTAAATTACTTTTACGGTCAGTCTGATTTAACATTGTTTACTGAATAAACTAGTTATTGTTTTATTGTTGTAATGACATGTAAACAAGATGTTCTTTAAGGAGAAGAAAGTGTAATTTCTAGACTTGGACAAATTATTCCAAAGCTTGCAATGAAACCAGCTGTTTGGCTTAAGTAAAAATGTCATTTTCAGTTACTTGTTTATACCTGTTCCAAATGTAAGGTTATGGGCTATCTGAAAAATAGCAGTGAAAAGTATGTTATTTGACAATTTGTTTTCTGATTTACTGATGATCAGATGTAAACTATATGTTTTGCTTCTGAAGCTTTTTTATATAATATAGTGCTAAGATTGACTTATTCATTAGGCACAATAGGCCTAAGGCTCATGAAAATGTTTACTCACTTTTTAAATAGGGAAGAAAGAAATGAAATAGAAGTTATTTTTATGCCTTTTAATAAATAATTTATTCCCATGCCTTTTAATTAAAAAACCACCAACGAAACACAAACGCTTAGAACATGAAACCAATTATCTTCTTTGTAACCTATAGGTACAAGGTGGATACTAAAATTTAGTAACTTCAATGATTTTGGGCAAACAGAATAATCACTTGTGGGTTAATTATTATTATAAAATGCATATATTATTTACTGTTCCCCATTTCTCTGTAAAATATAAAAGAAGTAGAGTACTATGCAAAATATTTTTAATACTATTGTTTTCACTTAAGGAAGATCTACAACAGCAAAAGTGCCTAAGACTTACAAAGATCATAATTGATAATAATAATACAAAAGTCTTGATTAGTGCTATGTGTATATTACTGAAAAAAATAAGCCTTCCTGTAACAGGAACTATATTAATGAAAAACATCAAAAACACTATCAGTCTGTCCACCCCAAATCAAAGCCTTCCATCCAGGAAACCATGTGATCTATAATTCTAACATTCTAGATGAGAAATAAGAATTTCATCATCTATCCAGTTCTTCTGAACTTAGTTCAACCTTCTAGTTGTATTTCCCTTGCATTCAGGATAACAAAGGTTTGTGAGTGATTTGGAATTTTCTTGTTTTGAACATCAATACTTTTGCACAATGATTTGTACTAGAGATGGGGAAACCTATGACCTGAAGGCTGAACTTGGTTTTCCAGACTTCCTATGAAAACCTTACTTGGGCAGTTGCTGTTTCAAGAAGCTGAAATAAATAGTGCTTCTCTGGGTCTTCATTCACATTTCTCTAGGAAAACAAACAGGCAATCAAAGCCTGAGAGGGAGTGAATACGAATGTGACGTAAGTTTAGGTAAGAAGCCTATAAGATGGGTGATGATTTTGCCCATCTCTAAACCCATCTTCATCTTTTTCTCTTCTTCTTTGTCTTTGTTTTATACCATTCTACTCTATTATATAGGTATTCCTCGACTTACAACAGTTCATTTAGTGACCATTCAAAGTTATAGTGGCACTGAAAAAGTGATATAGGACCACTGTTCACACTTACCACTGTTGTAGCATCCCCATGGTCACGTAATAAAATTTAATTGCTTGGTAACTTATTCTTATTTATGATGGTTGCAGTATCATGATGCGATCATATCATCACTTTTTGCCACCTTCCAGCAAGCAGTCAATGGGAAAGCCAGGTTCAGTTAACAACCATGTTACTAATTTAACTACTGTAGTGATTTATTTAACAAGTGTGGCAAGAAAGTATGTAAAACGAGACAAAATTCACTTAACAACTATCTGGCTTATCAACAGAAATTTTGGGCATAACTTGAAGTTGAAGATTATCTGTAAGCAAAAATTGTGGGAATTGTTACAACTGATACATATAAGTTTGGAAAGAATGTACTAAAGGATCTTTATATTTTGTTTTTACATATAGTAAAAGATAATTTTATGACATATAAATAAGCTTAACTTTTTTCTTTCTGCGGTGCTTAGTTATAGGGAAAAGAAAACCCTAGCATCAGGGGAGATTTTTCCCCGAGCTGGTGTGCTGAGGGAGAATTTGATTGCAATTGACCAGTCAACTTCTATATTGCTGTTTAATTAAAGGAGGCTGGGGTGGCATTTAATATTTTTTTATACAATGGTGAGATTCATAGTTGAGCAAACTTGTGTTACTCGTATAGATGTAACCAAAATTGTGTGTTTTTGTATTTTTTTCTATTTGATAGAGAGTGAATATAGGGATTTATTTTTAAAATAAAAATCTGTAAGTTAAGTTATCATTGCTAATGGATCATGAATTAATTTCCATAAATTGTGGGAAACCATGTGTGAAAGGGATCTGGTGAGATCATAAAATAGATTTGAGAGTTGAATGCCTATCCCTGAATTAACCCAAGACTTTGATGCCTCGCCTTTAGAATAGATATTGTTGAGTTCATTTCAAATTTCAGTTGTAATTTAACAAGTCTATAGGAACACTTGCACCTTTTTCTTTGTTAATTATTTACTTTTATAGTACTAAACATGCTATACAGTTATGTGTTTACGTGCTCAGGATGAAGTTGGCTATCTAAGGGAAGGACATTTTCTACCCAATGAAAGTAGAATTTATTGAAGAGAATTTAAGCAGATTAGAGCCAACACTTTATTGGATTAGCCTCTTTGTTTTAAGAATATTTGCTGTTTTTCTAGAGAAGAAAAATCTATGACATATTTTTAAAAAGGAATTTATCTATGGTAGTATAAACCTTAAGTTATTTGAGGGACCATCTCTGGCTGGTCACAACCACTCGACCCCACTAGAGTACTGAGGCATGGAATGTTGCAGGTCCCGTCCCTTAAGAAAATACATATGGCGGGACCCAGAAGAAGGGCCTTCTCCATAGTGGCTCCCTCCTCCTGGAACATCATCCCTCTAGAAATTATACTGGTCCCCACTCCAGCACTCTTTCAGAAGGCTCTGAAGATGTGGTTTTGCCAGCAGGTGTGGGGAAGCCAGACTGGGATGGAACTCATTAAATGGTTGATTTCAATATGTGTTGTTAAGGGGTGGGGTGGGTTTTTATTTTATTATTATTTTGTTATTTTTCCTTTTTTTATTTTTATTTTTCTACATTTTTAAAATTATCTGTAAGCCACCTAGAGTCACTGTGAGTGAATAGGCAACCATATAAAATATCCCAATAAAATAAAATAGAAATTTAACCTATTTTAATATCACTAATATTTTAGTGAGGGCTGAGGATTATGCTCAATTCTTGGCGGACAAAGTAGCTCGGTTGCGATCGGACTTGGACTCCACCGCAGTAGATCCAGCTGAGACACAGGAGGATCATTTGCCACATCAGTTCTGGGTTGAGTTCCAGGAAGTTGCCTCTGGGGATGTGGACAAGGCCATCCGAGCTGTAAGTGCCTCCACTTGTATTCTGGACCCGTGTCCCTCCTGGCTGGTGGCTAACAGCAGGGAGGTGACACATGGCTGGATCCAGGCGGTTGTCACCGCCTCTCTTCGGGAGGGGCACTTCCCCGCCGTACTCAAAACGGCGGTGGTGAGACCCCTCCTAAAGAAACCATCGTTAGATCCAGCCATCTTAAACAACTTTCGTCCTGTCTCCAACCTTCCCTTTATCGGGAAGGTTGTTGAGAAAGTGGTGGCCTTTCAGCTTCGACGGGCCTTGGAGGAAGCTAGCTATCTTGACCCCTTCCAGTCCGGCTTCAGACCTGGTTACAGCACAGAAACCGCTTTGGTCGCATTGACCGATGATCTCTGGAGGGCCAGAGATGGAGGCTATGCGTCCATCCTGGTTCTCCTTGACCTCTCAGCGGCTTTCGATACCATCGACCATGGTATCCTTCTGCGACGACTGCGGGAGGTGGGAGTGGGAGGCACTGTTTTGCGGTGGTTCTCCTCTTACCTCTCGGACAGGTCGCAGTCGGTGTTAGTGGGGGGGCAGAGATCGTCCCTGAGGCCCCTAACATGTGGAGTACCTCAGGGTTCGGTCCTATCCCCCCTACTATTTAACATATACATGAAACCGCTGGGCGAGATCATTCGGAGGCACGGGATAAAATACCATCAATATGCGGACGATACACAATTGTATCTGTCCGCCCCGTGCCAACTCAATGAAGCGGTGGACGTGATGAACCGGGGTCTGGAGGCCGTTAAGGACTGGATGAGTGCTAACAAACTGGTGCTCAACCCGGATAAGACCGAGTGGCTGTTGTGTTTCCCCCCCAATAATTTGGCTAATACACCAACGCTTAGGCTGGGGGGTCAAATTTTATACCCCTCAGATAGGGTCCGCAACTTAGGAGTCCTCCTGGATCCACAGCTGACTTTTGACCACCAGCTGTCAGCTGTGACCAGGGGGGCATTTGCCCAGGTTCGCCTGGTCCGCCAGTTGCGGCCCTACCTAGATCGGGGGGCCCTCACAACAGTCACTCGAGCCCTTGTGATCTCTAGACTGGAATACTGCAATGGGCTCTACATGGGGTTGCCCCTGAAGTGCATCCGGCGACTACAGCTAGTCCAAAATGCAGCCGCGCGAGTGATAGTGGGCGCACCTCGGTTCGCCCACGTTACACCTGTCCTCCGCGAGCTGCACTGGGTGCCTGTGGGTCTCCGGGTGCGCTTCAGGATAATGATGACCATCTTTAAAGCACTCCATGGTAGTGGATCTAGGTACTTGAGAGACCGCCTTCTGCCGATTACCTCCCTAAATCGACCAATCAGATCGCACAGACTGGGCCTCCTCCGAATTCCATCTGCCAGTCAATGTCGACTGGCGACCACACGGAGGAGAGCCTTTTCTGTTGCTGCCCCGACCCTATGGAACGAGCTCCCCATGGAGATCCGCACCCTCACCACGACCCAGACCTTCCGCGCAGCCCTCAAGATCTGGCTCTCCCAGCAGGCCTGGGGATAGGCTTCCAATTACCCGCCCGAGTGTTTGATTGCTGAATGAAAGCTGTGTTTTATTATTTTTCTTTTGTTCACAAAGTGTTTGTTTTGACCTTGCACTTCCCCTCCCCTGTGGTTGTAAGCCGCCCTGAGTCCCCTCAGGGAAAAGGGCGGCATATAAATCCCAATAAACCTAAACCTAAACCTAATTTACAGTCTTTTGTAAAGACTGAAGAAAGCTGGGAAGTTCAGAAATCATTGAACAAACTGTGCATTGGTACAACAAACCCAAAAACACTCTGAACAAACGGGACTTTCTGTTAGCTTTTTCCGTTTATGATTGTGGTGACATGCAGACAACAACATATATTTACACCTGCTCTTTATGTCCTGATCAGTGTACACTTGAGGACCTCAGAGCAACACAACAGAGTGCAATTAATGTTGCTAGTTTCTGGGCAAGATCTGTTTAATTTGCACATACTTTAATCTTGCATTTTATATATTAAGTTTTATATCATGTACTATGTCTCATATTAATCTTGATGCTTCTGAAATGAATAAACAAACATTGACAGTCTTGGGTTAGACTCAAGCTTAGTCATATTTAGAAGAAGGAATGGATTTTGGGTTGATCATGATCCACTAAAGTCTCTCTCATTTGCACTTACTCTCATCCTGATTCTGGAATATAAATTGCATGTTTGTCAAGATGAAAATTCTATAGAAATGTAAAACCTTCCAGTTGTACTCATTATTATTATGCTTGATTATCATGACTTTGAAGTAATATACAGTATTATCCATATATTGCAAGGTGAGGTTAGTTGAAACTGTGGTCGAAACAAGCTTCTTATAAGCTTAAGATGTGAATCAGAAATTTCAGCTCATGATTGTTAATATACTATGCTGTTTTATAAGAAAAGCACAGGCAATTTTCTAAGTCCCTGCCTACCACTGATGATTAAAGAAAATGTATAGATCTAAAATTCCCATTGTCTAGCTTTGACCTGAGAACTACATTTAAAGTCAAAACAAAACCAGTTTGGGCAACCCAAATCCCCTTTGGCATCGTGACAGTCCTAGCAAGTGGGAGTGGCATTGTCTAAACTGTAAAGGAAATTTCCACTGGTAATGATCCAAAAGCTTGGTATAGTATTACCAACCTCAGCCTTACTCATTGCTATGTAATGATTTCACAAGAAATTGATTGCAACATTGCTTTACAGTAAAGCTCCGAGTCTTTGACTATTTTCAGCAATTCTCCATTAGATCTAGAGGAGTTTTAACAAAAGGCCTCGGCCTACTTTTTTCAGTGGTCCTTTAAATAGCAATAGCAATAGTAGTTAGACTTATATACCGCTTCTTAGGGCTTTCAGCCCTCTCTAAGCGGTTTACAGAGTCAGCATATTGCCCCCAACAACAATCCGGGTCCTCATTTTACCCATGTCAGAAGGATGGAAGGCTGAGTCAACCCTGAGCCAGTGAGATTTGAACTGCAGAACTGCAGTCAGCTGAAGTAGCCTGCAGTGCTGCATTTAACCACTGCGCCACCTCGGCTCTGGGTAATGGGGGATCCTTCCTAACAGGCCTGGTGTTGTTGTTAGTGCATAAGTGGGACAGTGTTCCTGCTGTACTTGGGTTAGGCATATTGCAATGTTAAAAATCCTTAAGAGGTACCTACATTCAGTGTGGGTAAAACCTTCTGAACAAAATAATGGCATGACTTGTTCCTTAGATAGATAGATTATATAGATGATAGATGATAGATAGATAGATAGATAGATAGATAGATAGATAGATAGATAGATAGATAGATAGATAGATAGATGGTAGATAGAAAAAGATGATAGGAAGCTGGGTAGATATAGAGAAAGATAGAGATAGAGAAAGGGGGGAGTGGATAGATAGATAGCACATTCCTCTTCCTTACTGTTTTCTTTTTTATGTGTCCTGATTTCTATACATTTATTACAAACATGAGTTTTTAAGCCAATCTTCTTTTTGTTTTTTCCCCCAAAAGATTCTAAATACTGGCATGTTAACATTAGAAAACCAGAATGTCTCTTAAGGATGAACTTAAAATGAAAGAGGGTTTTTTTTATTACAATGAGTTAACCACCTCAGAATAGAGGTGCTACGACCAGTCTGTCATATACAGTAGTATAGTTTATAAAGCATGTTTAAGCCTCAATTTTTCTTTGTTGTTTCCACTTTTTGACAGGTTGAATTCTGATTCCTGAGGAAACAGAAGTATCTTCCCTGCCAGTTAACCTCAATATCCTCATGCAAATCCATTTCCTCATCCCCTTCCGTCTAAACGGATGACATCGACTCCATCATAGCTCGAGTTTTTGATTTCCAATTTCAGAAGATGGGCTCGTTCCGAAAGCCCCGGCCACGTTTCATGAGCTCCCCAGTGCTGAGTGATTTGCCACGATTCTTGGCAGCTCGGCAATCTCTACAGTTCAGATCAAACTCTGCCTGGAACAGGTGAGAAGCATCCTGTGAATATATATTTGATGCCTTGAGACTTGGATTTAGAGGGTAAAAAGTTGCTTCAGAGTGTGCAAGGTCTCTCGCATGGTAATTCCATAAAGCAGTGAGGTGTCTCTCAGGGATGATGTGGTTGTACATTATAGCCACAGCATATCTTGAGAAAAGATGCATTTAGTATAAGGAATTGTCCACAGGGAGGATGCGTGCACTCAATAAAACATTTTTCCTCTTGTACCCAAAATATTTCGGAGCTCTTTTATACCTTATAATGTTCTTCTTCGGGCATTACTGGATTTCTCTATGTGTTTGAATTCAAAAACTATCTGTGCAATTCTTTGGATTTCTCACTAATTGTATGTATATTCTGGGAGGAGATCATTTTTCCTCTTTGGTGTGCAAAGGAAAAGATTTTGGATCAAATCTGGTTTAAACTTCTCCAGAATGCCTCAAGAGGATGAGTGAATAAACTTGAGTTATCTGTCTGGTTTTGTGAGATAACATGTTGTGAGAACTTGACAATACCCTGGCAGGGATTTTTTCACACCAGAGAGATTTCTGTGTAGGTGTGTCTGGGTGATTTTAAAGTGTGGTTACAAAAAATGTCTTGGCGTATGTATTGAAAATGATTTTATGGCTACAGTTAATTCTACTTTTATTGCTTGGTTAACTTGTCAAGTTATTATTTAAAGTTATTTTAAGTTATTATTTAAAATTATGCTAAGAAGAAAAAGTTCCAAACATAATTTGTTGATTCAGATGAATGGTTACCAGTGTAGTGGTTTAGAGAGAAAAAAAGTGAGCTCCCTCAAGGGCATTTCTCATAGTATCAAACTGTGACTCTATGCTGTACTAGTAGCCCACTTATGGCCACAATTGGTCCCAGAATCTTAATCATTAAATAAAATGGTAATTAAGCAAGATGTCATTTCATTCAATGACTGCAGTCCCAGCTCTTCCAGTTGTGAGTGTTAAGCACCTTTGCAGGCTGTTAAGTAGAATGCTGGGGAAAAGGTCTGGGCCTCCCATTACACAGGGAAACCCAGACCCTCTCGCTACCCCACCATGCCCAGGTCTATTTACTTTTGCATTCTGCAGTTGCTGGTCCCCATTCTTGAGGTGGTTCAGAAGGCTCCTTCTCCAAAACCCCTAGTTTGGAGAAGGGGCCTTCCAAATGATTGTGAAAACAAAGGCATTTGCTGACTTTTTTTTTTTTTTTTTTTGCCAGATACGAGATTTGTTCCTTCAATGCATGCATGGATTTTCCATTGCTGAATAGAGGGAAGGGGAAATTCCTTGGTGCACTGGGGGAATGAACCTAAAATGCTCCACCACCACCACCCCTGCATGCCCTTCCCTGCTGGCTTTCCCATTGACTTTCTGGGGAAGCCAACAGAGAAAATTGCAAATGGCAATCACATGACGACAAGGCAATTGACATATGTTTGCAAATGCAAATGTTTTACCAAAAGCCTGAAATGCAATCATGTGACTGCAGGCAAAGGGGACAGCACGACCATTTTCTAAGCCATCATAAATGCAGTTATTAAACTACCGTAAATTGAGGACTACCTCTGTGAATTATCACGAGATCAGTAACTAGAAGCACAGCCCTATTTAAATGCCTGCAGTTAATGGTGCAGAGAGCATTTACAAATTGTTGCAGACAGCAATGATTGATTCTACTTTCGTCTCCCTCTCAAGTCCACATGGTGCTAGCTGAGAACTGTGATTGGCTTGAAAGTGGATAGTTTGTACAAATATATTTATATATAGCTGTATTATGAAGGAACTAGTAAAAATGTCCTTATTTTCTTGAATTCTGTTATCTTGGCAAACATTTTTTCATGTTTTATGGGGGGAGGGGGAGGCTGGGTTAATTCAGAGACTGTTCCACACTAATTTGGCCATGCAGTCCTACAGAGATAAGTTTTTGCATCTTGTGAAACATGCACAACACTTTGGTTCTTCTTCCTTTCTTTTATAAGAAAGTATTCTTTTGTGGTTTGCAATGAAGCAAACTCTGTTTAATCACTGGCCTTTGTGTATGCCTGAAAAAGTCAGAATACTCAATGGCCAAAATTTCCAGAGTTGCTTTTTGTTTCCAAAAAAGATGATGCAATAGTCATGCCAGTGCTCTAAATAAGAGCTGCATAAGGGCAGAAGGAAACAGCGGTGCACTTAATTTTGGCTAGCACCTGCCTGTATTAGTCTCTAGATATCTGTATAATTATATTTCTCTCCACAGCCGTGGGCAAAGGAGCCTAATGATTCCATGGGGAGTGGAATGCAGAAGTCATTTAGGGGCAATTAATCTCCTTCTCTACTCTCCGATATATTTACACGGTTTTTGACTGCAGTTTCATTGCTTTGTGTAAATCAGGCAATGACATTCATTATTTATGACTCCCCTAACCTTCTCCTTCTGTTTGGCAGCGTTCAAACAGCAGTGATCAATGTCTTCAAAGGGGGAGGCTTGCAAAACAATGAACTCTACATCCTCAACGAAAATGTCAGGTATGTGGATTTAACTGAACTTGATTCAACAGCCATCCCAGGTCAGGGCAAAAGTAATGCCAAGAGCTTTGTGCTGTGGCAGTAACTGGGATTCCCAATATGCTTCTTTTAATGGCACAGGAAAGGAGACTGAACTATGGACTTTTTATGATGCTACAGCAGTGCAGAAATTCACAACAGAAAAAAAGGTCATATATCAATGATTTTACATGGGAAGCAGGAGAATGGAATTAGGTCCTTCTTCCTCTTATTACCAGGGGATTTCTTGCAGTAGCAGTGGCAGTAATGGATGGTTGAGATCAGAATTTGGCCCGGTTCCTCTTCCAGAAAATTATTTACATCTCAGGGCTCTCGGCATCATCGCCTCACAGGGTGAGGAGGGAATGCTAGGGGAGAGCTGTGCAGTGGCTGGCACTGCTCCTGCTTCTTGGGGACCCCTGTGTAACCCCAGGGCCAATCTGGCTGCATTGGATGCTGATCCTGGGTGTGCTTTCCACAAGGAGAGCGGTCCTTGCCTGGGTTGGGGGGGGGGGGCTGTCAAGCTTGCTATCCTCCATCCCTGGCCTCTACTTTACCATTTTCCCGAAAATAAGAGCTCCTCAGATAATAAGCTCAATTGGGCTTTTGATTGCATGCACCTTCCCCCCAAAATAAACCCTCCCCCAAAATATTGCAACATAGCAGCAGCCATGAGGTGACCACGCTCACCGCCTCCTGCGCCTCAAAATAATAAGATCTCCCTGAAAATAAGGCCAAGCACTTATTTTGGAGGTCAAAAGAAAATAAGACCCTGACTTATTTTGGAGGAAACTGTACATGCCACAATTATAATTAAGAAATGGCTATCACAAAGGGTGTCTTTTCAGCTATCACCTGTAAGAATGGCTTATTGGTGGCTGGTTGAGTTGTTGTTAATGTGGTAGTTACACATGCTTCATATTTTTAGCGGACAGAGCAATGATGCTATGTGATGGAGCCATTTGCATGTAAGCAGGGCTGAGATTGTTTTCTTTTGAATTTTTGCAAAGAGTTTGAGGAGTTTTCCCTATCACTATTATTCTGCAATAATATATGTGGGGTCAGATATGAGTAAAATTTGCACTTTGTGGTGCAAAGATTTAATTGAGGGTGAGAAAAGTTCTGTTTGATTTTCTCTGAGTTGGTTGAGTTGACTGAGGTGCTGCATGAATGCTGCTGCTTTATAAGGTGATGCTTTAAAGGAGTGGCATCATAGAAAAGAACTATGGGTTTCCTCCTCAGACAGGTTTTTGTCTCTATGCCCCTGCTTTTTCTTTAAAAAAAACCTATGAGGTATTACTGATGCAACGTGCTCTACATGGGGCAGCCCTTGAAGAGCATTCGGCGACTTCAGCTTGTCCAGAATGCAGCCGCGCGAGCGATTGTGGGTGCACCTCGGTTCACCCACGTAACACCTATCCTCCGCGAGCTGCACTGGCTGCCTATTGGTCTCCGGATACGCTTCAAGGTGCTAGTCATCACTTATAAAGCCCTTCATGGTATTGGACCTGGGTACTTGAGAGACCGCCTGCTGCCAATTACCTCCACCAGACCGATTAGATCCCACAGATTAGGCCTCCTCCGAATTCCATCCGCCGGCCAGTGTCAACTGGCGACTACCCGGAGGAGAGCCTTCTCTGTGGCTGCTCCGACCCTCTGGAACGAACTCCCCGTGGAGATTCGCACCCTCACCACCCTCCAGGCCTTCCGCAAAGCCCTTAAAACCTGGCTGTTCCGACAGGCCTGGGGCTAAAGAATCGTGCCCCTATCTCGAATGGTATGATTGTTGCGCTTTTAAATTATGTATTGTTTTATGTTGTCAAATTGTTTGTATCCCCCCTTCCCTTGTTTTGAGCTGTGAGCCGCCCTGAGTCCCCCTCGGGGGAAAAGGGCGGCATACAAATGAAATAAACAGTTAAACAGTTAAACATCTGCTTTGATGTTTGGTGTTTTTGGAAGTGGGATGCAGTAGGTCTGCTCTTCGAAATCTGAATGGAATCATATTTAGGTACTGAATTTGTGTATATGAAAGAGAGGAGGTGAAAAAGAATACGTGTCAGAGAGATCACTAGGTGTAGAATATTGCAGATTTCAATGTTCAGTTGGGAATATCTTTGCAAGTCACAAAAGTTTGTATAATGATGAAAACAGGCACTGATCATGCAATGAATTTATTGGAATGGTTTGGTCAGATATATGAGCACAAAAAACATTCATGTCTTGATGGAGCCTATTTGGTGTAGTGGTTAAGGCACCAGATTAGAAAGCAGGAGACCATGAGTTCTTCATGCCTTAACACAAAGCCAGTTGGATGATCTTGAGCCTTAGCACAAAGCCAGCTGGGTGACCTTGAGCCACTCATTTTCTCTCAGCCCTAATGGCAAACCCCTTTTGAAAACCTTGCCAAGAATACCACAGGGACTTGTCCAAGTAGTCATCAAGAGTCAACAATGACTTTAAGGCACCAAAAAACAAAAAACAAAGGCATGGCAATAGGTAAGAATTTTCTCTAGGAAATGGAAACAAACATTAATTTGATTATAGCTTCAGATTTGATAAACACATAGAATGGTCTCCCCCGCAACCCCCACACACTTCATGGCCTTTCTTCCTTCCACTTCGTGAACTTGTTTAAACATTGACAATGCCAAGAAAGCTAAAATGTTTCGACAAAAGTTTATCAGTATCCTCCATGCTTCTGATTGATACTGTATGTACCCAGTGAGTTAATTAAAAACAGCTCTAACATTTTTTCCAGTAGCAGAGATTTATGTGACTGATTTAAAAACATCTGTTTAAAGCATGCAGTTTTGGCCATAAGATCTTGCATTGAAAACAAAAATGAAGCCTTCATAAAGGTTTTTGTTTGCTTTTTGTATCATCTCGGTAAGATACAATTCTTCATGCTCTGACAAATGGTTTTATAAGTTTCTGAAATCATACCCCCCCCCCCTTCATGCTTAAGAATAAAAATCTTACTGCTTTAATGCATACTTTAAATAAGAGACTTGGAAAGGAAAGTTGTTGCTAACAGCAGTACATTCATTTTGTTCTTTGTGAAGGCAGCATTTGTTTCTCCAGCTATGCAACTGCCTTCCATGTATATAAGCAAATGCATATAACTAGCTTGCTTGTGTATAACAAGAAGGGACAGAAATTTCAATTGGATCAATCAGCTGTCAACAAAACCACCAATTACACCTCTTCTATCATAATTTCTAGAAGGATAAATGGATTGGCACATCACAGCAAATTTGTGTATTTCATTTGAAAGACAAATGAATTTTGTTATGTGGATTAAAGTTCACTTGATGCATGAACTAAATTGGGCTCCAGATCACAAAATCCTTCGACTAATAAAGCTTACTTTGCAAGGATGCCTGATTAGGTTTGTTCAGCGGATTGGTTAATTGCTGGAGTGAGAAAATGAATAGCAAACGTATTGGGTGAATGCCTGGAAGGTTTTGATCATACAGGATTAGGGAAGGAATTGGTGGTTTTAGTTTACATAAGCTCAGAAAGCAAATTTGTTAGTCCAGTGAATGGGATAATTTAAAAAGGAGGAAAGAAATAACATTGGTGAAGAATGGCTGCCCATAATTTGAGAAGCACTATGGGGTTGAAATTGAGGACAGGAATTCAGAATTCTTACAAATCTCATGTATTGAATTAATGTTGGTACTATAAATTACTGGGTGCAGCAAGGAGAAAAGTGATGCCTCAGAGTCTCAGCTTCATGACAAACTGTAACAGGGAGGTTTTGCCATAATAGCAACATCCTACTGCAAAATGATTTTTAAATTATTATTTAGAAGTCACAGACAGGGTTTAGTTGAAAGTTCCATGGGGTTCATCCTGTCCTTTATTTTCAGGTATTCAAAACCAGCTATACCTCAATTCTGCTTGAAAAGATTCAGATTTAAAAAGCAATATTATAGTGATTTACTTGAGGATAAAGTGTTGAAATTGGAATTGTATAATGTTTGTCATTGATCAGAAAATGACAGGGGTTTTCTGTACTGGAAAGTTGCTGAAAATGTTTCTCTTCTAGCATGGTGACTGGACCTAGTCTTAACAGATTTTTGTAAGGTTTGAAATTCTTTCTTCATGATTATTAGGCATTAAATGCATGTGGGATAGGACATCAAAGCATTACGAGTTAACCTGAATGGAAAGAGTAGAAATCTTGGTTTTGCTTTCCAGCCCACTCAAAAATAATATCTAGGAATGTAGGAGATAGCCAAATCAGATCTTGCCTTCTTTAGAAATTGAACTTGTTCTTCCTTAACAGGAATTAAGTATGAAGACTCAGGTCTTTTGATCAAGTTCTTACTATCAAGTTTGTCTCATACAAATAAGTATTTCTAATCCAGATAGTTAACATGCTACAACAAATGCATTGTCAGAATGTGATTCTAAATGATTCATGCAAGTGTGGGATAAATGACATTAAAAACGTACGAAGCCGGCTTTGAATGTAATTTCATACCAGCTAACAGTTTGGTGTTCCACAATTTAGGATTCTTTGAATGAAAGAAATAAAATTAAACAATACATAAAAGTCAAAGTATCTTCTTAGTCACCTCTGCATTGTAGAGTTCAGTAAATGTCTTTTTTTATTACTATTTTCTGGAAGTGTTTTCATGATAAGTGATCCATTTCTTTCCAGGCAGTTGTTGAAGAGTGAGCTTGGATCCTTCATCACAGACTATTTTCAGGTAACATTTAGTCCTTAAGTGGATAGATGAAACAATGAAATTGGACTATCTTTTGGTTAAGTCTTTATGCTGGATTTCCTTTTTCTTCTCCTTTTTAAGTAGCTGCAAGTTCTTGGATTTTGAATACAAAAGCTAGAAAGTGTTTTGGACAACATAGCATGATAGCAAAGGCTAAATCAAAACTGGACAACCTTATTCGCAGAACTATAAATTGATAAAAGTTAGTACTTATTTTCTTAAAACGGTAGGAGTGTACTACATAAAAATGCCCCATTTAAGGTTAATACTATGAGGATGATTCTTTTTCTTTAAAAACTCTTGAACAATTGGAAAGTAGGTTTCAGAAAAAGGTTCACAACTAGGGATTTTTCTCTGCTTCTGTCCTCAAAACCCCCTCTTTGCCCCCAGTAGACAGGATTATGTGTTGCTTAAATTACAATGCTTACAACTCATGTTTCTCTTCTCCACATTCCTTTCATCATTCTCATTGCAAAACTTATAAGTGGAAATGTACTTATGAACATTTGGGATAAATAATATACCAAGATCTTTTTAGACAATGGCTATTAATCCAAGATTACCAGGTTCCCCTAGACCCCCAACCTTTTGGGCACCAGGGACCGGTTCCATGGAGAGAGGCTTCCCTGCAGACCAGAGGGGACATGGTTTCGTGTAGTGCCTTCATCCCGCATACGAGTCTTCACTTTATTGCATGGTTCAGTTGCTGGTATACTGTGCACTGGTGCCGGTGTATGGATCCAAGTTAAGGATCTCTGTCCTAGAGGACTCTGGAGCACCCTTAAACATTATAAAATCAAAAAGAATAAAGAGATTTGATAATAAGGCATCTTGTAGAAGTTTCCACAATCACAGTCTTTGAAGATATTCCACTTTTCAATAAATGTTCAACTCACGGTTTCATATTTCCTAATCAGAAATTCTTTATGTGGTCTCTTGTACCACAGGGTTAATGGATTTCTCCATATTGATTTAAGATGACATCAGTGGTCACTGAGAAGAGACTATCCTTAAGAATAGCTTCCTTTGTTGAGTTTTCCTCCCTAGGAATTCATGCTATGATACTTAGCCCTTCCCCACCTTTTTGGAAAAAGCTACCTAAGCAATGACATAAGATGTACAGTGCAAATACCCATTCTTAGCACTTAAATGTGGAATGCATATTAGATAAGCTGTCAACCCACATAGTTCCAGCATGCAGTAAAATATGTTGTGGTTGTGGTTTTGAAACACATGAACAGAAATCTCATTTAATAAGCCTTTCAGGGAATGTAGCATTGCTTTTTGAAATCTGAATAGTATGCAGAGCAACAATAATTCAAACACTGGAGGTGAGGAAATGCATGAGTCAGAGTGAAATTGTTATTTACCTTTTAACTGATAAACAGCCCTCAAAGCTCTTAAATTTAACCAGTTTGGTCCTGTTATCTACAAGAATGCAAAAAAAAAGTATGTACCCAAATTCATGGCTATTGTTACTGTAGAAAGCAGCCTCATTAGTGAAAATGAAACCTATGAAACCAAATTATGAATAGGATGTTTTTTCATCCACCTCTATATTGGGGACCTTTTAGATTTCCCAGAAGTAGCCACAAGGATTTCTAAAAAGGCAGACCAACTTATAATGTATTCTTTATCCTCAATTCAGTGTATACTATTATAATGCATTTCTTGTAACAGCAATAACCTATGCAATATTGGCTCAAAGATTAAATTTAAATTTATATAGTTTCTGCAATGTGTATGTATATATGTATGTACACACACACACACACACACACACACAAATTGGCACAAAGTTTTCACGCACAGATATACTGAATTTTCATAAATTTTATCCTTTCTTGTTCCAGGAACAGAAAAAAAAAACCTATAAAATTCATAAACTTACCAAGCTTCCTGCATGCTAAGCATGAAATAAAAATAACTGGAAATTGTAATTCCAGGTAATATCTTATAGTGTGCTATTTTGTAACACAAATTTAAACCAGTCCTATTCAGGCCAGGTGAATGTCATGATAGCAAATTAATAACTGAATGTTTTAATAGATTGATTAGTGAGAGCCAACTTTAACTGGCAAGATTGTAGGTTACAAACACTTGTTAGTAATTGATTCTAGTGCATGTAATGGCATTTAAGGGATAAGAAAAAAACAAATTATTTCTCCCAATTATTTGTTGTTGTAATTTAGGTTCTGCTTATTTCTAGATTTTTTTTAAAAGTCATTTAAAACAATAATAGAATAAAGACTGAACAATAAATTAGCATTATTGAAAATCATGGCTTATGATGAATGCATGCTGGTGAATTTCATCTTATTCACTATTCCTGCTAGCTTTAATTGTTAAATAAATCTGGAATGATTTATTGGCATATAAATTGTACTAGAGATGTTTGGCTGTTGCTCTCCATGCAAGCCATAATTTCTAAATGAGAAAGGAACCATGGTTTACAATTCTGGCTTGTAAGCATTGAGATAAAGCCAACATTTCTGATGATGGCAACGTGCCAAAGGGATGGGATTTGTTTGACCTCTTGTATAATTGTGAGGAATGAAACATAACTAATGAGCCAGGTATATCAACAGCTCAATTACAGTGAGGATTCTCCAGAATTCTGGTTCATTCTATGTGAAAATGGCCAATGTTTAGAAATATTATTAGTTCTTTTTTCAGCATAAAAATAATGGAATTTGGCCAATAGAGATAGGCTGAAGATTCAGTCCATTCAACCCTAATATTTCCCCCTACACTCTCTGGGAACAAAGAGTACACAATCTAGATCATACACAAATATAATAGGTCTAATGAAAAGATGGAACTTGACCTCAGATAGCAGTAAAATTGACTGAAATTGTGGAATGTTAGGCAATGTGAAATGGTGTAAGAATAAACCATGGAATATGGTTATAAGAATGAATGGGCATAAGTTGAAGCTTTTGCAGATAACAGAAGTAGAATGTAAGTTTGGAGTTGCAGCCATCACAGTTTACTTAAAATTCTTGGTTCATGGTTTGATTTTGGCTCATAATGACTAAATATAGTTTGCTATAATGTTTGAACTGAACTGTTTATTTGGGGATTTGATAACTTTGTACAAAAAATACAAAAGCAATTTCTCTCACAAATATTCTCTTCTACCACGTTTCCCCAAAAATAAGATGGGGTCTTATTTTCTTTTGACCCTCCAAATAAGGGGTTAGGCTTATTTTCGGGAAGGTCTTATTATTTTTCAGGTGCAGGAAGCAGCAAGCCCACCAGCCCCACCTTCTCCATCCCACCACCTGCTTGCCTGCGGCCACAATGACCCAAGTTCTCCTTGCATCCTGGCCTGTGACTGCCCTGCTTGCTGGCTGCGGAACAGCTGACTGTGCTGCTCTGGCCTCGCTTGGGGGGGGGGCTCTTCTTGGCAGAACAAACAAAAACACACACTCTCTCTCTCTTTCTCCCCCTCCAAGGCAGCCACATCCCTTTCCAGCTCCATTCTCTGCTCCACATGCAGGACAAGAAAAGTAGACTGTGTGCCTATGGTAAAAAAAAAAGCAGAAAATACCTTCCAAGTTCTCGCAAAAAAAAAAAAGATCTCTCAAAGTTGAAAGTAGTCCCACAAACTACTTTTCTTCCCCTGCACGTGGCAGTGGGGAATGGAGCAGGAAAGCAGGTTAGTGGAGTGATGTGCTGCCTTGGGGAGGGGTAGGGATCTCTCTCACATACCCGCACACCATCCTTTCCTTGGGAACTCTGCACAGACGCAGAAAAGGCTTCGGATAGAGTATTTGGGGAATGTGCGTCTGCGCTGAGTTCCCAAGGAAAGAACGATTGCCAGGAAAAGGGGGGGGGGTATTTTGCCTCTTATCCTGTTCTGAATCTGTGCTGAGCTTCAGAACAGGGTAAGAGAAAGTAAAATCTCCCCTCCACATTTTCAAGCCGTTTGCAAAAATGCCCCATTTTGAGCCTTCAATGTGAATATGCAAGTGAGAAGCAACCTCTTATAGGCATGAAAATCCTAGGGACATCAGAAGACGCCCTGCCAAAGTGCAGGAAAGCTCCCATCCACCTGCAGATCCTCCTTTCTATGAGGAGTTTCACCAGGGTGAAGAGGTGAATGAAGGCGGCATTTGTGTCGCCTTCATCCTGGTGAAAGTCCTCTTTAAAAGGACGATTTGCAGGTGGGGGAGGGATTTCCTGCACATCAGTAGCGTTGTCTCCTCGCAGGGCTTCTCCTAGGTCCCAGGTGTATTGATTTCTATGCCTTCTTTTCCTGTTCCGTGGATGAAATTGCGAGCTGTGACTGTCACTGTTATGTAAGGAGGGCTGCAAAAGCAACCAGCGTTTGCTGGAGGCAGAGGCCTGAGCGGCACCCGCTGATCCGATTAAGGGGCCAAGGAGCCCTGAGGTGACCGGGAAGGGAAGGGCTGACCCCTGTTCTGGCTTAACCCACCCCTTCACTAGGGCTTATTTTGGGGGGAGGGTTTATATTTTTGTCCTCTGCGAAAATTTGGCATGGCCTTAGTTTCAGGACATGTTGTATTTTCGGGGAAATACGGTAGTTAGATGGACTGAAACCTCATTTTTATTAAACACTCTTAAAGATCCACTTTCTATTTACACCTGCCCTAATATTTTTCTACTACTTTAGATGGAGTTTTTTTAAATAATAAAAATATTTTAAATTGAGTTACAAACAGGCCAAATTGTGAGATACCAGATCACTTGATCTGTAATACTTTTAACTCCCTTTTAAACTGAAAGTTAACTATCAGCATACTATAAACATGTGTGCATTTTAAAGAAATGATCCTAATTCTATGCAAGAGGACTGTGGAAGAGTTACACAGTGTGAAATGTAGAGCAACTGTTTATCATTTCTGTAATTCTTGAACAGTAGTTACTGTACTTTTTACTAAAGTACTCATAACTAAATCACTGTCACATTTCATGAAAACAGAATTAACCAATCTACAATTATTTTTTCTCAATAGTGAACATTTTCAATTCTATAATCACATTGACTAGGGTGCTCTGTATCATTTTGACTTTAATTGGGAATTTTGTGTTTCAAAGAGAACTTCTAGTAATACTCCTTCCAGAAGATATGTGAGATATATATAAAGATGTACATATGGGATATTCTTTTTTATAAACATAAAAGTCAAAACTTCATGTTTCATACAGCAGTCTGACTGAAAAAAATACAAGTAGAATTGTCTCGTGTTCCACTTCTGGCAATGTAATCTTGAATAAACTATTCCAACAGATACTTCTCCATGTGAAGGAAGCACACTTCTTTCCTAGTTTAATTGAATAGAATGTTCCAGTTTTAAAAAAAATACTCAAGTCTTGATTATTGAAATTTGAATGATTAACACTGCTCAATCTAGCTTTTTAATGCAATCATAGCAATAGCAATAGCAGTAGACTTATATACCGCTTCATAGGCCTTTCAGGCCTCTCTAAGCGGTTTACAGAGAGTCAGCATATTGCCCCCAACAATCTGGGTCCTCATTTTACCCACCTCGGAAGGATGGAAGGCTGAGTCAACCCTGAGCCGGTGAGATTTGAACCGCTGACCTGCTGATCTAGCAGTAGCCTGCAGTGCTGCATTTAACCACTTCGCCACCTTGGCTCTTGGCTCATCCAGTTTTATTGGCATTTTACATCTGTATATGCAGATTTAAAAGTTCCTTTAGTTCTTCCAACCCATTTACCAAGTGGCTCCTCAGGTGACAAAAGTTGAGTTTGCCCATTAATTGTCCTAGCTATTTTTTGGCTAAATGATGGTAGTAGGAAAACCTGTTTTTTTTTTCTTTACATTTTATTGTCTGAAGTTGTACATATCTCTGATAGGAAGTGAACTTTTCAGCTAAGCTACTGACATCTAGAACATGATATTTAGAAGAAATGTAAAGTGTTATAAATTATCAGTTACTGTTCCTCATATGCTGGAATTATGTGTAAAGAGATTCTTGATAGCTTGTTATTTAACAATCTGGAAATAATCTGGTTGCTTAGTCCTTACATGTGACAAAGTTTTAAAGGCCAAGCTTCATGTATTCTATTAAATCAAGAGATAATTGAGTGGCTTACATTTTATACTGACTGCGTAACAAATATATGGTAATACAACTTCAGAACTTAAGGTTTGTTCAATAAGTCAGTTAACCATACCATATCTAAGCTCAAAACACAGTTGCTGGGTTCACAAATCAGATTTAGCCGAAACAAGGAAACAAAATTATGACTTACCATGATGTGTACATCTAACCACTTACTATTGTTTTCTGTGTTAATTCTGGTAGATGAGACCTTATATTTCCTTGTAGTTCCTCAAACTTTTTTTTGTGATATGATTCTTTTTCGGTCTGGATTTTTAATTTGAGATACTTTGTTTCCTAGTATCTTTACATAAATTCATAAGTTATTACAGTGGGGAGAGGAGGGAGAATATAATACATGACATGGTTTATGAGAATAACACAAGTAATTGTTTATTCTAGCATTTTGAGAAATTTGAGAAGATTATTGCTTACTTTTGCCCATAGATAAATTTATTGAATCTGATGTAATTGCTAAACTTCTAGGTAACACAGAGCCTTCTATTAAAAAGGGACTTAGACTTCTATGCAGGATATAAAAACAAACCATGGATTATTTTAATCATAGTCTTTATTGAGTAATTTTAATTGGGTTGACATAATCTTTCAAAATAAAGCTGCTTGGGAAGGAAGCACTACAAGGGCATTGGTGCGTTTCTCAAAATGAGAATAGCTTCTTCGCCCCGATTGCTATATATTTAGACCATTTGTGCATACAGTATATATATATATATATTGCCTGCATTCTTTTCTTTTGCCTTGTTCTGAATTTGCAGGAAAATAGTTGCTTGGGTAATTGAACATAATACTGCTGACCAGTTTTCTGTTTTGTTCACTATTCCTCTGTGTGCTTGCTTGCACAAAGATCCCCCGTCAGCCAATTATTTTCCATCAGACAAGGAATTCAAAACTATTCTGGATAGTTGCGAATTATTTCATGTACATACAGTATAGGTAAACTGTAGGCAGTGGAGTACATCTATGTCTTGAAACCACAAACACTTCCCATAAATGTTAGAGGAATAGTTACTTATAAAAATTATTCATATGATTCATCAGCCTCTTATTCACAGTGGCAGGATTGCTCATAACCATGGGCGTGTTTTATTACATAAAATTCTGTCTGCATGCATAACCTCCAGGCTTTTTTCAAACTGGTGTATCCAGATGTGTGTAGTATTTTAATTCCTTGAATTCTTATGACCACTTTGTCTGGGAATTCTGAGAGTCTAGAGGGCACCTTGGACATGATTATATAAAAGACTACTATTATATATTATTCCAGAGGGTAGGAAGACAGATATCAGTTGAATGTGAGGGGGGGGGGGGAAACAGTAACAGTAACATTCTTTTAACAGTAAGAATAATCAATTACCTATAGAGGCATCTTTCTTATTAAACATTTCTGATTTAAGGGTAAGCAGAAGCTGAGTAAGTCTCTGTCAGGGATGGTTTAATGGGGATTTTTTTTTTTGCACTGAGCAGAGGGTTGGACTTAATGACCCGAGCAGTCCCCAATTCCATGATGATAAGTATTGTAGAACGCTGGCAAGTTACACTGGCTACCGGTCTGCTTTTGAGTGCAGTTCAAGGTGCTGGTTCTGACCTTTAAAGCCTTTAATGGCATAGATTCAGGCTACCTGATGAACCGTAATCCTGATAACACCAGCCCATCCTTCTCAAGATGACAGTGAGAGCCTACTGCAGATCTTGTCAGTAAAAGAACTCTGACTGTCAGGATCCAGAAGAAGAGCCTTCTCTGCCGTAGCACCTGCCCTTTAGAACATCTTGCCCTCGAGGGTAAGGTCTGTCTCAAACCTCCTATCTTCTTGTAGGAACCTAAAGACTTGCCTCTGCAAATTGGCCTGAGGATCCAATAGGGAATTCTGGAGGTGGCTGCTAGATTGACAGCAGACTCCACCTCTTTCTCCTTGCTTGTTTTATTATTTTTATTATTGTTACATATTATTGTTATATTTTTATTATTTATTTAAGAAAATTTGCATGGCCACAAATTTTTATTATTTTATTCTATTTTACTTTCCCTTTGTTTAATATTTCTTTATATTTACTAATATTTTATGATTGTGAGCCACTTAGCGATAGACAGAAAATCAATTTGATATAATAATAATAATAATAATAATAATAATAGAAAATCGAAAAATCCTCTGATGATGCCAAATGCAGACTTTGCAAAGAAGCTGATGAAACTGTTGATCACATACTCAGCTGCTGTAACAAAATTGCGCAGACTGATTATAAATTGCGGCACAATTCAATAGCACAAATGATCCATTGGAATTTGTAATATTATAATATTAAAACAGCAACAAACTGGTGGGAACATCAGCCTGAAAAAGTCACCGAAAATCAAATGGTCAAGATCTTGTGGGATTTTCGTATACAAACGGACAAAATACTGGCGCATAATACACCAGCCATCACACTGGTTGAGAAAAATAAGGTTACAATCATAGACATCGCAATACCAGGTGATAGCAGGGTCACTGAGAAGGAACATGAAAAAATTGCAAAATACCAGGACTTAAAAATCGAAATTCAACGACTATGGCACAAACCAGCAGTGGTAATTCTAGTGGTAATTGGCACCCTGGGTGCTATTCCAAAAGCACTGGAATTACATTTGAAACAGTTAAAAATTGACAAAATCACCATCAGTCAAATGCAAAAAGCCGCAGTGCTTGGATCTGCACGCATATTATGAAAATATGTTATGACGTCCTAGGCCCCTGGGTGGGGCCCGACTAGTAACCAATGCCAAATCCGGCGAAACAACTGGCCACTGTGATACAATTGTATAATAATAGATGATGACTGCATTTGCTTAGCTTCATCTTTCATTCCTTCTCCCTGCCAGTAAACTTTAGATTGCCAGTTCCTTGGGAAATCTATATGAATATTCTTAAACCATATTCTGCAGAATAACAATATTATTGAAGATGTTCTATGAGTTGGTCTGTGGTTCTAAAAACTTTTTAATGGGTTTTATATCTATTTAGTTTCTAGTGGGAAATGAACAGGAAATGCTGGTAGATCTCGCCATAAGCATATATTAAAATAACTGAAAAAAAAATCACAAATTTCAGTGAAAGTTCACAGGGACAGTTTTTGAAGTGAGAAAAAACAGACGATACGGCTTCTTTTTCCTTCATTACAACTTTGTGAAAGTGGATTTTCAGCATATTCTTCAATGATGACTAAATATTGAAATATTATTATAGTTGCTGCATTAAATATCAAGAAAACAAGATTGTTATTCAAACAGCTTTTTCATTTCTTTCCCTTAAAAAAAAAGAAGCTCCGAGGCGTTCCTGTTTTTTTTTAAAAAGAAAGTAAACTTTTGCAAAGTGTGGCTTGCACTGAAGATGTAAAATAGAGAGTCAACATTGACTCATTCCTTCTATTTTTTGAAGTTCAGAAATGAGTGTCAGTTTTTATATAACACAATCAATACAAGAAGGAGTTGTGTTTAGGGACAGCCCCAAAGTTTTTAATTGTACAAAACATTTTTAGGAAACTCCCTGCTTTAAGGGGAGATTCCAAAGTACAGGCAGATTCAGTGGACAGATATATAATTGGATTGGAGCCATCACCTGAAAAATAGTAGAATAATAAAATGGAATAAAATAAAAAAATAAAAAATAATAATAATAAAATAAAATAAAATGGCTAATAGCAAATAGGGACATTCCTTCATGCAGTGTATTGTTACGAGTCTTGGTTGTGTTCTAATTTTTAGCACACTGGAAAACCGGTATAAGTATTTGTAATATTGTGTTGTCCTTTAAAATTCTATACAGACAGAACAGTCTCTGCACTAATTCCATAAGAATTTAGTTCAGTTGTTTTCTTCCACCAGTGAATGTTTTACAGCATTGAACCATCAAGGTATTTGCAACTGAGATATGCCACGTGATTTAACATCTGCAGAACGGAGACTGGTTTTAGCTGATCATATGCAGGAATGCCTTTCTTTACATGTATTTTCCACATTTATTTGGCAACCCAGAAATATATGCTCTTTGAGATTTTCCAGAGCTGAAAGTAGAATATAAATATAATATTAAAACACAATACAATCATTACAATAATAGCAATAAAATCCAACCTGAAAGTCTTTGGCCAGAAAAGAAATGAGTTTGATTAGAAATTGAGATATTACAGCTAAAGCATGTAAAACTTTCATTGGCCATATGTGTTTTGACATATTTCCTTGATCTAAAACTAAGATATGTTGCTGATTCAGTAGATTGGGCAAATCTATTTGAAATAACATTTGTAAAAATTGAAAATATTTGTGTCTTTGAATGTTGAAAATCCAACCTTTTTTTTCTTTTTGGCAGAACCAACTTCTTGCAAAAGGTTTGCTATACATAGAAGAAAAAGTTAAGTTTTGTGAAGGCAAGTATAGAAATTGACAACTTGGGGAAGGGCTCTGGGTTTCCAGAAAACTTTGTGAATCATCTTCTGAAGTTGCTATGATTAATTCGTGGAAAAACTAACATATCAGAATCATGTGGCTAAATATCCCCAGGTCCTAATGTGTACAAGCAACACAATAAATTCATAACAATAGCATTGAATAGAGATGATTTAGAAAAGAGAGGAAAATTTCTTTCTAATTGAAAAGCATGCTTTAAATATCTATTTTTCAATGCCATTTGTGAAAAAAGAGAAGAAATATTCTGCTGTGTCCCTGTTTCCCTGAAAATAAGATCTTCCCAGATAATAAGCCCAATTGGGTTTTTGAGTGCACATGCTAAAATAAGCCCTCCCCTGAAAATAAGCCCTCCTGAAAATATTGTAATACAGCAGCATCCATGAGGTGACCACGCTTGCCACCTCCTGCACCTCAAAAATAATAAGACCTCTCCAAAAATAAGGACAAGCACTTATTTCGAAGATCAAAAGAAAATAAGACCCTGTCTTATTTTCAGGAAAACATGGTATGTGCTTCATCTAAATTATCACATGGCAGCCTTTATCTGTATATATGTACTATCGATGACCAATTGGTGGTGAAAGATGCCTAGCAAATGGCTATAACCAACTTTACTATCCAATCAACATTGTTACAAAAGACTATTAAACATTGTTCATATTTCTGCAGGGAAAGCATGGCTTATGATTGAACATTATAGACTGGGATCAGTTATGTTATGCCTATAATTGTCAATCTGTATCAGAAATCTTTGATTATGTTCCACATGATTTTTCCATTTGGTCTTGATGGGTACAACTAAAACATTGTGGATACATTGTGGTGGCCAGTCACTCTCAACTTTTGGATTATAGTGAAAAGTTTGGAAACTATTGTAGCATCAAGGAGTTGGTCTAGAGCAGTAGTCCCCAACCTTTGCAGTTTGGTGACCCTGTAAGATTAGGGGAGAGGGAACTGGGCTGCAGCAGTGCACAGTTCAACTTGTGCAAGGAGCAGGTCAGCATGCATGCAGCTCAACTTGCATACGTTGAGCTGTGTGTGTATGTGCCCACATGTCAGCCTGCCACTTGTGCAAGACGAGCTACATGTGTGCCAGCCTGACTAGAAGACATCCAAGTTAATTCCAAAAATATTAGGGCACATTCTTGGTTTTCATGAAATATACTGCAGCCTTATCTGAGATTGACATACAGTACATGGGAGAATGTTACCTAGGGCATAATAGTTTTCAGTTGCCAGTCTGCCAGGAAGTTATATAGTCTTAATAGTTCAAAAAGAAGCAGGAACCTATGGAGAAATAAATATATCCTAGTTTTTTAATCACAAAACCATTCAGACTTCTGACCAGATAAACTTCAATTGTTGCACCTGTTTCTTCACTAGGATAAGCTTTCTGCTTTGTTGTTTTTCTGTTACTTGGATTCAAAAGAAAAGAAAAGAAAGAAGAGTTTTGCAGATGGTTGTAAAAGTTGCATGTAATATTTTTATAATTTTTCTTAAATACCAGAGATACTCTTACTTAGACATTAAAGAGCAGATGTGATGTGAAGCTCTAGAACCTGTCAATTATATTGTTGAATTCCAACCCTCAACCTAATTTTTAATTGAAGTCAGATAATTAGAGTTGCCTTGAGGGAGACTTTTACAAGTTTATTTTTTTTAATAAAATTTTGTTATGATTTAGTGGGACATAGGCTGCTTGCTAAGACTGCAATTCCACAAGTCCTTTTTTGGAAACAAGTCTAATAGCAATGAATAACATCTGCCTATAATGTTGCAATGTGACCTGACACAGCAATTTGGAGTGTGTGCTCATCTGGATCTTAGGCCATGACAATATAGCAGCCAGAAATGTGTGCTTCTAGATTGGAAATAAAATCCGAGTTTGGCCATTCTTCAATGGTAAATTTTGGAATCACTCAACTTTATGTGGAAAATTCAGTTGGTGGCATTTATGGCTGCTGAAAGTTAGTTTCGGAGAAAATGAGTGATTCTTCAGTTCCACAATTACTGAAAAAAATGTAATGGTTAGTTTTGTTGGTACGGGGCCTGAAAAATATTTGCAAAATATTTAGACCAAAGGGGTTATATCTGTAGTAATGGTGCATCATGCTTAAAGATAGTTATTTCTTTTTTTTATCACAATGCAACTATAAATCCTGCTAAAAAACCCTTCAGCATGCAGTGTATATTAAAGGCCTTGGGTTACAATGACAATTGGGTGAAATTTCCATTGTAAGTGATGGCAGTTGCAAAGATATCACCTGAATGAATCATGCAGCAATGGCAATCCCTCAGTTCCAATTGCCATTGACCACATGAGGCCAGGACCACATGAGTCTATAAGTAGGAAGAGTCCCAGGCTGGCGGATGAGGTGGTGGGGTTCTGTGAGCAGTGGCTCTGGATCATAAGCAGGTATGTAGATGCTGCAGGGGAGCGGAGGATACCTTAGACAGATGCTTGGGCAGGCCCTGTGGAGCACAGATGCGTGCTGTTGGGGGGAGATGCTGTCGGAAAGTGGTATAGAGAGTGAGTGGGGAAAAAAACAGCAGGAGCGACTTCTGATTTCCTGCTTCCCCCATTGACTTTGTATAAAGCTATCAAGGAAAGTTGGAAATTGCAATCCTTTTACCACAGCTCACTGTAGCAACCAGAACTATGAGGATTGGTTGTAACTTTACATAGCTAATGAATTGTTCAGTTATTTAAACAATAGCTGTTTAAGTAGTACTGTATTATGATTTCAGAAATGAATATAAAGACACAATTAACACGCTAGGATCTGACTTCATTGGAAGAGGATCTGACCAGACTCCAAAAGTTTTAAATGGATGTTTTACTTTTATAATCAGGTCTGAGAGGTAGAGTGAGCAGACAGATCATATTTTTAACCGTATGCATTGGGATATGATGGTAACTAGGCTTAAAGAACTTAAATAACTGTGTTTATTTGATGGAATTATAATGTTCCATATTATGCATGCCAAATTCTGACCACAAATTTACTCCACACTTCAGTTAAGAGTTGCTGAAAAAGGTTAGAAGAAATCCTGTTTAATGGGTTTTGAAATATAAATGCATACTCACTAACATTTTTTCCTGGTAAAGAAAAGGTTTTGAGAAGCAATAACTTTATGTGTATAGATGCAGTATAGTGGTTTTTGATGCTATGTAGAATTATATTAGTAAAAATGTAAGGGAGGCATTATATTTGACTTGTTTCAATAATAATAATAATAATAATAATAACAACAATAATAATATATTTTAACAAGATACTTAGTGGATACTGAGGATACTGGCAGCAACCCACATCAACCATTAGCACCAGTCAATGGTATTTGTGACACATTTTTAAATGTTCAATTGACTGAGTTTCATGTTTAATGAATAATAACAATAGTTTGGTTCATTGACATTGCAATGCCTGATAATGCACGAATTGAAGATAAGTAGCAAGAAAAACTCACAAAGTACTGGGATTTGCAAATTGAAGTTAAGGGATTGTGGAAAGAAATTGTGTGGTGTCCCAATTGTAATTGGAGCAATACCTAAAGGACTACCTCGCTATTTGGAAATTCTAAATTTACCGGACTTGTCCATTCTGATTCTACAAAAAAACCATCCTACTTGGAACAGCTTATATCCTCTGACGTTACCTTAACAGTTCCTAGGTCCTTTGTTAGGTCTCGAGTTGCTGAGCTACCAACCAGCCCCAAAGGCTGTGAATCTCACCAAAGATTAACCACATAATAATAACAGCCTTTATTGTCATTGCACATCATGTAAACAATGAAATTGGTTGCATTCTTAATTTAGCATTAAACTACTGCTTTGTTAAAACCTGAGCATATATTCAGCAGCTCATGTTAGGACTACTGTACAGTCAGCATCTCTGCCCTTAATCTTTCTGCATTGGGAATTGAATAAAGGTTATATTCATATTCAGTCATACATAAATAAAAGCCACTGTATGCAGAGAACCATGATAACATAAAATTCCTAAGCATTTTGAGATTTATGGTTGCATTCAACAAACAGCTAGTAGAAAGCACCTTGAAATCTTGATCTCATGTTCAGGATGTAGGTGAGCACTATGGGAATAGTCTTGTCTTCATAAACTCCACTTCATATTTAGCCTGCAGGTAACCTTATTGTAATAGGATTATATAAAAATATAGGTTGATTTCATAGGTTGTGATGTTGGACAAAGTATTTCCAAGCTCCTCCTATGAAATTGGACATTTGGTTTCTTCTGACCATTGTTCTTGTTATACCCTTCACTCAAGTATGTGCCTCATTAATTGATATATTTGTACAACTGGGAATAGAATATTAAAATTCCTTGTACTGAATTCTTGTGACATTTTGTGGATACTGCAATGTTCTTTAAATAGGAAGGATTGGGGATATCTTACAGATTTTTTTTCCACAAAATGAACAATTAAAAAAAATGCTCTGAAAGTTGAAGCCTGCTAAATTATTATTGTTATTTCTGCCTCTCTTTCTCTCTCTCTCTCTGGGAGAATGACCACATTTTTAGTTAAAGGTTAATGAACTCTAAACAACAGGGGCTTTTTGCTAAGCATATTTTTTCCCTTTTTAAATAAATCATTTTTTATAGTTTTCATATGACTTTAGCCTGAGGCAGTGTGGAACACTGATTATCCCTCAGAAAAAGTCAGCACATCATTTTATTTTGGAAGGAAGACAAATAGAAAGTTGGCATAACTGCCATGTATTATAATTTATGTATCTGCAGCATTTTTATAGTGTTAATAGTGCATTTTAGTTTTAACCACCCAGAAGTTTCATGCAATTTTTGTCAAGGTACACAAATGCATAAAAACCCTAGAACAATGGTTCTCAACCTTTTCTTCACCATGGAGCTCCTTTAAATACCTTTTGTGGCTATGGACCATCAATACTTAACTCAAGATTTAAATCATAATATTTCTTTCATTTCATTTTCTTCGTAGACCCCTCCCCTCCACAGATCAGAGGTTGCGAACCAATACCTTAGAAAAATAACTATAAAACCTACTCTACTCTTAAAGATACCTGGAAATAAACCATTTCCTAAACAATTCCCAACATTTCTAAATAATTAAATGTTATGTGGGTTAGAGTCCTCTAGAAGCCTGTCCGGGCTGGTCCGGTTCAGATCTCCATAGGTCGCTTCTATAGTATAGGGATGTAACCATGATGCCCTGCCTCTTCTGATCTTCCATGTGGAAGAGGTACTTTCAGCATTCTCATTTGCAGCAAACAAATCAGATGAGTCAATTCTACTTTAACTAGTTTTGCAGACATCCAGACTCTATATCATAAAGGACCTATAGGTTAAACCAGCATTTTGAATTCTACTTGGAAATCTATTGGAAACCAGTAAAAGACCAGCAAAGCAAGTATTGGGTGACTCTGGTGATTCTTACTAAAGAATCTAAATGGCAGCTAAATTCTGCACCAACTGCAGTATCCAGGAAGTCCTTAAGGGATCTCCATATTGAGGTCATCATTGCTATTGCAGCTGAGTCTCCCTTTGTGAAAATTAGTATTTGGATCCTTCCCGGGTTCAGCTTCTAGTCAAAAGTCATCGCAGCATCACGTTGCCATCAAGTGATGTTTCGCGATGTTTTTCCCATTCACAGAGCTGTGGTCTGCGTGTGACACATCTGGCCTGTGGGCTGCCAGTTTGACACCCCTGTTCTAGTGACTATGCGAGCACACCCATGTGGTTTCTTGGCCATCAGATGGAAGTGGTTTGTCCTTGCTTGCTTCCTGGATTCCCAAAACTAGTATTCCTGAAAGTCTCCCATTCTTGTATTAACCAGATCCAAACCTTTTCAAGATCACTCACAGTTGGCCAGATGCTATCACTCATCTGGGCCTTTGCTGCTTATCTAGAAGACACTTAGCAACCTGCAGTAATTTCACAAAGCCAAGCAATATGTGGATTGTATTTGTACTTGGAAATGAGAGTTGTGTACCTAATAACTACATGTTTCTTGAAAGTTCCCTAATGTTTGTTGTATTTTTTTTAGGAGAAGATCGTATCCATGTATTATCTGAAACTTGGGATCACTTCTTCACAGAAATTCTTCCTACACTACAGGCTATATTTTACCCTGTTCAGGTAAATCTAGTTAAATATAAGCTCAACAGGGCAGAGAAAAATATTTCAAACTTATCCTATAATTGAAGGAAGACACAAAACTTAATTTGCAAAGGAAAACTATTTTAAACTTTTAAGAATCACACATTTCACCAGAATTGCTGTTAAACTTGTTTCTCCTGCTGTCGATATGGTTATAAAACTCTTGACTAATTTAAACCACAAACCCTGTTACCCAATAATTATAAATCTAGACTGTGTTAAAGGATAAGTTATTCTGGATCAATATTTTGTGTTATTGTTAATTTAAAAATCAATATCCATTGTTAACAGTGCATTTTAGTTTTAATCACCCAGAAGACATTGCAATTGTCAGAGCCAAGGTGGCGCAGTGGTTAAATGCAGCACTGCAGGCTACTGCTAGATCAGCAGGTCAGCGGTTCAAATCTCACCGGCTCAGGGTTGACTCAGCCTTCCATCCTTCCGAGGTGGGTAAAATGAGGACCCAGATTGTTGGGGGCAATATGTTGACTCTCTGTAAACCGCTTAGAGAGGCCTGAAAGGCCTATGAAGCGGTATATAAGTCTCCTGCTATTGCTATTGCAATTGGACAATGCACTAATGATAAAGGTCTTTGTCTCCAACTGGCCACTTTCCAGATATATTAAAATAACAAAATTCCCAGCCAATCTGGCTTGAGATTTAATCAAAGAACAAGATTTTGTGCTTTCTTCTCCTGCTTTCCTCTGAATTCTTCAATCATCTTCATTATAGCTTCTTTTTTCTTACCATTGTACTTGAGTAGAAGAACTGGAAATAAATCTAATTTCCATGGTTGACTCTTGAATTTTAAATTATGATTTTTAAAGAGGAAGCCAAATATTTGATAAGGTTCTATGGGATATACTGTATATAAAGGCAGCATATTGCAAGGCAAAATCCCCCCTCACATTTTCTGATTTTAGAACTGTTTGTTCCCCTAGAAGCAGAGAAATCATGAAATGTATTTATATTGGCCTCTGACTAAATTGGCTCAGCTTACTGTCAAATAGGCCCAAGAATTTGTGTGCCATAGTTAACAATCCTCTCTGTTACACCACCTTTTACATAAACCATTTTCACATTTGAGACAAGTGGAATACTAATAACATATCTGTGTTCATTATCCCAGTAATTATACTTGGCACTCTGAGATAAAAAAGGTAATATTTTTCTTTTCCACGTAACGGAATTAATTAGAAGACCAAGAAAATAATGTTATCTAAGCAAGAGATGTTACTGATGGGACAGATTTCTTGTAGAATGAGTGTCTTAGGAAAGTGACATACTATTCCTGTGCTTCTCCAGAGATCCCTTTAACAATCTAACCCTTACTGGTGCTATTTTTCCCCTCTAGACCCAAAATATCAACAGGTAAACCTTATGCAAGGCTTATTTCAAGGTGGTGTTTTTTACAGTACTAGAGAGAATGTAAATACAGTATTTGCTTCTTTGCTGTAAGAATCTTGATTTCCCATGCTCTCTTCTCTTTTTTTTTCTTTTTTCTTTATTCCCTTTCCCTATTCCTCCTTTTTATACTTGCAGCAGATGATAAAAGGTATGTGTGGCTTTATGGGCTGGTGAACTGTGCACATTTGAAAAATCTTCAATGTTCCAACAATATGTCCATGGAGATGGGTGTCACCATATCTTGCAATTCCTTTTTGACCTACCAGGGTCCCTGCCCCATCTGATTTTACTTTTTGTTTTCAATTTTTATTTTTTTAAATGGGAAGCTGCAATATAAAGCTTGATCTCCAAGTATGAGTGGCAGAGACTATATTAGGAACTCAGAAGAGGTTATTACAAATTAAATGAAAATCTTTTGGCTTCTGGTCGTTGGTCTTAATATTCCAAATACATCTATAGGCACAGGAAGATTGGGGCCTTAAATCAATCATTTTTTTCCATCTATCACATTTGTAGGCAGGTTGAATCATAAAGTCTTCTTTACCATCTGTCCTAGGGCAAGATGTTTGAATTACGGAGGGCCACCAAGTCCATTCATAAGCATTTTTATCTCTTTGGATTTGAAGTGCTATTCAGCTCTACCACATACTAAATAGATTACAACATAGTTATTCTTTGAATTACCTTCAATTTTGCCACCTGTCAACACAATAGATTTTACTATGTATATAGGAAATGATTCACTCAAAGTTTCTTGTTACCTTGATGGATGTGGTCTGAAAATTACATCCTTCCCCCCCACCAACCCATAATATTGCTGTTGCTTTATTGATTGAAATGTTGTCCTGGATTCTTTTTTATCTGCACTACTGTTCAGACAAGTGCTTTCCATTTTAAATAAATAAAAATAAGCGTATTGAAGCAGACCAATTCCAAAGACAGAGCTCACTAGCATGCCATTTGAAACCTTCCTCCAGGTTGACAGAGAAATAATTGAAGGTCTTTCTGGCTTTTCATCCAACTGTGACTCCATTTGATTGTGTTTAGCAGATTGTCGAGCCAAAATATTACGGAAAAATGGAAAGTTGTTTCTTGAAGCACAGATAAATGGATGAAAGCTTCATATTATAAGAGATGTTTTCATGCAGTGTGCTTTCTCTTTCACACTTCTCCTTCATAAACGTACAGTATCATAAATAGCACAAAAGAAATTTGCTAATCTAAAATTCTGTTGTAGTGTGAGTACAGCAATCAAAAATATGCTGCAGTGAATGTTATAATATGAAATTCAATTATTATGAATAACACATGTGTGCCACACTATAATATTTCCCAGAATAGTTATCTGAGGACCATTGACAGAAAAGGTGTTTGAAAAAATATAATTGTACTATAATATAAAGGTCAGTGACAGAAAAAAATGATGCTTTGCTCTTTATCTACAGTAGATTGCTGCTGCACAACAATAGGGTGGCAGTGGAATTGAATTTCAATTATAAAAATGAACTAGTATGTGTAGATTAAAGGAACAATTCTATATAAATTACTTGGGCCAAATGCGGAAAGCAAAGCCAATTAATTATAACAGAATATTTTTCTCCAAATAAATACATCAGGAAAGGTTTCATATCATTAAAAGTGAAGAGGCAGGCAAAACAAAATTTGTTATCATTTTGCCATGAATTGATAGGTATGGATAGTTCATAGCCTCCCATCTTGCCAATGTTCCCCTGTAGATGAAGACATATTCTGTATTCTTAATGTTGCTGGATTGTGGATACTTATTTGCTGTGATGTTCCTTCTTGGTTATTTTTTAAAATTTGCACAGTAGCTTGATTGTATTGCAACAAAGATTAGATCAAGCTGAGAAGCTCACATATCTGTTTCTGCACAAATTTCATTCCCTTCTCTTTTTTTCCCAAGTCCTGCTCCATTTATTTGTCCATAACCACACCCTTGGAATCTTAAGGAGAACAGCCCCTTTTAAAAACAGGAAGTTTCTGCCTTCAGAGCCTTTGGCTTGTATTCTTGTTTTGCATTTTGATGAACTTGTTAGTTGTATCATTAACCCTATTATGAATTGATGATTAACGTACATTTATTCCCTCCAGCTAGAGTTCTGGTTCATTAGTTGGGGATATCTAAACAATTCCCATGGAGAGTATACAGCATAGTTGATTTTAGCTATTAAAATAGGAGTTGCAAACACAGTGCTTAAACAAAGGTTGAAGGGTATGGTAGCTTTATAGGCTTGGCATTCGCTTTTTAAAGATGGTAGCCAATAACAAAAACACATCTTTTTGACAATTACACAAGTTAAACAAAAACTTTATTTAAATGCTGTATATTTTATATCCCTAGTGCCGCGTAACAGAGTGAGTTCTCGTTACTTGTCCCAGCTTCTGCCAACCTAGCAGATCGAAAACATGTAAAAATACAAGTAGAAAAATAGGGAACACCTTTGGTGGGACAGTAACAGCATTCCGTGCGCCTTTGGCGTTTAGTCATGCCGGTCACATGACCACAGCGCTGGCTCTTTGGCTTTGAAACAGACATGAGCACTGTCCCCTAGAGTCGGAAACAACTAGCACATATGTGCAAGGGGAACCTTTACCTTTATATATTTTATTTCTTGGAGTGCTATTAAATATCTGAAATTGGTCCAGCAAAGGCAAATTAATAAATTAAGCCTTGTGCTTTAAAAAGTCCAAGATACATAGTGAAGTTTTGTGAAACCCCTTAAAACCCCTTGCTGCTTCCAATATGTTTTCCCTGTCTAGCTACAAAGGAATACCACTTCCCCATTGTTAACTGTTTTTACAATTGCTTTTCTATCCACAAACTGATTATCCACAGGGCAGCATAATCATTGTATTTCTTTTAATTTACAATAATTCCTTTGTCAGTTTATGTTCATATTACCAGCATGTTCTCCAATTCTTTTACGATATTGTGTGGCATTACTGTCCTAGGGTTCAGTTTGCAAATAGGATTGAACCGTATTCCAATGCCAATGGATGCCATTTTTCTCTCTGTGTATATATAGGGTCAAGAATTGACAATTCGTCAGATTTCTTTGCTTGGCTTCCGAGACTTGGTCTTATTAAGAGTAAAGTTGGATGAGATTCTTCCTCTGGTCCAAAGTAACCTTCCATCCTCCATTATCCAGATGCTGCTGATTTTACAGGTGGGTAATGGTCTTATTTCCACCTCTCTGAAATGTTTTGTCTCAAAACATCCTATTCCAACTTTTCACTAGAAGCGTAGTGATGTTGGAACAGCCTATTTTAACATTAAAGTTTTTAATCTGTTTTAACATTGAAATGTATTGTACTGACATCCAAATGTATTGCACACCCCTGTTAATGAACATTAAACATACTGTAAGAGTGAAATTACTACTTTCCAAACAATTTATGAAAGAGGGAATTGTCTTTGGCCTGGACCCGCAAATATTGGTTCCCTATATCACGGGTCTGTCTCACAGAAAGATATTGATGATATGCCTTCCTGCCCAAATGTCTCTAGTCTCATGCTGTAAGCATGACTCTTATGGAGAAAGTCAACATGATGCAGCCTTAATCATGTGTGTTGGGCAAGGTATTTTCAATTAAGAGGGCTGGATTTCTGACATCAGTCTTTCATTGATAAAGTTTGAGCTATCTAAAATCTGGTTTTCTGAATAATGAAATTAAGTTTAATGTTGAAATATAGGGGTTTCAGTGACTGTTTCAAGGATAATAGTTTTTGTTTTGTTTGGCTTGTTTTAAATTACCATGTCTGAGCTCCGAGCATGAATGTTTGCCTTCTTCTCATTTCCCCCCCAATTACAACTCTGATAGTTCTAACCAGCCTCCCACCTTGCCAATGTTCCCTAGTTACAATTCTGATGTTGGGAGAAAGAAAAAGAGAAAACATTAGGAATGCTGTCTTAAGTTGCTGGAATAATTTGCAAGAGAATTAAAACATCCATCACTTCCCAATTGGGTCACAAGTCCCGGGGAAAGATAATTTGCTTATATTCTTTGACTTGTTGGAATAGCCTGCTTGAGCTGGCTGTTGAGAGCATTTAGTAGGGTATTTAGTAGGGTAGGGTATTGTAGAACAGTGTTTCTCAACCTTCTCACTTGAAGATAGGTAGACTTCAGTTCCCAGAATTCTCCAGCCAACATATTGGTTGATATTGAGAAATAGTGCTATAGAAAATGATATAACTTATAACATCTACATCATAATCTAATACATATTTAAGTTTCTTTTCTTCAGTCAAATTAGAAAAATAAAAATGGGCAAATAAAATGTGTTGATTTGCATACTCCAGGTATTTGACAAAATATATATTTTGTTTATGTTTCAGGGAGTCCATGAACCTACAGGTCCCACTAAGGCATTTATACAACTAGAAGAACTTGTAAAACTGGTAGTTTCCCCATACCTTGGTTTGTGTGAAGAACATTGCTTCCCTGGCAGTACCTGTGCCCTGGGTAAGGTGTAAAGTATTGAAAGGCCTGATATTTGGGTCCAGGGTAACTAGAGAATCCATGGAATCAGAAGAGAATTTCTTTTGTCTGCAACAAAGAGTCCACAAAAACATAGTATACACATTTTTTGCTCACATTTGAGTATTGCTTCATTTGATTATGTTATAAAACCCTGCAAAACATGTTTAGCAAGAGGCAATACCATAGGTTAAGAAAAAGAGTGTGTGTGTGTGTGTGTGTGTGTGTGTGTGTGTGTGTGTGAGAGAGAGAGAGAGAGAGAGAGAGAGAGACCTGCCATTTACAAATTGACTATAAACCAGCCATAGTCAAGGATGTGTAATCAATACTCAATGCTCGATGATACACAGAAACTGAGAGCGAAAGCTTAAATTATTCCTGTGCAGATACTAATCAATACAAACTTGCATTTAATTTGTGTACATGCAAAAAAAACCTTTCATTTTCTTTTTCTATGTCTAACTGAATGATAATAAGACAGTCATTTGCAAATATTTAAAAGCTAGTTAAAATCTGATTTACAAAAATAAATACCATTTTTAGCTGTGTTGTTTTCCTTTGGCTTTTAAATGAGCTTACCTAATCACTAAGTGTCTTTTCTGTTTTGTATGCCTACCCTTTGTTCCCTCTCCTCCTCCCCAGAATAGCTTATCTGATTGTTAGAAAAAAAATTATCTTTTGGGTTACATTAAATCAGAATGGCTGTGGACCGCTCCTTCCAGTGCATAGTGCTACATTGTGGGCAAGGAAATGACTGTAAATTGAATAAAGTCAGATTAATGTACTGGTTCAGTATGATTTTGGGCACAGATTGTTCCTGTCTTGCTGTCTGAGATTATTTCAATGAAAATAGCTAAAATTGGGATCTAGTCACAAAGCATGTGGTTTTCTTCAATGGATTTTCACAATTAGGGGAGCATAGTTTGTAGATTTATTTTAATATGATTCGATATGTAGTTTGTTCAGTGGAGAGAATGTAAGTTGCTTCCAATCTATCCAAGGTTAACCATTTCTCCCTGATTGTTCTGTTTCTTTGTCAATCTCTTAAGTCCAATTTGAAACCAAAGTTTCCTATCTTATGCAGGAGTTAGGTCTCTACTTGTGGATTCTTAGCGCCCAGTATTGGGTTGTTGCTCTTGTATGCCTATTTCCTTGGTGTCTTTAGTCAAGCAGAGCTCTGGGCTTCCTACTAGGTCTTGGCATTAACACCACACCAGAATAGTTTGTAAAACTGAGCAGCTGTAAATTCATGACTTCAATAAACGAGATGTTCCTGTCACAGTAAAAATATAATCAGTGCACTGTTTACAGCTAATAAAATTGTGACCCTTCTCCTTGAGAAGAAAAATAATACAAAGTGTACAGGGACTTGAGTAATAGTGAAATTGTTTACTTGAGGTGGCCATGTGCCTCTTGTGAAAGCATTCTGCTATCTTTCTATCTACCAATAAAACCAGGGTTTATTGTCATAAAACACATTTTATATACTCCATGACCTTCAAAGAATTATACATTCAGAATACTTAAACCAGGGTTTATTATTATAAAACACATTTTCTATACTCCATGACCTTCAAAGAATTATACATTCAGAATACTTACATTTGGTCCTCCATTTAGAGAACATGTGGGCCCCTATTATGCTTTGCATGTATACATTCAGAACATCCTTGGTGCTTTGCCAGCTGTAGCCCTGCACTTGGAGTTGACAGCTGTATAGAAATACTGAAATTATGCCTTTAGGGATAGAGCAGAAGTAGGCAATTTTTTGAGTCTCATTTGAAATTTACACAGTGGCTGATATGGAAGGCTGCTTGTTCTCAAAGCAGCTGCTGTGGTGAAAATGGCAAGTCACAAATCACCCCTTTATCACTAGTGCCTGACCACACTCTCATCCCAGTACAACCATCATGAAACTCAAGGGTATTCCTGTAAATGAGTTAGAGATGTATGTTTTTTATTACTAACTTTCAATTTTATCTTGACTTCCAATGAGAGTGACGAATATAAGAATTACATAAACCATCATTCCTAACTTGTTTTGATAATTACCTTCTCATACACTATCTAGCCTGATATTTTACAGTTTCATAAAGGTCTTCCATCTTGTTATGTTTCAAGATGAAAGGAAAACAGAACATACCTGTACCTAAAAATGCTTCCCTGAACTCAATTAGCAGTTGATTCCTTTATTTAAATGGATGAATAAAGGATGGGGAAAATGACTAAAATGATTTTGGTGTTTTAAAGGGAAGGTATAATTTTGAAGATTTGTATGTTGGGATCAACATTTATTGACCTTGAAAAAAATTAAGCATCCTATAGCATCTTGTGAGCAATGGCTACTAGGTTTTTTTTTATAAAAAAATTGATGGATGTATATTTTTAGCAAGTGACCAAAGGTTAGCTTAGCAGAATCTCTTGCATTTTTCTTGCTCTCTAAATAGCAATTAAATATGTGACTGGGAAACAGAAGACATGAAGTTTGATCCCTTGAATAATGTTGAGATGTATGAAATAGCAGTGAAATGTTAAGACTTGCTTCAGACTTAAAAGTGAAATTGGAGCTAGAAAACGTTATCATTTCAGTGGATTTTAGGACCTAATTAGACACTTGAATGGAGCACATTACGCTTCACGGCTTCCAAACAGTATTTCCTAAAATAAATGTTATACGAAGTTCATCATCCTCTCTCCATATAAAGTTTAAATCACTGAACCGGAATGGGTGGGCAGAAATGCTGAATATTATATCAAGAAACATGTTTTTCTAATCCTAAATGCTACTGGAATAGATTAATGGTTGAGACATCTTTAGGCCCTTAAAGTTAATGCACACAGTCTCTGTTCAGCATAATTGTTGACAGTTGAACAACATCTCCACCTATTGGATATTGAAGAAAAATATCCAGTACTTTTCATTTTGAAATAGTTCAGTGCATTTTGGATGAAAGTGTCAAAAGACTTATAATGATGGATGATGCCATATACACTCTTCTCACAAGGCGAGACCATAAACATTCCATGGGTCATGTTTACTTGAGTCCCAACATAAGGAAAGATGTGCATGAATCTAAGGTGTGTTCATTATTTCCAATAATTGATGACTAGAGAGCAACAGTTAAAATAGAAAAGGGGCAACTAAATGGTTCAAAATAGGGAAAGGAGTGCATCATATAAATAATGTGACAGTGAATGTTTAATTTATATGCAGAACATGTCATGAAAAATGCTGGAGTAGAAGAAAATAAAATCAAAATTGCTGGGAGAAGCAATAGCAGATTTTGGTATGCTGATCATATCAGACTGCTCAGTGGAATCCTTAACAATGGAACTAAAGTTTAAATATTACCTAATGCAAAAGCAAGAGTCAGTGGAGGAGATTGTTAGCTTCAAAAGAAGTTGACAGAAGATAGGGTGACTAGATGATAACATAAGTATGTGCTTAGAGGAACTCAGTTACTGAGTAATAGTTCTGAAGAAACAGGATGTTCATTATGTCACAAAACAGTGGATGCAAATGAATGATTATTCAGTAACAACTAAAAGGTCACATGGCAGGAATCTGTGGCATAGCATTCAGTTTGGCTTGTATACCAACTGTTGTGAGATCACTTAGGTGAGATGGGCAGCCATACACATTGAATAAATAAATTATAAATATTTGAACTGTGAAAAACATACCCATTTCCCTTGGGCATCTTAGGAGAAATTTCCTACATTTTTTTGCAGGAAACCCTTTTTCCTTTGTTGTAACATCTCATCTATGTTTCATTGATTTCCCAATTTTCCGGTTCTATTAATTTCCATTCTAGCCACTCAGCAATTTTTTATTTTTATATTTTCTCTGGTCTGTGAGTTGAGTTCAGATTTATTCGCGACTCCTGCTTTTCAGATGTGTTTTTAAGTTCTTGCTGTTGTAGTTTTATACTGCATTTATTTATTTGACTTCTGAAGTGGTAAACAATAGTATAATTGTATACATAGACATTATATATCTGTTGTGTAGTAGCAAATGTAGTACAAAAAATTAAACCAGCCAACTAATTGGAGCAATATAATTATTGGCATGCTCTCTTGTAATTACTGTAAAATAAAACAGTGTTAAACAATATAGATATAGGTAATTTTTCATCGTTTCGAGTCTTGGAAAGGCAATATGTGCAATGGGTACGGTTTCTGCATACGTTCCTTAATGACCACTAGAATAGTTTCCTAAGATGCTTTTTTTTCAATTAAAAAAGATTTATTTCCAAACTAGAATTATGCAAAATGAAATACAAACTCGTGGTATCATTCTTTTTTGCAAAGTGCAGTAGAGTCTACTTAGATGATTTTTAAAAAAAACATCAAGGAAGGAGTAATTTACTTACTATTAAGGAGGCATTTTGGGACAGACCAAATCAGAAAATACTGTCTACCTGAACTCTGGGTGTTTTCTTTTCTCAAACACTGTAACATTTTCATAGATGCCAATCTCTAAATGACCAGTTAAGTATATTGTAGTTTCTGGAGGAGAGTTTAAAAATGGGATGGTTCTCCACTGCAGCAGTACAAGAGAGTAGTGAGGTGAGCTTAATTATACTGGCAGTAGCTGAGCATGAGATCAAAGGAACGTCTGGTCCTTCTTCAGTTTGTATAACAGTAATTGTGAAACACATTTATATTTATTGGTTCATTTAGAGTGGAATCTGGCCATAGTATTTCTGCTGGGAAGATTAAAAAACAATAATAGGCATTTGTTGCTAATGGCTTATCAGCTGATATGAACTCAGTTCATTTTTTTCTTTCAATTTGCTATAGGGGTTTGTAGTGTTTGTTGCAGAAAATATTCATGGTGGCTAGCTGTAGTAAACAGGACTATGGAACAAAGCCTGCAGTGTTTGTTTCCTCCTGACTATTCCTGTCTGGCCACCATGATACTTTTGAATGCATTTTTCCCCCAACTGCTTTTTTATAGTTATTGCTCCAGATTGGAATGACTTTTTGGAAACAATGAGTTGACAAGAGGGAAATGATTGCTAAATATAACTGTTAATAGTGAATTCACAAATTAGATAGAGAATCTATTTATTAGATCTTATGATTCATTTAATTTGAGATAAATATTTGCAGCTATTTAAAGCAGATAACTTGCAAAGCATGAGAGTTTACATTTCTAAATGAGATTGTAAATTTTCCCTTTTCTCTCTTAGTGTTTCTACCATTTTGTGTTTCTTTCATACTTTCTGCATTCTTTTGTAATAAACCTCAGATCTGCCCACCCAGGGTCCACAAGATATCAGTAAACCAGCCTTTTCAACTGGGCAGCCAAACAGCTGTATTCTTGGAAATTCTGGGCCATCTGATCTCCAACTTATCAGTCAACTGGAGAATGCAATTCTACGTATGTATCTAAAGCCTGGGTGTCAAATTTGATTGTGTCACATGATGTATCACAACATTTTTGCCTTTGCTGAGCTGGAGTGGGCATAGCCTGCATGTGACACATCTGGCCCACAGGCCACCAGTTTGACAGGCCTTACCTAAAGCATCATTAGTGGTTTTCTGAGGGAAAGGAGTCCTGATCTGGATTCAAACCAGTGTTGTCTTGTATTCTTTCTCCTTTTGCTACTGAAGGTGCTGTTTCTAATTGAATAGCTTAGCATAGTCAGGGCCTAATCTTAAATGGGACATTTATTCCCAATTTAGAACAGGAATTTACATTGTATTAAGGATCCATGCTGCTCTTTATAGAATAAAAGAGGGCAATTTAAAGGACAGAGAAGAAAGTTGAGATTGAAGTAAGATTATGCGTGAGCACCATGTGTAGCACTGGGTCTCAGGTTATGCACTCCTCTTTTGTACCAGTGAAATGGAATCAGTGATAATTTGGAGATTAACCATCAAGATGGTGGGTGCTGTCCTGTGATAGAAGCCCTATTGTTTTGGTTTGCTTCATCCCCTGCCCTCTAATTAATATCCATTGATGCAAGTAGGTATTCTTCAGACAGAATGACCTCAGGAAGCACTACTGAATCTGATTGACTCATCAATAATTTTGTACTTCTTCTGTGGTAGGCTCTGAGGAGGGCATTGCTCAGACTTTTCTAATCCAGTTAAAACTGCTCATTGCAATTCCTCTTCCACCTTTTGCCCATTATTTCAGTAATAACTTAGAGTGGAAAGACCACGATAGTTTCAGTGAAAGAATATAAAAATGTAGCATTACTGATGCAATGATTTCTAGCATAACTGTGTAGATAGCATGGGTTTTCAGCTAAAATCTCTGGAAGAGGAATGATATGCATGACAGTGGCAATTATACGAATCTCATGCACATACACACACACACACACACACACACACACACACACACACACACACACATGAAGAGAGGGTGGGTGGGAGGGAGAATGGGAGAGAGAGGGGGGGAGCCATATCCCCTGGCAGAAAAGTAATTATCAGCCTTATTGGAGACAGCTTTTAAAATATCCCAAGGAGATGGATGGTGCTTGTTACAACTGTTTTGTATTAAGACACAATAGAGAGACTTTAGGATTTGTTTACAGCTTTGAAAATAAGTTTTAGTTACAAGTTTCACTTCACAATTCAGACTGAGATTGTCAGTTATAAAAAGTAGCAGAGAAAAATATTATTTCCTCCAAACATTATGATGACTAGTCAACAGGCCAAGAGGTTTCAGGTCCTCTTAATCTTAGCCATCTGCCTCTGGTCTATAACGACAAGATTCCCTCTCACCTTGGCTATTTTTCTTTTAAGAGTAAGTTTTAGTTATCCTGGGAAAGCTGCTGCTGTTTGGAGTCCTTAGACACTAGTTAAAGGGGAAAAGAGACCTCTCCTTCTCTCTGTGTTACTGAAGAAATAAATAACTATAAATGTTACCCAAGCAGAAATTCATTGGCCTATAAAAGAACTTGCTGTGGGACTACTCCTATCATTTAAGACCGGTGTTCTCAGGTTGATCAACCGGGTTGATCCTTGCAGTTTGAAACAATGTACAGGGTTGAGTTTCCAGCACAAATGAAAGTACGCATGGAATTTACAAAGTACTGCTTCACAGCAGCCCGATTTGTGGCCAAATTGGAATGGACTTTCTGACTATATAATTTTTGTTTGTCAGATAAAAGATGGCTATAGCTCAGCATCTATTTTTTTCTCTTTAAAGGACTTGTTTCAGTGTTTTATATTATGAGTTGGAATAAAAAGAAGAGAGCTTTAAATGGTGGAAGTTTAACTGCTAATATTTGCTCCCAATTATAGGTTTGGATAATATGGAGACAAAATAGGTTAATGCAGTGTTCCTTAATAACCATTACCAATGGAAGAATAAGCTATTAGCTGAGTTCAGTTCAGATATGAATTGTTTGGAAGTAAATCCATTACAATTTACATCTATGAAAACTAAGGAAGAATTATTTAGATAGGTTAAATTAGATTACTTTTTACATTCCACCTTTTTTATTTTTAGTATTAACTCAAGGTGGCAAACATACCTAATATCCCTTCCTCTTCCTATGTTTTTCACAACAATAATCCTGTAAGGTGAATTGGGCTAAGAGAGATTGACTGGCCCAAAAAGCCACCCAGACATCTAGGTGGGACTAGAATTCATGAGGCTAGCCTGGTGCCTTAACCTCTAGCTAGCTAACTCAAGAGAAGCTTTAAAATGAAATATAACTCTATCTCTGACATTTGGGGTGTTATGCTTATTTAGTACCTCTGTCTTGGTGACACAGCAAGCTAGCTATGATTTCTCTCCCCCATTAATGATTTTTTAATGCTTAGTTTTGTGAAAATGTACTGTGCTGTAAAATGTGGTGAGCCATTTCTGAACTCTTCCCATATGCAATAATAAATGTTGCAGCAGCTATTTTGGATGCAGTGTTTCTATTGAGCAGAACTATCAGGGGAGATATCTGCTGGAGAAAAAAGCAAGTTGAATTTTATCGATGTCATGCTTTTCTCTGTGGTATCTCCACTTCCTAAAAAGACAACAACGTATAGGCGTATTGGAAATGTTTTCAGAGTGGTATGAAGTAGTGTGAGGATACCAGCATACACAGCATCTCTCTATCTCCTTTTCTCTACAACCCTGTGAGGCAGGTTAGGTTGATAGTGAGTGACTGATCCAAATTCATCTAGTGAAATTCAAATGCTGAGTGTGGACTGGACGTTGAATCTCCCCAATGCCAGTCCAGCATTTGCACTGCTACACTATAGGTACTCTTTGACCTATGACCATAATTGAGCCAAAAATTCATATCGCTAAGTGAGACAGTTGTTATGAGTGTTTTGCCCAATTTTACAGTCTTTCTTGCCACAGTTGTTAAAACGTGAATCATGCAGTTGTTAAGTGTTAAGTAACATGATTGTAAAGTGAATCTGGATTCCACGTTGACTTTGATTATCACAAAAGTTGATCACATGACACAACTATCATAAACACAAATTCTTTGCATCTGAATTTTGATCACACGACAAGAGGCGGCTGTGGAGGGTATGTAAAAAATAGTTATTGTCACTTTTTTTGCTGTTGTAACTTTCAACGATCACTAAATGAACTGTTGTAAGTCGAGGACTACCTGTACCCTGTCTCTATGAATCTAGAAGAGGTGCTTTAGTAAATGTTCTGATCTAGGTTTTCTGATACAGTAAAATGCACACGATTAAATCCAAAAACCCTCTTTTTATTTCAAAGGCTGTGAATTATATTCATTCACAGCCCATAATGAGTTCAAAATAATAGTAAAGAGTTCCACAGCAAGCTGCTAAAGTCCTTTGGGATAAGGCTGATAAGCAGCCACCATCTTCTTTGAAAATGCTGTTTAATTGGCAATTAGCTTGGCAAGGCCACACAGAGCCAAAATGGAGCTTCAGAAGGTCAACCGACCAGCATGAACCAACGTGCTTTGTGCAAAGGTTCATGTGCCTTTGCTCCTCCTTTATGTCCTATGGGAGGAGCCAATCACCTCCAAGCCTTACTCCCGAGTCATCCCTTTTGTTTTAACTGTTCTTGTCTTCTGCCAGCTCTGTGCATGCGCGCACTGGGAACAGGGGGAGCCTGTTCCTCTGCCTTGCTGCTATCCGACTCTGGAGGCTCCAGAGGCAGCACATAACTCCCAGATGCCCTGGCCCCCTCTCTGCCTCCGACGCAGAACCTTCGTCCGAGCCTTCCCCAGACTCCAGGACTGGCCCATGTTCCTCCCCAACCTCCTCACTGCAGGCTGCCAGAGGACCACAACACTATATGTGGGGCCATGAATGTAGTACATGTCCGTGACTTATTAAAGCAGCTGTGTTTTGGGAAGATTCCTGTTTCTTTTTCTATATTAAGAATTTTAAATACAATAATAAAAACGAAATTCAGAGAAAGAGAATACAAATAATAAAACATGCAAAGAGAAAGGAAATTATTTCCAAACTTTATTACAAAATAAACACATTTAATAATTGTTTATCTCCTATAATGTTTTCATCCCTCATCCCAGCCTCATGTATAAATAAATCCATAAAACATAAACCTTTCAGTCTTGGTGTCCATAAAAAATAAATGGTTTGCCAGAACATTGAAAACCCACGAAAAAAGAGCTTACTTTAACCTTGATCAAATAAACCAACTTACTTTCTTTTATTCCTAACAGTCTTAATCTTTAATTCAATCAAATATAGTTTTAGGATTTAATTTCTCTTCAATTCTTCTTTATCCCATTGTACAAGTTTATTCAAGGCTTTATAAAGCAAGTCTCTTTTGTAAATCCAATAAGAAAACATTTTCCAGGTCATTCTCTTGGTTTATCATTTTGTCTTTTTAATTTTTAAAACTCCAGCCAGTCTTCTCTCCCCTTTGATCTTCTCCCCTCTCCATCTCCCCTCCCCTCCCATCAGATTTCACCAAATCTCATCAAAAGCAACTCTGGGCAGCACCCAACAGTCAAACACTTTTTATACCCAATATGTGTTCTTTTCCAAATCACCCTGTTAATCTGTTATTTGTAGTTCCACTTTAAGTACCGTCTCCGTCTTGTCTGATAAAATTTGTTCCATACAGTATCTGTCAGAACTTCATTAATAACTTTTGGATCCTAATATACATTCTTCAAATAATTCATTTAATATTTCCAATGTTATAACGTTTGATTGTTTTGAAAGTCCCAGTATTGACATCAAAAACAAATTTGTATTTTTGTATTTTTTTTTCTGCTTAGAATCTTAAGTCTCTTTCTTTGTCCACTTTCTAAAATCATCACTTATCTTTGTTCCTTGCAATAACTAGGATAGCCAAAACAAGAAACTGTTTGTTTAAAAAAAATCAAAATCTTATAGTGAAAATCAATATTCCATATTCACCTGAATCTTTGATCCATTTATAACCACCATAGGTCCAAAATTTATTTAGCATTTTGCTATTTATTTCAAGTTCTGTTAAGTTCTTAAGCCTATAATTTATTTTTCTTTTGTTCATGCTGAAGATAAACTCACCTGACAAAAACTTGGCAAACTTGTCTTGAAGTTCTCTAATAGTTTACAATGGTTTGGCAATTTTGGCAATTTCCAAAAAATACTAGAAAATGATTAGAACGATTGTTGGTACTTACCTGAACGTCGATTCTAATGATGAGAGAGGAAGATGCTACCAGTGGGCTATCATCAATCCTGATTGGTCCATAGACTGAGAGAAATTGTTGCAGCCATGCCTCTACTCCATCTTCCCAGTTTCCTCAAGGTCATAGGGGGTAAACCTGTGAATCAAATATCACAATAAGGGAAAAAACAACTCTTCCCCCCAAGCTGTTACCCTCTCATCATTAGAATCGATGTTCAGGTAAGTACCAACGATTGTTCTCAATGATGAGGAAAGGGAGGTGCTACCAGTGGGACGTATCCAAGCTAGCGTCCATAGGGGGGAAGAATTATAAACCGGTAGCGGCTGATGGAGCCATTACTTGCTGCAACACTCTAGGGCCCAAAGATGCTTTTTGCATCTGTAGTGTCGAATAAATGAAGTAGGGGATGTCCAAGAAACTGCCCTACAGATGTCTTTGAATGGCGCTCTAGTCACCCATGCTGCTGTGGTGGCCGCACTGAGAGTAGAATGCACAGTAATTTCCCAAGGAGGACTTTTACCTTTAGCCTCATAGGCCAAGGAAATTGCTTTCCTTAACCACCTACCTTTCATGTTAGATGTCACTCTTGCACTTTGCGTGGATGGTTGAAAAGACACCAGAAGAGCTTCTGACCTACAAAATGAAGCCGTTTGCTTGAGATAAATTCTCAGTGTTCTACGGACATCAAGCCTATGCCAGAGTCGCTCCCTGGAATGAGATGGATCGGGCAAAAATTGGGCAGCACTATCTCTTGTGCCCTATAAAATGGGGTGTTAATTTTAGGTAGAAAGGCAGGATCTAACTGTAAGATCCTGGGGGGGGGGTTGTCCAGGGGGCTTATTTGCGGGGGAGGACTTATATTTTTGCCCACCAGAAAAACCATACCTTCCCTAGAAGCAGAATTAGCTGTTTCTAATGTGCCATACAGTTTGATATAAGGAAGTGGAAGAAAAAGGAAGTGGTACAGTTTTGTAGTTCAGGAGCAGTTAGAAACTAGAGGAGAAAATTATCAGTAGAGTTCTGAATGATAATACAAGGATTTTCAGTTCCCAATAATAACAACAGTAACTATAAAATGACTCCTTATTTAAAAGTATAACTTACTGTAAATGAAAAAAGCTTGAGGCGAGCAGACATGGAAAAATGCACGTTCAAGGATTCAAAACAAATTCCTGAGTTCATAATTCTTCAAGAGTTTGGAATGTGCACATGTTTTTCCTTGGGGCACTTAGACAGCTCCCTCCCCTAAAATAAAATTGAGTCTGCCTGTTCTTGTACTGTAGCTTTAGAATATGTGACTTGTAATTCCATCCTCATCATTCTTACAATTGAATGTACTAAAAGTTGCTAGTTAGATCCATGTGAATTCCTCCTGTGTAGGGAATATTGTTGGCCAATGGAACTGCAAGAGAGCAATATCTGCTACTTTCATCCATGATTTCCATTATCCTAGATCAGGAAGAAACGATCTGTTCTTGTTTAGCTGCAGTTGAATTAAAGTTAACATTATCTCTTAGCACTGCCCGTGCTAGCTGGAGATGCTGGAAATTGGAATTCAGCCATATCTAAAACGTTACTGATTTTTCTCCACCTACCTTTCAACAATTCTTTTGTTATAAATGGCAATGAATTCAAACTGGGAAGCTCACTAGATCAATGATTATAAAAGCTTTCTCTAAAGTAGTATCCACCAGAAGGGCATAATGTTGAAAAAAAAAGGCTGCATAGTAGTGATGTGCAAAATGACTTTCTTGGAGAAAATGTATGTGCCCCAGATTTTGAGAATATAGCAATAGCAATAGCAGTAGACTTATATACCGCTTCATAGGCCTTTCAGGTCTCTCTAAGCGGTTTACAGAGAGTCAGCATATTGCCCCCAACAATCTGGGTCCTCATTTTACCCACCTCGGAAGGATGGAAGGCTGAGTCAACCCTGAGCCAGTGAGATTTGAACCGCTGACCTGCTGATCTAGCAGTAGCCTGCAGTGCTGCTTTTAACCACTGCGCCACCTTGGCTCATAAAAGAATAAAAGAATTGAAATGTTCTTTCATAGAAGAAAACCTGAAAATATACCGTTCTTGTCTCAAAACAATCCACTCTAGGATCGTTCCATTCTAAGAACTTGAAAATGAAGATATGTATGTTCTAACACTTTTACTTTGTTCTGACACATGTTATTGTTTTAATAAAATGTTTCAATGGAGTTGTTTTGTTAGGTCTGCGTGTAGAATAGGCAGTAAATTTCTCACAGAAAAATTTGTTTTGCTCTGCCACTAATTGTTACGCTGTTAACTTTGCCCATAATATAATCATTCTGAACTGAATCTGGTGAAAAGTTACATCAGGAAAGAAAAAGATACTTCTGTGTTAGATTCTGGGCAATATCCAGAAGTTACATACAAAGCATGTCGCAAACAATGCATGTACAGCATAGGCTATAAATTTATACAACATTTATTAGACACCTCTTCTAAATACAGTGGACTTGGGGTGGAATTTCAGCTTACTACTACACACTTACCCTTTTAAGTGTAAGACAACTTAAGAGGAGATATTATATTACAATAATGTCAAAGTTCTCCAGGGTCATAAGTTCCTCTCTGTCATAACATGGACTTCTAACATAGGATCATACTGGCATAGGAGATGAAGTATAATCAATGGTATAACTTGTATTTTATTTATTTCCAAATATCCTTATCATTCACATGTTGCAACTTGTGAAGAAATATTTAATGTGCCTTTCACAGAAACAAAATCTGGAGAAACCAATTCTTGCAGTGTTAAACAATTAACAAATATGTCTCTCTACCTTTGTTTTCCAGAGAGGCGGTATTACAGATCTCGTTACAAACCCAATGGACTAAGCATCTCTTCTCACACAGTGGCAACCCGACAAGTCAGTGAGACCGCCTTGACACCCTTGACTGAACAGGAAGGCGAGGCTTACCTTGAGAAGTGTGGGAGCATCCGCCGGCATACTGTCGCCAATGCTCATTCTGATATCCAGCTGTTAGCCATGGCTTCCATTATGCACTCAGGCATGCTAGCAGAAGAACCAGACAATGGCGACCAATGTCTCCTTTTACAACCCAGTTTGAACCACAGACAGTTTTCTAGTGAGCCCAGCATAGCAGATGGACCAGAAGAACTGGCCACCCAAGATATGGAGGGGACTGCAGAACTGAATTGCACATCTGTCTGTTGAAACAGAGGAAAAGAACACTCCTGCACAGCAGAGGAAGCCGATGTTACTTTTCATGCTGCTTAGATCAAGAATTAGATTCTACAGGGCACATCCTGGAGCTGATTGTGTTCTTAGGCTCTAATATTATGAGGGTCCTTTCTGTGGACTACAAAGGTACAAAGTTGTTTCAGCTGAAACATTCCAATGTTGTCCCAGAGCAATGGTTTCTCAGAGTTTGTTTTTCCAGCTAGGTTTTTGTACCCTCAGCTGCATTCAGTTTTTGTCTTATCCGGAGGGTGAACACAGTAATCCTAGTTTTATTCTGCCTTGCAGATTGGGAAGAGGAACTCCACTGTTAGGGACAGGCAGTTATTTCTTCTCAATTGCGATGTCTTATGAAAAATACAAGGAAGCCAGTTGTAAAATCTTCAAGGTTGTTGCAGTGGTACATCCCTTTGTAGGGCAATGAATCATGTTCATTATAATATGGTATACACCTAAACTATAAAAATAGGGGCAGTAAAACCTCTTCCACTCTCTATCATCAGAGCTAGTCAGAGCAACATATTCTATTCTGGGTGAATAAAATAAAATGAAAGCAGTAGCCTAAAACAAAAAGGGCGTTGGTCTTTACCTGAGAGCCTCCTTTTGCCTGCCTCCTGGGGAGAGCATCAGTGAGAGTTGGCTCTGAGCTGGAGGTGTCTGATCAGATGGCAGAGTAGAAGAAGAAGCCTTTTTACTGGCTGCCTTCTTATGAATTCTCTCTAAGGTTTTGTCCTTCTGTTTCTCATATCGTGAACTGGGCTTGGAAGACTTTTTTTTAATTTTTTTTTCCTTAACTGAGGTTTGTGCTGTCTTTTTGCTAGCCCTGGCTGCTTCCCTGCCATCAGAAGTAGAAGGCTGGGAGGGGGAATAAAGCACTGAGGCTGCTTCAGGTGTGATACTTGAGCCTCCCCAGGCAACTCAGGAGCCGGTATGGAGTTTTATGCACTAAACACAGCCTCCATGTTGCCAACTGACAGCAACTGACATTCAAAATGGCGATTCGCGCCTTTTTCAACTGTCATGAAGTGCGTGCTAGACAACAAGGATAAATTCGCCCTGTGGCTCAGTCACACTAGCGGCGCTCCAATGCAACTCTTACAATTTCAGTTTTCCTCAAGAACTCCCTCTGGGTCGCTCCGTGGCAGCGTTTTGTATTTATATGGTCACAGCTGCCATGGTTCGCCGCTCAACTGTTTGAGCAGGGAGCCAAATTGTTTCTTCTCGCTTCCGAAGATAGGCGTTTAGAGAGGGAAGCTGAAGCTGACAGCCAGCCCGCTGTTTCAAACCGCGGGAAGCCGTTTATCGCCGTTTTGAGTCACTCTAGTTGCAGCGACAGTCTATACACCCTGACTGGGTTTAGAGGCTCAGACCCCTCCAAAATCACTGTCCCGTGAGGGGCTTTGATACTGGGGTCACTTTCTGGCACTCCCTATCATTTACTCACAACACCTTAATTTTCAGTCCACCTTAATTTTCAATCCATATCCGATGGTCTTTTAAGACTGGAGAAAGCAATGACGCAGCTGCCCTCATCGAGGGACTGAGTTTAAAGCTGGGTCTACCTAGCAGGGGCGTGGTTTATCAACGTTATCAGACCCAGTCCTTGCGATGAGTGGTTGAAGGTTAATCCAGTCTGGATGCTGCCTCCACCACCAGGCAGAACTACCGTAGCTAGCATATTGTTTTGATGTTTTGATTGCAATACATCTCAGGAATTACTCAAATTATTTTCAGTAAACTACCAAAAGCATTTTTAGGAAGGTATATGACTGCCAAAAACATAATACCAGTGCTGAGCTGGTAAGCTTGCAATAGTGATTTTGAGCTACTAGCTCTGTGATGGCATGCGTGCCGGAAGAAGGATGCAGAGCCATCTCTCTGGGCCCATGAGCCATCGCCCACTGCTCTTCCGGGTTCCAGCGTGCTGGCCAGTTGGTCTTCTCACATGCGGGAGTGCCGGAAGAGCAGCCGCCCGGGGCACATGCATGCATCGGGAAGATGATCATCTGGCTTCTGGCATGTGCATGCACACTGGCCACCTGGTTTTTTTGCACGCATGCATGCCAGAAATTAGAAAACCAGTTGGTCGGTGTGCATGCATGCGCGGGAAACCGTAAGATCAACTTTACCAGGTGGCTGCTCTTTTGGTTTCCAGCGTGCACATGTGCATGCATGCCCGTTTTGGCACTCGGTGCTAAAAAGGTTCACCAATGCTGTACTAGCTTCCATAAAATAGGGGTTGCTGGGTTTAAGACTGAATATTTTGGAAATAGCTTTTATTGATATCAACAATGAAAGAAAGGGTGCATTTACATTAGTGGGTAATAGCAGACAACCCCTTTGGCTGGTGGGAATAGTCTTTATTGGAAAAATTCCACAGCTATTCCCTGGAACAGGGAATATCCACAACTTCTGTAATGATTGACTGCTGCAAATATCAGGATCAAGTGAGATGAGTTTTTTTGAAACTGGTATAGTGATTTCTGGAAATATTTCCATACATCTTTGGTAGCCAACCCATTCTTTAACAAACACAATAGAAAAAGAATGTTTTAAGTTTTGTGGCTAATTGCCTTCCTCCCGCAGGTCTCTTGATATTGATGGGGCAGTGGCCTTTAGTATCTAGAATTGATAGGTTTTTTTGTTTTGTTTTAAATGCAGTTTCCTAATATAATTTTCATATGTATAATGCTTATTTGGCAGTGGCTCCCTTTTGATGGAAGTCATACATAATGCAAAGAGAAGGCAAATTTCTTCATATAGCTGCAGATAAAGAAGTGCCATTGGGTGTCTTAGCACAATCCAACCATAACTTATTTAGTTGTTTAAATGGTAAAAAATAATTGCATTATGCAAAAAACCCAAACAGTAGAATAAAATCTGTGCGGAGAATGTGGGAGGTGTGCCTTTCCTGCCAGTTCAAAATAAACATTTAACAAATACTACCCAGGTTCTATTGTGTATGCAACTTTCTTGTCACAAAAAGTACAGTTAATTAGGAAAACAAGAACATTTTTCTATGTACACTGACCAACATATTTGATTCAACATGTTTGGAAGATGCAATGTTAGGAAAAACTCTTCTGCTTGAAAACAATAATTAGTTATTCTAAATACCTGAATTTGGGGGGGACGACGACAATGAAATAGAAACCCTGAATTTAGAGAAGGCATCACAAGGCGGCCATAAAGATTATGGTTTTTCACAAAAAATCATTTTTAAGAAAATAAAACACTAGGAAGGAATTTCCAACAATTGCAATTCAGTGCAGAACTAGATCCAAGTTCGAAAACAGTTTTCAGCCCACTGTTCTGATTCAACATCCAAATTATAGGTAGTTTGGCTGAAGAACGGAATGTAAGGGAGATGCACGGGCACAGCCCTAATGTGAAATCATCTATTTGTCAAAAACATAACAGAATTTAAACTTTACAGATGATCAAAAAATATAGATACCATGACAAAGTATTCTTTTCCATGAAATAAACCGCAGGCAAGTCATACATATAAAAAATAAAAATAAAAAATCACCTTCTTAATTAAAAAAGCAAGCAGGAGAGATACATAAAGTCCTTTCAGACATATTCACTGTTAAGAAACAAAGGTTTGTTACCTTTATTTGACATTTTCATGTGAAACAGCTTTGAGGCTTATTCACACATTTTCTCTTTTTTGCATATAACAAAGATGGAAATATAACTGACAAGCAGTTCTCACTTTCTCAGCCTTTCTTATTGCCTTAATTCTCTTTAAAATACATCTTGTGGTTCCTTTGAGCTATAACCTCAAACCCAAGCAGACAGCTACCATTTCCACTCCTAAAGCTGCATGTTTAAAGACCTTGGCTCCCTTCTGGGAAATTATGATATAGAAAAAAAATCAACAGTGGTCGGCAAGACAGCAAGGGAGCAGGGTCCACCAGTAAAATAGCTGTTTAGCATGCTCCCCAGTTTGCACCATCCTTAGTAGTGAAGTTCATCACTACGAAGGACTCTCAAATAGAGTTAGGGAATTGAGACCAGGGTGGCTAGGAACTGCAGTCTGGCATTTTCTCCATGATAACAACATTCCCATCTGATTCCAGAAAGGGGCTGCCTGGCAAAATTGGCAATACCAAGCCACATGGCCAAACACTACACTAATTATACCAGATATCCCCCCTCCCCCCAAAAAACCCCCAAAAGATTTGAGCTAGTGTGCAACATAGCTTTTAGTGTCTGGCAGGCATATCAAACTTTCTTCGAGGGCTAAATCAGCATAGTTCTCCATGGTCCGGTGGGGGATGGATGCCTCCTATAGCACCCTACCGGCCAAAATGGGGCATGGGGGGGGGGGTGTCTGCATGTGCCTCACCATGCCTTGTTTTCACCCTTCATAGCTTCCAGCAGCTGGGCATTTTTGGCCCCATTTTGGGCCAGCAGAGTTCTGTAGAGGCCATGGAGGGTGAAAACGAGGAACGGGGTGGGGATGTATGCAGCCTGTTATAGCTGCCAGAGGTGCCACGGGCCAATCCTTTGATATTTCCAGGCTGGCCCTGCAGGCCCGATTTAAACACCCACAGGTTAGATCCGGCCCACAGGACTTGAGTTAGACACCCCTGGTCTGTGAAGATGGCTTTTACCTTTACCAAAAGTGAATAAATATGGAAATAATGATTGTATCTGAAGACATAACCTTGGGGTAAGTATTCCGCATTCAGCATTCAGAAAGGTTCATTTTCCCCTCTTCTAAAGACTCTTCAATCACACACTCCACCATTGCTGAAAGTCTGCTGACCATTGTCATTTTTGATTTAGTCTAATCCCCAGTTAAGATTTCTTTAATAATATAATTTTATTAAGCTTTATAAAATACCAATGAAAATAAAAATTGTGGAGAAAGGGGAGAAAAGTATAGGATAAAGAGGAATTCCAATTTTTAAAAAGTCCTTTGACCATTAGAGTTACGTTCAATTCCCAGAACCTAAATGCCTGACGTATAATGCAGAAGCTTTGCCTGCTTTCAGTGAAACTGTTTGTGCTTTTGTTTTCTAAATTAAGTGCTGTGGCTTTTTAAAATGCAGATATTTTCTAAAAAAAAAGCTGTTGGCTCTATTGGTTTTTATTATAGGTGGGGTTTTTTGTATGTCTTTGAGTCAATCTTGGAAATTACAGGAACAAGTCCCAGCAATTTTTTTTGGTATGATTTTAGAGGTCTTTGCGTCCTTCCTAGAAATGAGACAGGATCACTAGCTCAAGGTCAACACCAGGTTGAAGGCAGGATTAGAATTCAGCCTTCAGCTAAAAGAGCCAAGGGTTTTTTGCTTTCTAGCCTGGTGCTTTAACCAGTACACAACCAGACTGACTCTTAACGGTCGTTAATCAATTGCTATATAAAAATATCTTGGCTTTACAAAGAGCACTAGAGACTATTCAGGGAAAAATAGCAGGTAATATAGTTTAATTGCTATTCAACTTACTGAAATAAGTTGAGGAGCCTACATTGGCAGAAGGGCCCACCATAGGCATTTGTGTTCTAAACTGGCAGAATCGTTAATAGCAAAGAAGAAGTATATTCTCAGCTAGGAAACAGACTAGGGACATTTAATGGACATATCTGGAGATTTTTCTTTCTTTTTAAATTGTGTTGGGTAGTGTCACAAAATTATTGTGCCAGGCAAAAAGTGTAGCCATTGATCAAATGGCTGTTGTGCCTAGTCACGAAATATTAATTTTTCATGTGGCAAATAGGTAAGAAAAAATAGGTTCCCCAAAAGCATTAATCGGAGACCGTGTTCAAGTTCCAAAGTAGAAAGTACAACCATGAATTAACAATTTTCTTGCTCTACTTCACCGAGGGCAAAGAGGTGGCATTAGGGTTAGGGTAATGTAATTATATAATAAGTTATGTAATTTGGCCTAGAAATGAACGACCATATTTTTCGGAGTATAAGATGCACCTTTTTTCCTCAAAAAAGAGGCTGAAAATCTGGGTGCGTCTTATACACTGAATGCAGCATTTTTGCCTCCTGAAGCCCCACCCCTTCACCAAAATGATCATGCATACCCTTATGGAGGCTTTCTAAGAGCTCTTGGGGGCTGGGGAGGGCAGAAATGAGCAACAAACGGGCAGATTTTTTGCCCCCCCATCCCCGTGCAGCACTCTATAAGCCTGCATAAGGCTATGCATGCAATTTTTTTGACAAAAAACGGGCTGTTATTTGCTTGTTTTTGGCCTCTCCCATGCCCCCAGGAGCACTCTGCAAGGCTATTTATGCCTTTTTTGGGGGGAAAATGGGGCTGTTTTCGCAAAAAAATGGGGCGTTTTTGGGTGGTTTGCAGAATGCAAAAACTTTTTTCCTTTTGGAAAGCTCTTTAACTGATTGATTAACTTACATTGATCTAGTGCTATGCCAGCAGAAACAAAGTCTTAGGTGCTGTAGATTGTCAGTGATTTCCTTCTCCAGCACATGGATAAATAACTTGGAAACATCTACCTACCTATCTACTCTCTCTCTCCCTATCTACTGTATTTCTCTCTATTTCTCTCTCTATCCCTCTACTTACCAACCTACCTACCTAATCTTCCTCTTTCTCTACTCCTCTACCTACCTACACTCTCTCTCTTCCTATCTACTGTATTTCTCTCTCTTTCTATTTCTCTCCCTCTATCCCTCTACCTACCTACCTACACACTCTCTCTCCTTACCTACCTACTGTATTTATCTCTCTTTCTCTCCCTCTCTATCCCTTTATCTACCTACCTACCTTTTTAAAAAAATTGCCTCTTCAAAACCTGCTGCACCTTATACTCTGGTGCATCTTATACTCCGAAAAATACGGTACATGGCTGAGATAGGTCACTAAGGCACAATACAAGTCCCTCTAAAGACAGTCTAACAAGGCTCAGCATGCAAATGCAAATGAAATACTTGAATATACTACTTAGCATTTAGAAAAATAAAATACATTTCTTAGTGTTCCAAATTTTAGCCTATTTTTTATCACTAATTCTTTCTACATTCTTTATCTCAGAATGCTTCACAACAAAAATACCGGGCCGTGTAATAACATTATCTTTGCATGAAAAATTTGGTATCTATATTCCTGAAAATGAAATTGTACTACAAAGAACTCATTAAATCATTAAGATACAGAACCTAATTAGTATCAAAGGAAGTATCTGTAGGCACATTGCTACTGATGAGAACTCCATTCAACATATACCATTAGGATATCATCATACAGATATAATATATCTCTAAATAAACTAAGATATCCCCATATCAATTTTAAAAAGTTTTTATTTGCAGACCAGTGCAAACTCTTTAGGGAGGATCCCTTTAATATATTAATAACCTCATAGATCATGCTGGAAGTGGCATGAAGAACCATCGCTCCAGGCACACCAGCCATTGCTCTTCTGGTTCCCGCACGCACATGTGCATTTTCCAGCTGGTCTTCACACAGACAGGCGTGCTGGAAACCGGAAGAGCAGCTCCGTGGCATGCATGCATGCGCACACTGGGAAGCTGAGCTTTGGGTTTCTGGTGTGCACATGCGTGCCAGCCAGCTGTTCTTCACGCATGCATGCACACTGGGGAACTGTTCTTCCTGTTTCTTGGTTTCACATGTGCACGCTAGGGAGCTGCTCTTCCAGTTTCCGGTGCTCCCATGTGCGAATGTGTGCGCTTCTGTTTTGTCACTCAGTGCCAAAAAGGATTGCCAATACTCATAGATCCTGGATTTCCAAAACTATCCCCCACCAACCAGCATGCTGGGGATAGATGACTAGCATAATGCCCAGATGGAATAGCCTAGCAGACCACTTTGTAAATCTTTTCAGTTTCTTTTTGTTCCTTCTAATCTAGAGAAGTGTTAGTTTTTGCTAGATAAAATAATAGCCTATACCAAGGATCTCCAACCTGTGGGCCGTGACCTATATGCAACTGGGCCATGTGAGTGGCCGGCTGACACAGCCCCACTTGTGCGAGTGTTGTGGGGGCTCATTGCCCCATTCATGCGAGCATCACAGGGCCTCACAGCCCCACTCGCTTGTGCATCGCAGGTGTTTGAGGTCCATTTGTGTTGAGTGTCACAAGCACTTGGGGCCCCATGCCAGTGTTGCAGCTCACAATTGCACTTGCACAAGGATCACGGGTGCTCAGGGACCCTTGTGGGAGGATCATGGTCACTTGGGGCCCCACTCGTGCGAACATCGCAGGTGCCTGGGCCCTCATTTATGCAAGCATTGTAGGTGCTCACGGCCCCATTTGTGCAAGTGATAGGTGCTTTTGCCTGTCCTCTCTTTCCCCTCTCTTCAGGCCACCAACCCAGAAAGATAGAGGAACTCTGACCTATACACTACCTATATCTAAAACCCATTTTGTATGGGTTTTTTTTTAAGTTAGCTGGATGGCAGTACCTTGGCGACTTTGGTCAATCTCAGCAAGCTAAGCAGGATCAGACATGATTATTTGGATGGGAGACTGCCAGAAAACCAGTGCTGTGGGCCAGTTTAGGAAGCTGGAAAATCCCTTTCAAACATTCTTTCAAACCATTCTAATTGAGGTAACTGAAATGTTCATGGGCTTGACTTGGCATAGAAACAGATGAGATGAGTTTGGGATCAGAGGAAGATGCTTCTTCCCAGGGTTTGGCTCAAAGGCATTAGAAATAGAATCTAACCTGGCAACATCTGCATTCTTGATCTTGTTGAATATACTTTTAGTGACTTTCTTTTTCTTTAAAATACCATCTGCCCTAGGTTTACGTCTCTCTTAACAAGGTGATGAGGAGTTGTTACTGACGGTTCCCCTGCAGTGCTCACAATTTATTTAAGAGATTGTTTCCTTGTGGCTGTGATGTTTACTTATAGCCTCAATAGCTGGATTTCCATTTAGTATTTATCATTCGTTTAGATTGTGCAATCTCAACGTAAAAAGAAAGCACTAAAATCTAACTACTTGGTAAGTGCTGCAAGGGAATATTTCATGGTATAGAGCGTGTGTTTAGTTAAACTGGTCTGCAGTTGGGCCAGTGAGCAGAATTTTAAAATCCTGATCTTACCAAGGACTAAAAGCATCTTTCAAAGTTTTATTTTGAATCAGCAGTGTTGAACTCAATACAGTAGAGTAACACTGCCCCTTTGTGGCCACTTTAATCAAAGACATGCATGAAAAAAAGTTGGCTCAAGCTTTCAGAATTTAGAATACTCATTAACTGTATATTCAGAAGCGTAAGTTAAATGGGGCACTAGTAATAACTTACTATATGAAATGTGTTCATTACACTTAAGTACATCAACAAAATCAGTGCGAAAAATGCTCCTAGCAGAAATATCTGGAATGTACAGCATTAATGTGCTACACTTAACTTAAACATATGTAAGCCATGAAGTCATGCTCTGATTTGTTGAATGCGATCTTATTTTATGTATTGAAATAAGAATGACTTTTCATTATGATTTTTATTTTGAAAAACCCAACATTTTTGAACAGTTACAAATTATTTCATTTTCTCAAATGGGGATACTGATGTGCAAGGCAAGCAACATTTTCAGCAGCCACTAGGCCTTGAAATTTTTTTTGTAACCATACAAGTTGCAGTTAAGCATTTAGAAACATTACAACAGATGGCTCTCCTGCTGAATTCACAATTCCCATTAATGGCAGCCATTACGGACTACAATTGGGGAAGGAGTTGCAATCCACATCACTGAAAATGTATGCTCATCCCTATAATTCAGCATCGAAACGCTGTGCATTCCACTCACCAGCATGAAAGAGTTTTTGCTATTTTGTTTTTACTCAAAATAGACTGAAATGCACTTTATCATAAGCAAGCAAGAGATGCCCCAGTTTCTCCAGGACATCCTCTTCAAAACAGGAAGAGGAAAATCATGAACACGTGTGCATTAAAGAAATCAAGTTGAGCAGCTATGCAAATGAGAAACTAATTGCTAAAGTTAACGTCTTTTACCCATTCAACCACATTTTTGAGAACTTTGTTCCATCTGTTATTGACAGCTAAACTGTAAGAAACAAATTGACAATTCTTGTATATATAACTCACTGACTGACAAAATATTCATAAAAGAAATGAAAAAAAGCAAAACATTATACATTTTTAAAAACAGCTTGCTGACTGGAAACATTACATAAAACTATGATTCAGAAGACTTCTAGCCTATGTTTGTCTGTGTTTTGTTACTTCTGAGATTTTTGCCCATGAATGCTACAAGAAGAGTTTTCGATGAGTTGTATTTGGGTTTTTGTAATTAGTGCATTAATTAAAAAAATTTCAGAGGCATTAGCAACGTTGACAGTATGTAATATTTTAGTGTGGTGTTCTTACTAACACTTTTAATTTACTGGATTATGTCACAGCATTAGTTCATTTAAAGACCAGCATTTTAATTTAAGTGGTACTTTTCCGCTGTAGTTCACTTGTATTTTGGATTGGGTACCTGGTTCAACATATATTACAATAATTTGACATTTCAATGAAACAGAAAACCTTATTTAAAAAATATAAAAGGTCATATACGTTATCTTGATATGGTATCCCAACACTACTTAGCCTATTTTGCCAGCCTCATTTATGTTTCATGTTTATGTTTAATAGCAATAGTTTTATATAAACTATAGTTTTACTCTAAACAATAGTTTAGATTTATATACCCTTACAGTGATTTACAGCCCTTTCTAAGCAGTTTACAGACTCAGCAAATTGCCCTCAGCAATGTGGATCCTCATTTTACCAACCTCAGGAGGAAGGAAGGCTGAGTCAACCTTGAGCTGGTCAGACTTGAACTGCCTGACTGCTGAAGCCGGCTGTCAGCAGAAGTAACCTGCAGTATTAGATAAAAGAGCTTTGTGGGTAAAATGGCACTTAAAAAAAGAAACTTAAAACAGATCTGCTTAGCCTCCCGGTGTGAAAATATCTCCATGTTCTCCCAAAGCATATAAAAGGGGCAAAAATAATATATCTAACTTTCTGGATACATTAGTGTACTAGCTATAGTTCTCCAAGTTGCTCCACTAAAAAAAATTAAAAAACACGGTTACCAAATTTAAAAAAAATCCACTTCATCCTATATTGCAAGGTAATTGGATTCCAATTTGAAACAATTGTAACAGAGCGTATGATCCTGAAAGAAAATATACAAGGAAAATTTTGACCTCTATGCTATTATTTTAATCAGCTTTATGTGATCTAAAGAAAAGATATTATTCAAATTCTATGTATGCCAAGGAAATAGAAGGTTTTTGCGTACACATACATAAATATAAACACACATGGTGATCAACTTCAACTGCACAATTCTTCAAAGTACAGGATGTTTACATGTAAGAATAAAAAAATAACTTAAAATGCTCAAGAGAATGGAGAGAGATAACTTGGGACTTTTCAAATCTTGGTATGGGTTAGAGTTCTAAACATACCTGATTACTAATTTTATTGACCAAGTCTGTTGGAAACTGGAATTTAACACAGCTAGAAGTCTATGAGTTACCTCTCCTCCATTCCATGCATATGAACTAGTGACCTATAGTTTATGAAAGCTTATGCCTTTTAATGAAATTTGTTATATTAAAAAAGTGCTTCCAGCTCCTAATTTTTCTTCCTGTCCTATTCCCACTATATGGCAGAATATAAAACACTGAATAAATACAGTAGCAGACTAAGCACAATATATACAATGAAAAGGGATGGGTAGCTGGTAGTAAGGAAGCTAAAAACCAAGTAATTAAAAATCTAAGATATTGATTAGATCTTATTGGTGTCTATCTGCAATTAATTCTAAAATTAGGACTCAAAGATTTTGAATTAAAAAACAGGATAAAACAGAAGCTGAAATATTACAAGTGATAGAAAATAAAATTAGTTCAATCAATAGACAAAAAGTTCAGATATTTTAAATAGAAATCTTGACACGTATTAAACAATGTTTAAATAAAAGATGAGACTGCAATCCTATATTTCATTATCTGAAAGTGTATTCAGGTTGACTTAACAGTTGTCCATAAGACTACCTGAAGCTGATATAAGTCCACATATAGTAATTAGCACCTACCTTATTTTATCAGAGAAGGATTTGATTAATAACAATATGAAACAGCAACTGACAAAGATAGGATATGCTATCGAATAGTTTATTAACGAAATAGAACATGATTCCTTAAAGGTTAATGCTTATTACAATAAATTACTATTCATAACCACGTACTCTGGAAAGTTTGGTATTTTTTTGTCAAAATAGAATTTTAAATATGCAGTAAATTGATACATTGTAATATATAATACTTCTGTATATAAAAATATCTAAAGATGCCAGCATTCTTCTTCTTAGCTTACCGGAAGATAGAAATAAGTTCCAATGAGTGACATTTACTTTTGGGTAAGTAAATGAAATATATCACACTAAGAGTTACTACTTCATCAAAAATGAGATTCCCTACAATTAGATCAGGTTTAAATAAAGAATAATCTATCCTGTTCTTTTTCATAAAAATGCATGAGAATAGAAAATTATATGGTACAAATCAGCATTTATAAATGTTTGTATTCTGAATAGACAAGCAATTATTTGAAATAATGCACATTTTCAGGGTCTGTGTGGGGTGGGAGTTTAGAAAAGGTAATGTAACTTTTTGCTCCCAAGCAAGATTCTCTTCTATAAAAATGCAGAATAGGTAACCTTAAGTGCTATTCTCTCATACGGCACCAAGTAATACTTTAATTCATTCCCAAATGCTGGGAAATGTTTGGTTCAAATAACCTTTGTCCCCATTCATGTCTTTTCACAGGCAGTGTCCTCAAAATCTGAGAGATCAACTCAAAAGCTGAGTGTTTTTCCATGATTGCTTCATTGCTGTGTAGCTTTTATTTGTTTGGAAGGCAGGGAGCTTACTCTGATTATTCTTATAAAGCTATAAAGAAAGATTATGCTCCCATGGAGCTTTAGGTTTACTGTCATATGTTCTCATGGAATACTAGTGCAGACTTTGGGCAATTAATTGTTGCCACCAGTATGTGTTATATCAGTATTTATTTTTTCAAAGTAAAGGTAAGTCTGCCTTGATTATTTTTTTCCCACACATCAGAGCCACATATTCATCTGTTAGTTAACTTTGGTAGTGATTCCACATTTTATCAAGAGCACTTTCACCAAAATGATCTTGTCGACACCAATGAATTTTGATCAGAGACTTCTGTACACAAGGTAATAACTTTTACAATTAGCACTTATAGCATGTTTATGCACCAAAGTAGCACATTGCTACACAGACTGTTGTGCGCAAAAATGTTAAAGCTTTGCTCAGATCAGCCAATCTGAAGCTGGGTTAAAAAAAAAACATTCTTGAGAACTGTAATACCTATGCGGAATACGTCAGCAAAGTAAACTGAAAGCACTGCAGAATGCAAGCATATATGCCTATCCCAAATCATCTTTAAAAGAAGGGGAATTCCCTTTAAGGCTAACAGATTGCAACAGAGTTTCCAGGTAAAAATGAAACATGTCTAACTTTTGTAGCAGAATCACAAACATATCATTAAACGTATCATAACAAGTGCAAAAAAAATGCAACAGGGCAAATGATAGGATTAAGCAGTGCAAACAACATTGAAACATCAGTCAAGGATACCTCAAGATTTCATCGGGGCAAAGATTTCCTGAGGCAATCAGGTTGATTTAAGTTTCTCCAGAAGAGATCTGCAGTGAGCTTTTAGATCCATCAAACCTAATTTATCATTATGTTAAGAGTAGTTGAGAATGGATTAACACTAAATTCTCTGGGAAGGGAAAACAAGAATGAAGTTGTAATTAATACCAAAGCCACCAAGATATGACTATTGACTTTCTTGCTTTAATGATAAAAAGCACCGAGCAATTATGCATGTTATACAGATAGTCCTTGATTTATGACAACTGGGACCAGAACTTCAGATACTAAGCGATGCAGTTGTTAAGTAAGTTATCACATGACCAGATTATGCAGCCATTTTTACTGCTGTTAAGTGAATCATGTGGACATTAAAATGAATCCAGCTTTCTCAATTGTCAGGAGCCAGCTGGAAAGGTCACAAATTGCAGTTGTCAAGCACCTGAATTGCAATCATGTGACTGCAGGAAAGGTGCAATTGTGGTAACTGAGGATGAGTCTTAAGTCACAAACTACCTGTATGTATAGTGTATAGATAGATATAAATAAAATGTTATATATGTATGTATGTGTGTGTGTGTGTGCGTGTGTGTATATATATATATACACACACGCACACACACACACACATACTATACATACATACATACATACATACATACATACATACATATAACCTCACAATTTAGGGCTAATTCCTTAGCTTATATACTCAAGTCATGAAATCATAGGAATTCTATGGAATTCATTGGAAGATAACTTAGAGATTTTATAATCCACGTCTTCCCTCCCAGGGTAGGAATCCTCAAATAATCCAAGGCAAGTGGTTGTCCAACTTTTGCTTAAAAATATCCACTGAAGGAGTACCAATGGTTCTGAGAAATACATCATTTGTTTTTGTTCCTAATTTAGGTATTAGTAAAGTTTCCCCTCGAAAATATGTGCTAGTTGTTCCTGACTCTAGGGGGAGGTGCTCATCTCTGTTTCAAAGCTGAAGAGCCAGCACTGTCCGAAGATGTCTCTGTAGTTGTGGCTGGCACAACTAAACACCAAAGGCGCACAGAGCACTGTTACCTTACCACCAAGATGGTCCCTATTTTTCTACTTGCATTTTACATGTTTTTGAACTACTAGATTGGCAGAAGCTGGGACAAGTAATGAGAGTTCACTCCGTTATGCGGCACTAGGGATTCAAACCAACAAACTTTCTGATTGACAAGCTTAGTGTCTTAGCCACTGAGCCCTCTCCTCAATTTAGGCATTAGGCAGAACAAATCCATACCGTCTTCATTGCAACAGCCCTTCAAGCACTGGAAGACTGGTACCACTGATATTATACCTCCTATTACCCTTCTCTTATTTAGGCTAAACAAACCCAGTTTTTAAACTGTTCTTCATAAGAATTATCTTCCAAGTCTTTTATCATCTTTACTGTTCTCTTCTGCATTCTTCTGTGGCTCATGCTTAATCTGTAGTCTACTAGATCTTTTTCATGAGATCTTTTTCATAAATACTATAGTTGAACCAGGTACCGTCTATATTCTATCTGTGCATCTGATCTTTTTCCACTCAGGTACAGAACCTGACATTTTCTCCCCCACTGAATTATATTTACTTGCATAAAGTCCAATTGTTCAAGCATAATGAAACATTTCATTATCAACATAATGAAACTTTGAGCATGTCTTCTGGGGTGTCTCCTCCTAGCTTTCTGCTATTTGCAAATTTGGGAAGTTTCCCTTCCATCCTTTTCTCCAAGTAATTTATAAAAATGTTGAAGAATTCTGAGCCCAAAACAGAACTCTGAGGTATCCCACTATCTATTTGCCTCTTATGTAGACATACACTATACTGCCAAAAGTATTCACTCATCTGCCTTTACTCGCATATGAACTTATTGTGACATCCCATTCCTAATCCATAGGGTTCAATATGATGTCGGTCCACCCTTTGCAGCTATAACAGCTTCAACTCTTCTGGGAAGTCTGTCTACAAGGTTTAGGTGTGTTTATGGGAATTATTGACCATTCTTCTAGAAGCACATTTGTGAGGTCACACACTGATGTTGGATGAGTTTAGTGGCCTACCACTTAGTGACTGAGTTGCTGTTGTTCCTAAATACTTCCACATTCTTATAATACAGCTGACAGTTGACTGTGGAATATTTAGGAGCGAAGAAATTTCACAACTGGATTTGTTGCACAGGTGGCATCCTATTACAGTTCCACGCTGGAATTCACTGAGCTCCTGAGAGCGACACATTCTTTCACAAATGTTTGTGAAAATAGTTTGCATGCCTAGGTACTTGATTTTATACACTTGTGGCCATAGAAGTGATTGGAACACCTGATTCTGATTATTTGGATGGGTGAGCGAATACTTTTGGCAATATAGTGTATTTCACAATTTTAACTTATGAGATACAAATACAACGTTTATAGCTTTAGCTGTCAATCTTCTAATGACTTACTGTACTCTGGCTGTACAGCAAGTGGCTCAGTTTTAATTACAATTTTCAGCACACATCAGCTACTGATAATAGTCAGTCATTTATCTAGCTTACCGGAACAAGAGTGTACTAGATATGTATTTTGTCTTATGACAGAAGAATGATTTCCCCTTTCCTGAAAAGCATACTATTTTCCCAGACAGGCAGTCTAACTTCTGCTTCAAAGATCTATGATATTTATGAATCTCACTCTTCATTTACAGTTCTGGAGATTCTTCATATAAGATAGAAAAGCAGCTGCTATAGGTGAAATATTTTTCATGTAGCAAAAAAGGCATAAAATACATATTTATTTATTATTGCTGCTTTTTGATTCCTAAGGAGTAGGAAGTGGTACTACCAGAATTTTGCTACCTTGGGTTAACATCATGACTTTTTTCTTTTTGAAACAGGAGCTTCATTTGCTGCTCCCCTTAGGGAGCCAAATAATTTAAACCAAGCTTGGTTTTCATAATTACATAACAATCAAGACTGGACAATAGGCTATGATGTTCCATCTGTACTACGAGGCTGAAAACCTTCCCTTCGGAGACTGGTTAAGTCCAAACGTGTTAAAACTTCACACCGTACCAAGAGACTATCATCTTTTATGTATGTTCTTTGTTTTAGGGCTTGCAACTGCATAAAAGTTACATATCCAAAGCCCTTTGGGTTGCGATGGACCATAGGACGTTGGAAGGCTAGCAACTCAGGCTTGGTATCCATTACTTCTTCATGGTTGTGTCTTGGAGATCCTTCAGACTGATCCAAAATTGATAGACGTATGGTGCCTTGGAAAGGCCAAGGGAGATGACTGTCATAGTCCCCTTGCATGGTGTGAACAAAAAGAGAAATGTAATTAGCACAACGTTGAGCGCTTGGTAACTGGATATGCAGACGCAAGCAAAGTTTATATCCTGGTTTCCCTGTGTAGAAACCTGGACTATGGATCACAACTGGTCTTTCTTCCTCCTGGGCTTTTAGGTACACACTGAAATTTTCAATTTTCCACAGGAAAATACCATTACATTGTTGGGCTTCAACGTCAGCAAGTTTTTCCTCTAGAGTTCGGATGGTGCGTTTGAGATCTCCAATCTGGGAATGTTGTGTCTCCATTTTTGCAATGAGTTCTCTAATTTGGTGATCTTGTCTTACCAAGCGACCTTCCAGTTGCTGAATAGTCTCCTTGAAGTTCTGGACCTCTGGACTACACTCACACGAGGGTGGCATGCCTTGAGAGAAGAGTGATGGGTCAAAGGGTAAAGTTCCAGAAAAATTCGTGGAAGTTGGAGTAGTAACACTAACGCTCCGAAGAGTCTGAGCCATCATTCTCATATGAACCTGAGTAAATTCTTGCATGTGGCGTGCCAAATCATTTCTCTGCATCTGCAATCAGACAAAAGTGAACAACTGTATTTCTTTTTAGTAAAATCAAGGACTGTCTTAATGGAGAAGGGAAAATACTGCATTAAAAAAGGAGCTTTATTGCTTTATATTAGCTGAAACAAAGGAGGATAAACTGAACAGAACTGAACTATTAATATTGTAGGAATTTCAAATGGTCAGAAGCAGATCAGGTGTATGAAAATCCTCAGGTGTAAAATAAAATATTTTCAGCTCCGTAAAATAGCATCAGTATTAGTAATCATTAATGTAATATTCGAACTATGTCATTTTGTATGTAAGCGGTGTTTTTAGAACTTTGTTTTTAAAATTCATATTTGACAATAATGTAATCATTCACATACTAACAATAACTTTTTAACATTAATGGTTGGGAAAATAGATTAGAAAATATGAAAACTGAAATGAATATTTTCTGATTTAAGTACAGGAAGAACATAATCAGCATATACTCTTTTCCTTGTATAAAACCAGGATGACAAGCTTGTTCTTCTGAAATAAATATGAGATTTAAATTCTGTATGTGCTATCCAATATTCAGCAGCTCAAGGTATTTCACAGCATGATTGGAAAGCTCTTTTTCCTCCCCTCCACATGGAATCTACTCCACCCTGCAAATTTTATCTACAATGAATTATTGCAAGAGAAGAAATTAATAATTCAGAACAAAAAACTACCATATTGGTTGGAAAGAAACTAAAAAGCCTTAGCAGACAGTAAACAGAAATCCCACCAAATGAAAGCAAATTACTTTCACATTAGCATTTACAGAATTAACTCATTCCATGGAAGGATTAAAAAAAAATCTGAAGGGATTTTCTGGAAAGACAGACTTTTTCTACCCTAGAACCTGGATTGAAAAATGAGCTACATTTTGACAATCATATACACCTGAATAAACAAAGGGTTTTTTTCTCCTTCCAGGTCCCACCACCAAACTTCTTCCTTCTCTGTTGATGAGGTATGCCTAGTCTTATGCAAGGCAGTTGATTGCCGTACCATGACTTCTTCCCAAGATTACTATATGTGTTCTTCTCCAAATTGTGCAATGCTTCTCATGATGCTCCCGAGGCCTCCCAAAAGCTTGTAAGAAGCTCATATGCAAGTCTTCAAATCATGCACTACCTTTATCACAATGCTTCTGAGGCCTTGTAAAGCATTGCAAAAAGGCAGTGTGTGATTTGGAATAGCATGTATGTGGCCTGATGTGGCCTCAATTATCTTTGTCTCAGGGCTAACCAAATAATGACAGTGAGATCAATCTTTATACATTTTACATTAATTGCAACAATGTTGGATAAATATTTTTTTAAGATCAACAAGCATATGCATATGTAAAACCAATTTAAATTACCTTTTCTAGACATCCAAATGCACTAAAGGTACATGGTACTGGAGCAGTAGGGCAGTCATTATCGTAATGATTAGGCAGCTATAAAAAGAAAAAAGAATGATCTGTAGTTTCCAGAAAAGTAAATATGTATCATTTATACCAAAACAACATTTATTAAATTAATATTGCTTGCTAGTGAAAAAAGTTGGAAATTCATAGGAAATTTGACATATTTTGTCTAAATTTTTTGCGCTCAAGTTCAGATCATTTTCCAGGCATCAAATAAAATACCAGATTAAAAACATTGCCATTATTACTGTAAAGATGATTCATCAGTAGCATTAAATTCCACTGAAATTACATTATATCAAATGTAATACTTTTAGATGGTATTAGCAAAGGTTTAAATGAATAGTTATGTGTTTTTCTTTTGGATAACAAGTTTTAATAAAACTTCTTCATTTTTCATTATAGATTGTCTATTGCTGGCATAAAGTTCAGTTTAGACAAATATAATACAAATGTTTTAAAAATTCTGTAATGCCAAATTTAACCTTTGGTTTTCCTTCTCAGATTGATTTATAATTACCATATTTTTCGCACTACAAGACGCACCTGACCATAAGACGCACCTAGGTTTAGAGGAGAAAACAAGAAAAAAACAAAAAACAGACGGAGCCTGAGAGGACCACAAATAGGTGTCCTCTCATGTGCCAGCCCTGCCTATTGACTCCTGCACTGTAGAAAAGAGATAGAAGAAGCTGTCAATAACAAAAGACGTGATGCCACGAGGTGGCGTTCAGCACTGTAAAAGGACTGCCGTTCAGCACTGCTGCTGCGGCCCGGCTGCTATTCACCAAAGGACTGGCACCAGTCCACCACTGGGGTCCCCTGAGGTTAATATACTTCATAGTCTGTGATGCAATATTTGCTTCATAAGACACACAGACATTTCCACCTATTTTTAGGGGAAAAAGTGTCTCTTATGGAATGAAAATTACGGTATGTTTATAACAAACAAATATGTGGTTTATTGGTACAGTGGGGCAAAAAAGTATTTAGTCAGCCACCAAATGTTCAAGTTCTCCCACTTAAAAAGATGAGAGAGGCCTGTAACTGACATCATAGGTAGACCTCAACTATGAGAGACAAAATGAGTAAACAAATCTAGACAATCACATTGTCTGATTTGGAAAGATTTTTTTTGCAAATTATAGTGGAAAATAAGTATTTGGTCACCTACAAACAAGCAGGATTTCTGGCTCTCACAGACCTGTAACTTCTTAAGAGGCTCCCCTGTCCTCCACTCATTACCTGTATTAATGGCACCTGTTCGAACTTGTTAGCAGTATAAAAGACACCTATCCACAACCTCAAACAGTCACACTCCAAACTCCACTATGGCTTCTACTATACTGCCATAAAACAGCTTCTACTGTACAGTGCACTAGAATTGCCATGTTAACGGCTTCACAGTACTCCAGAAAGGGGCTCCCTCTGGTAAGGTGTAAAATTCAACATTAGAAATTATGTTTGGTCTGGACATTCCCCCCCTATAAATAAATATCTGGCAATGCCGGGTTATCGGCTAGTAATACTATAATATTGGTGGCATAAAATAAATGGTATACATATCATTTGTTATAAAAATTTAAGAGAGGCTAGAGTGAAAGCTTTCCTGGGAAAAATATCTGCTTAGTGTAAGGTGAAGCTTTCATATACTCAGGTCCCAAGATATTTCTGTTTATACATACAAACATGTGCACACGCAAGCGCACACACACAGAGAACTCTTTTAAATCTAATTATAATATAGATTCTAAAATCAAAACACAACATAATGTTCCTCCCTGGCATTTAACTCTTTGTAACAGTTCATACTATCCCTTTATGCCTCATAATAATGATAGAATTCTTTATAGAATAGAATTTTTTATTTGCCAAGTGCAATTGGACACACAAGGAATTTGTCTCCAGTGCATAAGCTATCAGTGTGCATCCGAAGAACAAGTGATAAAACATGATTATAATCTTAAAATACAATTATCATGAATCATAAGAGACAACACTCACGGATAGTCATAGGATACTAAATAAAAGCAATCAACATATATCGTAAGATACAAACAACAATATGATAGTCATAAGATGCTAAAGGAATAGGCAGTAGAAAATATGAGAAGGATAATAGTAATAATGACTTAGCAATTTGTGCTATTAACACTTTGAGCAAAGTAATAAATAAAAGCAAACAAAATATGTCCCTTACCTGTTCTCTGATTAGCAATGTATTACAATATTCACAGAAGACATTTGCCAAAAGGCATATTTCATCATGAACCTTTATTTTAGTGAAAGCAAAAAAAATAAATAAAAGAAAATTAGTTGTCATGGAAAGGGAATGCTACATAATTGGGATTATTGGATGTTTTACAATCTAGGATACAGCTTTTCTTTCTGTCCTAATTGCAGAAGATTGGGAAATAAGATTGCCTGCCGTTCTCCCAGAATTAAGAATTTTGAATTAATAGAGGATATCCACTCAGACCAAGTCAGAGGGATTGGGAGCATTTTATAAAGGCATGTTTCAAGGGCAGAAGTATCATCCTTTTTCTCAACTATCACCATGTATGTAGGCATGTACATTCACATTTTGTTTTCCATGGGAGTTACATTCTTGAAAAATCCCATGGAAATAGAAACTGTGGTTATTGAAGCACTGATGTGAAAACAGGTGAACTAGTATCAGAATGGTGTGGAGACTCGTTAGCACAATAAACACCATGAGAACAAGAAGGTGGTTTCCTTTGGTGTAACACATGTCAATGCTGCTAGGTAAGGCTAACAAACTTTTTTCTCTTCTGCCACAGTTGTATACAGCTGCATTGAGACATTAGACAAAAAAGTAACACTTCTATAGAATCTACAACAGAATATTCAGATGAGGAATGAGTATAGTTTATGTACGATTACAGTATGTATATAGGTAGTCCTTGACTTATAGCCATTATGAAGCCTGCCCATTACAATGGTAAGTAGCGACAACCATAAAAATGGGTCACCCACATGACTTTTTTGCCATTAAGCAAAGCTGGCAATCGCTAAGTGAGCACATCAGTTGTCTTTACAGTTATTTTAAAAGTAAGTGTAACACAAAAATTTTGTTCAAATCATTCAGGACATGATTGAACAGAAGGGGAAAAAAGCCAATATTATCTGGACAGATTGTTCTCCTCTAGATCAAGATAACGAGCAGGCAGAACTGAAGAAGGAAGAATCATTTCCACAGAAAGATGCTATTACCTCAGTGGACTGCGGTATAGGATACTCCACATTATGGAATATACTATTTTATATGAGACAACAGAAAGAAACTTTTGAAATAATTAACACATTATTAAAATAAGCTTATTAAATTAGTATAAATATAAAGCAGTTCTATTTTGCATTATACCATTTTTTCTTCATAAGGCATACACATGGCACAATTTGGACAAGCAATTTGCCGCCGTGGACATTCTAGCTGAATATGTTCTTGCAACTGGTTCTTCAGGAAAATTCCTTGACATTGAGAACATTTTTCTGATGCGAATCCACAATGTAGCTGATGGTCCTGGGAAAAAGCAATTAGAAGAACAGTCACCAAAAACCAAACCAAACTTTTATTAATTTTTTACATAATTCCTGAATATACAGTGTTTGACCATAATTATATTAGCAGACAAAAATATCACTGGTAACTATAGCTTTAACAACTTTAAAAGCAAAAATAGACCGATGGTTTCATATGGTTTTTTTCGATGGTGTTATAGAAATATTGTCATACTTACTGACCCCACAATCTATTTTTTTCATTTAAAATCAACCTATATTACAAGATCAATAGTAAACTTAAAATGTTACAAATATTATAACCTGCTGCAGCGGGAGCTAACACTTGTGAATGAGCAGCTGAAATCCACTTATGAAGTACTCCTAAGGGCCTGGCCTTCAGAAGACTCTTAATGTTATTACAGGTGGCTCTTGGTTCCCAACTTCTTTGCTGACTTCGGATCAGCAAAGTCAATGGAGGAGGCAATAGGAAGTTGCAAACCATGAGGACCTCACCCATAGTGATTTGCTTAACAGCAGCAACTGGGAGTGCCAGAATTGCTGCCGCTAAGCAATGCAATTTTCTGACATTGCACTTTTGTATTGTTGTTAAACAACAGCAGTTCCAGCCCAATTATCACTGTAACTGAGGACTATCTGTAACTTATTCTAACATATTTAACCCCAGTTTCAATGAAAGGATCATGTTTAACTTACTTCCTTTTATCCATATCTTTCAAGAGTTGTTCCTTTGCATATCCTAAGTATCTTTTTGTATATATCCTAAATATATTGATCAGAATAATATAGAACTGAACCTTAATTCTTAAAACAAAATACATGTTAAAACTTACCTCTAAGTGCCTTAGCTCCATCTTTTGACTGCAGCCTTTGTTGGGACATTTCACTTTCAGTGAGAGGATTTCACGTTTTGCAAAGTTATCAGGGAAGAGTTGATTTTCTAGTAACATTTCATTGTCTATTGGACATTTATGACCTGCATCTCTAAAAAAAAACAATATATATGTATGCATCTATACGTGTGCATGTACTTTATGTATGTAGATGTATGTATTAATACTATATGCTATAATAAGGCTCTTCACATTTCTGCAAACAATCAGCTTTGGTTCAAAAGTGTGTCACATGAACTGGAAGTCATTTTTATTCCTGCTTGATTGCCCTTCCTCACAGCCACAGTCTGCAAATGTCTTCCTCTAATTACAGCATCTTTTATATCTCATAGCAGAGATAGATTTTTCGGAGTATAAGATGCACCAGAGTATAATTCAATGTATAACAACCTTTATTACATTTGATTTGTTTTGTATCCATTTCCTATTATTTATTTGCTACAGTCTATTTTATATTTCTATCTTTTAATCATTTAAGCAAGATATCTTTTAAACAAGATACCTTTTGTACCCAGATTTTATTCCTGGATTTGGGGAAGGAGGGAAAGATACGTATAATTTCATGTTTCCCACCAGAAATATATTACAATGGTTGAACTTAACTTTAAAATATACCGTATTTTTCAGAGTATAAGATGCATTGGAGTATAAGACGCACCAAGATTTTGAAGAGGCAATTTAAAAAAAAAAGTAGGTAGGAAGATAGAGGGATAGAGAAGGAGAGAAAGAGAGAGAAATACAGTAGATAGGTAGGGAGAGAGAGAGAGAGAGTAGTTAGGTAGGTAGGTAGGTCGATAAAGGATAGAGAGAGAGAGAAAGAGATAGAGAAATACAGTAGGTAGATGGGGGGGAGAGTGAGGGTAGGTAGGTAGGTGGATAGAGAGAGAAAGGGAGAAATACAGTAGATAGATAGGGAGAGAGAGAGGGGGGGGAGAGAGAGAGAAATACAGTGGGTAGGTAGGTAGATGTTTCCAGGTATATTTATCCATGTACTGGAGAAGGAAATCACTGACAATCTGCAGCACCTAAGACTTTATTTCTGCTGGCACAGCACTTGTTCAATATAATTCTCATCAATCAGTTAAAGAGCTTTCTGAAAAGAAAAAAAAAGTTTTTGCACTGTGCAAAACTACCCAAAAGGGCCCGTTTTTTTTGCAAAAATGGGCTCATTTCTCTCCCAAAAAAGGCATGAATAGCCTTGTGGGGGTGAATGAGCAAAAAAACGGCCCATTTTTCACAAAAACGAGCCCGTTTTTGTCGAACAAATTGCATGCATAGCCTTATGGAGGCTTATAGAGTGCCGCAGGAGGCTGGGGGGGCAGAAAAATGGCCAGTTTGATGCTCATTTCTGCCCTCCCCAGCCCCCAGGAGCTCTCTGAAAACCTCCATAAGACTATGCATGGACATTTTGGTGAAGGGGCGGGGCTTCGGGAGGCAAGAAATGCTGTATTCAGTGTATAAGACGCACCCAGATTTTGAGCCTCTTTTTTGAGGAAAAAAGGTGCATCTTATAGTCTGAAAAATACAGTAATTGAAATACCTTAGGCATGATGGGAGTAAAGATTGCAGCTGGAAAGGGAGTCAAGGAAAAATAATATTCCAGATTTTTTTTCCTTTTGCTTGCATTTATCCAGGTCCCAAACTATACACTTTCATTCTCTTTGTGTATATATGTATAGCTAACACAAGATATAAACATATTAATTTAATATATTTACTACATGTAACATGGTGTATTTATTTCTTAGAAAATATATCCGTCTCATTCCCATGTTTTTAAATATATGAAACAGAACATACAAAAGAAGAGCACAATCAGAGGAGAAACAGGAACTTGTGGTTTGATGCTGAAAGAGAGTTCCCGGATATGCCCATATATATAAAAACTATTTTAGTCAGAATTTAACATCCTGAGTTTCTAGTGCTACATGGATGGATATATGTATATGTGGGATTCACACTGCTATATTATTATTTTTAAATAGATTGTAAACAATTAAAACATAACTGAACAAAAAAAGGAATTTTAATTTTTTATACTTTTGTCTAATAAATTCAGACATAATGAAAATCAAGAAATGGTTATTTGAGGAAGCAAAAAGGGAAGCTTATATTTAAAACTCAGTCAGCATTACAGGTGTTGAACTTCATGGGAAAGTTGTTAAATGATTCCCCCCCCCCAGTGGAATGAAAGATAAGGCCTATGATTCTAGTATTAAAATAATGGAAAAAAGTATTGAGAACTTGAGTGCCTACAACCTCTGTCACACTAACATAATTTATAATGTAGTAGAGGCAATTGCTTGATCACAATTCTCATAACAGCAATCCAACTTCCAATTAAAAAATGGACATTGTAATTTTAACTTCCATTCATAGTCTACATTTATATTTCAATCTTTATTTAACATAAAACCACAAAATACTGGGAAATTGCCTTGGTTTTTAAGCAAAATAACTTTCATAATAATGGAGACAAAGCAGTGTAAGTGGAGGAATGAGATTCATAGTTTGTAAAAAATAAAGATTTACTGAAATCATTACACTGCATTTTCTTATCCAAGTTGCTATCAAGTGCTATGCTTCATTTTTATCCATAAGGCCAAATAATAGTCATGTATCATGTGCAAGTCATTTATTCAAAGAAATAAAATGCCACACCATTTATTTAAGGTTTCAATGGCTTAGTTTTAGAACTTATCTCCTTATGTAGGACAATCACCGACTGTCGTAACTCAAAGACTACTATTAAGACCTGAATATAGGTACATATTTTGCACTTAAACAAGAGTAACAGAGTCTGAGGAATTGGCCACTTGTTTAGTACTATATTGATTCTTAGGGGGAAATGAAATAATGCAATACTGTTGCGATTCTCTTTTATTATGAGGCTTGGTTTTTTTTTACTGTTTTAAATTGTTTTTGGATAAATCTTAAATCTACTAGGGCATTTAACTCTATCAATCCAGTAAATTATTCTGGAATACTGTATTTTACTTATTGACATTTATCACAGCTCTCTAACAGTAACAAGGGACTACTTTATGTCAGCATATCACAGTTTAAAATCAACCAACAAACCAATCATACATACAGAACACAAACTATGTGTCATGAAAGACCACAACTGAATGATTAAAGACAATTCTGACCTTGCAATGATTTGTTGAATTATAAATAATTTTGGAATTTTGGAGACGGATTAAGACATAAAGGCCTTAAAAGCAAAGCAGACTGTGTGAATTTCTCAGGTGATTCATAGTAATCTTTCCCTTGATACTATTCATTTCACTCACAAGAAATTTTAGTTTTAATTTTTTGAAGATTACACAAGAAATTTGATGGAGCAATTAATGGAAAGGGCACTGTTAGGAGACTGAACCTGGGGCACAACTGATTTCCTTTCAACAAGCTCACTGTGTTACCTTAAGGATTTGACAATGCAAGCTTTGCAAAAACGATGTCCACATGGCGTCTGTACTGCTTCCCGTAGAGCCATTAAACAGATAGGACATTCATATTTACTTTCCAGTGGTGGGTCAAACTCCACATCATAGCCTTGGGTTTCCTCCATGAAAGAGTTTGAAAGTGTCCCACCAGTACCATTGCTGATGGGGGCAGTGAAGCTTTCCTCCTTGGTCCCAGCACTGCAAGCACTGGCCATGGCTGCACAGCAGTCACTCTCTTGATCATTGATTTCAAAACTTGTGCTACTATGTAGTAGACTCATAGTAATTTAAGAGGTGGCAGGATACCTACAGGCATGAAAAAGAAAGAATACTTTGTCATACATACTTAGATATTTATCACCCTTTGGGAATATTACAAAAAGTGTAATTTTACACAAAGTGCTACAAGAGCGAGAGATTGTGGAAATAAAAGGGAAGAGAGGATGAAAAGTAAAAATGTTTACAGTGATAATATTCTATATTTCTCCATATCTTTCTAATGCTTCTTATGTGTTTAAGTATCATTTTATACACTGCCTTTCATGCCTTTATAGTAATGACTTATTGCCTGTTTAATTTTGGGAAACCTCATCAATTCCATCCAACCACAACTATATTTCTACTCAATCTATTCTTCCTTTTTATTCTTATTTTTTTTCTACTATTTAATCCTTATTTACCTCTATATGATCAAACCTCTTCAACTTATTTAGTTCCACTCACCTATTTTGATTAAAATGGTTACTGTAATACTTAATATAGAATGTCCCAAATCCATGTACCACTCAACAAATATACATCCTAATAGTTCAATAGTATCTGTTCTTCCATTTGCTTTCCAAATCACATACAGGCACCGTGACTCAAGTTTTATTATATTTCTATCTATCAAACATCCATCCACATCAATTGATCTGTCTGTCCATAATCTAAATTGCTATTACCATGATATCAAAAATAGTCAAAGAAATCCCTTATATTTATGTGATTGGATTATGAGAACAAGGATATATAATTCTACTATGATAAAATAAAAAAAACTCAAGCTAGATTCATAGCTATTCAAGAACTTTATATAATTACAGTAGAAACTATTTCATGTTTGTTACAAGTTACAAGAATGCACTATCCTATGTAGTGGAAGATTAGAGCAGTTTCTATTCAGGTATAATATGTTTAATTTGAAGTTTAAGAATGCAATTCTGCCCAATCTGAAGGAGTTTTCAATTTGGCAGAATTTCCCTTTGTTCAGAATTTTTAACGAATGAAGTACCAACGCCCTTCACAAAACTGTTTCCCAGACAGTGGGCATTTTGCCAGTTAAACATTTAAAGCAGGATGTGGACAGCCCAGGCAAAGAACTTGCTTAAGTTGTACTTACATTGCCTTAATTCAAAAATGCCAGGCCAAGTCTTGGTAGAAAGGATTTATCTCTTACAGAATTCAGGACAACTTTTAAAAAGTCCTCTGTACACCAATAATTATTCCATTGATGCAATGACAGAGGATAGGTGGCCCTTGACTTGCAATCACGATTGAGCCCAAAATTTATGTTGTTAAGTTGTTGAGTTTTGCCTCATTTTACAACCTTTCTTGCTACAGTTGTTAAATGCTGTTTAGTTAATAACATGGTTGTTGAGTGAAATGGTGTGTGCTTAGATTTCTTAAGATGCAAAACATAATTTTATAAATTACATGACAACTTGATTTACTTATTTATTCCCTTATTGGGGCAATAAGGTGCAGTGGTGGCACAGTAGTTAGAATGCAGTATTGCAGGCATTCTATTCAGGAATTCAATCCTACCAACTGCCCACAGTTTGATCCTGACTAGCTTAAGATTGACTCAGCCTTCTATCCTTCCGAGGTCAGTAAAATGAGGACCCAGATTGTTGGGGGCAATTGCTGACTGTGTAAACCTCTTAGAGAGGGCTGTAAAATCACTGTGAAGCGGTATATAAGTCTTATTACTATTATTGGGAATAATGAAAAAAGTTTACGTATTGTGACATAGAAAACATGTATGCCTTTGTATTTTATCATACATAAAATTAAATTTCACAAACACTTCCTACAAAAATGCACACAGGATATTGCATCTTCTTTTTATAACTTATAGATATCAATGACTTTAAATAACTTCATTTTTCTTTGCTACACATTTTCTTTTGCCAAAGATTTTATGCTTCTTGAAAACCCTAAAATGTGTTCTCAATGAATCAAAGTGGTTATTCCAAAGATGCTAAGAGAAAGTAGCTGTATTTGTTTTTTTAAAGATTTAATAGTTATTTTTAATAACTCTGATTTTACCTCTTTATGGTGCAAAATGTTGAAAAAGATGATATATAGCTTTATGCTCTTTAAAATCATGAAAGTTTGAACTGGTTCCTTAAAGGGAACAAAGGCTATAAAAAAACTATTTGCCCATTACTATCTAAATGTGTATTTCGTTCTTCTGACTTATCCACAGAATGAATTATTTCCCACTATATACTCCACAGAATGAATTATTTTCCATATTGGGTTTCTCAATATCCAGATTTCTGCATAGCACTTTCTCTACTTTTGTATACCAGAGCTAAAAACAGGATAAACATATTTTGAATGAAGTGATTGAAATGTTATGTATATCTTTCTCTTATCATGCCCACTCACTTTTGTCATCTCAGACAGCTACTTTTGTCATTCAAAGACTTTCACTTGAAGATAGATTTAAGAGATTGCTTACTATTTTTAGTTTATCTGAGTCTGAATTTTATTGGCTTCGTTACTACTATACTATGTATACACTACAGATTCTCAAACCTATTAAAAAGCTATAATACAAACACTTACTTTCAATTCAAAAATAGTGAAGAAATAGTTTATGGAATTAGGTTACATGATCCTCAGTGTATACAATACTGGAAAGTAATTTAATCCAGTTTCAGTTTCCGTTCAGAATCATTGCCAATTAAGGAAAGCCCATTTGTGTTAAAAGGGAAAACAGAACGGGTTGCATAAGTTTCAATTTCTATTTCTGATAACAAACAACAGTTTTAAGAATTCACATCTTGATCCAATAGCTTTAAACTAATGTGATTATGATATCAATATGATTTTGGCATGTGCTTTGTTTTAATTTCAACACTGAAAAATTTATACCAACATATTCTTCTGCTAATCCAAACTGTGGAAAAAAAGTATGCTCACTGTCACATTTAAACATGAACAATGCATGGAACGTATTTGTCATCATTGCAGTATCTGATACTAGAAGTTCAAAAAAGCTGCTTTTGCAAACTAGTTTAAGTACTTGAGGAATTATTCAAAAAGAGTATAAATGTTGTAAACAGAGTGAGGGGAAAACACTTTTTCTTCCAAGCCACTAAATAATAAGAGAATATTCAGTTTTAAGGCCAGCTCAGAAGCTAGGTTTCATTATGCTAAACAATGTCATTTATCAAGAAAATAGGTTTAAAATGCTAATCACAGTAGTGGGAAAGCCCCTGTTTAAATCTTATCTAAAGAACAGGTGACCTTTGATAGCTATTCTTTATTTCAATATATTGATTAGAAAACAACAAACCACACACTTTTATCCTAATATGTGGCCTGTCAAATAGAACTAAACCCCTTGTTTCATTCCATCTGATCTGTGATGCAGACCATCTTCTATTCATTGTAATTTATTGGATAGTTGTGAACTGTCCACAGCTTCTTGGAATTGGGCAGCATAACATTTAATAAATTATTATTAAAACATGGGGGTCAATAAATGTGAAAGCTATGATATTCAGTGTCGACAGGATACAGTAAGGTATATGGGTTACTTTAATGTATTCAAAACATGCAGGTTTCTATCATATATATTATTCAGTTTTTGCAACTACAGACAAAGCATACTTTGATTGCAATTGCATGACACAAAAGGCAGGCTCCTAACCCAGTGTCTTCAAAATATGTGCTGTTCAGAGCTAAATTACATTTATCAGCAACTCTTTCAAAAAGCTCTATCTTTTGCTTAATGGGGACACCCTTCTGACCTCAATTTCAAGGGGGATTTTACTGTTGGTTTTGTCACAGTGTGCCAGGACCTCATTTACAGGATGACTTTTTGGGGAAGACAATCTTGTGTTCTAATCAAGTATCTTGTAAGTTCGTGTTAGCTTTTACATCACTGGTTTACAAGACATTTTTCTGATGGATTAAGAGATAATCTCCTATTTAATGTCCTTTAATTATGACTCTATGTTTTATGATAATTATTATGAGATTTTAATTACTAGGAACTATCTATTTCACTGATATACAAGTACTATTAAGAAATAAAATGGTAATTCTAGGCTGGTCCCACCATGCCTGAAACATCCAGCAAGGGCATTAAATATGTAGTGACTTTTAACTAGCAAGATCAGGCAGCAGTGATAATATCATCATGATAATTACAAACAGAACCAGTTTGTAATTTTTTAAAGTCGTTTAATTAAAATTTATCTAGTAGAAAAATCAACACTTTGCCAGCACATTATACATTCCCACCTAATTCATATGATTAAACCTAAAAAAGCAATCTTTCTGAAGCAAAGTGAAAATTAAATGTGCCATTTCAGAATTAAAATGTTAAGGAATTCTGGTATGAATTCTTAAGAAAATGACATAATCAAAAGTGCACACCCACAGTAGCACAGGAAACTGATTATATATCCTTTTAAAACTTCGAGGACTAAACATTAGTAATAAGGCCTTTCATAAACAACCATTTTCTATTTATTGATAGAAAATAAAGTATTAAGAGTGGTAGAGTGTGCACTCTACCCATGCTCCCCAAATCTTTCACAGTTTTATGTGACTTGCGGAAAAATTGGATTTTTCACCTCTCCTCTATATTGTAGAATGTTCCTTACAAAACTAAGAATTTCAATGTGTAAAGCACACACAGTTCAAAGTAGGGCCCCTGGATAGCAGATTCCAAGTTGGAGGGAATAAACACACCAACTTCTAACTCTCACCATTCTATACAGGTAGTCCTCAACTTACAACAGTTCATTTAGCGACCATTCAAAGTTATAAATGTAACAGCACTGAAAAAAGTGATTTATGACCTTTTCGTCACACTTATGACTGTCGTAGTATCCCCATGGTTACGCAATCAAATTTCAGACGTTTGGCAACTGGTTCATATTTATGACAGCTGCAATGTCTCAGGGTCAGGTTCGAGATCAGCCTTGGTGACCTTTTGAAGAGCAAAAGTTGATGGGGAAGCCAGATTCAAAGAACTGCACAACCAACCAACCAACTAAGCAACTAACTGCCGGGATTCACTGTGGACAAGAAAGGTGGTAAAATGGGGCAACATTCACTTAACGGTCTCACTTAACGACAGGAACTTTGGGCTCAATTGTGGTCGTAATTGTAAATTCCCCAACATAGAAGCGACGAACCTGCGAGGAAAGCTCTTAGGTGGAGTCAGCTTGGCAGCAGGCTGTTACGGGCGGACATTTAAGCACACGCCCGCGGATATAGCCCGAAAACAAGAGCCTGGGTGGGCAGCGGTAGAGACGACCAAGCTCCCCCACTGAAGCCACTCGGGGTCCCACGAACCATTCCGGATAGCAGGAAGGGCGCGGGCTAGGAAAGGGGACCAGCAACGAGACCGGGCGCCAGAAGAGAGGAAAAACGTCGGCGGAGAGACAAGCAGCCCCACCAGTTTTGCACTTTTTAAAAGTTATATTTTAAAATTTATGCTCACGCCAGGACTGGCACCAAGCGGGCGAGCCTCCCCCGTCAGGGTGCCCCAGCCCTGGAGGAAAGGGAGTGAGTGAGAGGAAAACAGGGCGCCGCGCTTACCTTATCTCTCTCGCTCTCCGAGACTTCTTCCCAGCCGGTCAGCGAAGGCCGCGACCGAAGCGGAGTGACGACGGGAAGGGGAGGCGGCGAAAGAAGCAGCCCGAACGGAAAGACGCTTCCGCCTCCGCCAGGCCTGAGAGGGAGAAACCGCGCCACAGCGCCCCTCGGCAGACAGTCAGGCACGGCCGGCCGGGCGAGCCCTTTGGCAATGCGTGGGCGGTCGAAAAAAACAAAACAAAAACCCCGCCCGCTTGCTTGAGCTTGCCCACGCGGGCGAGGAAAGTTGCCCTTTTAGCTAGCTCGGTTGCGGTCTACGTTTGGAAGCCCTGCCTGGCTTCCCTTCCTGGCCGAGCCGCCTCCACTTTGCCTTTGCGGAGCGCCATCGGTCCGGGGACCGCTCTCTCTTCTGTGAAGTGAGGTTGCTGCGTCCACCCACAAGAACCGCGTCCGGTGCTCCTTGGGTCGATGACGGGATCGAGTGTCCTGTTTCTAGAGGCGTAGCTCGATACGTTTAAAAATCTTAAACCTGGTCTTAAATAGTCTTCCATGGAGTAAAAGGGTGGATGGCTTACACAGTTGTGAATGCCCCCTCCTTCTTGCACCCTGTCATACATTTCAGTACAATAGGAGACCGTAGAATAATTAAAATAAAAATTAAAAAGTTTAATAAAGTTTTAATAAACGTTTTAATAAAGTTAAAAGTTGTAATATTTTGGACATGTGATGAGACACCCAGAAAAATAGGTATCCTTCACTTAATTGGCAGTTGATTTATGTAATCTTTTTTTTGGGGGGGGGGTTAAATATATATTTAGCATCTTTTGCCAATATTAGCTCCTTTTTAGTTGCAGATACCTATAACCTATGGCTACTGAACTTTCTTATTTGTTAAACAGTCATTTTCTAGTCAGCAGATTAGCTAGGAATGGTGAATATTACAATCCAACATTCAGGAAATCTGGAGATAAAATAGTTAATTTGAGAATAAGGAAATGCTTTATTAAATTCTTAAATAAATGCACAATAACGTTTTAAAATAATCACATTTTTCAAAATAAGCCAAAAGCATTTCAGCGCAAAAGTGCTCATCAATGGCCTAATGTACCATCATATGGCTAAATACAATACATCAATAGACTTTGAATGTTTTATATATATGACATCAAAAGAAAGCAAAAACACCCAGCAGTTAAGTGAGTTTTGCCCCATTATATGACCTTTTTTGCCACAGTTGTTAAGAGAATCACTGCAGTTAAGTGAATCATGATTGTTAAGCAAATCTGGCTCCCCCCCCCCCCTTTGACTTTGCTTAAAGAAGCTGGCTGGGAAGGTTACAAATGATGATCACATGACCCCAGAAAACTGGAACTGTCAAAAATATATGCCAAGTGCCCATATTTTGATCATGTGACTTTGGGGATGCCGCAACGGTCATAAGTTGAAAAATGGACATGTCACTTTTTTCTATTTCATCTTCCAATGGTCAATAAACAAATTGTTGTTCAGTGAACTACCTGTAATTTAAAAACTGTAGCCACCCTTGGACTATGTTGAAATAAAGGGGAAAACAATACTTTAACCGGTTCCACCACAAATCCGCGAAGCCCTTCTGCGCAGAGACATAAGCGCGAAGACTAATTCGCGCCGTTCTAAGCGCTAAAGAAAAAACGCGACCCTACCGCAATGACATAATCGCGGAGGGCAAAATCGCGCATTCCCAAGCACTCAGTACCCTAAACCTAACCCTAAACCTAACCCTAACCCTAACCCTAACCCTAAACCTAAACCTAACCCTAACGCTAAACCTAACCCTAAAACAAACCCCTAAACCTAATCCTAACGCTTACCTTAAATGAAGTCGGCTTTCTGCCGCGGCGCCGTTGTAAAGCGCCCTTCTGTTGCCGCGCTGTTGTCACGGCGGTGATGACGCGCGGTGATGACGTCGCGGCTTTATCGCCGCGATTTTATCGCCGCGATTTTGACCAGCGCGGTTTTGTCGTGCCACGACTTTAACCTGGGTACAGCTAAAAACAACACATGCCTTTTAAACTCATGGGATAGGAAGGCAATGAAGACCAAGTTATGGAGACCCAACAGGAAAAAAAAAAAAAGATGTTGACAAAGCATGTTTATATCATGATTAATACAAATGGGGAAAGACTACAGGTAGTCCTTGACTTACAACAATTCATTTAGGGACCATTCATAGTTAGAACAGCCCTGAAAAAGGTGACTTGTAACCATTTTTCACACTTACAACCATTGCAGCATCCCCATGATCATGTGATCAAAATTCAGACACTTGGCAACTGGTTCATATGTAGGGTAGTTGCAGAGTCCCAGGGTCATATGATCCCCTTTTGTGACCTTCTACAAAGCAAACACAATGGGAAAGCCACATTCATTTAACAACCATGTTACTAACTTAACAACAGCAGTGGTTCATTTAATAATGGGGGCAAAATTCACTTAACAAATGTTTCACATAACAACAGAAATTTTGGGCTGTGGTCGTAAGTCAAGGACTAACTCTAGTAAGCAGCCAAATCACATCTGCTTTTAAAGATCAAACTACACTTAAAACAATTTATCTGACAGTTAGCCTCTTTAATTTTTGTCACCCAATCCAAATAACTTTTGTCAAGTTTTTTGTGCTGATGGATTGTATGAAGTCCCTTCTATGATCTCCTGATCTTTCCAAATTTTCATTCACTGGTCCTAATTGCTAGTTGTCTTTCACCATATTCCCCCTCCTTTTTTTCTCTTCAACAATTTCCATGATAGATTTGCTTTTGTTGTTGTTGCTACCACCATCTACTAAAATGTTCAACATTAAGACAATCTGGACACATACACAGCCTGCAGAAAGCCACAGCTAGTACTGATTTATGAATACTGTCCTTTTTCAATATATAATTGTTTTAAAAATACACTGCACAATCCATGCCTGTTGGATCATCACTTCAGAGATATTTCACTATTTAAACATAAAAAGAGTGACTATGAGTGGGCCAAAAAGAAGTGGGAGAGGCACTGTTTCCCAACTTCCTTCTGGTTCCTCCACTGAGTTTCTCTGTGGGTAGATCCCTCCCTGGAATAGGAGAAGAAGGGAAGGAGAAATGCAGCCAGGTTACAGAATTCTCAACGAGCATTGCAGCCATCTACTTCCTGATTTGAACTGAAGAGCTGAAATATATAAATAACGGGATGGATTGGGTTGGGTGGAGCAGTGAAGAAGAAACTAAGTGGTAGAATTTCTGTTGTAATGCCAGGATATAAACCACGTGACATACAGACTTGCATCCACTGTTGCTACATGAGCATGAAAGACTGACGTTTGCATGGTGCCACCATAATAAATACACATTTGATTTTTTGGGGGGCATGTCTCTGCCCAGAGATGTTGTAATAACTAATAAACACTTTGAATGCTCATAAGAGATAAAGGAGTTATTAAACATTCCTCTTCTTCTGTCATCTTTTTTCCATCTCTAACTTCCACTTCACATATCAGTTGATGTCCCATTAGGTTTTAACTTCCTATTTTTCTAGATATGGAAGGATGTAGACAACTCCTGCTAAGCAGGGTTTATTCCAATTCTTGGATGGATGACTACAGGGAAATTCCTGGATTGTCAGAATGGAAAGTAAAAGAAAAATTCCAAAGAAAGCAAAGAAAAATTATTTCCATAATGCTGCCAAGAAAACTAAAGGGATATTGGACAGACAACTTTGAATCTAGGCTCTTTACTTTTTCCTTGTCAAGATGGGTGGTAACGCCTAGCTTATCTAAGATTATATCAAGCAACTAAGAAATTTGCATCTGATTCATACTTGTATGTGAGATCACCAGGAAATACCAGATCAATAAGCTTGACTTGTAAATAGAAACATATTCTGGAAGGAGTCAATGGAAAATCCTAAATTTTTACCCCCAAAAACTAGGTGAGTATAATGTCACCCATTAAATTGAGATTGCTTTCATACTTTCATAATTCCATTGATCCTAAAATGCAGAGGTCTCTGAAATATTTTTTACCTATAAAAGAAGTGCCATATGATGGCACTATTATTATAGTGAATTTCACATTTCCTATAGAAAATTATATCCATTTTCAACAGGTTTGTTTCAATCACTTTATCCTTGCAATCTCTTGATCTCTCCCTTACCCAGCAGCAGCCAATGGACATCTTGGCTGATGGAAAGGGAAAGAAAGAAAGGGAAGAGAAGAACACCCATGAATCCTTCCCTGTCCATGCCAGCTCCCATGCATTCCCCCAATCTGTGTGGCCTTCCCTTATGTGGTTTTCCTGATTCATGCTGGCCCTCTAATATGCCTTTCCTGACCCATGCAGGACCTCTTGCACATTCCCATGCATCCTTTCTGAATCCCACCAACCTCCTGGGTGTCTTCTCTGACCTGCACAGCAAGTCTTCCGTGCCCCTGTGTGCCTTCCCTGACCCATGCAACACTTCTTGTGCACCCTCCTCAACCTGCACATCTTGCTCAATCGATGTGGCATTCCTGGACACTTCCACACACTTTTCCTGATCTGTGTGACCACTGTGTGCTGTCCTTGACCTGCATAGAATCTCTTGCACACTTCCAGGCACACCCAGGCAAACTACTCAACCCAAGTCACCAGTGGTGGGTTGTAATTAATTTTACAATACTTCTGTGCATATGCAGAAGTGTCCGGGTGGGTGGGTGGAGCCTCCTGTCATTGCCACCTCCGTTTCACCCAATCCAGGGTGAACCAGCAGCAACCCACCTCTGCAAGTCATCCCTTTCATGCCCTGCACAGCACTTCTTGCACACTTCCAGCATCCTTCTTGATCAATGCCAAACACCTGCATGCTTTCCCCAAACCATGCTACATCTCTGGTGCATAGCTGCACACTCTTCCCAACATACATGACACCTTTCATACATGGGAATGTACCCTTTCTGAACCACACCCATGCACACTGCCTCTCCCACTTGATGGTAAGCATTTTTCATCCTCCTCACCTTGTGCTTACAACTGCCTGCTGGCTTCCCCACTGACATTTTTCATGCAACTTTCCAGAAGCAAAGTAAATGGCGAAGTCAGCAGAATGAAAAGGGAGGGAGGGAGGAAGGAAGAGAAAGAGGAGGAGGAAGGGAAGGGGAGATATAGAGAATGACATGGAAATAGGAGGACAGGAGGGAAGAAAGCAGACGTGGTATTCAGCAGATTCTGACCAGTTCTGGAGAACCGGTAGCGGAAATTTTGAGTAGTTTGGAGAACTGGTAAATACCACCTCTGACTTTCCCTGCCCCATCTATTCTCTCCCTCCGGAGTCCCAGCTGATCGGGAGGGAATGGGGATTTTGCAGTAACCTTCCCTTGGAGTGGGAAGGGAATGGAGATTTTACAGTATCCTTCCACTGCCATGCCCACCAAGCCATGCCCACCAAGTGACACTGTGCCTACCAAGCCACATCCACAGAACTGATAGTAAACAAATTTGAATCCCACCACTGGAAAAAATGAAGGGGGGGGGAGGAGAGAAGAGAAAGAAGGAAGGGAAGGGAAGGGGAGGGAGGGTTTCCAGTAATGAAAAATTGTTTGGAACATATATGAAAAAGTAGTTGAAAATGAGCAGGTTCAAATATTATGAAGTTTCCAAATAATAGACTCATAAAATCTTGGCTTATAATAAAACAGAAATAATTATGGTTGAAAAGAAGAAAGTGTGGATAATTGATGTGACAATGCCAGGAGATATTAAAATAAAAGGTAAAGAACTGGAGACGATCACAAAATTGCAAGATCTGAAAATAAAAAGATTAGGCATAAGTCTACTGTGATGGCTAGTTTTCGACACATTGGCTACTATACCAACACATCTTTGAAAAATCTGCTCATTGACAAATTTTCCATCTGTCAGCTACAAAAGGCCACATTGTTTAGTTCCGCACATATGCTATACTGATACATTACAGCATCCTATGTTCTTGTGTGCATATAATATGTGGTTTGGGTTTAGCATTACATTTGGTTCAGGCTGAGGATGGCATTACAATACTTTCTCCTCCCCCGAAAAAATCATGTTTGACCCTGAGCCAGGACTATCAGCAAATTCACTCTTCCACTCTGTCTTTCCAGTGAAAATCATTTTCAGTCCACAGAGTTGGCAACAAGCCATCTGGAAAGAGCTCAGAAAAATCCAACTGTTAAAAGATAAAGACGTTTTCCATCTTTCTTTCATATGATCATCTGTCTCCAAGAAACCATATGCTTCTATCCATGCTACTGAGATGCAGCCAGCGGGTCAGCTATGCCCATTTTCTTGCTGAAAGGTTGGTTTGATGTCAGTTCAATTTGGCAGCTGTTTTTCCTAGAATCATAGCAATTCAAGGATATTTAAAGAATGAACCTGGCAATTTACACTGCTTAGTTCCAACTGGCCTTTTATTTCCCAACACAGGCAAGAACTATGTTATGAATTGTGTGGACTTAGGGGAATTGTTCCCCAAATTCTTCCTTTTAACAGCAGCTCTAAAGTATGTAAATGAAGCAACTTGTCCAGTAGACACACATCATTCAGGAAGAAATACCCTTCACAGAGAGAGCCTTTAACTGATAAATAAGAAAACAAACAAGAACTTAAATATGTTTTTTTTACATTGCATCACTTCAAGAGGCAAACAGCCTTCTACATTGGCTACCTGAGACTTCAGACCTGTTCAGCATCAGAACCTCTTGGCTTTTCATGTTGAATATAGAAAGGTTATTGCCGACAGGAGAGCTGTGAAAAAAAAATCATTAAAAAAAATCAATCATTTTTGTTTTATAGTAAGAAAAATTACCTTGATGGAATTACGTAAAAAACCATTATCTAGGCAAAAGGGTCTGAAACATTTTTTAAGTCCAGAGCAATAAAATAATATTTGAAAGTGATTCAGGTACACAACTTCCTAATTGATTAAACATAGCACAATCAGACTTGCAAGATTAGGTTAATGAACCAATTAAAAACAGTTTATTGGAAGTATTATTTACTTCTTTTGGACTTACGGTAATTTCCTGCTCTGTTTAACCTAGTGGGCTGACATTTTGCCAATTTTTTTTGGAAGATGATTATTGGGGACAAATATGCTTATCATCATCACTATTATTACTGTAATAATAATAAACATCTGTAAACTGACTCATTTCTTTTTACACTTTTCTTTAAGCTGTTGCACAGAGAAACAACAACAACATTATCAAGTGCTATGCATATGTACTGTATCTATCATACCATTCGCTTTTGAAACATGCATAAAAGGGGTCAAAATCAGAAAGTCAAAGAAATAGACATACCTTAAAACTAGTGTGCACTCCAATGTTCACTATGCCATATTTTTCAAGTTGTTCTTGCTTCCATCACGTCCGTACAAGGATTCTTACCTTACCATTTGTTCTTAAAATCTATCAGCTCTCTCTTTCTTGGGATTTTTGCTCTTTCCAATCACAATTTTCTTCATCTTCTTCTTGACCCATTCAATTATCTCTCTTAATTTTTTTTTACCCTTCCTTCATATATTAACTTTTCAATTTAATCTTCGTTTATACTTTCCACATGACTAAAACACCCCAATCTACTTCTTTTGTACTGGTCATTTACTTTTCTATTCAATCCACATGAATTTAATATTCAATTGTTCTTAATCATCTCTTTTGGTTTTACCAGTGGTGGGTTTCAAAAATTTTTGGAACCTCTTCTGTAGGTGTGGCCTGCTTTCCAGGTCCACTGGTGGAACCTCTTCTAACCGGTTTGGTAGATTTGACGAACCGGTTCTACCGAATAGGTGCGAACTGGTAGGAATCCACCTCTGGGTTTTACGACGTGTCAGCTCTTGGGCTGGCTTTCAGGGGGGAGCCCGTCAATCGTCACGCCCGCTTGGCCATGCTTACACGCCACCAACCCTGCCACGTTGATGTTGACTCTCTGATGTTGGCTGCATGTGGCTCTGTAAGGCTTCCCTCACCGCTCTGCAGAATAACTCTTCTACTTGGGTACAACTGCCTCCTCAGAAGTAACTCTTCTACTCGTGTGCAACTGCGTACTCTAACGTAACTCTTCTGCTTGGATGTGGATAACCAGGAAGGAGACTATGATGACACTGAGTGGGGGTGTGGCTGAGGGTGTGGGTCATGGTGATTGGTGATGGTGGTTGGGTGTTATCTGGGTGGAGTTGTGGGTGGAACTGGGTGGGGTAATGGTATATATATGAGTGATGGTGTTAACTTTGTTAGAACTCACTTGGATTTGCTTAACTTTGTATCATTGTCATTTAGTGCTGGTTATCACGTAATATTAGATAGAGATAAAGTAATCTTCCAACACCGCGGTGGTGGTGATCGTGGTTGGGTGTCATCTGGGTGGAGTTGTGGGTGGAGTTGGGTGGGGTAATGGTATATATATATATATGAGTGAGGTTGATGATGAACGCCATTATGAAATTGAACAGATAGTAGATTTTTGTCGTTGTCATGGCACTTTACAGTATTTACTAGTTTGGAAGGGATACCCATTTACAGACGCATCGTGGGTGAAGTCATCTGAGGTGTGCGCACCACACCTGATTGCCCGGTTCCACCGTTGATACCCTGATAAACCTAGAGAGGATACTGCTTTTTGTCTTTGAGAGTCCTCTCCAGTGGTGGGGGGGTGGCATGTCAGCCCTTGGGCTGCCATTTAGGGGGGAGCCCATCCATTGCCACACCCTCTTGGCCATGCTTACACTCCACCAATGCTGCCGCATTGATGTTGACTCTCTGATGTTGGCGGAGCCTGTAGCTGCATGTGGCTCTGTAAGGCTTCCCTCACCGCTCTGCAGAGTAACTCTTCTACTTGGGTGCAACTGCCTACTCTGACGTAACTCTTCTGCTTGGGTGCGGCTAACCAGGAAGGAGGCTATGATGACACTGAGTGGGGGGGTGGCTGAGGGTGCGGGTTAGTGATGTACGGTGAGGTTTATGGCTGGTGAGGCATTCACACAGTGGTGGGTTTCAAATTTTTTTAGACTTGTGGACTTCAACTCCCAGAATTCCGCAGCCAGGCATGCTCAATTCCGATTTAAAGTGTCAGCATTTGTTTTTCTCCTTTGCGAAATAAGTTTCCTTCTTTCTTTTTCTTTTTCTTCTCCCTTCCCCTCCTTCCTCCCCTCTTCCTCCCTCTCCCCTCTCTCAAACACACAAACACACACACACACACACACACACACACACACACACACAGAAGTTGGATTGGACTATCTCTCCTACCCCCTTCCCTCTCTCTCTCACTCTTTCTCAAACAAATGCACACACACACACACACACACAAAGGGAGAGCACCAGCGAGGAGGCCACAGGAAGAGGCAGGAAGCCAGGCCTGGAAGGATCCAGCCCAGCTTCACTGATTACAGGTTTGAAAAGGCATCATGGCTTTGCCTGCAATCAAACTACACTTGGGGAGTGATCTACACTTGAGGATGAAGTTTGAATTCCTCTCCCTCCCTCCGACCCACATGTACCTTTTCCAGCTGTTTCAGAGAGGATTTCAACTCTACTCTTGCCTCGGGTCCTCTGAAGAAGCCCCGCCCAAATGAGCGTGCTTCACCTATGTCAGCAATTTTTAGGCTTTTAACCCTTGCTTAACTCTGCTCAAGTAATTATAAAATGCCTAAAGTCAGACTAGATGAGGCACATCATTATCCTGCCTCATGGTAGAGGCTTTTTTAAACAGTTAAGCAGAGTCATCCATGGTGAGGCAGCAAACTGACCTCAGCTCTCACCTTTTTCCTTTTACATTTTTTTTCTTTTCATGATGAGAGTGGTGAGCCTGTGCCTCACCTGCCTCACCTGACTGTACATCACTGGTGTGAGTCATGGTGAATGGTGATTGTGGTTGGGTGTCATCTGGGTGGAGTTGTGGGTGGAGCTGGGTGGGGTAATGGTATATATATGAGTGATGGTGTTAACTTTGTTAGGACTGACTTGGATTGGCTTACCTTTGTATCATTGTCATTTAGTGCTGGTTATCACGTAATATCAGATAGAGATAAAGTTTTTCACCAAACAAACTGACTCTCTGTTTGCATTCAACGTGAACGTCGGAACATGACACCATGTTCATTTCTTAAGTAATCATTCCCATTGCATTCAACATATTTATTTTTTTACTATATTGATGTCTCTATAATAAGACAGGAGAAGCAAACTCTTATATGGAGCCATTTTAAGTTATCTCAATCCACATCATTTCGTTTTTGTCAGCATTTGTACTTATTAATTTTTTTTCCATTCATTTTCTCATCTTCAGCAAACATTCTATCAAATAAACAATCTGTATACTTACTCTGGTTTTTCATCATGTATATAAAAAATCCAACTTGCAACTTTGTAAAATATAGTTACTTTGGGTTTTGTTATACATTTGCTTTATTTATTTGTGTTTGTTTACTTACTTACCTACCTACTTACTTACTTACTTATATCCCACCTTTTTATAAATAACTCAAAGTGGGGAATATATCCAGCATATCTTCCTCCTATTTTCTCTAAACAACAACAATCCTGTGAGGTGAGTTGGACTGAAAGAGAGGGATGGGCCCATGATCACCCAGCTGGTTTTGATTTCCTGTTGCATCATACAATGCAGGTTCTGTGTCAACAACATGGCATCTTCCGCATGCAAAAGATACTCATTTTCATGTTTGCACAACACAAATCTAATGTCTCTACAGGCTTTCCTTATCTTTTATTTATAAATACATTAAACAACCAAGTGGGCACAATGCATCTGTATCTAGTCATAGCTCAATGATTCAACTGTGCAGATGATTCAACAACATCCTTAATTCAAAAACTGGTTCCTTGTGGTTCTGCTTTTCAAAACCATGGAGCAGCTGAAGTTGCCCCAAGCTCTGTGTGAGATTGTAACACTCACCCAACCCTGCAAGCCATCCCTGCAAGCCTTCTTCTGCGCACATTAGATACAAGGAAGAACTCATGTAGATTGTGTAGCAACTTCCCAAATGGGTATGGTCGTTTCATGGATGTGGGAAATACAAGTATTCATTGCTGAACAACCATTTATTCAGTAATGGTTTGAATTTACAACAGTATTGAATGAGAGGTATTAATGACAAGTTCTCATAGTTGTGGCTGTTGTGGCATCCCTGTGGAAAAGTGACTATGTTTCAGGTACTTAGCGATCAGCTTGTAATCGCAGTGTTGCAGTGTCCTGTGGTCATGTGATCACAACTTTCTCAGCTAGTTTCTGACAGCCAATAGTCAATTGTGAAGCCAGCAGCAGTTCACAAAAGGCAATCATCTGACCTCAGAACACTGTGACTGTGTAGGATTCACTTAATGGTGGCAATTGGGGCTTCTGTTGTAAGTCAACATGGTCACATGATATCACATCTTATGACTATGTCACTTAGTGACAGAGTTTCTAGTCCCAATTACTGCCAATAAGCAAGAACTACCTGTAAATCTAGAAGGGGTCTAGTTGGATGATATGTACAAAGTTAGTGGCAGTGGCTGTAAATAGAGAAATTGTTGCCACTCTCCTAAAAGCAGCACATTTAAAACCGTTTTCCCTTAGGAAGGTTTTATGTATGAATTGACATTGTAACCAACACCATCATGTTTAAATATGTGTGAATGTAGCTGACAACAGTATGCTATACCCTAAGATACTTACTCCCTACTTAATCTTCTATCTTGTATAAAAACAAAATATTTATTTATAACAAATTATTTATAAAGGGGATAAATAGTATAGCCTTTATTGTCATTGTATAAAATAATACAATGAAACTGGTTTTTAAAAAAATGGAAATAAAAATTGGAAATTGGGATAAAGCTCATAGTGCTTATTTCAACTTCATTAAGCCCATTCAGTTGTTCTTTGAATGGTGCGGTGGCCTAGAGGTAGCCTCTTGCCTCACAATCAGGAGGCTATGAATTCGATGCTAGATAGAGGGGGATATTTCTCTCTCTGGGCACGGTGAGAATATATCTGCTGAATATACCGTATTTTTCGGAGTATAAAATGGACCTTTTTCCTTCAAAAAAGAGGATGGAAATCTAGGTGCGTCTTATACACTGAATACAGAATTTTTGCCCCCCAAAACTTCGCCCCCTTCACCAAAATGGCTGTGCATAGCCTTTAGGAGGCTTTTAGAGTGCTCCTGGGGGCTGGAGAGGGCAGAAATGAGTGAAAAACAGGCCATTTTTTGCTCAATTTACCCCCCCCCCCAGACCCCAGGAGCACTCTATAAGCCTCCTAAAGGCTATGCATGCCCTTTTTAAAAAACTAAAACAGGCCAGTTTTTGGGAGGTCTGCAGAGTGAAACACCTTTTATTTTTAAAATTTGCCCCTTCAAAATCTTGGTGCGTCTTATACTCCGGTGTGTCTTATACTCTGGAAAATAGGGTAACTCCGCATTGGCGACAGGAAGTTCATCCAGCCAGTAAATACTCAGCTTCATTCAGTTGCCCAGATTCCACCCCACAGGGGATTATAGGATCATTAAAAGGAGATTCAGGTGTTCTTTCCATTAACTATTTAACAAAGCATGCTATATAGGGAGTCTTACTGTATTGAGACTTTTGCTGCTCTTATCCCATATTCTTGGTTTTTGGTGAAGTGATATGTATAAGGTGACCAGATTTTCAGATTGGTAAAGAGGGACACCATTGACGGGGGGGGGGGGGGCTTGATTAAAATTTTTATATTTTGTCAAAAGGTCACATAAGGCGATTACATGACCCCAGGACACTGAAAGCATCATAAATATGAATGTTGCCAAACATCAAAATTTTGATCACATGATCATGAGGATGCTTCAATGGTCGCTAAGTGTGAAAAATGGTAGCTAAGTGTGAAAAATGGTCATCAGTCACTTTTTTCAATGCCATTGTAACTTTGGTCACTAAATGAACTGTTTGAAAGCTAAAGCTAGCTTGCATTATGCTAGCTTACATTTTCAAGAGAGAGAAGCTAAACTCCTTATTAGAATTGAAATAGAAATGAGTAGAGCAGAGTAGAATAGTTTATTAGCCAAGTGTGATTGGACACAAGGAATTTGTCTTCGGTGTACCTAAAAAAAATAAAATAGAATACATTCATCAAGAATCATAAGCTACAACACTTAGTGATAGTCTCTCTCTCTCTCTCTCTCTCTCTCTCTCTCTCTCTCTCTCTCTCTCTCTCTCTCACACACACACACACACACACACACACACACACAGAAACACAAACACACACACACACACTCCTCCTCTGGATTCAATGGGACTTTTAGAAAATCCCCACTCCTATGCACACACTCCCTCTTAGAGATAGAGATAGGAAAGGAGACAAGAAATGAAGGAAAGAAGGAAGGTGATAGGAATAAGAAGGAAAGAGGGAAGTAAAGGAAGGAACAAGATGAGAAGGAGACAGAGAAAGGAAGGAAGGAAGGAAGGCAGGAAGGAAGGAAGGAAGGCTCCTCAGAGGCAGATCTTCAGAGATCTACTGCACATGGGAGAAGTTCTGACAGATGGGACGGAGCGAGCCAGAGGGGTGTGTGGGGCTTACAGGGCTGTCTGGACAGGCGAACTTTCTGAAGGCTGGTCTCCCGCACCCCACGCCCTCCCCTCCAGCCAGGCGATGCTGCCGAGCTCTTTCCCACCAGCGAAAGAGGCGGGCGTGGAGTTTGGCCACTTTCATTGCCTGATCCCCGCTGGCCCCGCAGCCCCCGCCAGTTCCCTTTTACCCACACCACCTCACGCCCCTGTCCCACGCCCCTGCCTGGGACAATCACCGCCGCTCGTGGCTCTGCCAACCTCTTGCCCTCCCCTCGTCCTGGGCTCTCCTCATGGTCTCTCATCTTGTGTCTGAAGGGGAGGGGTCCCTGGCCACCCGCAGCCTGTCGCCCCTTTGCCCCCCCACTCGTCCCCTCCTGAGAAAGGAAGGAATGAAGGAGGGAGGAGAAGGAGATCGAGAGAGGGATGGAGATAGGAAAGGAGGCAAGAAATGAAGGAAAGAAGGAAGGTGATAGGAATAAAAAGGAAAGAGGGAAGGAAAGGAAGGAACGAGATGAGAAGGAGGAGGAGACAGAGAAAGGAAGGAAGGAAGGAAGGCTGCACATGGGAGAAGTTCTGGCACATGGGACGGAGCGAGCTGGAGGGGTGGTCTTACAGGGCCATCCGGAGAGGCAAGCTTCCTGGAGGCTGGTGTCCCTCACCCCACGCCCTCCCCTCCAGCTGGGTGATGCCGCCGAGCTCTTTGCCACCAGCGATTCTCGGAGCTGCTGGAAGAAAGAGGTGGCCATGGAGTTTGTCTGCCCCCTGACTCCACCTTGCCCGGGCACACCCCCTTGCCCTGTGGAAGGCTTGCCTGGTGATGAAGACGCCTGGAGCATCGGTGCCAGCAGGCAGGCAGGCAGGGCGCAGAGGGAGGGAAGCGCCGCTGCAGGTAGCTCGAGGAGGCACGCCTTGTCACAAGTGGCTCTCCAGCCACCTGGAAGAAAACAGCGAGTCGAAGGGTGGGCTGTTGCACCCCACGAGCAAAGGGGCCACTGGGCCTCCCGCAAGACTGCTTCATTTCTGGTGGGTAGTTCTAAGCGAGGCGGCAAGAAAACCATGTGCAATTCAGTAAGCCTTACTCCTTAATATATTAGTTCAGGACTTACAGCTTAATGATGTCGGTTTTGAACTGAGAGATTAAATATTTGTCTCAACGGATTGGGATGAGTGACATTCTCGTTCCTACAGAGATGGCTATTCTTTAGGCAAAGCTACAGCGCTTTTTGTCCTCCTTCGGAAGCCGTCCCTCATGACGTTTGCGAGCCAATCAAGAGTGTGGCTTTGAAAACCTGCGGCGTGATCGTGCTGCGCGGGAGTGAGTGTCTCTCCCCGAATATGGAGGACATAGTAGGCAACTTGTATGTATCCTAGAAAATCAGTAAGACCCGCTGGCGGCCCCTATCTGCCACGGCCTTGCAGCCTCTTTACATTGGTAAAAAAAAAATCAAAAAAAAAATCGGGACTTTTAAAGAACATGGTGGGATGCGTGACAAATTGTAGAAAAGCGTGCCTGTCACGCTGAAAGCATGACGTCTGGTCACCTTAGATATGTATGCCATATAGGTAGTCATCAACTTAGTTCCACAATTGAGACCAGAATTCCTATTGCTAAGCAAGGTGGTTGTTTAGTGAGACATGCCAATTTTATGACTTTTTAAAGCCATGGTTATCAAATGAATTACTTCAGTTATTAAGTGAATCATAGGATTGTTAAGCAAATCTGGCTTCTCATGTTGACTTTACTTGTTGGAAGCCAGCTGGAAAAGTTGTAAATAGCGACTACACAAATGTAGTCTTAGAACAAATGGTTCTAAGTTGAAGGTTGCCTATACTTCTCTCTTCAGACAAGTCATGGTTAGCATGTAGTGTGAGTGTTTTTATTATGTGAAGACTTTTTTCCCCTCAGACTGTAACATTCTTCTCCTTAGTTTTTTTTTAATAAAAAGAAACTCCGTGATAGTACAGAAGATTTTTACATATAAGAGATTGTATGCAAACTGTGTGTATGGTGTAAAGTTCGTCAATTTAAGCTCCGCTTATGGTGATTGTATGGACATATTCACGGCTCATAATAGCAATAGCACTTAGACTTATATACCACTTCATAATGCTTTACAGCCCTCTCTAAGCAGTTTACAGAGCCAGCATATTACTCCCAACAATCTGGGTCCTCATGTTACCGACCTCAGAAGGATGGAAGGATGAATCAACCTTGAGCCAATCAGGATCAAACTCCTGACAGTGAGCAGTGAGTTAGCCTGCAAAAACTGCATTTTAGCCACTGCCCCACCACGGCTATTTTATAAGCAGTTTTCTATTACATTTTTCTTGGATGTTATTTAACTTCCCAGGCTAGGCTGATATTCTATAGAGAAATCTTGTTTCAGAATTAAACATTTTAATGCTTTTTGATGTTTATTTTTGGATGATAATGCTTACTTTCTGAACTCAGGCAAGGTCACCTATGCACTGTTCCTGCTAAGGTAAACCATTCAATTCAGGGAAGTCTGTATTCCTAAAATGTTATTATAACTTTGTTTGTTTCTTAAATGCAGACAACAAAGCAATTGAAAAGCAAAGAACATCTATCCAAAATCAACTTTACTGTAATGTAACATGAAACTAGGAAGAAAGATCTTGAGCTTTAATTCCTTAAAATAGTGACACATTACAATGCAGACTTAATGCAGAAATAATTTCCACCACATGGTGGTGCTGACTGAGCACGAAATGAATCTTTTTTTTTATTGACTCATGATTTTGTGGTTTATCCCAATCTGATGGCTGAGACATAACATACTAAATAATGTAAATGAGACACCCAAACTGGCATTAAGTGTATGACAATCTTATTTCTGCAGGGTGATACTTTCTAAGGGGGAAAGTTTATATCTGTGGAAATATTTGGCAGACATAATCTGTTGGAACATCGATGTAATTATGCAATCATAATTATTTTTCTTTTCTTCTTATAGGTAGAATAGATAGCACTATCTACTGTGTTAGTGCTATCCAAAACATTCAAAAACCTTTTCGGAGGGTGAAGTGAAATAGTTATTTTGTACATCAACCTTTGGAGACAACTGAAGCAGTTGTATAAACCTAGCAAATTATGTGGTTTCTTTAACAGTTAGAAAGGGATTTTAATGGGTTTACACACCAGTACTATTATCAAATGTGTGAGAATTCTGGGTAATAACCAAAATGAATCCAGGCTGGATTTAGTCCCAAGTACTAAGATGTAATCAAACTGATATTGTATGGCGATGTTCAAAGTGCACTCAGTACTGTAGGAAATGTTAATTTGACCTCTAATTCATGGAATTATTTACCTTACTATTTCCTGCACTGATTACTTTATTTTATTTGTTAATTTATTTATTCCTTTTTATTTTTTAAAGGTTCCTTTTAATTTATTAATGCTGTTGCCTATTGGATGGTTTGTGATTGTTATTCTGAGGACATGAATCATTGTGCTATTTTCCCTTTGGTTGGGTTTTTCTTCTTGTTTTTCTTGGTTGTTTTTTTAAAAAATATATTTTCATTTAGTCTTGCTCTTAAATGTCCTTCTGCATAGATTCTTCCCTAGATTTTTCTCTATTGCTACTGGCATTCTTCAGATGTGTTGGGACCACAACGTCCCGATTCCTATCTAGCTGTTCATAATCTCTGAGTAGATCTAACCTTACCATATTGTTCTTTGCCTATATCCCTTTTCTAATTCCTACCATTAGACTGCCTTCTGACAGCTGGCATGGGCTGTCCACTCCTATTACAATGGTCAGGTGAACACCCACAGGCTTGACAGTAGATTATACTCAGATATATTTTAGATACAGCCAAAGTCCATTTTTTTGTTTATTTTCTAAAATTCTATTTTCTATTTGAAATTGCTAACTCCAACAGCTTTTTTCTTACATAGTTTCAAAAACCTAAGCCATATGCTTCATTTTAAAACAAAATGAAAACCAGTTGGCAGTTATGCAAAGTGACAGGAAAAGGGTTGTGGAGTTCATAGAATAATAGGACTCGATGGAATCTTGGAGGTCTTCTAGTCCAAACCCCTACCCAAAGCAGGAATCCTTATAGCATAATCACTGGTTGATTTAAGTCAACAAAGTTCAACAAGATATCTTTTTTTTTTAAACTTTTTATTTTGCTTATGCAAACTTCATATCTTTGCAACACATTACACTTCTTTTACGTATCTGTTGTGATTCTTTTATCTGTACATAGAGTATAAGTCTTACATAATTATAGGTTTTATATATATCTATATCTATATACATCTATCATCTATCTATCTATCTATCTATCTATCTATCTATCTATCTATCTATCTATCTATCTATCTATCTATCTATCTATTTATATATATATATATCCTCTGCATTTATATTATTTCATACATATTTTTCCTTCATTCTATATATAACGTTCTACATATTCTATGTATAACAACCTGTTTTGTATCCATTTCCTATTATTTATTTGCTACAGTCTATTTCATATTTCTATCTTTTAAACAGGATATCTTTTTAAAAAAGTTATTTTTTAAACAAGATATCTTTTGTACCCTGATTTTATTCCTGGATTTGGAGAAGGGGGGGGGGAAGATACGTTTAATTTCATGTTTCGCACCAGAAATATTGCCAATGGTAGAACCTAACTTTAAAATATAGTTTTGGAAAAAAAATAGGCAATTGACAATTGGCTGAAGCCAAAGTTGAAGCATCTTGGTCTGTCTTTTTAGTGGATCGGTGGAAGGACGAGGCTGGAGCCACAAGCCGTGCTTTAGTCAATCAGGGTGCGGCTTGGCTAGTTGCTAGCCGCTAGGTCGTAAGTCGAGGACTTTCTGAGTCCTCAACAGTCTTGAGATAGAATAGGTAAAGGTAAAGGTTCCTCTGCACATGCATGCTAGTCATTTCCGCTCTAGGGGTGGTGCTCATCTCCGTTTCTAAGCCAAAGAGCCAGTGTTGTCTGAAGACGTCTCTGTGGTCATGTGGCCAGCATAACTAAATGCCGAAGGTACACGGAGCACTGTTACTTCCCACCAAAGGTGGTCCCTATTTTTCTACTTGCATTTTTATGTGCTTTTGAGCTGCTAGGTTGGCAGAAGCTGGGACAAGAAGATCACTCCATTATGTGATGCCAGGGATATGAACCACTGAACTGCCAACCTTCTAATCGACAAGCTCAGTGTCACTGAGCCACCGCATCCCTTGATATAATACACTTTTCCAAATCAGGAGAGTTTGTATTCTGATTTCTCCCACTTCCATATTTGTTTGAACATCAATTGCTATGATACAATGAAACAATTCAGTCAAATTAACTGTAGTATTTAAATTAAATTAAAATGGTTACATATTAAATTTACTAATATCATAAGGGAATATATAATGATGTCTTTCTACAGTCCTTTGCATAAGATTACTGAGTTAAGACAGAGCTGTATTGATCTCCATTTCTTTCCCCATAAATGAAGGGAAAAAGTGACAAACCCCTAGTATTTAATAACTGAGCTGAGAGGCCTGTGTAGCTGAATTATCAGTTGCTATTTTCCAGAAGATTTTCACCTGTGTAATATCATTACACAAAGGAAGAGCTAATAAAAATGATTGTTGATTACAATAATTCCATCAAGAGTCATGAGGAAGGTGAGTTGAATCCTAGATCACTTCAGTTTTGTTGGCTACAGTGCTAGTCTCAGGACATCAGAAGAACAATGGTTTGTTCCCCCAAAAGTCTGCTTTCTACTTATCTCTGGGACTGTATCTCTGAGTCATTTTTTTTTAACTCATGGCAACTTCATGGATTAGATCCTGCAGTTTTCTTAGCAAGGTGTAGAATGTTTTGCCATTGTCTCATTCCTAGGGCTAGGAGAGAGTGACTGGCCCAATTCACTCAGGTGATTTTACGCCACAGTAGGGACTAGAACTCATGATGTTCTACATGATATCAAAATGGTTCTTTCTATCTGTCTAGAATCTGTCTACAAAATTGGGAGAAAATGGTTCGAAGACAACAAAGATAAGGCACCCAAACAGAAAATCCAAATAATCGGTCTCCAAACTATCATTTCTGTAGTTAATTTGTGCTAAAAGCCAACAGCTTATTCAAGAAAGTATTATGTAAATAGTTTAGTTGTGCTGTCTGAATTGATTTTTTGTTAGAATTCTCTGCGTGATTGTTGCCTTCCACGGTTTTCTTTTCTTTTTTTAAAGTCCTTTGTCCATGTGTGAGACTGCATGGTGACTTGTTTGTTAACTCCTCTACATCTGGATAAGAAGTTCCCAAACATTTCCTTCCTCCTCTACTCCCCCACTTAATTCTGGGCTCAAAAGCAAATTTCTTATAGAAACATTAGCATCTTGTTCCTAAGATGAGTCAAATGATGCAAGCTTTCACTTTATGTACCTGTGATGTGATGTTGTATAGTATTGCATTAGGTGCTGGTAAGCATCATACATATTTTGATGTATGCTTCATCATTGCATCCAATGGATAACTGAGGATAGAAGGGCTAAGAACACATTTCAGACTAGAACATGTCAGGATTGCATGCCAGAAACTTCAGCCTTACTGGTGAAAAATTATTATAATTATCATATTATTTTACTGAAAAATCCTTGGATCAAAACACAGTAAATGATCTTAATTACTAACCAAAGTTTGACTAAAAACTACCAAATGATTCACAGTGCAGATTGTTCAAAGAAGCAGAAGAAACAATAGATTGCAAGAAAATTGCACAAACCTATCAGAAACAGTGACATTACACATTTACAAAAATGATTCACTGGTAGACCTGCAAAAAATATGAGACATTAATGAAAAATCGGTGAAAAATACAGTTTAAAAAGTAGTTGAAAAGAGGCAAGTTAACATGTAGGGTTTCTGAATACAGATAAAATCTTGGCTCATAACACACCAGATATGACTGTGGTTGAAAAGACGAAAGTATGGATAATTGATGTGGCAATACCAGAAGATAGTAGAATTGAGCACAAAGAATGGCAGAAGATCAAAAAGTGTCAAGATCTGAAAATTAAAATTAAAATTTTATGACATAAACTGGCCATGGTGTTCCCAGTGCTTATTGGCCAAATCTTGGTGGAACCCACAAAATATGCACATTGACAAATTTTCCATCTATCTATCTCTCACCTCCCCCTACAGTTAGCACTAAGCAGACTCAGAGTCACTGTGACTTTGGAAGTACACATTGCTAGGATATACACCACCAATAGTTTATGACATCCTAGATTTTTGGGGGAAGAACTCAAATTGAATCTGCTTAGTGCTAAAGGTAGGGGGAGGTGAGAGAACTATGGGCCTCCTTTGCATAAGGAATTTTTCTCCTTTTAACCCTTGCTCAGAGTTAAGCAAGGGTTAAAAGGTGAAAAATTCATTATGCAAAGGAGGCACGTGATTCTCTTGCCTCCTCCTACAGAGGGCATTTTGTTTAGAGGCTTTTTTTAAACAGTTAAGCAGAGTCATCCACGTGGTGACTCTAGCAGCAACTATCCTAGCCTGCCTGGCCCTGGCTAGACCAAATCTTGCATTTTTGACGCAGCTGGAAGGTATGTGGGTCAGAGGGAGGGGGCAGGGGGGAGGAATTCAAAATTATTTGTAATGTAAGTAATTGTAATTTGTTTGTGTGTGTGTGTGTGTGTTTACCCGCCTCTGCTGGCACGTGGGCTGGCACGTTTATTTTTATTTTTTATTTTTTAATTTTTTAAAGCCATGCCACCTTGGTCCGCCATAGAGCGAAACATGTCCTGGTTTGTGGCAGACAGGCGCACTGGCACTTTAAAGTGCATGCTGCCGCCCCGGTCATACAGTGGGCGGCAGCATGCACTTTAAAGTGCCAGTGCGCCTGTCTGCCATAGAGCGGGCTTGTTCTCTGCTTTAGAGATCCTGCCCGCTTGCCTCACCAGCAGTGAACCTTACTGCACATCACTGAACTCAATGCATATGAAGGGAACACATGCTAATGAACTGTCAGCCATGATTTCACATTATTGTATGTATAATAATAATAAGCATAGGTGGGCATGGAATGTTGCAAGTACACTAGACAGCTGAAGAAAAAAAAAGAGGATTGGAAGAACATCTGAAGGATAATGAAGAAGATGTACTCAAGGTAGTGTACCATGAAGACTTACTGAATGCCAAACAGACCAAACTAGCCTTTACTTTATTTATATCCTGTGATTAAATCTTTCTTTCTTTTTTGTTTATTGGATTTATATGTCGCCCTTCTCCCAAAGCACTCAGGGTGGTGTACAACATAAAAAAAAACACATATTACAAAAGTTAAAAAGAAAATTAGATAGAGTATCCAAAAAGAAACCCAATTAACAATAACATTTAAAAAATAGATTAAAATTAACAATTAAATCAATCATTTATTTTATTTTGCTCAGGCCAGGCTGGCTTGCTGGAAAAGCCAACTTTTTAGGGCGCGTCAGAAGGACCGGAGGTCGGGGATTATACGAAGCTCCGGGGGCAGCTCATTCCAGAGGGAAGGCGCTTCCACAGAGAAGACTCTCCCCCTGGGGGTCACTAGCCGACACTGTCTGGCCGACGGCACTCTGAGGAGGCCAACTGTGGGATCGCACTGGATGGTGGGAGGCTACCGGTGGCAGTAGGTGGTCTCGCAGGTATCCTGGGCCTAAGCCATGGAGCACTTTAAAGGTCATAATTAGTACCTTGAATTGTACCCGGAAGACAACTGGCAACCAGTGCAGGCCACCTAAAAGGGGCGTAACATGGAAGCACCTAGGTACCCCCATGATAACCCGCGCAGCCGCATTCTGGACCAGTTGAAGCCTCCGGGTGCTCTTCAAGGGCAGTCCCATGTAGAGAGCATTACAGTAGTCCAGGCGAGAAAGGATGAGGGCATGAGTGACTGTGCACAGAGAATCCCGATCCAGGAAGGGGCACAACTGACATACCAGGCGAACCTGGTAAAAGGCCCCCCTGGTCACAGCTGTCAGGTGTTCTTCTAAACTAAGCTGTGTATCCAGGAAGACTCGCAGATTGCAGGCCTTGGGGTCAATCCCTGCCCTCTAGTCAACACAAACTGCGACCGATCTGACAGGTAGGAAGAGAATCACAGTAAAATGGTGCCTCGCACTCCCAACCCCCCGAGTCGTCGCAGTAGGATACCATGGTCGATGGTATCGAAAGCCACTGAGACGTCTAATAGGACCAGGACAGAGGAGCAACCCCTGTCCCGGGCCCACCAGAGATCATCGACCAATGTGACCAATGCCGTCTCCGTACTGTATCCGGGCCTGAAACCCGACTGAAACAGACTAAACTGAAACAGGCCAAACAGACCAAACTAGCCTTTACTTTATTTATATCCTGTGATTAAATCTTTAACACGATCAAAAAATAATATCTCCCTAGGAAGAACTTGATAGGTGGATAAAAATGCCAAATCCAGTCTCAATATATGGCTAACTATGCAAGCAGTCATAATAATTACATGCTCCTAAGATGGAAGAGAGCTATGCCAGAGGTTTAACCATACTGGACAGATCTCTTCAGAAGATCCAGGGGAAGAATGCATCAATGAGATATAATTTACAGAAATCCATCCTGCATTGGTCATCACAAAATTAACAAGGATCATACTAGGTGTTGGAGGTCTTGGACATCTGGTGAGAAATGGGCTATAGGAGTCAGTAAGCAACAAGGGCCTGCAGCTGTAGAGCTACTGGAAGAAGAGTTGTGTACCCAACACAAAGGTATTATATCATGCAGTGACACCTTTAATACTGTCAAACAATATCCTCAAATCCTTGGGAAGGACTCAGTAGTGGATAAAATGCAAAATCTAGTCTAAACATTTGACAGTCTGACAGTGTGGCCAACCAGTAATCTGGGTGATTGTGTGACAAACCATAATAAACCTTTAATATTATTAAAGCACAACATGTGGTTATCCCATGTCCTTGGAAAGGAGTCACTAGGTGGACAAAAACACCAAGTCCAGTCTAAACATTTGGCTGACTGTTTGGCCAACCATAATAATAGGAATCCAAGTTCCTGCACCATGCAAAGGTTCAAATATTGGGTATAAAATCTACAGCAAGAAGAGCAAGCATGTCTGTAATTAACATTGTTTTGATGAGCTGTGTGGCATGTTAAAAAAGAACAGGTGTCAGCTGGAGCTGAGACTCCTCAACTGTGGATGAGAGTAAGCAAGTTGTGGTTAGTAACCAAAATGTTCAGGGAGTTGGGAGGGAGAAGGTTAGAGTAAGATAAACAGCAACCCAAGGAACTTATAAAGCACAGGAAAAAGGAGAAGCTTGATCTAGATGCCAACTAAGCAGCCATACAGACTTGGGAGTGGAAGAAGGTAGGCTGATCATATTTATTACAGTTTTCCAGTTTATTATGTGATTTCTAAGCCTGGAGTAAACAAATGTTTCTTTTGCCACTTATTTTTGTATGCATATTATCAGATCCATTCAGCAGACCTTGAATCCATTTCAAGGAGAATACAGTCATAAATTAATTAAATATTCATCTGAGAATCTGGGTCTAAAGGAGAAGAAGTCACAGAAATAAGGAAAGGAAAACAATGGATATACAAACCTGTTAATCCTATGCTTTTGAAATGGGACCTATTTGCTTATAAGTGCACGTCTGCTTGTACTTTTAGATCCAAATTTCATTCAGTCAAAAGAAGAGATCCTGGAAGCTTTGGATGAAAGCATTTAGATTTTTTTTTTGTTTTAATTTTTTTTTTAAAAGAAGTTAGTCATGAGGGTAATTGAAACAATCTGTGGCTACAAATCAAAGTAAATACTAGGACTACAGTCCAGGTTCTATTCTATTCCTTTGCATAGAGTTTACAGGTGAGATGTTTCAACTGGGTAGAATTATGTTACATAGTCTTACTAGAGCTAAATGTGCAGAGAAATGTTGGAGTAATGTGGAAGAAAAAATTCCAAATGAAACCTTTTAAATAATTTCCTGAGTAAGTACACAGGAGTTATTATTCAACACAAGACAAAGTATTTGCTTGAAGAGGCATTAAGAATCTTCTCCTGACTTTTTAGCTCTGAACTTTTCTTAGCCAGAAGATGAAATTAATTACATACAATCTCTGAGCAACATAACTATAGCAAGCATTAAGTCAAGGTGTGCTGGTTGGCTCAGTGGAAGACAGTTATGACTAACCTTGATTTAATCATATCCATTGCAGTGTGCTTCACTGCAAAGAGTGAAAGCAACCTTGTCTATTCCTGTATCCTCCAGGTGTGTTAGATCCAACTCCAATAATTCTTAGCCAACATTGATTATACAAGTTGGAAATCACAAGAGCAGTCTATTATATCAGGCTGGAAAAAACTTGACCTTGAATGAGCTGGTTTCTTTAAAACATCTAGGAAATATCTTAATATAGAAGGCCATCAGCAGCTCAATCTTACCCACATTTATTAATCCATTTAAAATGATAGGCTAATCTTTAAAGTAAATATAATCAGAATTGTTTTGTTAATCACCTGAGCCCTTACTTTAGTCAAATACACCCACTACATGTTTGCAGCCCTTTTATATTTGATTTATCAGAAACAAAATCCTAGTGCTGTATAAGCTGGTAGACATTTCAAGGTATGATGTAAGAGCTACAGAGTACTTCAACTTGTAGTATAAATTATGTTTGTCCATATAGATTTAGAAAGCAAACGATACACTTTTTAGTTCATTCTTTTCAAGTGACATGTTTACAAGTAGAGAATAAAGCTGTTCAATTGTGATTGCATAGCTCTCACTGTGAAACTAGCATATATTTTTTAAAAGGAATATTTTCATTTAAGTATTGGTCCTATGGAAAACAATGGAATAAAATGGCTAAATACAAAATAGATGAATGGAGCCATTTAGAGAAAAAGCTCCAAAATTTAGAGTTTTATCGGGACTCAATGGTCCAGACAATTTAAAGTAAATTGAAGTTTAAAGTAAATAACACTGATATCTATGAAATAAGCCCCATTGAAGTTATTGGGATTCATTTCATAGTAGCTTATGAGGATTGTGTTTAATATTCAGTATGAGACTATTCAAAGAACATTTATAAATGTCTGTTGTGACCTACATATTACTTACATTTATAACATTTTCAAGTGATGCAGTCAAGTAGTTACTCTGATGTACTTTAAGCCCATCTGTCTCCTATAATAAGATTTTTAGTTCTTGTGGGATTAAATCCCTTGTCTGTTGCCTATGCTGGCAAAGTAACTCATAATAGCATTTCTATAGTGGTTTCAACCATTCGATACATAGAAAAGATCTGGTGAATATTTTCCCCAAATCTGATAATAAAACACTGGAATGGCAAAACACTAAAGCATGTAAAGAAAGGTTTGGAACATGAACAGAGAATTTATGGTCATTGGATGCTGTTGGCTTTGTATTGTTAGCCAACATAGCCAACAGGTAAGAAATCTGGATATTGTTGGCAAATAACATTGGGAAGATTAGATTAGAACATTGCTTATTGGTTCAGTTACTACATGCAGTGAATTTATTGAGGCATTATATTCTAGGCTTAAGGCCTAGAAAAAAATCTGTGTGGGTTAGCCTTGGCCACTCTGTTATTATGTGTTTTTGATGTTATTGGCTTGATATCATTTGCCTTTTTTTCTGGAATAAAGGATAATTGAAGAAAAAGCATAGGAAGCACAATCTAGCTACATCTAAGACATCTCTGTGAGCTTGTTGGATAGGACATAATTTAGTGGATATGAATTCCTCTATTAGAATTTAGGAGCACTAAAAAAAGGAGAGAAGGCTCATTTTCTGCAAATCATTATACAGCAATGTACAGAGCCGTGGCAGCACAGTGGTTAGAATGCAGTACTGCAGGCTAATTCTGCTGACTGCCAACAACTTTATTCTCACTTGGTCAAGGTTGATTCATCCTTCCATCCTTCTGAAATGAATAAAATGAGGATCCAGATTGTTGAGGGCAATATGCTGATTCTGTAAGCCACTTACAGAGGGCTGTAAAGCACTGTGAGTGACACAGTATATAAATGTAAGTGCTATTGCTACATTTAGCCGACTGATTTTTTTTCCTATTTCTGTTAGGCAAACTGTATCAGCCCGATGTTTCCATCTCCTTTGCAGTTTTTAAAATCTCAGCCTTTGTCCAGTGCCCTGATTAAGATTTAGCAAAGGCTTCTAAAGAAGTGGCTTGTAGGGTGTGCAATGAGACTGAAGAACCTTTTCATTGAACAATTTAAAAAAGCTACTACATCTTTTGCAAACCCATGCAACTATTTCAAAAGTTGGCTCCAAGGGCAGGTGTGTGCATTACCACTTCACTTTGCTTACTACTGTCCCAGTGAGAGTATTGTCTGCGCATGGCCATACATGCAGAGACAACCAGGGCCTGCTTTCAAAAGAGCTATGTGAGTCTTGCGTAAATTGTGGCTGCTTTCACAATTTGAACCATCTGTTTCAAATGCTTTGGATACATAAGCTTGATTTGTATTTGAATAATTTAGCTGTGTTCTGGGGAAAACAATGCCACTGAAAACCAACCATTTTGCCATAGAATTTTATCATCTGGAGATTCAGGAGGTCTATATATGTGAAAATGGATCTAAATGTTTTTTTTTTAAACTTCCCAGACCAACCTACAATCCTCATGATATTCCGTGGAGATCTTGCATTGAAGTAATAAAGTGGTCCAATTCTGCCTAGTCCAAATGAAGTCTCCCACTGAGAATATGGGCCCTTCCCCACTTGCACCTAACTGTGATTCAAATATGCCTCGGCAATATATGTTTTCTACTGTGTCCCTATGATATTGTCTTCATCTGCCCAGCCTATGAAAGCTTTAAGATGTCTTTAGCTATACTGGTATCAAAGTGTGTTTCCCCTTCAAATAGAAACTTCCATGGGCAGTGGCAAGCTGTGTAAAATCTGCTCTGTCTTGTCTGCTGCTGACTCTCTAAAAAAAGAGCATTAATTGAATAATAGTACTAGGGTAGCCAGATATGCTGCAAATATTTTAGCTCTGTGACCCTTATCACAAAACTGGAACAGATAGATTATTGGACACCTCTCTACTCCAATAGTTAGGTCCTGAGTAGAAGTCACTGGAATCTGGAAGTCAGCATTTTTTACCCATAGAAAGAAATGGAAATGAAGAAGAGAAAAATCCTAAATAAAAGTGTTGGTTGTGATTCAGATCCCTTTATATCTCTGCCCATTTCTAAACAGAATTTAATTATATTCAGTTTGGGTTACAGCCTCATGGGACATAAAAGGTGGGACACAGAGGAGCTTAGAGTTTATCAACAGAGTCCTACAGTCAAATCTGTCCATTTCTCTTGCATTGCCAAGACTGGCAGATGTTTGTCCCAAAGGCTAGTGATGTGCAGAAAGAGAAGAGAGTACATTTGGAGGAATCAACCAATTAATTTGCTTATCAGCTACTACACATGCAAAATCAAGAGCACCCTTCAGCAACTAGTTGAAAGAACCTCAAAAAAAGCATGAGAGAATCAGCAGTGGGGACTGCAAATTTGATGCCAGTAGCATTTTCTGCTGATTCAAGTTTAGATAGATAGTACTTTAAGGCTGTAATGAGAAAAAGTCGTGTTCAAAAAGTTGTGGGTTCGAACTTATTGAATCAAACATAGATTTGGAACATAAACATATAGTTGAATGCAGATTTATTTCTACCATTACCAAATATAACCAGTTTTTCCCCATATGATTGTAAAATAAATTTTATCTCATTCATCTGATCATTAGACATCAATGGGCATGTAAGATACTTTTCAGGACCCATTTTTCTTTTTGAAGTGTGTTTCTCTCCCATGTTCTCACTACTGATTTTTTGATGTTTAGAAAAATCATATACTTTAAAAAATGCTTTATTCATTGTTTATTTAAGAAGTCAAAATTCAACTGCTGTATTGTTAATAAAAGTTGATTTTTTTCTTAAATGGGAAGCATGTTCCCAGGGAGAAGAATGTCACTTGGGATAACCAATCAGCATTCTGCAGAGCTGTAGACCACCAAAACTGGAGTCTTTATATTCTACTTTGCAAAGATGGGATAAATGTATCAACCATAAGAGACCTGCTTCTAAAGAAAATGAAGTAGTTCATTCAGATTTGTTCTTATGTTTAAATAGGAACTTATGTTCTTATGTGTTTAGAGATGCTTTATCAAGATAGCATCTGTGGTTATAGATTAGTAATATTCATCTTTCATCTCATTATGCAGGAATATATTCATCCTTCTCCTAACCAACATGTTTATACACACTGTCAGTGCTTGATAAGCATTTTGGTAGTGATGAAGTAAAAATATTGTGGACTATTTATTAATGAAGCATTCTTAATATTTAGCATTGGTTTTTATTCTATCAGGTTTGATTCATTTTTATCAGGTTCTTAATCATGGAAGTTCCTTACCAGTTTCTTTTCTCTCTCTTTCTATCAATAGGTAATTCAACATCTGCCAGGATGGAGAAGCTACCTCCGCCAAGCATAAACTTGTGTTTTGGACCAGAACATCTCCAACAGCCATATATGAAATTTTCTGAATGGAAATTCAAGCTGTTCAAAGTGAGATCGCTTGAAAAGCCTCTTCCTGAAGACAGCCACCAGGCTAACTCTGCTAAAGAAAATGTGACAGGGTCTCTGAACGTCACTGACGAACAACCTGAGGCAGCAGCTGTAATGTCACAAGTGCCCTTTGAAACAGACACTGAGTTGAATAAAAATAGCTTGGCAAGAGAGAAAGATGTCTTTCACATCAGCCAAAGGGAGATGGAAGCTCACCAAGCAAACTTGCAGCACCTCTGTCGCATTTGTGGAGGCTCACTGAAAACTGACCCTTACAAAAAGTGTCATCCAGTTCACGGGCCAGTGGATGAGGAGACCCAGGCTCTTTTGAGAAAGAAAGAGAAAAGAGCCACTTCCTGGCCCGATCTTCTTGTCAAAGTTTTTAAGATCGATGTAAGGGGAGATATTGACACAATCCACCCTACTCGTTTTTGTTACAATTGTTGGAAAGTCATTCAAAGAAAAGTCAGCAATGCCCCCCATGAAGCACATCTTCTTGAGAAAGACCCAGTGGAATGGCATCCCCATTCAACAAGCTGTGACATTTGTGTCACTTCCTTTCGTGGAGTCAAGAGGAAGAAAACAATGCTGAATTCACAGCTGAGCAAAAAACTCAGGATTATTGCTGGGCATACGAGAAAAATAAGATGCATAAGAAAGGTAAAGCCACTGAATAACAAAAGTTTGATGAAAAAGATTTCAAACTGTAAGCAAATCCATCTCAGTACAAAAATCCTTGCAATAGACTACCCTGTGGACTTTGTAAAGTCAATATCTTGCCAGATCTGCGAACACATCCTGGCTGATCCAGTAGAAACGACGTGTAAACACTTATTCTGCAGAGTCTGTATTCTTAAATGTCTTAAAGTAATGGGAAGCTATTGCCCATCCTGCCGATATCCTTGTTTTCCTACTGATTTAGTGAGCCCTGTAAAATCCTTCCTAAGCATCCTCAACAATTTGGTTTTGAGATGCCCAGTAAAAGGCTGTCATGAGGAGGTCTTTTTGGAAAAATACTGCCAACATCGTTCTAATCATAAAGGGGCAGAAAGTACAGACAGCTATGTCTATATCAACAAAGGTGGCCGACCGAGACAACATTTGCTGTCACTGACCCGGAGAGCTCAAAAGCACCGCTTGAGAGAACTCAAGCTTCAAGTAAAAGATTTTGCAGAAAAAGAAGAAGGAGGAGATGTGAAGTCTGTGTGTCTAACTTTGTTCCTTCTGGCTTTGAGATCTAGAAATGAGCACAGACAAGCAGATGAATTGGAAGCTATAATGCAAGGGAAGGGATCGGACCTTCATCCAGCTGTTTGTTTGGCAATCCGAGTTAACACCTTTCTTAGCTGCAGCCAATATCATAAAATGTACAGGACAGTAAAGGCAATTACAGGAAGGCAAATTTTCCAGCCTTTGCATGCTCTCCGAACAGCTGAGAAGTCCCTTCTGCCTGGTTATCACCCCTTTGAATGGGAGCCTCCTTTGAAAAATGTATCTAGTAACACAGATGTAGGCATTATTGATGGGCTCTCAGGAATACAACAGTCTGTGGATGACTACCCAGTGGATACAATTGCAAAACGATTTCGATATGATGTAGCTTTGGTGGCTGCCCTTATGGACCTAGAAGAAGAAATTTTAGAAGGACTGAAAACTCATGACTTGGATGACTATTTGAAAGGACCCTACACTGTAGTGATTAAAGAATCCTGCGATGGAATGGGAGATGTCAGTGAAAAGCATGGCTGTGGCCCAGCGGTTCCCGAAAAGGCTGTTCGATTCTCCTTCACCCTCATGAGTGTCACTGTAACTCATGAACATGGCAGTGCAAGGATTTTTGAAGAAAACAAACCCAATTCAGAGTTGTGTTGTAAGCCTTTGTGCCTAATGCTGGCCGATGAGTCAGATCACGAGACTCTCACTGCCATCCTGAGTCCTCTTATAACAGAACGAGAAGCCATGAAACATAGTGCATTGATACTTTATATGGCTGGTATTCCTAGAATTTTCAAATTCATATTTAGGGGCACTGGATATGATGAAAAACTTGTCCGTGAAGTTGAGGGTCTTGAAGCATCAGGCTCTACTTACATTTGTACACTTTGTGATGCCACACGGCAAGAGGCCTCTCAGAACCTCATCCTGCATTCTGTAACCAGGAATCATGCTGAAAACCTAGAACGATATGAAGTGTGGAGGTCCAATCCTTACCATGAAGCTGTTGATGAACTACGTCACAGAGTGAAAGGCGTTTCTTCAAAGCCTTTTATTGAGACTGTGCCTTCAATAGACGCACTTCACTGTGATATTGGCAATGCCGCTGAATTTTACAAAATATTCCAGTTTGAGATTGGTGAGGTGTACAAAAATACCAGTGCAACCAAAGAAGAGAGAAAGAGGTGGCAGTCAACTCTTGACAAGCACCTTAGAAAAAAGATGAATTTGAAACCTGTAACAAGGATGAATGGAAATTTTGCAAGAAAACTCATGAGTAGAGAGACTGTGGATGCAGTCTGTGAATTAATAAAATCTGAGGAGAGGCATGAAGCCCTCAGAGAATTAATGGACCTTTACCTTAAGATGAAACCAGTATGGAGGTCTTCATGTCCAACCAAAGAATGTCCAGAACTTGTATGTCAATATAGTTTCAACTCTCAGAGATTCGCTGAGTTGCTGTCAACTAAATTCAGTTATAGATATGATGGGAAGATTACCAATTATTTTCATAAAACACTTGCTCATGTTCCAGAAATTATAGAACGGGATGGTTCCATTGGTGCATGGGCAAGTGAAGGAAATGAGTCAGGCAACAAACTGTTCAGACGCTTTCGAAAGATGAATGCCAGGCAGTCAAAATGTTATGAGATGGAAGATGTTTTGAAGCATCATTGGTTATATACTTCAAAGTATTTACAAAAATTCATGAATGCTCATAATACATTGAAAAGCCAGATGGTCCAAATTAGGCCAGACCAGACTGAGAGTGATATCATGATGATGGAGGATTCTTTGGAGACTCCTGATTTCATGGACTTCTAAGTGGAATTAAATTTTGCATTGGTCTTGCAGCTGAAAAGTCAATATTCATTTGCATCCAGAAATAGTGGAGAGGTGTGTTTTTTTACAGTGAGCTGTAAAAACCTTGAGGAAAGCTGTTTGATGGTGGGCTGTGCTGTTCTGACAACAGGTCCATAACACAAAAGTGTGTGTGAGCAGATGTGGCCTGGCTTAACAGTCAATTTTAACAAGGAAAACAGAACCAGTAATTATTTTTCTGTGACCACATTTAAATACTATGTAGAAGGCAAAATAGAACAATTTCAGTAAAATTTGTAAAAGGTTAATGATAACATATTGCTTTTATAAATATTTATTAGCCTTTTATTAGCCAAGAGCAAATGTTTTCCCAATATTTTAAAAAGGGGAGACAGAAGACCTGGGAAACGAAAACCATTTACTTTGAAGTCTATTACTGGTCAAAATATTAATAAAAATAGTGAAGTAGCAAGTTTATGATCATTTAGATAATTTAATTAGCTATCTCATTAAACATTTTCTTTTTAATGGCTTCTGGCCTCCAATTCCTGATCGATCAATCAATCTGCAATATGAAGGCATTTATATACAGGCCTATTATAGCATGCAATCCAGATAGTAATTCAATATTTTTAAAAGTAATTTCTAATCAATTTCATTATCCTAAAGTTTTAGATTTTAAATAAACACAAATGAAGATTTGAAATAATACATTTACAATTTATTTTAAATTAGACTATATATAGAGTTACCAGAAATTAAGTTCATTCTTTACCTTTTAGGTGTCATGAAGCCAAAATGTGAAACGATGTCATTTCTGTTTATTATATTCTTTGAGTTTTGAAAGAATTGACAAATGCTATAAATGGATCATGGTGTCAGTTCTTTAGCTTCAGCACCTTTGGTGCTTCCGCACATGCACACGGAGCGTATGGCGCCTGTGCGACGCTCCGCTGAGCAGCTGGAATGTCGCGGAGCATCACAGGAGGTAAGGACGTATGCACGTGCTGCACACATTCATGCGGGGGATGCCAGGCCCCATTGCACCGTAGCGGTTGCACTGGGATCTGGAATCCACCACTGCCGATCATACATATATGTTTACATGCTTATAGCTCTTTATTATCATGAGAGGGGAGAATGTGAAACTACATTGTTTCATTTATGGTAGATATCTGTAACAATTCTATCAATAATTTCTTACAATTTAAAAGAATTTTCCACGAGTGTATTTTACCTAACTTTGCTTTGCTTTTAACTGCCTAGTAGGATTGTAATTAATATAAACGTAGCCTTTTTTTTTGCTGTTGCTTACTTGATAGCATTTATCTATAGACTATCTTGTAAAAGCATTTATGCATTAGAATGGCACCAAGTGCAGGGTATGTTTTGTATTTGGTTGGCAAAGTTGAGCAAATACTTCTATTGATGTAATATCACCTGGTTTTTCTTTAAATAAACATTCTATTTTAAAACAAGCACTTGCATTTTATTTTTTACATAAAGTGATTCATCTGGGCAGCAGAATTCACAAATGGAAACAGACACAAACACACACACACAATACTTAGAATAAATTAATTCATATTCCGTACTTTTAAACAGATAGTTTTTAATATATTGAACATTTTCATTTTGTCTTAAGCGTAGTAGTTTCTGTTTATAAACTAAGTCTGATACCAAAGGCAGATTACAATGGGGGCTGGGGTGGGGGTGGAAGTGTTTCTCTACAAGGCAGTGTTGCCTTTTCTCAATCTCAAGGAGCCAGAAAGTTTAATTAAAGAGCCAGTGGAAAAATGTTAATCTGAGCGATGCTTTTTCTTCAGAAGAAAACTAGGATGCTATGTGTACCCTAGATAATAGCAATAGCAATAACATTTAGACTTATACATCACTTCACAGTGCTTTACAGCCCTCTCTAAGCAGTTTACAGAGTCAGCATATTTTCCTCAACAATCTGGATCCTCATTTTACCAACCTTGGAAGGATGGAAGGCTGAGTCAACCTTGAGCCTGGTGCCAGGGTACCAAATAGCATCCAAAAGTAAATCAGAGTCCAAGACAAAGTATTGCTCAAAGTTCCAATTTATTAAGAGAGCCATGTTGGCACATCTAGTAAAACCCAAATCTGAAGGCTTCCTGGTTTTCCCACCCAGTTAAAAGTTCAAGATCTTGCCTTCGCACCCACAAGTCCATCACATAGTCCAATCTTCCACTGCCATGCTGGCAGTTTCTACCCACCTAGTTCTGGTCAGGTGCAGAGGTGCAAAGACAAAAGATGACCTTAGCTTTCTAGAATTTTTTTTTTGTTATGGCTACATTTCATCTAACTCCATACAATCCCCCTCCCATTTTCCCACAATAGAAAATGCATAGTAGAATAGAAAGTGTGGCAGGCCTGAGATCCACAAGAAAATATGGCTGCAGGTCTGACACCTGGTGAGATTCGATCTGCCAAACTGCTAGTAGTTGGTGATCAGCAGAAATAGCCTGCAGTACTGCACTCTAACCACTGTGCCACCGCAGCCTCTTATTAATTTAAATCTAAATATAAGCATTCTGAACCAATTATTCTCACCTGAGATATTAGTTTGGAAGTTACACTTTGACTTACACAAGACTTTTGGTGGGTTTCTTTGGCCTGTGCTGGTACCAAGCAAAGGAAAGACTTTTTAAAAATATAATTATTGTATATAAACTTTAATCCCTATTTGTGTTTCTTGTTTTTGTCCCTGTTGTTTAAATAAAGGGGGTCCCTTTGGCTGAGAGATTGGGAACTCATTGAGACTAAAATAATACTCTTCCAAATGATTCTGCCTGGAAGAGAAAAACAATAGGATAAAAACACAGGCGTTCATCTGAATGAGGATTTTTTCTTTTAGTGCCAAGAGATGCTCAGTGTATTGACTCAGGGCTAAGCAAAAGGGTTTATTGTGAAGCTTGGGGAGTTCTGAAGAGACTATAAATAAGTGAAAGCACTTAACACTTTTTCTTCTCTGCAAAATTACATTTCCTTTCTCCACTAAATGGGCATAAATACATTCGTCTCATATGCACACATCTTTAGTTGTGGGTTTCTTTTTGCTCTTGTTATTAAATTGCTCAAACTGGGATTTCAGAGTAATCATTTTCAGTAGTTTTTCTATCTAAAGATTTGTGTGTCTTTGTACCAGTATCCACAGCCAAGAAATCTTGACTGAAACTAATTGAATTAATTCACCGTATCAATTTAACTATTGACAGAATTTCAGTTTCATTTTGATTTATCTACTTTGAGGCTCAGGAGTGAAGCAGTGTACTCTGGAACAATAGATACCCTTATCCACACAAACTGCTTTCTATTGGCTCATCATATTCTTTAAAGCACAGGGATGCGGTGGCTCAGTGGCTAAGATGCTGAGTTTGTTGATCAGAAGTCAGCAGTTTGGTAGTTCGAATCTCTATCATCACGTAACTGAGTGAGCTCCCATTACTTGCCCCAGCTTTCTCTAACCTAGCGGTTTGAAAGCATGTAAAAAATGCAAGTAGAAAAATAGGGTCCACTTTAGTGGGAAGATAACAGTGCTCTGTGCACATTCGGCATTTAGTCATGCTGGCCACATGACCATGGAGACATCTTCGGGCAGCGCTGGCTCTTCAGGCTTAGAAATGGAGATGAGCACTGCCCCCTAGAGCCAGAAATGACTAGCATGCATTTGTAGGGGGACCTTTACCTTATTCTTTATAGCAATGTTTCTCAACTTCAACAATTTTAACATGGGTGGATTACAACTTCATGCATGCTGGCTGGGAATTCTGGAAAGTTGAGGTCTACCCATCCTAAAGTTGCTGAAGTTGTAAAACACTATTTTATAGTACTGAAGTTAAATAAATTGCCCAGAAAGGCATCAATCTATGGCCAATATTGGTTGACTTTAGAAAGCAGTCACGGGTTCAACTTGATTGGTACTTGAGTGACAGATAATAAGGAAATGCTAAGAAAGTAGCCTAGATTGGGAAGTTCAAAAACAAACAAACCTGGAAACCTTCAACACAGATTACTTTTATAGTGTTGCCATGATGGATGATCTATGAATTCATCATGTGAAAAGAATCGGTCCAACCTTGTCATCTTCAAGGATCTTTGCAAGATGAAAATGCTGGGCTAATCTTACTACTTCTTTGAATAGCAATAGACAATGAACTTGAGATGTCCAGATACAAAAACAATGTCCTAATGCTCAGATGATACTTACACATAATATTTGTCCAGGAAATGTTTTTCTATTTTCATATTCTATTATTGTCAAAACAGCTTTTGAAATACATATTTTGTTATTTCCTTTAACATGGTTGAATACCTCTCATGGAGAAAAGCTACTAAATGCATTCAGAACATCCATGGTCTTCTTCCATCTCAGTTCAATGCTGGGGAACATGTCAGCTTCCAAAAATCAATGACCTGTACCTTTCCCTAATCCAAGTTCTCATCTAACTTCTCATCCTACTCTAATCACAGCCCTTTTCCCATAATCTTTTCTTTTAGCCTTAATTTCTTTTACTGATGCTAAGGTAAATGAGTTGGAGCAACTACAGTCTGTCCAGAAGGGCTATGCAAGCTTTGGTTTTTGGAGACAAAAAGATGCTTTGTAGCCTGTTGGGGCACTTATACCACAACAGTTAAAAGCTCCTTAAACCAGCTGCAGCTGTTTTTCAGGCTCACACAGCTGCCTTCTGCCACAATGGCAGTATGATCTAAGAAAAAAGATGCATTTAAGGAGTTTCAGATTGGTGCTACTTGCATCCCTGGTGCAATCTGAACTACCTTTCTGGTTTCAAATAAAATAAACCATAATTATTTTAAACAGTGACATTTCATGCAGACTAATAGCAGGTTTTCCTAGGAAAAATGACATAAGTAGTGAAGGCATTAACAGCAAAATAAGGTTCGTTAATTAAGTTTTCTCATTTCTCTCTCTTTAAAAAAAACATTTGGTCTTAAATCATTCCTATAGAATACAGTTTAACAGGGTTGGAAGGGACCTTGGAGGTCTTCTAGTCCAACCCTCTGCTCAAGCAGGAGATTCTGTACCAGGGGTCTGCAATCTTAAACACCCAAAGAGCCATTTGGACTGGTTTCTAAAAGAAAAGAAAACATTGGGAGCCACAAAACCTGGGTGGATGTGGCCAACTTGATGTCACTCCCATGCAGTTACGTGAACCCCCCCCTAGTCCCGCCTACCCAGTTGGTCATTAGGGCAGAGAGTCCTTGTTAAAAAACACTGGGAGCCACAAAACCCTTTTGACATCTCTCTCCCTCTCCCCCTCTCTCTGTATCTCTTTCTCTATGTCTTTCTCTCTCCCCCTCCCTCTCTTCCTCTCTCTGTCTATCTTTCTTCTTCTCTCTCTCTCCCCCCTCTCTGTATCTCTCCCTTTCTGTGCATGTCTCTGTCTCCGTCCCTCTCTCTCTTCCCCCCTCTCTCTATGTCTCTCTGTCCCCCCTTTCTATTTCATCCACCTCTGTCTGTCTCTCCATCCCTCTCTCTGTCTCTCTCTCCCCCTCTATCTCTCTCTGTGTCTCTGTCCACCCCCTCTGTATCTCTCTCTCTCTTTACCATTCTCTGTATCTCTCTCTCCCCCTTGCTGTCCCCCTCTGTATTTCTCTCTGTGTCTCTCCCTCTCCCCTCCCCACTCTCTGTGGCTGTCTTTCCCTCCCTCTCTCTGTGTATCTCTCACTCCCTGTCTCTGTGTCTCTTCTCATTCTCTTCGAAAGCCCAGTGAGCTCTTCTTGGGGTTCTTCGTTACTCCTTTCCTTTCTTCTTTTTGGAAATCCAGGCTGGCTGAGGACGAGCGCAAGCCATGGTGGAGGCTCTCCTCATCTTCCTCCTCTCCCTCGTTCTCCTCTCGCAACCCACTGGCTAGCTGTGGAGGGCTGGGAGGGTCCACACGACCCTGCCGGCCCTTTGGGGTCACCTGAAAATTTGATGAGTTTCCCTTCTAGCAATTCATCTTAATTTTTTAATGAAGATTTTGAATAGTATTGGTACTAACACAGAACCTTGTGGTACCCGATGGCATACTTCCCTCCATGTTGAGGTAGTTCCATTGAGCATTATACATTGACCCTAGTTAGTCAGCTTGTTGAAGTTATTTGGTTCTCCTACTAAAAGTTTAAATATGTGGTTTCTAATTAACTGAAATGAACCTCTATTTTCTGCTCATTTTGAAAAAAACAACTCATTTGCATAGATAACATCAATAGAATATAGATTTCTCTTCTGTCACCTTAAGTGAGTTAAAACATTGCTCCCTTACAGAGATGTCTACCAATGCATATCATACATATAAACCTTCCAATATAGCTCCCCTCCCCCACATACACTGATTTCCCCTTCTGTCCTCCTCAGCTGTGGTCCAATACATCTAAAGGGTACAAAATTGTTACCCTTGTTCTAGTTTAGACTGAAGTAGGTGTTCAGTCTTATAGCAAGAGCTCTTTAAACCACAGAGAATGATATTTGAGTTATTGAATGAATAGTTATCAAGACAACATAAATGCTTAGTCACTTATTTCTTAATTCCAGCGAACTATTGACATTTAAAGAGAACACAGAGAATTAAATCAACATGGTACTGTAATTAAGAAAACCAGTTTAACGTAGTGGTTAAGGCACCAGGCTAGAAGCTTGGAAGCCATGATTTCTAACCCTACTTAGCATGAAGCTAACTGGATGAGAACAATATATCTGGAAGAAACATAGTGATTTACTGATTACTGATTTACTGATTTTATTACATTTATATGCCGCGCTTTTCCCCAAGGGGGACTCAGGGTGGCTCACAATTCAAATCAGGGGATGGGGGTACAGACAAGAAATAAAAAAGACGGAACATAACAATACATAATTTAAAAAACACACAGCAGTCATACCATTCGAGGTGGGGGGGCAACAGCTCTTTAGCCCCAGGCCTGTCGGAACAGCCAGGTTTTAAGGGCTTTGCGAAAGGCCTGGAGGGTGGTGAGGGTTCGAATCTCCATAGGGATCTCGTTCCAGAGGGTCGGAACAGCCACAGAGAAGGCTCTTCTCCGGGTAGTCGCCAGTCGACATTGGCCGGCGGATGGAATTCGGAGGAGGCCTAATCTGTGGGATCTAATCGGTCTAGTGGAGGTAATTGGCAGCAGGCGGTCTCTCAAGTACCCAGGTCCAATACCATGAAGGGCTTTATAAGTGACGACTAGCGCCTTGAAGCGTATCCGAAGACCAATAGACAGCCAGTGCAGCTCGTGGAGGATAGGTGTTACGTGGGTGAACCGAGGTGCACCCACGATCGCTCGCGCGGCTGCATTCTGGACAAGCTGAAGTCTCCGAATGCTCTTCAAGGGCTGCCTCATGTAGAGCACGTTGCAGTAGTCCAGTCTAGAGGTCACAAGGGCACGAGTGACTGTTGTGAGGGCCTCCCGGTTCAGGTAGGGACGCAACTGGTGCACCAGGCGAACCTGGGCAAATGCCCCCCTGGTCACAGCCGACAAATGGTGTTCGAAAGTCAGCTGTGGATCCAGGAGGATTCCCAAATTGCGAACCCTGTCTGAGGGGCGTACTGTTTGACCCCCCAGCCTGAGAGATGGAATACTTGGCCAATTAGTAGGAGGGAAACACACCAGCCACTCGGTCTTATCCGGATTGAGTACAAGCTTGTTAACCCCCATCCAGGCCCTAACAGCCTCGAGGCACTGGCACATCATGTCAACCGCTTCACTGAGTTGGCACGGGGCGGACAGATACAACTGTGTATCGTCCGCATACTGATGGTATTTTATCCCGTGCTGTCGAATGATCTCACCCAGTGGCTTCATGTAGATATTAAACAGGAGGGGGGACAGGACCGAACCCTACGGCACCCCATAATTCAGGGGCCTAGGGGTCAATCTCTGCCCTCCGACCAACACCGACTGCGACCTGTCCGAGAGGTAAGAGGAGAGCCACCGTAGAACAGTGCCTCCCACCCCCACCTCCCGCAGTCGTCGCAGAAGGATACCATGGTCGATGGTATCAAAGGCAGCTGAGAGGTCAAGGAGCACTAGGACGGAGGCATAACCTCCATCCCTGGCTCTCCAGAGATCATCGGTCAGCGCGACCAAAGCGGTTTCGTGCTGTAGCCAGGCCTAAATCCCGACTGGTAGGGATCTAGATAATCGGTTTCCTCCAAGGAGCTGAAAGGCCACCACTTTCTCAACAACCTTCCCCACGAAGGGGAGGTTGGAGACTGGACGATAGTTGTTTAAAACGGCTGGATCCAAAGATGGCTTCTTCAGGAGGGGATTCACCACCGCCGCCTTTAAAGCAGGGGGAAAGAACCCCTCCCGAAGGGAGGCGGTAACAACCACCTGGATCCAGCCCCGTGTCACCTCCCTGCTATTAGCAACCAGCCAGGAGGGGCACGGGTCCAGTACACATGTGGAGGCACTTACGGCTCCCATGGCCTTGTCCACGTCCTCAGGGGTAACAGCTTGAAAATCAATCCAGTGATGTCCATCCAGATTCTCCCCTGGTGCCTTGGCTGGCTCTGCGCAATTGGAGTCCAGGTCCATCCGAAGCCGAGCAACTTTATCCGCGAGGAATTGGACGTAGTCCTCAGCCCTGCCTGTTTAGGAGGGAACGGGTTATCCTGAACAAGGCGGCTGGGCGCGACTCAGCAGACGCAATCAGAGAGGCAATGTGTGTTCTTTTTGTTGTCCTAATTGCCCGAAGGTAAGCTCTGATGCTGTTTACTGTTCAAATTGCTATAGAAATAGAATCAATACAGTATTTAGCTTATTTATTCTCTAAACAAGAAGGAGTCTGAACAGAAAGTTGCCCCAGAGTAGTGGAATGAACTTTAATTTTTTTCAGGAACTAAATAAAACTTTAAGTATAATTCTGCACAATGCAGCCTAGATATAATTATTTACTAAGAACGAAGGCTTGATTACAAGTACATCCTGATCTGATTATCATCATTGTATGAAGATTGAGATAGGAAAGTATGGCTATTACGGACCAACTTGAATTAGAAGGTTATAGATGAGGAGTCTAACTTCAGAAGAAGATGAATTTAAGTGTTTCCTTCTCAGAGAAGCAATGCTTCTTTGAGATAGGATGATTCTGAGTGAACTAATAAATAGAAAAAGCAAAGAGCCTGATAGAATTTTAAATAACTGTTATTGTAGCTGTTCGAAACCAGTGCCTGTGAGCTACAAGATGGAGTTGATTCAAAATGGCAGCTGAATAACTAGAACTGATGTGGCTATAAGTTAGCTAATCTTTACAAGCCAACAAGAAAGAGGCAGGTAATTCCATTTTCCCTTCAGTATGAAGCCATTTTCTCTAAAATTCTTTGTGTTAGTTTGACTCCACCATTTATTTCCTCATTCTTTATGTTGACACAATGAATTCTTCAAGCATGCTCTAGTGTTTTGTAGCCTTTTAAAAATGGTATTAGCCCCACCTTTTAGAAATGAAATCAATAGAGAACACTGATTTGGAGTTAACTGTGCAACTCATGAAATCATATTAAATTTAAGGATGTTCTGAAATTGTTAGTGCAAAAAAGGAGAAGGAAATAAACCTCCCAATTAGCATCCAATTCAACAGCTAAAAGCCTGCATTTATAATGAGATGAATATTGTATTAATTTGTGAGATCCTTCTGAGCTTGGTTGTTTTCTTGCAGTCATTTCATTATCCAACTGGATAACATCTTTAGGGCTAGAAGAGAGCAGAGATTGCTCTATTTATATATGGGGGCTTCTTGCCCTGTCAGTGTTGGTAGGAGTGTTGTTTTCTTCTTGATAGTTTCTTGATTAGATTATTATTTACTGTTTGATTGCTTGTCTGAGTTGGTAGTTCCTTGGTTTGGGTATTGTAATATATTGCCCAATATTTTATTTTTATATATTGTGATATATATTGTCATTTATTTTTATTTTTCTCTTGTTTGAGACTTTTTTTGGGGATTGCTGCACCAGAAAAACAGCAATAGTAACAGCACTAAGACCTACATACTGCTTCATAGTGTTTTATAGCACTCTCTAAGCAATTAACAGTATCAGCATATTGCCCCCAATAATATGGGTCCTCATTTTATTGACTTCAGAAGGATAGAGGACTGAGTCAATTTTAAGTCAGATTGAACTCCTGGCTGTGGGCAGAGTTAGTGTACAATGCTACATTCTAACTACTGTGGCAAGAATAGAAAGGAGATGAGGATCACTAAAGCAACCTGCAGAGAGAGGAATTACACCAGGTTTGCTTCAGAAAATGTTTGAGCAATTGGGCAGTAAGTCAACTTGAATCACTTGATTATAAATTGAATTTTTTTTAAAAAAGTATGACTGAAATAGGATGAAAGAAGAAAATGGAAATCTATGCAAAAATAACATGGCTACTAAGGTTTCAAAAGTAGAGATATTACCAAAGTATCGTTTGAACATAACACTGTGAGTTTTGTTTCTAAAACAAAATCTAGTTCTTTTAGATGGATATTAAATGTTACGAACGAAGCAATGGTGAAGGTTTGTAAAAAAAAATTAAAAGATTTTTTTTGAAAATAATTCAAATTATTATTAATAATTTAAATTATTACAGGTCATTTTATATGATATAATTGTGAACTTGAAAAAATGGGTCACAAGCAAGGACAAGTTAACACATAAAATAAATAAATAGAGAATTAAAGTTTTCCAGATAAGATAAATGTTAATAAATTAAGCTTTTACAACTACACAAGAAACATTTTTTAGACAATGAATAATAGGTAAACACGAATAGCTAACATATCATAAAATATTAGTATTTTGTAAAGGCACCATAAAATAAAAACAAAAGACGAATTGGTGGCAGAGGTATATAGATGTCAATGATTGTCTTTTTACAAATATTATAAAGATTTAAAATTGCAAAAATAAACATTACAGGACTGAGTTTAAATCAAATTGTGTACAAATTATGAATATATAATTCCTAAATTGTAAAGTGTTATTGAGACTTGGAAGAGAAGAAGAACAAGTGAAAGAATGTATGATAAAATGGGCTAAAACTTTGGTTATATTATTTAGCTAGAACAATGGGAAAATATGTGGCTGAAAAGAAATTGACACGATGCGATAATCTTCAAAAAAGAGTTTTCATAAAATGATGCACTGTTGCATACAGTATCTCATCAGAGAAATTGTCTAGAATGCATAAAGGCATTTCCAATTTATGTTCAATATGAAAATAACAAGGAAGGGCATTTGATCATGCTTGGTGAATATATGTAAAAAAAATTGCGTGCACCGAACCGGCAGTAATGCTGGCAGTGACCCACCCCTGATCTTCTACCTTATCTCTCATTCTCTGCAGTCTTCCATTAAATGGAGAGCATAAAGTATCACTGAATTAAACTCCAGAAAAGAAGAATATTCTGTTTTTGGCATATTCCCCAGATGAAAAGACAGGGATGGGTTGTGCTGCTAATTAATTTCTCAGACATCTAGTCCTATTTAAGCATTTAAGTTCCTGATATTCTCTTTCCCTAATACAGGCAATCTCCAGCTACAAACAGCATAATAGGCTAGTTTACACCAGGGATGGGTTGCTGCCATCAAGTTACTACCGGTTCAGCTGAACCGGTCCGAACTGGTAGGAACCACCTCTGGTTTACACACTTAGGAAGGTCTACCAGCTTGGAAAAATTCTGTCCCCAGTTTCATGAAAGAAGAGCTAGGATTTACTGCTGGCTTCATCTTTTCAGCTGATTTATATCCATAAATTTATATCCATAAATCAGCTAGGCAGTAAAGTGCTGTAATTCACTTTTTTTGAGAATCCAGTAGATGCAGGATTCTCAACAATGTGAGGAATCTATATAGAACTATGTACATAAAGGAATTCCCTGCTTCAAACTGTGCAGAGATGGATATGAACCAGAAAACATGACCCTGTTCTGTCTTTACTTGATTCAAGTACTGTGGGGAAGCTAATGTCTAAGCAAAAATAATAGCAGATTATCTTATTTTTTTAAAAAAAGCTTTCTCTGCACAGTTGTTCTGGGAGTGTTGTGTGAATTATGTGATTTATATAGGATAAATATCATTATCCGAGTCTCTGTAGTCAACGTTACTTTACTTGTGGAATGCTTCATTACTGATTTGGTACAGACAATAGTTTCTTGCTTATGTCAGCAGGATCACTGTGTCAGTCTGCACAAAGCAAGAAAAGTAATCTGTTTAGCAGACAACTCATATAAAACACCAACAAATTTAGCTTGTGTCTTTGGAAATTTATTTACCACATTTTGCAGGTAATCACATGCTTTGGAGCCACGTATGGTATAACCTTCTACAATCAATTTTCCCCCAGTTACTCTGCATTAGAACTCCCAGTTCCATCAGACAATGTGGCTGCATAATTTCCATTGGCTTTAGGCAATATGAGGATAATAGGCATTGGCGTTCAAAACTTCTAGAAGGAAGCATGTTCAAGAAACTGTGATAGGTCAAAGACAATTTTTTACATTGTATTTTACCCTTAAGTTAGAAAAAATAGTACCTTGATGAAGCTTCTTATTTTCCTTTTCTTTCTTTCTTTCTTTCTTTCTTTCTTTCTTTCTTTCTTTCTTTCTTTCTTTCTTTCTTTCTTTCCTTCTTTCTTTTTCTTTTTACAAAATTTAAAACTGTAGGCAGAACAAGTAAGAAATGTTATCCATTTCTAAGATATATCAATGTAGAGGAACCGTAATCTCTCACAAGTATTCTTGAGTCTTCAGAATGGCTCTTGAAGATGAAGGAATAGCTGTGAACTAATTTATAGTTTGAAAAAAAAAATCCTATACAGAAATTACACATGTCAGTTATCGTATACAATAATTTTACACATAGATAAGATCATTTCACATTTTGGTTTGGCCATTTTTATCTGTGTCTTCTATCAAACCATGTGAGGTTGGTATATCTGCTGAGTTGAGAGAGGCACATTCTTAATCTCCAGCTCTAGTATCCAAGAATTAGAGCACAATGCCTCTTCACCCATTCATTCAACAAAGTGGATATAAAGGGCTCTTCAGCACTGTTGCCAGGCAGTGAGTTATTTGTAATAGCATTGTAAGGCAGATGTGAGTAATCAACATTCAGTTTTGCAACACCATCAGTCAAAGCATTTCTAAACATTTTTCTTACAGAATAGGTTTCATTGGCCAAATTGAGTATTCTTGTTCTTGATACAGAGGTTTGCCACCTTTCCTAGCAAAGAATTCTTATTGATTTGTGTGTGGCATGAAAGCAGACATACTTACAGAGCCAAGGACCACCAGGAGAAGAAGACAGCGGGGTCAGGTCAAAAGGTAAAATGGATTTAATTTAAATTTTATTGCAATGAATTCAATAATGCACAATGTATTTAGCTATTTTTGATACATTACAAATCCAGCTCACCAGTAAGCATTGGAGGAGATCAATGAATTTGTGCATTCATATTTTCAAGCTTCAGTTTTGGTACTGGTCCTCAGACTTATTGTTCCATAGAGTTAAAATAAAGCAACTGCTAAGCAATTTGTTATGCATATAATGCCATACACATGCAGGGTAGACTGAGTAACATTTTCTGACTGTTTACATAGAAGCTGAATGTATAACATTTTTAATGGTTCAGCTTTAAATTCTTCCAGATATTGACAGAAACTCACTTCAGGTGCTTCTCCATGGAATATCCCTAAAGTACTCTATAGATGTTAAGGATGTGCAAAGTGATGAGGGTTGATATGGACAAAGAGTTTTGCACTGCAAAGGTGTATGATGCAGTTCTCTTTTCAAGGCAAATGAATTGCCTATAGCAAATTCACACACATTGCCTCAAAAGCACATCCACCAAAGCTTCATACAGCTATTCAGACTGTTAGAAGAAGTCTTAGAAGAGTCAACATCTTCCGGGAAAAAAAAATCAGTGTATGTGACATCAAACCATCACAGCTCCCAAGTTACCCCCTTTATCACCCACTCCTTCCACCACTTCATAAGAACAAGTTGGTTTCTTTGTAGAGGACATCACACAGCCATTTCTTTTACTAAGAGTGTTTATTGTCTGAATTTCCACTGTAAAATAATTTGCCGTAAGAGGGCTTATATAACAACAAAAGCAACAGCAATTGAACAGATACATCCTGAATAAAAAAAGTGTGAGCAGATCTAAACTACTTTAAACAAAGGATTAATTCAGAAGAATACATCAACTAGAAAAGTCTGCTGCTTGCTGGCAATAAAATCTCTTTGAAAAAAGGAAGAGTGAAACTTAGTATAGTACGTGCCTTGGAAGACGGCAACCCCAAGTTTTAATTTCTAGCAACTCCAAAATGTTAAAGAGTGTATTCAGCTATGTGGAACAATGAACTGTCTTAGGAGAAATGATATTTTTATTTGGTAGGCATCAGAAGTGGGTTCTGGCAGTCACTACTGCCATTTCGCTTGTGTGCTCTTGATAATGAAAATTGCTCTCCGCATGCGCAGAAGCAAAAAACAAGAAGAAATCAGGATAATCAGTTCAGGGGGCATGGCAGGCACCAAACTACTACTGGTTCAGCTGAACCAGTAGGAACCCACCACTGGTAGGCATATATAACCATAATCCAGGGTATATTTTTTCCCATCTCAACAATCCTGTGTGGCAGAATGGACTGCGAGTTATTAGCCAAAAGTGAGTTTCTGTGGTAGAAAGTTAAGTAAAAATATGAGCTTTCATAGTCAGTGTGTTCCTAGTCTAACAGTCTCCCAGTTTGACTTAGCATAAGAGTGCTTCCTATGACTCTCTCTTATGCAATGAGTAATCAAGCTATGATCATAGAGAATTCTCTTAGATATTATTTCCCTGCTGTTGCTTGAATTTCTCCATGAAAGCTATTAGGTTACTCCTCATAGGTTGTGAATCATGAGGGAGTGATGGGCAGAAATCGTTGGAGATAAATGGTCTCTCAGAGATCAGGCTCTGTGACACAAAGGGCTTTAAAGATAATAGTATTTTGAATTCCACTCAAAAGACAATAGGTAACTAGTGCAGCTTGACTCATACAAGCATAATATATATCATTGCCTGCACTGCTGAATTCTGGATCAACTACAGTATAGATTCTGGACAGTCATCAAAGGCAGCACTATGTAGAGCTCATTACAGTTATTGAAAACATGAGATTCCCTCTAAACAGGTGGTTGAGTTCATTGTGGGAAAGGAATTTGGCCAGCAATTTGTTTTGCTGTTGCAGAGGCAAAAATGGCTTCTTTCTTTGGTTTCATTTTGGTCTAACTTGGGAAAAAAATGATAGCCATGGTAAAAAATGACCCCAAAGATATTTTACACAATGACCATATTGTGTATATGTGTGAGTGAGAAAGAATATTGAAATCAAAATTCTTAAATTGTTTTACATTTTCAAAGAAAGTTTGCATCAAGACTAAACACATTAAACAGGTTCATATGAATTAGATCACTGATCTTTTAGCACCATATCTCTTTTGCAAAAATGATTTCTAATCATTATAGTAAGTTTGATTGACATTGGCTTAATTACTTATGCAGGCAGCCAAGATACTCAAAAGTAGCAGTATTATTGCATTTATCTACCCCCCCACCTTATAATAACAATATTGCCAAATGCTAAATTTAAACAAAGCTGTAATGATCTAGTTAATATGAAGGTCTGATAGTGCCTATAATGTTTTAGCAGTGATTCTTCTGTGTTGTATTCTATTTATAACTTAAAGTGAAACAAAAATATTTTTTAAAATGCTTTAAAATGAAGGTTTATTATTATTTGGAAGTTTAACATCTGCTGAAGTTAGCAGTGGTCTTTGATTTGGTACCTAAGATTTGCACAGTAAAATATTATTCATGACTGTAATTCTATTCAAACAGTTTACGAATAAAGGACTTTTTTGCAGGACTCAACATTTTCATAGGCTTTTTTCTCCGTAATAATTTCATGGGTTTCTTTTCTATAGGAGGAATCTCCTTGGGAGTTTTCAATCCCCTTGCCAAACTGATATGTTCAGTGCAGAAATACTTGATATCTTCTTGTGACAAATAAATAAGCATATTTTCAGACAAGTCCATACATCGAGCATGGACCCAGTGGCCCTCACCATTTGAACAAAATATCATGGCTGGTTTGTTGAGTTCTGTGGAGTAAAAGGGCACCCAGGTGTTGATGTCAACATCACAATCTGCACAGCAGGTGATCCAGTAGCCTGATTCAGACTCATTTTCATTGTCATCTTCATTACAGGTGTCAGTATCTATGTCAAAGCTGAAAGTGAACTCCTCTGAATCTTCAAAAGGAGTGGACTCTCCAGCATCTTCTGTAGAGCTCTGACTACATACTTGTGCCATCTGTTCTAAGCTCTGATCATTTTCTACTTGGCATTTTAATATGTAGAAATAGTTTGCATCTGAAATCAGTTGCCTATTGTCTCCTGGTATACCAAATAAAATGGATCCATTTCCCATATCACTCCCAAACCATATCTTGCAGTGCTTGATATCTGGGGTCCATTCTGGTGCCTCTGTTTCCACTATCTCTATTTTGTTATCATCTAGGTTGATAGTATTACAAATCATCCTTTTCTGGTTGTCAGAATGGTAACCTCCAACAACAACAAATTCCTTTTCTCTGGTCTGTGTCATGATGGCACTGGAGACTGAGATTCCCCCAGGCAAAATTACACAGCTCACTGCTGGACTGCCTAAGGGAAGATCAATTTTTATTTTATAGAAATTGGGAGGTCTGATATTATTTTCCAGGGAATGTCCTCCTATGATATAGACTATATCATTTTGGACAACAGAGAGATGAAAAGAAAAGCCGTTCTGAAATTCTGGAAGAGCATATGAAGTACAGCATCCGAATTCAGGATCAACCAGAAATATATGTGGCATACAATCAATAACACTATTCCACTTTTCAGTTGTCCTCTGCCCAAGAGATAAGTAAGATCTTCCTCCAATTATAACTATCATAGTTTTGCCTAGACTGTGAACCACATTAACAGTATGGCCATATCTGCCTTCAGGGACCTCTCCGACCAATTCTTTTTCAGTACATGTAAATGTGACTTTTTTGTTATTCTTGCTAGCTGGACATATAACATACAGTTTATCAGAAAGTTCATTGTTTGGTGTTTTCCCTCCATGGATGAGATATTGGCATTTCTCTGACTCTTCAATAGGGCAGATAGCAGGATATCGTAGGGGAGGAAGGTAGCAGGAATCCTTGGAAAAATATGCTGGCTTCAGTTTAAGTTCATCCTTTTTGAAATCAAGAAGGAACACCCCAGTAGGACAGGATCTCTTTGGCCAGCCCTTCTGCCCAAATAGGAAAACTTGTCCATCAAAGTTCATCAAAGAAAAACCTGGTTGAATCAGAGAAGAATTGTTGATGGTTGGTATCATCTGAAGAGACATCTTGTCTGGCAAAGAAGTCATGCTGTTGTCTATTTCTGAGAAACAGAGAACAAGAACACAAACCATAGGATTACAAATTAGTTGCCAACCATAGGATTATCAATTCAGTTGTGTGACATCGCCTGAACGAATGCAATACATTCTACATGGAGCTGTCCTTGAAAACTTTCTAGAAATTGCAACTAGTACAAAATATGGCATTTAGGCTGTTGACTGATCAAAGGGACAAGAATAATATGAATCACATTTAAATATCTGAACTGACTATTAATATCTACTGGGCACAATTTAAGATATTGCTGTTAACCTTCAAAGTCCTGAATGGCTTCAGCTTAACTTTCTGAGGGTTTCCTTCTCCTCTACTGAGAATTTGCCTATTTACTTATATGAGTGTGAAAGACCCTTTGACAGATGCTCAGAAATCTGGTACGTGATTTAGGGGTGTGTCCTGTGTTGTTCCAGACTATGGGAAGCTTTCCACAGAGAGGTTTTTTTTTGCTTCCCATTGTCTCCCTATTTAGGGCAATGGCAAAAATGCATCTCTTTCATCAAGTTTTTAATTGATAATTAAACAGAAATATGGGCTTTATACTTAATAATGATAATAATAGCAGCAGCAGCAGCAAACGACTATCTTGTGACCCCAACATCATTACTTTCAACTGAAGTAATATCTTATGATTTTTTTCTTAATTTGTTAAGAAAAATGCTAAGAACCTGGCAAGAAAAAGTGGTAAATGAATAACCAAAATAAGATGCAATAGAGAGAGATTGGGCTATCTCTCTTAGTTCTGCTGCAGAGGAATAAATATTTAGTGAGGTTTTACAGGAGCAGGACAATAATATAACCATGTATACCCCTTTTTGTTCAGCTGAATGAAAAGAGAGGGAAGATTGGAAACAATAAATGAACAGCAGGACTGATCCTTCAAATTGGATCAGTTCTGCAGCCAGATGTTGAGGAAAGAGGAACTTGGACTACACAAACTGTCCTCAAGCTAAAGCCTTGGCTTATGTAGACCTCATCCTTCTGGTACTTTCCATGTATAATTTATACTGAAACCAAAAGGATATGGATGAGAACTGCCATAATCTTCCACAATTCCCTTTCATTTCAAAGATAAGGTCAATATACTGAGACAAATCTAACACTCACTAAATAGTAATGTGTGCATGTTTCATGTTCCTTTTTCTCACAATCAGAACTATTTTTGGGGGGTGAGGATTACATTAAGAAAATTCATTTTGTTTTTATGCTGGTTAGTTATAGTTTCATGATATGTTGGAAAAACAATCTATGAAAGAGGCTTCATTTTCATATTGGCTCACATCTTTTACAGGAATTGTTTGGGCTGGGCAATTCAGTTTCATATACATACAATATATTCTCCTTTATTCCCGTCCCCTCCCAGGTGGCTGGATAATGAATGGACCAGATTTAGGTTGATTCCAAATTATAATAAGTATGAATGGTTGCAAAGATGCCATTAACTCTATATTCTTAACTTGTGGCATTCCTTAACCTGTTGCTAAATCTCATTTCCAGCACAAAACTTGGAAGTGAGTTCAACAAAACCTGAATGACAATATGCCTTCTGCTCTACTTAAGGAACATGACCATATATGAATGGGCTAAATAACCTACCACTCTACTTTTACTATTTCATTATTATTTGTGTGTGTGATGGATTTAACAGAATCATTTTTTCATGAGACAATGACCCTTGCCCTACAGGAAGGCCAACGAGATAGTTGATGAATATTGAATTCGAATGAGTTAATGCTGGCACTTACATTGGAAGATAATTGACCTAACCCTACAGATTTTGAGTAACAAATGTCTTTTATTCCATGGGGAAGAAACCATTGTAAGACTTGGGACTGAAAATGAGCAAGGAGCCTCAATTAAGATCTTTTCACATGGATACTGTTCTCATTTTAGAAGAATGGGTGTGAGCCCTCATCCCTGTCCTTTTCCCCTTCAAATTTCCTTTCATTATTTCTTCTATTAATTTATAATGCTTTTATATAAAGACAGATTACATAACACTATATGACACTAGCCTTCTCTAATTCCCAGATAAATAGGGTGGCAGGTTTGCCAGGAGTGAGATGCACAGTGCAAATGCACTACTTAAACCTTCTTTGAGAAAGTTTAATTACTGTGCCAGAATTGGTTTACTGGGTTTTAATTTTTAAATATATATGTGTGTATGTGTGTATACACCCACCCACCCACATGCCTAATATCAGTTATGCTTTATAGCTTTACAAGTTCTTAGTATAGTGCTAAAATGCATTGCAAATTCCTTACTTCCATTCTTCCATTTTTAATTGCATTTATTTAGCAATTCTAACAGACCAGTTTACCTGTTAGAAGTATCTCATGGTCTCACTTTAAATTGTAGGTTGCATGACAGACAGATGACAGATAAGCAGTTATTGAGGATACAACCAAGGAACCCTGGGAACTCATAACAAATAGTTGTGATGGCTCGGCATCATTGTGTGCTCACATACATAGACGGTCATACATTTATTTTTTGACAGCTGCTATTCTATACAGGTAGTCCTCGACTTACAATCATTTGTTTAGTGACTGTTCAAAGTTACAATGGCACTGAAAAAAGTTTTTATGACTGTTTTTCACACTTATGATTCTTATGCATCTCCATGGTCATGTGATCAAGATTTGGACACTTGACAACTGGCTCATATTTATGATGGTTGCAGTATCCTAGATCATTTGACACCTCTTGTGATCTTCTGACAAGTAAAGTGAGTGGGAAAGCCAGATTCAGTTAACAACCATGTTACTAATTTGACAACTGGAGTGATTCACTTAACGACTATGGCAAGAAAGAGAGTAAAATAGGGCAAAACTCACTTAGCAGTAGAAATTTTGGGTACAATTGTAAGTTGAGGACTACATGTATTTATCATAACAATCCCTGATGAATTTTGAACGCATGAGCCTCTGTTTATATGTGTGCATATGTGAAATATTTTTTAAAAAAAAATTCAGTGGAGAAAAAGACTTCAGAAGTTAGACATAGAATTGTTTTTTTTTCTTTCTAACCTAAACATGGATGATTATCTTTGTCTTTAACATTTCTAAACCTCCATTCCCAAAGTTAGTTCTCATGATGTCACTAATCTAATGCACAACTATATTTAATATACATAAGTTCCATACATTTCAGGTGTTCAAGACAGAAGAGATATACATGGTGATAGTGCTTTTATTCGAAATTCAAGGTACTGTAAGAGCTTTTGCTAGTTTTAGCAAACAGGATTAACTGGTTAATTGCAAGGTCTACTACATTGAAAAAACGCAGAAATGTGCACATGAAAAATATAAAGCAGTATGAATAATGAAGAAAGATGATACCTTGAAATTGTGATCCAGGTACTGTAGTGATTTCCTCCTTGCTCTAAAGCCTAGTAGATGGATAGAGAGGAAGGGCAAGTTAATGCTTTAGAGTAAGTATTAACTCTTCTGCTATACTACAGAAGGCCACTGAAAACACTGAATTCCAAATGAATTTATATTTACTTTCTTAAAATTTCTTAAAAGTGTTTGATGTTTTTAATCACAAAAACATCAATGCAGTATTAAAATGAAGACAGCAGTAGCAATTGCACAGACTTATATACTGCTTCACAGGGCTTTACAGCCCTCTCTAAGTGGTTTACAGAGTCAGCCTATTGCCCCCAACAATCTGGGTCCTCATTTTACCCATCTCGGAATGATGGATGGCTGAGTCAACCTTGAGCTGGTGAGACCTGAACTGCCAAACTGCTGGCAGCTGTTGATCAGCAGAACTAGCCTTCAGTATTGCATTCTAACCACTGCACCACTGGGGCTCTGCACCATAATGTGTATGTTCAGTTTGAAAATTACAAAGAATGCACAATATGATATTTGTGTGTGTCCATGTGTGCTTAGTATATATTTATATGAAAGTATGACTCAATCTACATTATATATATATGTAGAACATATATACAGTATTCTAAGATTTATTGCAGAACTCTTGGCCACTTTTATAAGATAATGCACCCAAGTTCTTTTATAGATTTTGTCTACTGTGATGTTCCTCTACTTTTAGTGAAACGTGCATATATAATTTCTCAAAATAACTCCCCCCCCACTACAGAAAGTGCATATATGTTAGTTTTTGGACCTACCTGGGTGATGGAGAATTTTGCTTCGTATGGTTATATTTGCATCAAAAACAGAGAATCAAATGTAAATATTTGTGGACCTTTCTTGACTGCTTTGTGGCACAGAAATGAAGCAGGCAGGAAAAGTGTTTGTTTAGTCTGCAGATGTGCTCTTGAGGGCTTCTTGATTGATGTGACTAACTGACTGTGACCATTTCCCCCACTTCAGATGGTGTAGAAGGAAGCTTACCACTCGTTTATAGCTTTAACCCTTACAAGTCCTAGCAGTCCTGAATCCTGAAAAGCGACTAGTCTTAGGGTATTTTTATATCTAGAAAAACATTAATTTATGGCAGCCTGGATGATCTGAAACATTGCAGATGTTTTAGAAATTTGTGAGCTATAACTCTAGCAATGCAAATTATTTCTTTTAGAAAAAGAAAGGAGCAAATAGAACATACCCATCACAAAGACTAGAAAGGTGTGAATTTGTTTATACCTTGAACAGACTGCAGCAATTATACTTACACAAAATATGTAACTGAGCATCACTCAATGGCATATTTCCACAATACTCTTAAAAGTAAGGACACAACAATCTATTCAGATGCCCTAAAGATAGTAGCACAGCATGGTTAATATAGGTTGCTTACACTCTAAACTAAAACAACTTCTTTTCTTCCTTCCTTCCTTCCTCCCTCCCTTCCTCTCCCCCCTTCTATAGAGGTATGTGTGGTACTCATTTCTCCAAATATTCCAACAACAACCCTATAAGGCAGATTGGTTTGAAGGAAAGTGATTTGCTCAAAGTCAATGTGACTGGGGGGAGACTTAAATCTGGTGCTAACAATACTGTGCTGGGTTGCTTCATAATAGGGATGGGATAGGGTGACACCTATACTTATAAAGTAAATGATGTCAGCGTTCCAAATATCATCCAAAATTAAATCAGAGTCCAAGGCAAAGTATTCCTCAATGTTCCAATTTATTAAGAGAGACATGTTGACACATCTGTGAAAACCCAAATCTCAAAGCTTCCCGGGTTTTCCCACCCAGTTGAAAGTTCATGATCTTGCCCCCACATCCACAAGTACATCACATGGTCCTATTTTCCACTGCCACGCTGGCAGTTTCACCTGTCCAGTTCTGGTCAGGTGCAGAGGTGCAAAGACAAAAGATGACCTTGGCTTTCTAGAAAGGAATTTTATTTTGACAACAACACATTCTACTTCTTACTATTCCCCCTCCTAGTTCCCCACTAATGAAACAGTATGGTAGTATAGAATATTAGTGTGGCAGGCCAAAGATCCTAAAAGGAACCGGCTGCCTGACAGGCGGCCTCTCCTCAGAAGAAAAATGTTTCCTGAAAAGAGAATAATATAGGGGTTAACAAATGATTCTCAAGCATTTCTGTCTGCTGTCCAAATTTCTTTATCTTAAGAATCTATGCAAATATTTCAGATTTTATACATTGAAAGTGAAATGAGTGACTAGCCATTATTTGGGTTGTTTCTAATAACCAAGTGAAATTATCTATATTCTTTTGTGAATTCAATAAACATTATAGCATCTGCCCGATCTATCGGTTTAATCAAAATGATAAAAGCAACATTGCCAATTCAATGAATTGAAAGCCCCACCCTTACGATGAAAGCCCCACCCTTGTCATGATGTCATGACATATACAAAAGGAGGAGCTTATACCAAGTTGATGTGGCACTACTTTCATCCTTTACCCCCTCCTCCCTGCATTCCTGTCTAGACACCTGATGTCAGGAATCGGCACCATTTTGTCTCTCCATAGATATAGATGCTAGCAGTCGGGACTGCCAATCTTTTGCAGCACTTGAAGTTGAAGATGAAGCTTCCTTATTATTGATAGCTTCCTCTCACTTCCTTCTACTGCCATTTTCATGCCAGCTAGCATGATTGGGAGATCACATATTTGAAGGATGAGCGCTTGTGAACTTGGAGCCAACTTTAACATTTTCCAATGGGTGATAAATCTCTGCGTATAAAGAGTCTGCTTAAGATCTGATAAGTGCTTTGAACAGAATTAGTTAGACATTATAAAGGCTGCTGATATTTCAATGCCAGATGTCTGTCTTTCTCACAGCCCAAACAGGCAGGATAATGTTCACTCACTTAAAGCGGCGGTGGTGAGACCCCTCCTGAAGACACCATCTTTGGATCCAGCCGTTCTTAACAATTACCATCCAGTCTCCAACCTCCCCTTTGTTGGGAAGGTTGTTGAGAAGGTGGTGGCCTTCCAGCTTCAACGGTCCTTGGAGGAAGCTAATTACCTTGACCCTTTCCAGTCCGGCTTCAGACCTGGTTACAGCACAGAAACCGCTTTGGTCGCATTGACCGATGATCTCTGGAGAGCCAGGGATGGAGGCCATGCATCCATCCTGGTTCTCCTTGACCTCTCGGCGGCTTTCGATACCATCGACCATGGTATCCTTCTGCGACGACTGCGGGAGGTGGGGGTGGGAGGCACTGTTTTGCAGTGGTTCTCCTCCTACCTCTCGGACAGGTCGCAGTCAGTGTTGGTTGGGGGGGCAGAGATCGACCCCTAGGCCCCTAACATATGGGGTGCCGCAGGGTTTGGTCTTATCCCCCCTACTATTTAACATCTACATGAAACCGCTGGGCGAGATCATTCGGAGGCACGGGATAAGAGACCACCAATACGCGGATGATACTCAGCTGTATCTGTCCGCCCCGTGCCAACTCAATGAAGCGGTGGACGTGATGAACCGGGGTCTCGAAGCCGTTAGGGACTGGATGAGAGCTAACAAACTGGTACTCAACCCGGACAAGACTGAGTGGCTGTTGTGTTTCCCTCCCAATAATTTGGCTAGTGTTCCATCACTCAGGCTGGGGGGCCAAATTTTATACCCCTCAGACAGGGTTCGCAACTTGGGAGTCCACCTGGACCCACAGCTGACCTTTGACCACCACCTGTCGGCTGTGACCAGGGGGGCATTTGCCCAGGTTCGCCTGGTGCGCCAGTTGCGACCCTACCTGAACCGGGAGGCTCTCACAACGGTCACTCGGGCCCTTGTGACCTCTAGGCTGGAATACTGCAACGTGCTCTACATGGGGCTGTCCTTGAAGAGCATCCGGCGACTTCAGCTAGTCCAGAATGCGGCCGCGCGAGTGATTGTGGGCGCACTGCGGTTCGCCCACATAACACCTATCCTCCGCGAGCTGCGCTAGCTACCTGTTGATCTCCGGGTGCGCTTCAAGGTGCTACTTACTACCCATAAAGCCCTCCATGGTAGTGGATCTGAGTACTTGAGATACTGCCTCCTGCCAATTACCTCCCTACGACCTATTAGATCACACAGATTAGGCCTCCTCCGAGTTCCATCCGCCAGTCAGTGTCGACTGGCAACTACGCGGAGGAGAGCCTTTTCAGTAGTAGCTCCGACCCTTTGGAACGATCTCCCCGTGGAGATTCGCACCCTCACCACTGTCCAGACCTTCCGCACAGCCCTCAAGGCCTGGCTATCCCGTCAGGCCTGGGGATAAAGATTCTAATCCGTCCCCACCCGAATGATGAATGAATGTTGTGTTCTATTTTTACTTATGTATTGTCTCATGTCTTGTCTTGTATTCCCCTCCCCACAAATTGTAAGCCGCCCTGAGTCCCCTCAGGGAAAAGGGCGGCCTATAAATAATAAACAAATCTAAATCTAAACTAAGAGGGAGAAAGTGGACCCACAGCAGCCTATTGTGATCAACAGGTCCAGCTTTAGGTTAAGTAGGTACCAGCCCAGGTGTGCCAACTTTTAAATGGCACCAATGTTGAAAAGAGTTCTGAAAAAACACAATAAAAAAGCAAAAAGCAGTAATTATGCACACTGCGAGCCAGCATGTTTGCTCAAGGGTTAAAAATATTTTTGCAAAAATTATTGCCATATGACAGAAGGGGTGCTGTTGTAATCAAAATTAAAGTTTTATACTGGAAATAGGGTGAAAAGGATTGGGGGAAAAAGGAATTGTCTAGGGTTCAAAATTATAAATATAACGCTCAAGAAATCTAAAGAAAATAAATAAATAAAATTTTGGATATTCCTAGCAAAATCAGAAAATAAGCCAAATCATAGGGAGCACAAGACTATGACTTTGCCTAGATTGTCAAAATATCTAGAGTTGACCTTGATGACCAAAAGGAACTGGGAGCATCCTATTCCTGCCTACTAACACCAGGTTGTTGGAAAGTATTGAAGTTCATCTCCCTGACAAAGAGGTGTCCAGAACAGAGTAAATGACTCCACTGTGAACTGGAGATGAAACAAGACAATGTTATAAGAGCATCCCATAGTTATGTGAATTAATGTGAGAATGAGTCCTTAGTTCAAAATATTTTTTCCATAACTGTTGTTTTAACTTGGATATCCAAGTACTGTATTTATTCTGCTTATTTTCTTTTTGCTGCTAGCTAAATTGTGTTGACTAAAGAACCATGACATAACGTTATAGTACACCACATATAAATGGGTAATGTGTTGCTAAGGCTGAGCTACATTTTTCAGTGTTTAATGGAATTAATAACTGTGTAATTGAAAGCATGCTAATCCTCAACTGACCTCAGCTGTAGCATTCCTTATTTGACTTAAACAATGGGGAGGAGGATTCTCATTTGGAGACACATAAATTGATTCTGCACAATCTGCTGATGATCAGCAAAGCTTAATGAATGATAGCCTCAAGTAACCTCATTACAAAGAACATGGATGGATGAGCAGTGAAATGCATATTTTTCAAAGGAAAGAAAGTGGTTTCTGCTTCAGTGAATCATTTTCAGTTTCTCCTCAGAGCTTCCAGTATGCTATTTTCCATGCTTAAGAGAACTTTAGAATAAGATCTGTTATTATTATTAACAATTCTTGGGAAAAATATGCGCCTTTGATTAATGAAATTTCATGCAGAAGAGACCAGTGATGCCATTTACAAGATCAGGGACAGCTGAGACTCCCTAGAACAAATGAGGTGATTCCTATGTCCTCTTATATAAGATGTAGGTAAATTCAATGGGATTTATTAGAGGTAAATGAAGGATTGTGCTGTTGAGTTCTCCAAAAGTTAGCCCACGATCCAGATAGGCTTCCTCTGCACACTCCTGCCCTCCCATATGATCTTCTTACTTGTGCAGAAAATACATTTAGGCAAAGAGTTCTAACAGAGATACATCATTCTTGAAATACCCCTGATATCTGTAGTACTTGAGATTTGTTAATTAAACAAACAAACAAAATGTGTGCACATATTAATTCCGCCTCCACTTGACAGAAAAACAAGGATTTAGGCTTACTCTCTTCCCACCCCATCTGTTTCTTTGAAAGTACTTCTTAATTCAATAATTATTCTCTTCATTTTCATAAGTGGAATCTGTCCCTGATTTCCTTTGATGGCACAAACAGGCCTATCTCCCCAGCATGTTTTCTTCATCTTATCCCCAGAGATAATCTTTTAGCTATAGTGGTTTAACAGCACTTATACTGATACTAAGGTGACCATATGAAAAGGCTTATGGCACATTACCTTGGATGGAAGTTAGGGGACTGGGAACAGAGGTAGTAAAGGCAGAATAGAAATAAACAATAGGGATAGCAAATTTCATGCTAGTATGGTCTTCTGTCAACTCCAGGTTGGATAGAAAGCAATCCAGCTGAACAGTGGTTAAAAAAAAGATTGACTTAGATATAAATTAGTTTTAATTTAAAAATTGATAACTGCCAAGGCTAAATGCACCTGACACTTTTAGAGTGGCTATTAGATGATTCAAATGACCATTATTTCTGTTTAAATGTTCTGCTTGAGCCAAAATGAGGATGGGCCACTTACTATTTCTGAAGGTTAGGAATACATATAATTGCTTCCAGCATGCCCTGGCCTGGCTGGCAAGGCAGCCTCCAATTGCTTTCTCTTGCTCTGCCTAAATATATTCTTTTCCAATCTCAGCTGATTATCATTAATTAGATGCATACCGGATCCTGCACTGCGGCAAGAATTAGATTGGAGAAGGTCTAGGTGCATTCCAATTTCTTTTTGTGAAGCCATATCTTGCAATCTGCCTGCTGTGTTTCATTTTTTTTCATTTTTCTCTCTTTGGTCACCATCCTCCACAGCCATTTGGACCTAGGTTGTTGGGCTGACCAATCACTTGGCAAAGTTACTTCCATTTAAAGCCATGGCTTGGGCAGGAGAAGACTGGTTTATAGTTGGATTTCCCCATCACCTATCTAATGGAACAGTAAAATGATGAGCCTTTCTATACCAAACAACAACCCAGTCCACCAATGAGTTAGTGATTTGATTGGACAGTAAAACTGATTTTTGTTTTGCTTTGCTTTACTAGTTCATTGGAAGTCTAGTGAAATGGTTGAATGATGAAACTGGTAGAACAAACTTGACTAATTTCTTCTATCTCATCTAACTGCAAGAATGGCAACATCATGTAGTCTTGTGTAAGACTGCTAAACATCTGTCTAGAAGAGCACCAGTTTCAAAGAAAATTGCAAACCACATATCTTCAAAGATTCACTGGCAGAAAAGATCACAATTCATGGGTTGGACAAAGTAGCAAGGGAGAAGCTTCTGCATAAGATGCAAGTGGTTTACAACTGCTATGGGGTTGATCTCTGACTGACTGTTTCTCAATGGTAGCACTTCCGTTTGGGTACACAGCTGTCACTGAATCTACCATCTGTGTGTAGAACATGAGATTGAGTGGTCTTAGAACAGTCACAAGCCTTCAGTGTAACTTATCTCAAAGGGAAACAAATTCTAGCACCCAAATTTCTGCTACTAAAATGTATTTATCTACTTTTATAAGTACAGGTGAAACTCTATATGGGGATGCTGACTTCATTTTCCAGCAGGACTTGGCACCTGCCCATACTGCCAAAAGCACTAAAACCTGGTTCAATGACTGTGAGATTACTGTGCTTGATTGGCCAGCAAACTCGTCTGACCTGAATCCCATAGAGAATCTATGGGGCATTGCCAAGTGAAAGATGAGAGACATGAGACCGAAAAATGCAGAAGACCTGAAGGCTGCTATTGAAGCATCCTGGTCTTCCATAACAACTCAGCAGTGCCACAGGCCACATTGAGGCAGTAATTGCTGCAAAAGGGGCCCAAACCAAGTACTGAGTACATATGCATGCTTATACTTTTCAGAGGTCCAATATTGTTCTATGTACAATCCTTGTTTTATTGATTGCATGTGATATTCTAATTTTCTGAGATTGTGGATTTGGGTTTTCATGAGCTGTAAGCCATAATCATCACAATTATGACAAATGACGGCTTGAACTATCTTGCTTTGCATGTAATGAGTCTCTCTCATATATTAGTTTCACCTTTTAAGTTGCATTACTGAAATAAATGAACTTTTGCACGATATTCTATTTTTTTGAGTTTTACCTGTACATACCATGTGCTGAAGCACTAAAAATACAATATTTATATGTGATATTTATAATAGAAGAGTTGCTTTCCTTGCCTACTAATCGAAACATATCTTTGAGCACATCAGAATTTCATATTGACCAATCATATACATATTTGACTTAACAATTAAAATATTTTATTGCAATTAGCTTGTAACTATCAAGAGCCAGGGAAATCAGAAGATCCAAGCAGTTCAAATGGGTATAAAGATTTAATGCAAGCTTAAGCTGTCTACAAGAATCCGAATAACTAATGGTCCAAACAAATTGGTGGTAGATAAGAGTCAGTGGAATTCAAGGAGGGCGGGACTTAGATTTCTTATGGGTGGGAAGAGGTCTTGACCAATGATGCATTTGACCCCTTCCTTGGGCTTAGCCTGGTCACCTCCGACAGTGACATAATCTTTTATTGATTCACTATACTCCTTAATATCAATCATGAAACAATATTTAATTGTTATCCACCAGAGTCATGTACAATGTATAAGACAGGTGGTCTTATAAATTAAGTAAAAATAAATAATAATTAGACTCATAGCAGATATCTTGTAAGAATTGTTTATTTAGATAATATATTCTTTTCTGAAAACCATTTATTTAAAAGTAAGTCCCAGGGAATTCAACAGAAAAATAGACAAATGACTAGTCTAAATCTCCTCCTCTGTATTCTTTGTTCTTTTTCTCTTGGACAAAAGAGCTTACTTTTTATTCCAAAAGAAGAATAAAAGTTAAGGTATAAAAGGTTATTACTTACTTAATTATATACATGTGCTACTCCATTCCAAACCATGTACCATATCATTCAGACACCAATCAGCATTCACCTCTATTATTTGGACTACTCGCTATTCAACACAGAATATAACACTATGTATTTGCTCATGAACCAGAAACAAAAGAAGTTACAATGGAATCGGTTATGAGAAGATTTGTGTCACAGGTTTAATTCTGGTACAGGCGGCAGTATAATATGGAATTGGCAGCTGATATCCAGTAAACAGTAGCATAAAAGTCCTGAAAAAGAATGTACTCTTTTGAAAGTTGCACATAAACAGTGGAGGTAATGTTTAAAAGAAGTTTACAATGGTAGGAAAGGCTTTATTAAGAAACTACTATGTAAATTAGAGGAAATATCACATGGAGGCCATCTACTTAAGAGCAATTGGCAACAGTTGAATCACGCAATTTTCTATTTTCTTTAAATTGTAAACAGCTAATTAAGTGTTAAGCTAATATGGACTATATTCCACTAATTCATACAACATTAGTCTGAATTTTCTCTCTTGGGAGGTTTAAGATTTTCTTTTCTTTCAAACTCTAAAGTCTACTGTTAAGTCATAAGACAGCATCTAAGAGGCATACGATCATTTCTAAAGTTCCCTCTCTCCACATCCACTGTATGGGCATATTCACTTCTAACTCTATAAACACTTCCTTCACATTTTGCTATTTTTCTAGAAAATCAGAACAGGGAAAGTAAATCTGAGAAAAGTTGGGTCTGTATTATTATGCTCCTCCTGAGTAAACCCTGTTCTTTCACTGTCACACACTTACTCAAGCTTTCTTCAGTTCATTAGTGTAATTTTGATCTCTGAAGAGAATGAATATGGGGAATCAGATATCCTTGCTCCTCAGCAAATCAGAGTTACCAGTAGAGCTGAAACTAATTATTTTTACATGCCTCAATTGTAGATCAAGAAATAAACTGTGGATGGGCACAGTAGGTTAAACAAGTCAAGGTTTCAGTTGCTAAGGATAAGCAGTTGTAGCCAAATAAATTCTAAGGGATATCCACTGGTGTATCCTAACTATTGTTTTATTTCCTTTTATATAAAGAAATGTTATTCATCGTATTGAAAAAATTAGAATGTTGTATCTGTGGACTATGTTGAGCTAAGAACAAATTTATCTTTCATCCAAGAAAATTAATTGCTTGATACATTATGACTGAACACATACAATGATAATAACCTACATTTTATATGCTGTGTAGAAGTTCTGCCTTTAAATGCAGCCTTTAAGGGGTTATCACAAAAAGGGGGGGGTGTCAACCTATTCTCCAAACCAACCTGAACATGGAACAAGAAGCAAAGGATGGAAACTAATCAAGGAGAGAAGCAATCTAGAACTAAGGAGAAATTCCTGACAGAACAATTAATCAGAGGAACATGTTGCCTTTAGACGTTTTGCTTGCTCCAACAGGAGGCTTTTAACAAGAGATTGGACAATCATTTGTCTGCAATGGTACAGGGTCTCGTACTTGAGCCAGAGGTCAGACTACAAGACTTCCAAAGTCCCTTCCAACTCTGTTATTCTGTATTCACCCTTTATAACTAGGGAGGATAATCCATGAAACAACACAAAATGTAATTTTTTTAGGACTACATGTGCTCTTTAGCATTTTCCAGTGGGAAGGGCTGTATAAGGGAAACCGTTCATAATTCTTTATTATTTCTTTGGATATTCATATGTCAAAACAATTACTCTTAGGAAAGTCTGTAAGCAAATAGCACACGACAAATGGAATTTTAGAGTAATGACTATAATAACGGAACAGTAATGAAAAATAAAACAACATTTCTTCCTCTTGCAAAACCACTAGTATTTGCATAAACCACTCTAATGGTCTGGTAAATGATTATCTGCACAGTCAGTCCCTGGAGAGATTAATATTATTTTTGTTGTTGTGAAACTTTTAAAAAAGGCTTTTAGTTTTTTAAAATCATTGAAAACAATGTTTATTTTGTTCCTGTCAACATCATCTTTCAGTTGGTACTTCAGTCAGAAGTCCTGCTATATCCTATTTTGAGAACATAATATTTACAACTATAAACTTGAACTTGGGCACCTGCATTCAAACTCCCAGCCAGCCTTACTGAGTGGCTTCTGTGCTCAGATGATACGTAGTACATCCACTAAGGCAGTGTTTCTCAACCTTGTCAACTTGAAGATGTCTGGACTTCAACTCCCAGAATTACCCAGCCAGCGAATTCTAGGAGTTGAAGTCCAGATATCTTCAAGTTGACAAGGTTGAGAAACACTGCACTAAGGTGTTAGATTTGGATTGGCTAGTTTTAGCTTGAAATTACTACTGGATTATGGATCTCCCTAGGTATCAGCCTTGTGAAGTACATGTAGTCGTGGACTTATGGCCAAAATTGAGTCCAACATTTCCGTTGTTAATTGTTAGATAATTGTTAAATGAGTTTTGCCCCATGACTTTTCTTACCACAGCTGTTAATTGAATCATTGCAGTTGTTAAGTTAGTAATATGGTTGTTAAATGAATCTGCCTTCATTGACTTTTCTTGTCAGAAGGTTGCAAAAGGTTATCATATAACCCAACTGTCATAACTTTGAATCAGTTGCTAAGGGTGGCCATGGGGATGCTGCAGCGTAACTGTGAAAAATGGTCAAAAGTCACTTTTTTCAGTGCATAGTAATTTCAAATGGAAACTAAATGAACAGTTGTTAAGTCTTTCTTCCTTGGAATAAAGGAAGGATAGACATCTGTTAAACATGCGTTAACATATGTTAAATGAACATTTCAAGAATGTGTGCGTTTCCATTGATTATTATTGAAAGACGGAGTGCTTTTAGCACTCCAGACTAGTCTTTTCCAAACCAGCCTTCTTCCAAGTTAGTTGGATTTTAGTTCTGATATTTTCTAATGATAAAGTTGGGATTCTTGAAAGGACACTGTATGATGAAAGTCAACTTACTTGGAGGGATCAACTTAGAGAAATGATAGTTTGATTTTAATTTCAATCATAATCAATAAAAATAATCTGTGCTTAGCCATATAATTTTAAAATGGAAGAGAATTACAGTTTACCAGGCTCTCTGCACAGTGAATTTCTCCATTAGGCTAGGTTCATTGTCTCTCTGTGTTATATATTTTTAACATGTTATTTTTAAAAAAATTGTAATATTATGTGAGAATATTAATAACATTGCATTTCATGAAATGTTCCAATAAATCAAAGAGCTCCAATAAACTGTATGTGATAGGTAAGATTTCATTCTATAGATTTGGTTGTGTTTGATATCTATACCTCTTAACAGATCATTATTAAATTATGGGAGCTGGACTCCATATGATACAAAGGAAGTAAGCTATAAACACAGTTTGCAGAGGAGACTGGGGGAATCCTTGGCTACACTTAACTATGATTCCAGCAATTATGTGCCTTGGATGAAGGCAAATAAATACATACATGAAGCTGTAGAATATTATAACTGGGGATATTCATCAAACCCATTACATCACAAAAACCAACGTCTCACCACAGTTGTAGTCACCTGGATCCATATGTGGGCTTGCAAAACAGGAAGCTGTTGGTGATTGTTCTTAACTGCTTGAAAGACTGTCCTGGCACTTTACAAACTGATTTTTTAGTCAATGAACTGACAGTCTAAATTTCTTCAATGGGAGATGGGTTGAAATACAGGGAATCAGGATTAAAAACGATGGACAGTTTAGGAAAGAATGGATTTGCAACCCAGAATAGTACAAAGGGATGGATTCTAATGGGTTTGCTTCCCAGGGGATCATCTCTCTAGTAAGTTGGTCTGTAAGAAATACATTAAAAAATACCAGAATATCTTTTTTTTAAAAAAAGAATTAGATATCCATTTCAAAAAGTTCTGCATGCATTTGAACTTCTCCACTCCTAAATGCAACTTGCTGAATTTTAGATAACTTGCTGCCTTTGTTCCAAGCAATCAACAAATATCTGATCCCTGAATTTTCACAGAAAATCACAGGTGGGTTGCAAATCCTGGCGCTACTTGTGCACTTTATCTGGGCCGAACCGGGAGCAACCCACCTTTGGCTTGAATCCAAGCCTTGTATCTGAAGCATATCAGAGGGGAAGGTCTTGAGCAGTTGAACCCTTTTAATCATCCTTTGGAAATAACCATGTCAGCTCCATCTTAGCCAATCATCTTCTATGAAGAGTAATATCTTCACTTTATTCCAGAAGCTATTTGTTTTCCAGTAACAGCATATGGCATGCTCTACTGATTGGCCCTTTAGCACCCTGCTAGTGCTTGTCCTTCAGGCAAGATTCAGCCCTTAGTCACTCATGTCAAGCACTGAAGCAGAAAAAAACACACGAGGAGGCCATCAAGAGGAGGAGACAATGTGACAAGAGAATAAACAACATTTGTTCCTAAGATGATATATGCTTTGGCAGCAAAATGTAACACTTTAGAGGAATGAAGAGAATATAACTGAAAGCTGTGAAGTGGCTATCATGAAATGAGTTCACTTTTAAAAAAAAATCACGCACACAACCCCAATTAATTAAAAAAGAAGAAGCCCATGGAACTCCAGCTTCTGCTACATTTGCTTTCTTGACTACATAAGGCATGACAGTTGAAGTGATGGAGCTGGGAATAACTCCTTTGTATGTGTATGCAGTAGCCCTTTGTTTCTGATTTTTTTTTGGCACAGCCTGATTATGTGTGCTTGCTGTGCTGGTATGCTAGTGCTCATTTGATAACTTTGTGTTCATAAGAAACAGAGAACCTCTTACCTTCCTCTGGTGTGCAAATATATTTTAAAACCTTTCATCCTCCATAATCAGGAAATGCTTCTCTTCTTCCCTTTCTCTCTACTCAGATTTTAACCTTTCTGTCCCCAGATTTCGGTGGAGCTTTTCTCTCATTAGTTGTCCAACTTATTTTTGATTTATTTCTACCCATGGCTACAAAGTAAGCAAGTCCATTATTTAATGTTCCAGTTTGATAATAACATATCCCCCTTCCAAATTCTATGGATATGTAATTGCAGGTGGTTTATAGACCAACATCTGAGGTGCTGAGATTAATTTTGGATTAGGGGCTCCTTATGATCTCAATCATTATGCTTCTCATTCTTTATATGTAGATATTCATTATACCATTGGCTATAGTTGGGATCATGACAATTTGGTGAGTGGGGTGGCTGTAATGGAGAAAGTCTGTGCCCAAAGTACCTGAGGATGCAACAACTTTCTCTATGGAGAGCAATTTTCATGTTGGAGACCCAATCTAATATCAAACAATCCTAGTCCCAACTGGATTAGCAATATTTCAAACGATAACCCAAAATTTAGCTGTTTCTCTCTAGTTTAGCAGCAATTTGCCTGTAGTTTCAGTGGGAAATTTTATATTCTTTGATCTGAAATGTTACAATTAGATGACTGTGCCATTGCATTGGAAGCCTTTCTCCTCTAGTTATTTATAGCATCCTCTGGTACAACTCCTAAAATTCTTCTATCATATGGCCACTGCTAAGAATCCTAGGAGTTGACACTACACATCCCCTTGTTTCTGAGATTGGGAATAGTGTTTTAGAGCCAGGTATCATTGAAGTATTATAATGACAGTACTTATCATTGGCACAATGATGCTCTGATGGCTATAGAAGCGGCACTTGTATGCCAATAGGCCTTTCAAAAAATGTGCTATTTTGCAGTGTCTGCTTAGAAAAACAAAACAGGAAGCTGGAAACTTAGTGACTAGTCTACTGTTTCCAGGTGGCATTCAATTGGCATCTGCTGAGCTGTTTTGGTCAGCATCATTTAGTTCCCTAGTGAATTCTGAGCAGTGTTTTTAATTCACAGTCCATTTGGCAATATCTATTTGCTTCTTATTATCTGTTAACCATGCTGGGGCTAGGCATGAGGGTGTTGACAGAAAGCAGCGAATCAAACTTTAAACCTCATCTAAGTGGCCATGAAGGCACTGTACAAATGTAACTTTAATGGCAGAGACTACAGCTAAAAATAACACCAGGCATGGCAATAAATTTACTTTAATTTAAAAAATGGGCCAATAGGATGCCATTATCCTCCTGAGAAATTTGTAGGAGGCCTCGTATGAGTGGATTTGCCAATAAAAGCAACTAGGCACTTCAATAAAACTAATTAAATTAATCTGTCATCCCCAGGGAACTTAAGCAGGGCATGAAATAAAAAAAAACAGTTCCAGTTCTAAGGCTGGATTTTTTAAAAAATTAGGTGTTTTTTTAATAATGTTGGAAGGACTAAATCAGGAGAAAAATATTTACATTTTCTATTGATCAGAGATTTAGGAACCATCTTAATATAATTGCCTTTCCTGATCTTAAAAAAAATCAGCCATCATTTAAAAGTAACATAAAAAGCTGGTTCTCTATCAACCAACACCAGATTTTTTGTAGTCAACAGGAAAGGTGATATTCATGACATCCTTAACCAATAAATTTGGTTTAGCACAGCAACCAAACAAGACAGACACAGACCTCAATGGATAGTTAAGCCTGCGGGAAAAATAATTGCAACCAGTCTGCCTTCCATTGATGACCTTTATACTGCATGAGTCAGAAAGAGAGCTGAGAAAATATCTACTGATCCTTCACATCCTGGACACAAAGTCTTTCAACTTCTTCACTCAAGATGATGCTATGGGGCCATGATAGTGGGCCACAGGTGGCAGGCTGAGCTCTCTCTGCGGGCATGCGAGCTGTCACCCCAGCTCAGCTCTGCTGAGCTGATTTTCAGGTTTCTGCCACACAGGTGGTCATGTGTGTATGTGTGGGGGTTGCACACATATGCATGGGGGAAAGGGTGCCCATAGGAAGGGTGCCCATAGGAAGCTCATGTGTGCATGCATGAAGGGGCTGGGCACCTGCATGTGTGCCACACATGCATGGACAGGGGTGGGGTAGACATGGGGGGCTCACATGCACATTGCATTATGGGTGTGTGTGCACATGCTTTCAGCACCTGGTGCCAAAAAGGTTAGTCATCACTGCTACAGCGCATTGTACCAGACACAATGACAGCCCTCCCCATGCTATCACTCTGCTAAATAACTAATTCCCATAACACTTTCTTATGCTCTAGGATGTCAAGCCACCTTGTAGGGCTGTGTTATCTACTATCCTTTTCATCTTCCCTATTATCTATTTCCTTAGCTTCTTATCTCATGATTAAGGTTGATTACCTTTATTTAGTATTCTATTATGATTTATATTCATTGATTATTTAATATCCTATGACTATTACTTAGTTATAATACTGTATTTTATGATTATTATCATAATTTATCACTTTTTGCTTTTATGTACACTGAGAGCTTATGCACCAGAGACAATTTTCTTTTGTGTCCAATCAAGAATTCTATTCTATAAAGATACAAAAAAAGAAATGCAAGTAAACTAAGAGCACAAAGCTGATCCAAGACATTTTCTTGGAAATGGTATGTTGAGTCCTTTATTTCTTGCCTAAGAGAACATATAATTTTTCATTGCATTAAAATATATTGATGTGAATGGTAGGTAAAACATACTTTGGTGTTGACAATAAAATATTATTCTCCACTATGCTGGGATAGTTGAGGGAGGGAGAACTGATTGTCTGGCACACACAACCATCTTTTACCACTTTGATACTTATTGTTTTTTCCTCCTCCAACATCTGCTCCCTGTTAGCTTTTTAAGTCATGCCTAATGGTAAATCAATGAATGAAAGAAGGAACAAGACAGTGACAGAATCAACACTGAAATCCCTGGGGATATTTATTTGCTTTCTCATTAAATTAGAAGGAAGTTAGGCTCAATTCATGACTGAATAAAATGTGGTGACTGCAATTCAGTCACTCATAATTTATTTTGAAATGTTCAGTCAAATCTTGCAAGGTTTATGAGAGAAATTGTATCCCACTGAATTAAATGGCTCTTGTTCCAAACTAGTGAACATAATATTTCAGAATTGAATGTGTAACAAATTGAAAATTCCAATATGGCAGGCGATACCATATTAATGTTTTCAGTTTGACTTCCAAATATCAGGTCAAAAACACAGAGAAGAGATCTATTTATATCATCATATACATAGACAGGAATTGTTAGAAAGAAACAACAGACTTAGAAAAAATTGCAAACTTGCAAACTATAGGCCTTTTGTTCAGAATAGCAGTTCAGAAGTTCTAAGCGAGATGGATGGCATATAATTTAATAAAAAAAATAAACGTTCAGAACTACACAGTGATCAAAATGGGGTAGGACCACAATAATAAAATTGAATGATTTGCTTGATTTGATTTGATTTCATTTCTATTGCTGCTATCTTATAACACTGTTGGCTCATATTCAAGATTGTAATAAACTACCATTAAAAATCTTTCGTAAATATTAGCAACAAGCCAGAGACATTTGACGAGACATTTGTTAAGTGAGTTTTGCCCCATTTTACAACCTTTCTTGCCACAGTTGTTAAATGAATCACTGCATTACTAAATTAGTAACATGGATGTTAAGTGAATCTGGATTCCCCATTGACTTTGCTTGTCAGAAGGTTGCAAATGTGATCACATGATCCCAATTGTCATAAGTATAAGTCAGTTGCTAAGTGTCCAAATTTTGATCGTGTCACCACAAAGATGCTGCATCAGTCATAAGTCACTTTTTTCAGTGATGTTGTAACCTCAAACATCATTAAATTAACTATCATAAGTCAAAGACTAAGGTAAGGTAAAGGTTCCCCTTGCACATATATGCTAGTCGTTCCCTCTAGGGAGTGGTGTTCATCTTCATTTCAAAGCCGAAGAGCCAGTGCTGTTTGAAGATGTCTCCATGGTCATGTGGCCAGCATGACTAAATGCCAAAGGCACACGGAACACTGTTACCTTCCCACCAAAATGATCCCTATTTTTCTACTTGCATTTTTACATGCTTTCAAACTGCTAGATTGGCAGAAGCTGGGACAAGTAATTGGAGCTCACTCCATTTTGTGGCACAAGGGATTCGAATTGCTGAACTGCTGACATTTCTGATTGACAAGCTCAGCGTCTTAGCCACTGAGCCACCGCGTCCCATTAAGTTGAAGAGCCAATTTGTTACTCCCATAATACCAAGAAAATAATGATTGAAACTTAAGCAGAATAAGTTAGAATTAGAATAAAAGAATTGGAAGGGATCATGGTGGTCTTCTAGTCCTACCCCCTGCACTGGCAGTCAGACAAATCAGCCATCAACAGGTCCTTAGAGATAAACAACATCTACAGATCATTAAAACAATCAAAAAGCTAAAAGACCACAATACCTCCTTGCCAGCAATCAACACCCAGATAAGTAGCAATTAAAACCAAGATTAATACTTGATCAACAATCAAGCAAAAACAATACCCTGATCAACAAAGAGTCTAATCAAGGAATCACCAAGAACACTTCCACCAACACTATCAGGGCAAACCATTTGTACATAAACAGAGAGCAATCCCATTCCCTTCTAGCACTGATGCTGTTACCTAGCTGGGTGCTGAAAAGTCTACAAACAAACAACCAAGTCTGTAAACACCAGGGATCCATAGTTCAACCCTGAGCTACCAATATTTTATTCTTTTGGAATGATGAGGCTCCTGAAAAATATATATGAAAAACTGGTGCCTAAGGAAAAATAATGACCCGAAGTCAAATCTTTTTTCTCTTTCAATGTTTTTAATGAAATTTTTTAGCATGCTGAGTGGATCTGAAATGCTAAGTCACAACATAAACATATTACTCAAATGTTTTATTTCCAATAAAAAAACACATTCCAGAAAGGTGAAAGCTATAATTCTGAATAGAAAATGACAAATCTGTTTTAACATTCATGATATCAGTAAATATTACATTTGTAATAACAGAATTTTTTTATTACATATAATTTTCATGGAGTATATATTTCCTTTTTCAAAGGCAATGTGTTTTCTTTTTTTGTCTTGATGGAAAATGTGATAAAAAGCCAAGAATACAAATTAGCTTTATTGAAACAGAACAAAACAAACACAATCAGAACTATTTTTTTATGTTTGAATTCTGAATTAAACAAAATGTTCCACTTCTGAGAACTGTCAAATTATTTTTCATTGTAACCACTGAATGAAAAAGAGGTAGCAATGTGCATTGGATTATAGCCAGAGAAATCAAAGGCCACACTGTGTGCATAGAAAGTGAAGAGTTCATGATAATTTAAAGAATATGCTCTGAAATATGTGGGGAAACTGAGGAAAAATATATATTGTAAGCTAGTGTGTAAAGTTAAGATCAGAATGTGAGTCACAATGGACAGTTGTCATCTGTGGTATTTTTACTGTAATTGCAGCTGATGAAAAAGACAAGTCAGTGCCATGTAATTGCCCATTAATTGTCCATTACATTCATGAATATGCTTATGTATTGTGTGAATACACACACACACACACACACACAAATTTGTTTGTGTATCATTATGTGATTAATGTAATAAAATAAATAGAAATGTAATATGTCATAATGAAAAGAAACACGAATAAATCTGGTTTAAATCAGCATCATTCATTATGCTTCTCCATATCTTAATGACTTTGCAAACATTTTTGTTTCTACCACATCCATGATTTTAGCTATTTAAACTAGAAGCTCCTGAGATCTATAAAGGGAGGCCTATAAATTAAAAAAAAAAGCTAAATCTAACTAACTGAATTCCTGCAGACTTGGTTTTTAATTCTTGCACTTCTCATCTATTTCTTTTGAGGGTTAAGGTTATTGTATCAAACCTTTTAAGCCATCTGTTCTTTGTTACATTTACATTTTAATTATTGTTTATCTTCTCTCTGAGATCAAACCACTTCAACATACTTTCTTCATATTGATCACTTCAACATACTTCCTACATATTGGTCACTCAGACTTGTATTCAGTGAACATTCATTCAGCAGCTATAGACTTTTTAAGGACATTTGACATATAGGTAGTCCTCAACTTACAACCGAGGTTTAAAGGCCAAATGAACTTATGATAGCCTTGGAAAACCAATGAGCAATGGACAGTAAATATCCCCCCTCCCCTCCTTGTGATATGACTGAGTTTCAGGTATTCGGCAACTAGCTTGCATTTATAATTGGTTGCAAAGTTCCGGGATAGCAATTCACAATGTTTTTTTCTGCTTTCCAACAAAAATGCTTATTTGAGAGAATGAATTTGCTGTATGATCGCATGATTTGCTTGAACCACAAAACAGTAAAAAATGGAATAGACTCACATAAGTGCTTTGACATGACTGTAATGACTTACAATCAAAATTACAGTTCCTATTGTTCTCTTTAAGTCATGGACTACTTATACTTACTGTATATGCTTCTTTAGATCTTCCAACTCTCAGTTTCATGAAACAAAAAGAATCATACTCTTATAGCGAAGCATATGGGACATTTATTTCTGGTAACAGATCATATACTACCTACTATCTTCAAATCAGCATATGTTTTCCTTAATATTTTTCCATCAATTGCTCCAACTTTAGTAAATATTTACCATAGGACAGAGATCTGTTCCATTCTTTTTTCTTTTTCTTTTTACCACTTGTGTATAATTGATTTACTTCAATCACATTTTCTTGTGACATGCAATTACTTTGGTTTTTGATATATTAATTTTCCATACTTAGTTACATACATACTGATCCATACTCATGCATCTCATATGTATTGTAAATCATCCTCATTGTCAACCTAACCTGCCTTTAAAATATCTACATTCACATTCTTCAGTTAATATATCTCTAATTTCACTACAGGCATTCTGTGTATAACACCTTCTCCTTGCCAAATATTTATAATATTTTATTTTTCTTTTGGTATTATTTTTTTAAATAATTTTCAAAGCTTTAAATACTATTTGTGAGATGGGTAGCCGTATAAATTTGAAGGAGGGATGGGCATATATATTTATCTGTAAATGCATTAAACGATAAGGAAAATATCACATATCTATATCCCACTCCCAGCTGAGAACTGAAGTATTCCCTTTTTTCACAGTGCTTTATTTCCATCTTATGTCACCCACCCCATAATCAATCTTCAATTTTATAGTTACAAAAAAAAGCCATAATTCAAAACTATAGTATTAATTGAGTCATGCATTTTTTTTAGATTGACAAAGTAGAATAAAATGTGTTTGTCACAGACATAAATTATCAGTGATTTGCTGAAGAGCAAACATCTGCTTGGCATACTTCCTGTTCAGCACAAAGCCTCCCTGCACTTCCTAAATTTGCTCATCACTTATCTTTTCAATCAGAATTCTGTCAACACTTTCTGAGGCATATTTAACAAATGATCCCCCAAGTATGTTTTGCACTTTCCACCTTTCCTTATATAAATACCAATCATCTATGCCTTCTAATCATCTGGTACAAGTTTACCCTCCTATGCATTGTCTCATCCCTTGTCTTTTATATTTGTAGCTTTATATTTCTAAATTTTCTATTCTGTTCAGATTCAGTCTTCAACAAAATGTTAAACAAGTCATAAGCATAAGCATAAACATAAGCAAGCTACATTTATATTTAACATTTATCCAGTTCTATAATCTATGTCTGCAATCTTACATGTTTTCCCAACGTTCTTATAGCATTTAATATATGAATATTCTTTTCATATATTTTTCTTAGACACTAGCAGATACAGTGTTCATTTTAATTTTATATTCAATGTATTTAATTATTTAACATATTATTTGGATACGCAACTGCCAATGTCTACGGAGATTCGCAATCACCCAGGTCATGGTTGTCCTGAAGGTCTTTTCAAAATCAACTGGATTTTCTTTACTTTTATTTTCTTGAAAACATTTTGCTTCTCATCCAAGAAGCTTCTTCAGTTGTGAAGGTGCTTTTTAAAGGCAACTGGATTTTATTTTTTCTTGAAAATATTTCACTTCTCATCAAAGAAGCTGTTTCAAAAAAAAATGCTCAAGATCCAGGTTCCCATGAGAAATGGATTCCGCCCACCTGGTAAGATCCACTAGGGATCTTTCTGTAGATCCCATACCCTTGGGATATTGATACCAGAGCCTATGTCTGTGCCTGCATTCCCACTGTGCAACAGCATTCCTGAAATAAGGGCAGACTTTTCTTTACAATTATTTTTAAACAGCTAGTCTTTCCAAAGGACATTAGGGGAAGTTACAAATATCCAAATGAATCCTGAAAGCATGGCTACAGGGAGATGAGAAGGGTTTAGTAACACTTGTTACATTGTTTTGTTTTTATTTTAGCTGCTTTTGCTGTTAGCCTTAATTGTGTTTTAATTCAATTACTGGATTGTAGAATGCATGCTGCTCAGAGTCAGATGTAATTGGAACAGCATATAAATCTTCCTAATAAATTAATAAAGAAATACATCTGAGATGCCCTTTTTAGCAGCCATCCAGCCCTACTAAATCCTTGAGGTATAGCAACCATGAAAACAGTATGCAAATGATGCAATTATATAATTCAGTTTAATACTCCCCACTCAGCACACTTTTTACAATTATTATTTCATTACACCTTCCAAAGAAATATCTGACTAAAGAAATATCCTGGTACAATTTAAAATCTGGTTAATAGCATTTAAATCCAGAAGAAATCCTGTCAGTGATTTGCTTCTTCATCCAAACTTGCCTTTTGAGTAGAATGCACTTTAAACAGAATTATTCATTAAAATATGTTGAATGGTGCAACAGAAGGCTTGTCTTGTGCTGTTTTTCTCATTAAAAATATGGCCCACTCATTGGAGTAAACTGCCTTCTGGGCTTTCTTTAGCCACCAAGGGTTTAGATTTCTGCTTCATAAAGCACCACCAGGCTTCCATTATCCCTTCATTAATAGAACATCCCAATATTTGTCTTTGTTACTGCAGTAAAAAAGTTTCAGGCATGTTTTTGTCCCATTAGTAGCGGTAGATACAAAGGGAGCAATAATTGAATGAATGTTACAAAAACAGCTAAAGCTACAGCAAGAAGAATTTTCTATGCACTGAATACTAAAGCCTAGAAGGAAAAGGAGGCATTTATATTTTTAAAAAAAACCTGGCTTCTAATGGGAATGAATGTACAAAAATGCTATTATAACTCTTTTCTGGACAGACGTTTATCTTATACTCTCCCAGAAGTAAGTGGCTAGTAACTCCCTGCACTCTGAAATGTTTTAATGAACACCTGCATGCTGTAGCCACTCCCCTTTGCCCAGTGATGGGTTGCCATTTTTTTTACTACCTGTTCGGGTGCACTCCCACAACACCTCTGCGCATGCACAGAAGCGTCCAGGCAAGTGGGCGGATCCTCCCGTTGTTGCTGCTACCGGTTTGGCCCGGTTGCTTCGGATCGGGAGCAATCCATCTCTGCCTTTGCCTTACCTCAAAATTAAACTTCATTTAACCTATAATAAATTACTATCAAGTAGAGCACAGGTGTCAAACTTATGGGGTCTCATTGCTGTCACGACATATCATAACATTTTTTCCCTTCGCAGAGTTAGGGTGGGTGTGGCCTGCGTGTGACACATCTGGCTTGCGGGCTGCTAGTTTGATACTTCTGAAGTAGAATGATAGAATTATAAGTAGTAGAAAGGTTTCCATGGCTTGCTAAGTGTTTGTAATTGGCTCAGAAGGGTGGGATCCCTATTTTCCTTCCTTTAACCAAGTTTGGAGGCTTATCTGAATCTGAAATGCCACTAATTTGGGCTTACAGATTCTGTTACATGGCTAATGTTGGTATTCAATTTTCTGAAAACTAAAGGGAGCACTACATTTCAAGTCACACGAGATATCTCAGATATGTTTCTACATTTAATTTTTTTTTAAAATGTAATACCCCACTCACATGCTATGGCAAATGCTTATTCTAGAAAACTCTGAACTGGCCTTTTGCTCTCATCAGATTCCCATTCATTCTATCGAAACAACTGTATTGTTAGTCTAATTTGCTTCTATGGGGCTTTTCTATGGCAAGGTCACAGGAGACCTATGCAGGTAGATGTGGTTCTTAGCCAGTGGTGGGATTCAGCCAGTTCGCACCTATTCAGGAGGACGAGTTAACTTTCTAAGCAGTTTGGAGAGCCGGTTATTGAAAGAAATCTCAATTTTTTTCCAATTTACAGGGCTAATCCTGTAAGGAAGGCAGGAAGGAAACATTCTGGTGTTGTTTCTAGCCTAATCTTTATTGCCCAGCTTACAGAAACTGCCTCTCTGGTTAACCCTTATTTCATTGTAACAGCTAAGGCGAAGCGCCTATCAACCTGAGTGACGTTGAGTTGGTCACACCCATCCAGTCACATGACCACTGAGCCCCTCCTACCCAGCTGGTCATTAGGGCAGAGAACCGGTTGTTAAATTATTTGAATCCCACACTGGTCTTAGCCCTATAAATTTGTTTCACAGTCTGCATGTTCCCTGACTAATAGGCAATATTGTTAGGGATTTTTTTCTACAGAAACAGAAAAAGAAATGTTGAGTGACAGAACTCATCTCCTCAATTTTTTAAAAAAATGATTATTATTCCCCTTCCCAAGAAAATGAGGTAGGAAACCTTTCCACGAATGAAGTGTACATTTCTTTGGGGATTTCCTCGCCACCCTGCTCCAAATTCATCAGTTCACAGGTTTTTTTAAAAAATACTGTAGATCTTTTTTCTGTAGTGTAACAGAGTATACAGAAGATTATTAAGGAAAATGTAAAGAAAATGTATTATCAAATACATTATTTGCAGCCACCTAGAATTTGGTATAAGATGAACAGCTATATTAATGATTTTAATAAGTAATATAAGCCTATTATTGTACAAGATATTACCTCACAAATCATTATTAAAGAACATTCCTCAAACTTTCACATGATGATGGTTAAAATGTGAAAGAAAAATATTTAATTTTTCCTGGATACTGCTAATGTAAAAAAGTACAAAATATTTTTCCCAAAGGGAAACAGATTATAAAATCCAATTTCTAAACCTGAACATTAATATCCCAATTGTTTCAGAAGAGTTCATCAGAAGAATTCTTTTTGATTTTCCTCTCATGGATAAAGGATTGAAGATTTTATGTGGAAAATCAGCATTTTTATGATCATTTTTTTTTACAACATCGTAGCTTAATTTCTTCCTCTTACTTTACTTCCTTCATAATATTCTTTTAGCTTTTACTCTGAACCCCAGCAGAATAGTTAGGCAACATGGATGTTTCCTTTTTATTTTTACTGGGCATTTATCCAGGTAACCAATCAATTTAATTTGGATGGTTTAAAATAAAACATTGGCATAGATGAAACATCTGCCAAAGGAATATGTATTGTTATATTTATCTTCCACTGTGAAAACTCACTGTCTCTTGTTTGCAGCAAATATAATTTTCTTTTAAAGATTTCAAGGGAACCTAAGTTATGTTTAGTTGGGAGAAGACTTTTACTGCTGGCATCGTCAGTAGACTATGGAACAGGGACAATTCTGCCTTCTCTTTTCATGATAAAATTATTTATGGTATTAATACAGATAAGTGGGGGGTTTCAAATTTTTTTACTACCTACTCTGTGGGAATGGCCTATTTTGTGGGCATGGCTTGGCGATCATGTCACTGACTGGGAGTGGCTTGGCGGTCATGTGACTGGGTGGGTATGGCCAACTTGTAACATGTAATGAAACTCACTTAACAATGCTCTTGCTTAGCAACCAAAATGTTGGGCTCAGTTGTGGTCATAAGTTCTCTTTCTTTCTTTCCTTTCTTTCTTTCCTTCTTTTCTCTTTCTTTCTTTCCCTTTCTTTCTCTCCTTTCTTCCCTCCCTCCTTCCTTTCTTCTCTCTCTCCCTCTCCCTTCCTTCCTCTTTCTTTCTCTTTCCTTCCTTCCTTCCTTCTTTCTTTTTCTTTTTCTCTTTCATTCTATTTCTTTTTCTCTTACTCTTACTCTTTCTTTCTTTCCAAAGGGACACAATAGGTGGACCCAACTAGACGTTATGCACCATAAAATATATGCCACCTTACAAAGCTGACCCACCAACTGAGCAACAGACAATTCACTGCTGTGAAAAAAATATTCCTTGTATTTACCTAGCATTCCATCTTTTATAGGCTTTATAAACATATTTATTTCCATAAGAGAAGAGAGAGATTAGCTGGCAGAAGTGGGCTGCATTGATAATCTGAGTGGACAACCAGTTTTGCCTTTCCTTTTCATCCAAAGCTGGTGAAATAGTGGTTATTCTGAACTGGTGACCTGAAAGGATGAAATGAGGGGCCAATATTTTTGTCTCTTGTATCCACGCAATATAAAGTCATTATTGCGCGTGCCTTTTTTGTCTGGATAAAAAGAACAGCTTGAGAGGAACACACATTTTAGCAACTCAGGTACCCTGTCAGGTTTAATACTGTTTGGACAGAGATAGCTAGCTAGTTAGGTAAATAGAGATAGATGATGATGATGATGATGATGATGATGATGATAGATAGATAGATAGATAGATAGATAGATAGATAGATAGATAGATAGATAGATAGATAGATAGATAGGGGGGAGGATGGAAGTTCCATCTTCTGAATCCATTTTCCAGCATGGGAAATATTCTTCGAAATTTTGTAATGATCCAGATGGACCCAAAAATACCTTTGATATTTACAGGGTGGACAGATTCACAATATTTAATATATCAACATTATATAAAAATTAGTTGTTATAGTCCATCATCTTATATCCAGAAAGGCTCCTGAGATCAATTAGATTTCCCCAAAGAGCTTATCCTTCTCTCTCTCTCTCTCTTTCCCTCCCTCCCTCCTCCCTCCCTCCCTCCCTCCCTCCCTCCCTCCGTCCCTCTCTCTCTCTCTCTCTCTCTCTCTCTCTCTCTCTCACACACACACACACACACACACACACACACACACACACACACACCCCTCTGGTCTGGGCACATAGACGGTGGTGGCAGCGGTAGAGCTTACTTTAGCTCTCTGACATCCCAGAACTGTGCTGCACCGGAGAGTTCTGCGTGTGCCTGGGAGCAGCAGCGGTAGGGGCAGTAGGGGAGAGCTTGCCTTGGCTCTCCGCCATCCCAGAACTGCACCGCACTGTGGAGTTCTCCATGGATGTGCCTGACAGCTGTACAGCATACCCTGCCTCCGGTGGTCCGTTCCCCCAGCTGAAACAACTGCAATGGAGATTTCTGTGTGGACATGCCCGGCGGCGGTGTGCTCAGCAGCATGAAGATCTGGTGCCTGTTCCTTCAAGCAGTGGTCACTTCAAGTGGGCCCAAACTAGCCATAGGGCGGGTGGGGGGGAGGGGGCTCTGACCACCCCCCCAGCAGCTGCTGTGTCACATTGCAGGGCCCAGGGCAGCCTTGATCCTCACCTTCCTGCTGCCTCCAGCGCTCCTTTGCATCTTGTTCCGGCTGTAGTTGACTTTCTCCTAGTGATTCTTTAAAAAGTTAAAAAAAAAACTTCTTTTTTGAGTTCTAAATTCAAGCCGTCTTCCGCAAAAGTTTCTACCCTTCCCTAGATGCAATTGGATTGGTCAACAAGAGACTGGTCTCAGGGTTAACCCTCATTTGAACCGAATAAATGGCCACTAAACCATTTTCCTTCCTCTCTTTTTACTATGACATTTTATAGAATCACCACTAGTTTGGGAAGGATGAGGTGGGATCTCAGCTGTCACAATAATGCCATTGTAGCATGTTGGTTTTTCAAAACAACCACTTAGGGCCAGAACTTCATGGAAATTTTGAATGTACAAATGACAGCTGGATCTGTTTTAACATTTAAGCTGTGATTCGGTCCAGTGCACAAGCCTATTCCAAACATAGTAGTTTGCACTGAAAACTGTTGCTATGGATTCAGGCAAGAGCAGATGTAGCCAAAATAGACAAATTCATTTTTATAAGTTTCAATTACTTTCTCAATGTTTCCTTCAATGAACAATGTTTTGAGATTAAATAACTGCCTTTTGCCTATTATGATTTATCTAGGAAAGTAACTGAAGGCTACATATTGCATGATGCCTAAGATTGCCACACTCAACTATTCCTGGAACCCAAGTATTATACAAATGCATAATTCAGACAGCTGTTCCTCTTTGAAGTAAACAAGGTGCGATCCAAATTCTCCTCAGCTTTTGAATATCAATGTCTCCTCAATTATATCCCCCTGTAATATGCCACTGGCAGTATTCGAGGCCTCCTGGTTTCTAATTAAGCACCTCCACTGTGAATGTAATTAGCAGCTTAATTAGGATCATCATTCCCTAGCACTGTTTTAACAATCTAAACCAACTGCGAGATCCTGGCTAGATCTTAATGAAATCCTACTGCTCTTATAGACTTTCCTTCTGAGGGGTGAAGGCTGTCAACTCACTTTATGCATTTCTGTAGGAATTTATTGATTAATCATGATCAGAAACAGGAACATTCATTGCTTCCTAGTCAGAGAAAGGAAGGACACCACTCATTTTTGACATGTTTATTGCCTGCCCACACTGCTGATCTTTTACTTTCCTGCATAGATGATGAAAAGCAATGTGAAACAGAGCTTCTATTAATAAAGCACTTTAAAATTCAGAGGTGACATTTTGTACACTTGCCTTTCTATTTCTTTCTCCTTTTCTTAAAAGGTTGTCTTTGGGGAATAGTAGTAGCTAAAAGTTGGAGCTGCCATCAGACTCCGACAGCGAGGGGGCCTATGAGTTGGCTCTGGAGGATGTGGAGGACCCTGGACAGGGTTCCAACTCCGAGCAGGGCGCAGAGAGGCTGGTTGGCCACCAGGAGGCACCTGAGCCTTGGACCAGTGGGGAGGAGACAAGGGACTGTGATCGTGACGTCATGCATTGGATCAGTGGGGAGGAGACAAGGGAGTTATTCCTGGATACCTGGCAATGGAGAGCTAATAGGCATAAGGAACAGTTACGCAGTTACAGGAGATAATTGCACGCAGCTGGTGGTAATTAGGCTCCTCCAAGACTATAAAAGGAATGATTGTGCACACGCCCTTTGCAGGAGCCAACGTATTCACTAGAGCTGGAGAACTCTCATGGCTAGCTTGGCAGGCTGGATTGCTGCCAAGGTTAGTCTGTGGTGGATTGCTGCCAACGTCTAGTCTGTGGTGGATTGCTGCCAAGGCCTGGACTGTGCTGGATTGCTGCCAAGATCCTGTCTCTGTGTTAATAAATCCTTGAAGTATCTTTGTCTCGGCGTGCTTTGGTGTAGGACGAGGGGGGTCAGAACAGAAACTATAGTCAAAAGTTTCAAGAATACAGATTTATCCAGGAAATTAGTAACAAAGTCCCAGGTTCAGGTTTATAATCATAAGAATAGGTTATAATAAATGTTCTAGTACACAACTTTGCTTATGGATATATTTTTTTATGCAGGAAGTTTTATATTTCCATTGGATTCATCATGATGCTACTAAACCCTAAGCAAAACTTAGAATCACTCAAAAGCCTTCATTTCTAGGTAGTGATACATTACGAATACTTTCTACAAGGATCTAAAAAGTGACTCAGGAGATGTAGCAGTTCATTTTATTTCTATTTAAAAATTATTTATGTAAAACATTTGTATGTCACTTACAGTCAGACGTGGGTTCCTACTGGTTTGGAATAGTTCGGCTGAACGAGTAATGGTTTGCTGGCTTGGGTCACGGGAACTGGCAGTGACCCAGGCCTGCCACACCTCTGAACCGGTTCCCTGGTCTGTGCGGCATGGTTTTTTTTCATTTTATAATGTTCTGCGCATGCGTAGACCTATTTATGGGAAACAGCACACACACACAGAACGCACACAAAATTGCATGCTCACCAAACTGGCAGTAATGCCGGCAGCAACCCACCTCTGCTTACAGTATGTCTACAACTCTAAGTGACTTTCAATCCATATATCCCAAATTACTTCTAAGAAAAATTAAGAAAGCATCTGTCTGTTGCTATACTATTTAAAATATTTATTTCTGAATGGCTACATAAACATACTGGATTTCCTAAACCACTAAGAAATAGATGCTTTAAATTTGAAGTACCTCTGTTATTATTATAGAGTTATTATACTAAACCTATAGCCCAAAGTACATTACTACCTTATTTGTTTTAAAACTTCAGTGCATGCTCATTTTCTAAAATTATTATTGTTGCATTCCTAGTTTATTTCTAAAGAAAGTGCACTATGTTGCAATTGAAGAAGTAAAACACCACCCACCGTTTAAAGTTGTATCATATTGCTGTAAACACTTTATTAATTGATACTAAATAACTCTTTTCACTTATCTACAAATTCAAGTTAAAGACATACCTAGGAGCATATTTTGTTTATAACTCTTGCCTCAGAACCTAACCTTCAAACAATTCACTGTATTATAGTTAAGGAGGTTGCTATATTTTCTGATAATATTTTACTAGTCTGCATAGTCTTTCTGTCTCATGAATTTATAGAAATATTTCTGTTATAAGTTTTTTAGAACTTTCTGGTTTTGTACAGCCATTTGCTGAGAAATTACTGAGCATCTGCAACACACTATCCATGGATCCAGAAATTCTGGGATATGTTCTAAATGCATGCTAAGTTAGGCACTACAAGACTTATCCAATAATAGGATTTCTTATCAACCACATCAGTCCAAGTAGATCAAGTACTCGACTCCGCATCATTATATAGCAATAGATTGGAGCAAAAGATTGATATTGGAAAATAAGTTGCCTCTTAGGGAAACCACTCCTAAGCTTTATAATGGGGAAAAAAATCCTTCTGAAAAATATCTAACTATGATTAGATATTGATACTTAGATCACTCTTTGAAAACTGCTGCTTTAGAAGTCATATACACATGAACACAATAAAATTATAGTTCCTTTGAAAAATTAAAACATTGGAAAGGAATTGTACAGTGATATCATTCATCAGTTTAGAACAAATAACATCAATCAGCAGCAATCATTCATTTCCAGTTAAAATATCTTTCCTGCCATTAGAACTATATTTTAGAAAACAGAAAAAATGAAGTCATGGAATGCTTATAAAGGTTCATGAAGGTTAAACTAGAGTCAGTGTTCATTTTGCATTGCAAAGCAAAAAATATTATCTGAAAAAGTTGTAATTTGAAGAGCGCTTCTAATTCAAACTGAGCAGTAGCATTAAAGCCTAATGATCAGAATGTGTTAAATCAAGTTTATTAAATATTTCAGTTGATTAAAACATTGCAGCTTTTAAAGAAAAAAGCCAATAGCAACTGTCACACTGTTAAGATCTCATTTATAATTAGTGATGATTTTCACATGGTTATTTTTGTTTATGCGATGAAAATTGAATTGTGGAAAGTCCTGTATATGTTGAACTATTCTCAGAGGAAAAAATAAGATATAAAGGAGAACTGTGATAAATCTTGGAACATATATTTCCTGCTTTAAATGACTTCAATGTGTCTGATTGGGTTAATTGTATTTGCTTGACCCCTTCTCATTTACTTCATCTAAATTATTTTCTTTAAATCTGTTGCATCCATTTCTGGAGAAACAGAAATAGTCATATCTATCCATACGATGCTCATGTTACTAGAGAAGTAACAACATTGGAGTATAGCACTCATGGTATTTAGATTAGAAAAACAAAGTGGATGGATGCATTGTGCACTCTATTTCCTGCCACTGCTGATCCCATCAAAATCAACATTCATCTTATTATTTTAGCTCATAGTTATATATTTTCATTATTTATTTATTAAACTTGCAGAGGCAACTCTAGGCTGCTTACAGACATTAAATTAAAATGTACTCTGAAACATTAAAACAATAAGGATCATAAGTTTAAAATTCAATTAAAAGTAACCAGGATGGGAAGGAACAAAGTGAGCACAGAAAGGAGCTGGGTCAGGGGTGGGTTCCTGAACTGGTTAGTACCGGTTTGTTGCATGCGCACTTTGCGTGTGCGCTGCTTGCTTCACTCGGCATGCACCGGCCGGGCGTTGCTTGCACATGCACATTTGACTAAAAATTGCTCTGCGCATGCACAGAACCATGCCAGCAATGGCAGAAGTCACCGGAGAACTGGTTCGGTGTGTGTGTGTGTGTGTGTGTCAGGCCTGGGTCACTGCCAGTTCTGTGACCCAGGCCTGAATTCTACTACCAGTTTGGCCCAACTGGGCCAAACCGGCAGTAACCCACTCTGAGGTGGGTGCTATTAGCTATCTTCAAAGTGCCACAAATCCATTAGGGCTCCTGGCTGGTTGGCACAGCCATGTCTTTCAGAAAGGCCTTTCAGAAAGCCAAAAGAGTGAATGTGGATTGCATGGGGGCATGATCGTCTAGAAGTCGGGAGCTATGGCAAAACAGGTTCTTCTGGATGCCACCAGCTGCAATTCCTTGGGTAATTGGGACCACAGCATGTTCCTTCTGCCAGTGCAGATGGCGAGGATAATCCCATTGAGATAAGACAGTTTCTCAGGTGTCCTGGATCCATGCCACTCATGGCTTTAACTGTGATAGCCAACGCTTTGAATTGGGCCCAGAAGCAAACTATCAGCCATTGCAGCACACAGGATATGGGCTGAAGCTTCCAGATACTCTTCAAGTGTAGGTCCATGTAGAGCACATAGCAGTAATCTAAGTATGAGAAAACTAGAGCTTGAATAACTGAGTGCAGAGATTTCCAAATCCAGGAATGTGTGCAACTGGTGCACAACATGAAGTTGTGCAATGGCTCTTCAAGCCATGATTGCTATTTGTTCATCTAGCAGGAGTGTGAGAACACGAGAAACCTCAGATTGCACACTATGCCTGTTGGGGTAATGCAACCCCATCCAGAACTAAATACCATACGTTAAAGTCCGAGAGCCAGAATCACAGAAAGTTAATTGTTGCCCCATTCAGACCCCTACAGCCTCCAAGCACCTAGAAGGCAGCTACAGGATCACTTAGGTCAGATGAGATGGAGATATAAATTTGTACAGTGTACTAAAGGTACCGCAACCCATGTTAGCCAATGTTCTCTGCCAGAGGCTTCTTTTAATGATAAAATATATGTTATACACATACATAGAAACACATATAGAGAGAGGTTGATACAGAGAAAGAGATCTGATTGCAAATCTTCAATTATTTTTACAGATTTTTTTTGCTTCCAAATTCTTACTATGTACATATAAAAATATGCCATTAGAAGATTATATTGTTTGTGAATTACTAAAATACTAAGATGTGCAAGGCAGTTGGAAAGCACATAGTTATGTCATGAAATGAAAACATTTCTAATAGGATTGATTTGACTTTCTTTAGATTTATCTTCTATAGAATCTATAATTCTAACTATATACTCTTGAGTTCATTTTATTTCTGTTGACAAATACTCTTGCAAGGGAAGAACTTTTTTCCGAAGATATGTCTCAACATTTTTATTGATAAGAGTATTTTTCCTTCTTTCCTTTTTTTCATTTCAATTTCTGCATTTTCTGCAAAGATAATAGAAAAACAGGACATGGTGGCTCAGTGGCTAAGATGCTGAGCTTGTCAATGAGAAAGGTTGGCAGTTCTGTGGTTCGAATCCCTAACACTGCATAACGAAATGAGCTCCTGTTAATTGTCCTACCTTCTGCCAACCTAGCAGTTCGAAAGCATGTAAAAATGCAAGTAAAAACATAGGAACCACCTTTGGTGGGAAGGTAACAGTGTTCTGTGCACCTTTGGCATTTAGTCATGCCAGCCACATGACCACGGAGATATCTTCGGAGACTGCTGGCTCTTCGACTTTGAAACGGAGATGAGCACCGCCCTCTAGAGTCAGGAACGACTAACACATATATGCGAGGGAAACCTTTATTTTTATCTAATAGAAAAATCTAATACTATGTATGTAGAAAGGCAAATTATTTTTTTTATCCCAACTCCTTTTTTCTCCTCTGATTTTTGAAATCAGAAAATCTATCCAATCCTTTCCCCCTTTTGTTGAAAGGAATTTGGCTGACTTTGTCCTCGAGTGCCTCTCTCATAATTAAATAGGAATGATTTCTCCACTGCTGAAAGAGCTTCAGCTTCAGTTAATGTAATAATATGTCATTCATGTAATTGACTCTTGGCATGTTAAAGAAGAATGTGGGAGGGAAGTGTTTGAGTGTTGGCACAATCCCAGATACATCAGTGAGTTCATTTCACTTCTATTCATGCTAATTTTAGGTTGAGGCAATGACATTATTGAACATCACTAAATGAATTTAGCTGTAGTGAGTCAAACTGATTGCAGGTTACAAATGCAATAAATAAATAAAATTTAATGAGGTCATGACAAAAGAAAGGCTATCAAGGCTACCACTAGCCCCTAAAGTATCAGTAAGAGCAATGGTATTATATACATTGTTTTTAGAAATGATCCAGAATGACAAATGGTTCTAATGAAACATCGTTACACTCTTGAAAACTAATTAAATCAGTGATGCACCATTGGCAAATTAGAGAGAAGGAAACTATCAATAAAAACCAGCCACACGTTATACAATTGAAATCAAATCAGTTATAGACCGTGATTTCTGTGACTAACCAACAGTAGTTTTTATCCAGGTGATAAGAGAATTTTCTAGAATGATAGGTAACTGGATGTTAGTGATTTCTCTAAATATGAGGTTCACAGCTAAGGCAAGATGTGGGAGATCTATGAGAGGCTTTAGTTTCATGGTCATTCATCTGCTTAACAGGACGATGGGAAGAGGTAATATTATGACAAGATCCAGTGCTTCCATATTTCTGTGTGGGAAGAGATGGGAATGAAGTTACAAAGATATACTTCCTTCCCCCCTATCTGGAGAAAGAAAACAAAGCCAACTGTGGAAATGATCTTGATCTTGTTCACAAAGAGAACCTGCAGATCAGTGTTTCTCAATCTCAGCAACATTAAGATGTATAAACATCAATTCTCAGTATTCTCAGCCCAGTATTCTCCAGTTGGCATGCTGTCTGGGGACTTAAATTCTGGAACTTAAAGTCCACACATCTTAAAATTGTTGAGGTTGAGAAACACTGCTATAAATAAACACCAAGCACATGCTTTTCTGATCTTTGAATAAAATTCTTGACCTCAATGTTACCCCAAAATGTATTTATTTATTCAATTTATATGGCTGCCCATCTCACATGTATGACTCTGGATGGTCAATAATATTAAAACAAATCTACATACAAAAATCATATAATTCATAGCGGCTAAGAGAAATTTACAAAATATCACATAGTCAACACAACTGGTTTCAAGGCCTTTTGAAAGGCTAGCAGAGTCAAAGCCATTCTGATATTTGAAGGGATGGTATTCCAGAGAAAGGATACCATGGCAGAAAAGGTTTCCCTTCTGATCCCCAACCAAATGACATTCTCTTACAGAAGATACACAAAACTTGTTCCTTCTGCAGAACTGGAAGTGTTTTCCATGCTTTTGTTGAACCCAAATCCCCCATGCTATTTTGGCATCTGTTTCAGGTGACCATCCTCAAATGTTTGAAGATTACAACAAATGGAGGGAGGCAGAGCTTTTACAGTCTCTGGATTTGACAAGAGTAGAACAACTATATGAAAAAGCAAGCCTAAAATGCTCTGAATTCCTCTTCCACTTTTTCAGAAAATGAATAGAGCCCTTTGGTAAGCATGCTGACTGTTCAGAGAATTCAAGGAAGGCATGGAAGAGTATTTAATGGAATTGATGGATTGGTCCGTGTTCTGCCCTCACCACACATTACCCTGTGTGTAACTCAACATGCAGCTAAACCCTTCTATCCTTCAATAATCCAGAGCATAAATGTATATTGTGATACTTTATTAAAGAACAGGATGAGGCAAAACAGCAATGTTATTTATGGGATAGAGATTTTGTCCTCAGAAGGACATATTTCACAGAGGAAGTTGGGTTCTTTTAGATGTTTCTGTTACCTCAGAACGCTACAAAATGGAGTCTGGCTTCTCAGGATGCACCCCCCTCCCCCCAAGAGGGATAATGGAAGGATAAGTGTTCTGTAGGGTCAAACTCCACCAAACCAACTTCCAAACAATGAAAGATTTGTGTCTGGCCACCAGATGGAGCTCAATACATGTTAAAGAAAAACATCAGCAATAAAATACACAACTATATACTGAAGCCATGACAATCCCTCTCCTATAAAAATTACAAATATTTATCTCATATAATATAGTTTAGATTAGCGTTTGCGTACCCCCCCCAACACACACATATACTTAGCTACAGCTGTGGAAAGAAAGAAAAAAAACCATTTCTTGTAATTTACAAATAAGTGCTATACAAATAGAGGCCAGAATTAATCTTATTATCATCTTGTCGATTCACGCATCAAATAAAGGGACAAAATAGCCAACACTTAATAGTCTTTTGATATGATTTTATTTACAGAATTCTATTCCAAATCAACTTCCAGCAAAAAGTTCCTCTTATTATTAATATGTGTTAGATCCTTTCCCCCTTTCCTCTGAATATGCGTTTGCTGCAATTGAAAATAATTTCTCCATTCAGAGGTGTCTCTATTCATGTAAATCACATGGGCAAATCTTAAACTGGCAGTTCTTTAATAGACCACAAATTGTATTTCCAGAAAGACTCCAAAAGAATTCAATTAAATGTTAAATTAGGTACATAAAACTCTCGTATTTCCTTCAGTTGCTTAGGGAAACCAATAAGATAATACTGTAACTTGATATGCTGTAAGCTTATTTTATTTTTGAAGGATTCAGTGCTCCATATCAAAATTTCTTTCTTTTGAAATAAATGGAAATTTGACTTTTCACTTTAAAATGAAAATGGTTGTGGATTATTTTCTAATGAAGAAAGAGAAATGCATGGGGATATGAAAGCAAATCTTTCCCACAGTCAACAGCATTTTCAATTTTAAAGGAGAATAGGAAAAACCTGCAGATTTGTTTTTACTTTCTACTGCATGATTGGAGCAATTATAACAAGCCAATAAAGTTCCAGATGTGCGGAGTTACCATTCTGTAGCTTCAAATCTGTTTGCACATGGGAAAGTCTGAGATATTAATTTCTGGATGTCAGAGTTCTGATACAAATTTGAAAAAGAAAATAAAAACATGAAACAAAACCCTCACATGTGCACAAACTATTAGGAAGCATCTCTAGAATGTTACTTAAACATCCCAAAGGTTTTAATTTAATTTTTCTCCAACAAGTCGGTGCGACCCAACCTTACTTTTTACTTGTGGTTCCATTTTTAATTGAATTCTGACTTTCATTACTACATCTTGCAAATTATTTACATTTTTGCCTATTAGAATAGTATCACCGGCAAATTGTAACTCGGGTTATTAGTGCTTCTTCCTTCATTTTCAAAAGTACGCTCTATCATCTTCTTTCAGTCCAGCTTCCCTCAATATATATTCAACCATATAGGTTGAATACATAAAGGAAAAGGACCTAGTCTTGCCTTAGTCTTTTGCTGATCTGGAGCCAGCCTATTTCACCATGTGCCATCTGAACTGTAGTTTTATGAGCTGTATATACCATATATATTTTGCATGAGGAAAATAAGATATCCTAGGATTCAACGACTAGAACTTCAAAGCTACTGCCATTAAAATCACAGGAATTTTCTCCAAAACCTCAGTTACCAATTATGTTCTCAGAAATGATTGCTCGAGTTTAATGGCCAATCGAAGGAGTCTGAAAAGTTTTTGTTAGTCATAGAGAGAAGGTGCTTCTGGTATAAGTAAGGGCCATGTGGTGCAATGGTTAGAATGCAGTATTGCAGGCTAATGCTACTGACTGCCAGCAGTTCGATTCTCACCAGCAAAAGGTTGACTCAGCCTTCCATCCTTCTGAAGTAGGTAAAATGAGGACCCAGATTTTTTTTTGCTGACTCTGTAAACTGCTTAGAGAGGCCTGTAAAACATTGTGAAGCAGTGTATAAGTCTAAGTGCTATTGTTATTTGATGTAAACAAGACTGATGGATTCTGAATTACTGGAAAGTATAAACTTATCAATCAAGAAGCAGATTCAATTAAAAAACTCTAATTCCAAACTGTCTATTTTATTTAAAAATAAAGCTAATACATACACATACAAGAGCACAAGCATACAAATTCACATGTGTGCACATAGCCACACACCCACAAACACACCTCCCCCAAATCAAATACATTTTCTTTTGGCTTGCAAATCCAAGCATTGATAATTTCCAAAGTTATGACTACAGCTGTGAAAAATCATCATGAAACTGTAGTTCAATAATAACAATTTACCTTTATGTTCTTGAATTAAGTGAATGAGATCTAAAACTAAATAGCTGTGATTGGAAATACATTCCCACTTGGATTCTACATATTTTAAAGCAACAATTGTCAGTACAAGAGTTTCAACCTGCAGTATAAAATTTAGACCAATAAAGCAAGGGCCATAAAAGAATGGTGAACATTTTATTGAAATTGCAAATCGTATAAAACTCACTTCAGGAAAACTAATCTGAGATGGATGAAACTTTAGTGACAATGTCTGACTCTAGCTATTTTTTTTAAAAAAATGCATTAATTAAAGGGATGTTATAGGTAGTGCAGCTTCCATGGAATAGTGTATCAATAAACCTGTTTTTAATAACTTTTGGAAGAGTATATGATCAAAAATCTTATTTTATTTCATGAATTGCTTGGAATAGATGCCCACAATAACCTGTAAATGCAATGTTATTGTCATAATAATGCACTACTGTCTATATCCAGGACATACTGTATATCTCCACATTTCATTAATGTAAGCCTTCACTCTTTCTGATTTTATTCAGTGCCTTCGGAATTATATACCCTTGTATCAAATTGCTCCAACTCACTTTATTTTTCTGGGCAAACTTTTTCTAATCTTTCCTCATAACAGTGGTTTTGATAGTCTGTAATATTCTTATGTGGTGTAATTTCAGTGTAGTGTGCACAGCATTCCAAGTAAAGTTGCACCAAAAAATACAGGAAATTTATTCTTAAGGTTTGGAAGTATGAAATGTGTACCAGGAATGTATTACCCAAAGAATATAGGTTACCCAAGTTCTAAGAACACAAAGTTTAATTATATAATAATATATTCCTAATCAGTTGAACATGTGCCATGAAGTTGGTATTATCTCTTATTATAGCAACCACCTACTGTAGATTTTCTCTGGGACATTCTCTTGCCAATATGTTCCGTCTGATTTTCCAAGGGCCAAATCAGACAGAATTATTCCCACTGTGATTTGGCACAGAACAGATCATTTGTTGTTCTTAGTTTAGATCTGAGCAACCTCTGAAATCTGTATTATGTGTAAGTGTGGTAGTAAAAAGGTACCCCTCCATGTCCATGTGAGCTGCTTCACTACCAAGCTTATGAGATTACCCCTTTCCCCACCAGTGACGTGCAGTGAGGTTTATGGCTGGTGAGGCACTGACACAGGGGTTTCATTTTTTTTTAGACTTGTGGACTTCAACTCCCAGAATTCTACAGCCAGGCATGCTCAGTTCTGATTTAAAGTGACAGCATTTGTTTTTCTTGTTTGCGAAAAAGTTTTACTTCATTCTTTTTCTTCTTCCTCCCCCTCCGTCCTCCCTCTCTCCCTCCTTCCCCTCCTCTCAAACAGACACACGCACACAGAGAAGTTGGATCCCTCTCTCACTCACTCACTCACAAACAAACACAAACACAGAAGTTGGATTGGATATATTTTCCAATGGCTTGAAAGCGGCTCCTCTGCCATACCCACCCCCATTCCCCTGCTGCCTTCCGATCCGAGCCTTTGATTGCAGGTGGAGCCACGTTGCCTTTTCAAACTTGTAATTATCCAGGTGTGTGTGTGTGCGTGTGTGCGTGTATGTGTGTATTTGAAAAGGCAACGTGGCTCTGCATGCAATCAACGTTTTGAATTCCCCCCCTCCCTCCAACCACACGTACCTTTTCCAGCTGTTTCAGAGAGGATTTCAACTCTCTTTTTGCCTGCCATCATGAAAAGAAAAATATAATGTAAAAGGAAAAAGGAATGAGCTGAGGCCAGGTTGAGCTACTTGCTGCCAGAGCCTCTAAAAAGCCTCTAAAAAAAACCCCTCTACAGGAGGCAGGAGAACGACGTGGCTCATCTACGTCAGGAATTTTTTGGCTTTTAACCCTTGCTTAGCTCTGCTCGAGTGATCATAAAGTCAGACTAGATGAGGCACCTCTTTCTCCTGCTGCCTCCTGTAGAGGGCACTTTTTTAGAGGCTTTTTTAAACAGTTAAGCACTAAGCAAAGTCATCCATGGTGATTCTGGCAGCAACTAGCTCAAGCTTTTTCCTTTCACTTTTTTTTTCTTTTCATGATGACAGTGGTAAGGCTCTGCCTCCCCTGACTGCACGTCCCTGTTACCCATACATATGAACTATTTAAAATGCCCTTGTAGTAAAACATTCATAGCAAGCTCTCTCCTAATATGGAAAAGAACCAATCAGCAATGTGTTGCCCAGTAAACCAAATTGTCTATATTCACTAACCATATTGCAAAGGTAGTATAGCTGCCATCATGATCTAATGTCAAAGGAGCAATGTCACCCATGATGAGTTTATCTAAAACATTTCAACATCATGCTTTAATGCCCACTATCTGCCTTTTTCTTTGACTTGTATTTGAAATACAGTAAGCCAGAGGTATATCAGTTATGGCTGTGCTTTTGCTCAGGCTGCTTAACAAACTGCCAATGCTTTACTGGGAGACCAATTTACACTTTTGTTTTGTTGTTCAGTGCCTAATAAAATTATGTTTTCTCTTCAAAGTAATTGGTTGCTTTGGATGAGCCAGGTTTTGATCACAAAAGTTGGGTGCCATGACGTGGATCAACATAAGTCACATACATAGAATCTTTGAGATCATATTTAAAGGACCTATTAATTGCAGAGAGCATATTAATTTCATCAGTAGAAGTGATAATAAAAACTGATAGTGACATGTCACAATTATGGAAATCTAAGATCTTAGTGGGGACGGTAGGTTTTTCCTTTCAGTGGTTAGTTTGGTGCCATCAAGCTGGATTCAACTCCATATGGGCAAAATTTTGCTATTTCAATTTGTCTCTGATAATAACCTACAGCTTTTCCAAGGGCATTGCAGTAATCTCTTTGAATCTGTCCACCCACCTTTGATTGTTTTCCTCTTCATCTACTTCTCTCAACCTGGCCAAGCATAATAATTTTTTTTCCTAGTCCATCTGCTCACATCACCTGCCCAAAGTATGCGCATTTCTGCTTGTTGATCATTGCCTCAAAGGAGCAGTCAGATTTTATTTGTTCTAAGATAAAATGATGGGTTTTGTCTTTTACTTACTGTCTCCAGATCCATAATGTGAAGGCACCTATCTTTTTCTCTCCCACTTTTTCCTCGTGTTCAGATTTTACACTCATATACTGCCATGGAAATGACTATTTTTTCTGGGCCAACACTGCAGGTGGCCAATAAATAAGATAGCAAGCTGGATACCAGCCATAGTCCACTGTTATGAAAACTCAGGCAAAATGTTTAGATGATATTTACCAATATCTTAAGGTGGCAATTTTAAATATAGTCATGGGCCAGGCATAAGTCAAGGACAGGAATCTGAGGAAAAAGTTGGGAGACAAAATACGGTGGCATCCAGAGTTCAATGCATGGCACCACAAGGTAAACACAAGAGGGTTGGGGGTTGAAAATTTGTTGTCAATAATTTTCTATTGGGAAGTGAGCTCAATAAATTAGCTATGCTGAGCAACCATTCAGATTCACAATTCCTTTGTTCATGAGAGTCTATTCCAATATTTGTCGTGCAGTGAGCTTTATGGCTGGTGAGGCAGCAGTTTTTTTAGACTTGTGGACTTCAACTCCCAGAATTCCACAGCCAGGCATGCTCAGTTCCGATTTAAAGCAACAGCATTTTTCTCCTTGCAAAATAAGTTTTCCCATTCTTTTTCTTCTCCCTCCCCCTTCTTTCTCCCTCTCTCCCTCCTTCCCCCTCTCTCAAACAGACACACAGACACAGAGAAGTTGGATCCCTCTCTCACTCACTCACACTCACACTCAAACAAACACAAACACAGAACTTGGATTGGATATATTTTCCAAAGGCTTGAAAGCAGCTCCTCTGCCATACCCCCCCTTCTCCTGCTGCCTTCCGATCGGAGCCTTTGATTGCAGGTGAATCACGTTGCCTTTTCAAACTTGTAATCAATGAAGCTGGGCTTATATACTTTTATCCAGCTGTGTGTGTGTGTGTGTGTGTGTGTTTGAAAAGGCAACGTGGTTCTGCATGCAATCAAAGTTTTTGAATTTCTCCCCCCTCCCCACACACACACCTTTTCCAGAGAGGATTTCAACTCTGCTTTTGCCTGCCCTCATGAAAGGCCAGAGCTCTGAGTCAGACTGAGCTAGTTGCTCCCAGAGAACTCTACAAAGCCTCTAAAAATGCCCTCTACAGGAGGTGAGAGAACACGTGCCTCCTTTGCATATGAAATTTTTCGCTTTTTAACCCTTGCTTAACTCTTAAAAGGTGAAAAATTGCTTATGCACAGGAGGCCCATAGTTCTCTCGCCTCCTCCTGTAGTTAACACTAAGCAGGCTCCAAATCACTGTGACTTGAAATCTGGCAGCAACTACCTTGGCTATAATTATTTTTAAAAAATTATTTAAAATTCTTTCCTTTTCCTCATGACTGGTGAGGCCACGCCTCCCCTGTCTCTAGTGACTGCACGTCCCTGGCCTGTTTTTGCCAATCTATCTGACCTGCATAACTCAGCTGCCTATTGCTTATATTTCCCATTATTTTTCTACCTAGGCTTAAACCAGCAACCTCCAACATTTTGGGCATCAAGAATCGGTTCCATGAAGAGAGGTTTTTCTGCAGACTGGAGAGGGTATGGTTTTGGATGCTAGCTGCATCCTCCGTATGGGGCTTCGCCTGCTTACATGGCCCAGTTTCTGGCAGGCCATGGCCTGGTACCAGTCCACAGACTCAGGATTGGGGATCCCTGGCTTAGACTGTCTTTATTTCTACAGCATGTTATCCACTTCTAGCATTCCTTGGGACCAAGAAAACAATGCTATTTACCACTTTCACTTCTTCCCTGCCAATGGTAAATATGCTGGTTCACTTTACCTTTGTCTTCGTAATCATTAACCTCAATTTTCCATTTTCCATTTTACTTTAAAAAGGGAGTCTTTGAACTCTTCTTTAGTCTTGGTAGAATCTGAGGATCATAATTTGTTAGTTTTTTGACCTTCAATTCTGCCTTTAATAATGGCTTTCAGTGGACTAATGGATAAATCAGAGAATTACTTTGCAGCTGAGCTCACCTTTTTAATGATAAAATGAGAGATAAATGACTGATTCCTTCCAGCTGCACAAAACATTATGCAAAAGAAGAAGTTTTGCCTGCAGTTGGGAAACAACAGGCGCCATTTGGTAAGCTGGGAAGTTGCAGCAAATCTCCATGGTAACCCATTACCCAATTGCATATTTTGCATAAGGTGTAATAACCACGGATCTATTGGGACATTTTCAGTGGCTTGCATTACCTGCAAATGCAGACTGAACTTGTTCTCTTTCTCAGATTTAGCTCAAAAACTCTTGAGAGAGAGCTGAACTGGGAATAGCTTTTTCCTGAACAGCTTTTCAAATAAAACCTGTCATAGAATAATTATATTACATTGAATGATCAGATCCGCATATCAGAAATTGTGGCCTACAACTGATAAACGTAAAATTTATGTTTAGCTTGGAATGTACAGGTAGTCCTTGACTTACAACTGTTCATTTCGTGACCATCTGAAGTTACAACAGCACTGAAAAAAGTTATTTATGATTGTTTTTCACAATTACAACCATTGCAGCATCCCAATGATTATATGATCAAAATTCAGAAGCTTGACAACTAGTTCATATTTATGATGGTTGCAGTGTCCCAGCATCATGTGATCCCCTTTTGTAACCTTCTGACAAGCAAAGTCAATGGGGAAACCCGATTCACTTAACAATCATGTTAATTAACTTAAGAACTGCATTGATTCACTTAACAACTCTGGCAAGAAAGATAGTAAAATGGGGCAAAACTCACTTAACAACTGTCTCGCTTAGCCATAGAAATTTTGGGCTCAAAATTTGATCATAAGTAAAGGACTAGACTACCTGTATGCAATCAAACAGCTTTAGATATTGTATAGAGGCTGTGGCAGGCATGGTGGCACAGTGGCTAGAGTGCAGTACTGCAGGCTACTTCTGCTGACTGCTGGCTGCCTGCAATTTGGCAGTTCAAATCTCACTAGGCTCAAGGTTGACTCAGCCTTCCATCCTTCCGAGGTGGGTAAAATGAGGACCCAGATTGTTGAAGCAATATGCTGACTCTGTAAACTGCTTAGAGAGAGCTGTAAAAGCACTGTAAAGCGGTATATAAATCTAAGTGCTATTGCTATTATCAAAACTGTCTGATCCATCTGAAAAAATGTCTCATAATTAATTCATCCCTTTAAGCCAAAGGATATATAGAGACAAACTAATACTGAATGTTATCCATGTGTTTATATTTATTTCACCTTCAGCAAAATACAGCATCTAGCTAAATGGCTTGGTCTTTTATGATTAGCAAAGCTTTAAGGCATCTGGCTGCATCCTCATCGTTTCATTCAGCTGTATATATATTTTTTTGAACTAATCCATGGGGTTAAAACAAATCAATGTGTGCCAAAGAGGCTTTTCTGACGCCTTGCCTTGAGCAAAAATAGTTAATGATATTCATTCAGTTATAGCACAGTACAAATGGGGCGCATTAAATGGCTTCAATTAGGTCAAATTGAATAACTGAATTTGTTCTTTAACTTAAAAACAGCTTAATCAGCTCAGAGTGCAAGAGTCTTAAAATAGTTTAATTAAATATTAATAAGAGGAGAAAGTTACTTTTGGTGCCTTTTTGGAACACTACCTTACAACACTTTAATTTATGTACCATTTTCCCCCAAATGCAGTCCTTTGCAGACAAAGTTCAGCCTTTCTTTCTTGATGATGAATGAAGGTACACATTGGTTGCTTACTATTATGAAACTGAGGTCAAGGCCAATATTAAGAGTTCTGGGAAATAAGAAAGTAAGAGGAGACTTCAGAAATCCTTGCAATCTTCTCCCTTCTTCTTGGGTATTGAAAAATGTATAATATGAATATGTCAAATATATGTGCTACCTTTCAAAGAAAAATCCTTTGATGAATATATGTGTTCCTAGTCAGCATCCTGTTGTCTCCCCTCAGGATCCTGTGGGCCTTTTTCAGTAGCATTGAATATAGAATAATAAGGTTGGAAGTGGTCTTGTAGGTCTTCTAGTCCAACCTCTCCTCAAGCAAGAGACCCTATAGCAGCAGTGTCAAACTCAAGGCCCGGGCTTAGATCTGGCCCATGGGACCACCCTGGAAACAGCAAAAGACTAGCCCATGCTGCAGAGGGTCCTCCCGAGCTCCATTTTCACTGGCAGAGGGTTGCAGGAGGACATCACAGCTGAAAACAGAGCTCAGGAGTCCATTTTCACTGGCAAACTGCTCAGGCCACCACAGGTGCCCCCAACACGAGTGACATTGAACTGGCCCACCACCCCGGCCATGCCCACCCTGGCCTCTCAAGGTCAAGCACAGCCCTGATGTGGCCCTCAATGTTTGACACCCCTGTCCTATAGCATTCTGGATAAATGGCTGAGCAATCTCTTCTTGTATACTTTGAGTGATAGAGTACACACAATTTCCAGAGAAGCTGTTCTACTGATTAATTGTTCTCGCTGTCAGGAAACTTCTTCTTAGTTCTAGGTTGAATCCCTATTTACAGTGTCTGGACTGGATAGCCACTAGATTGCGGAGTTTTCATTATCTTAAATATCTTTCCAACTAGTGGCTATTTGGAGTTCTGCATTCGTGGTAGGGTAAATGCCTACTATTCTTCAAGTTTGGAGAGAAAGACTGCTTCTTGATTCAATGTTAGCAATTGAGACATACCTGATGGTATGAAATATCTTTTTATCACCTTGACTGGTTTACCAACTGTGGCTATTCCATTGGAGTGCTAAGTAAGATTGATTGATCTCTCCTGCCACTTTCTTGTTCTATTATGGCAGTGAGTTATAGAGAGGGCTGTCTGAAAGAGGATAGAGAAGCCTCAAGTCATGCAGTGTTTATAAATAATACTTCTGCTTTAGGTTGATGGATCCATATGATATCAATTCTTAAGCATTGTTTGGATATTGTGATGTTTAGATGCACAAAAGGAAATGGTTTTTCTGTATTAGATTCTCCATTCTGAGAAACTTTTCTACTTTTACAACTATTATTTTCAGAATTGGGTCAAACCATTTTTATTCTTGTAAGCATATAAACCACTAAATGCTGAGAATTTATTGTAAAATTAACTCTCAAATTTTGCTCATTATGACTGTTGCAACAATATAATTGTAACATTTAAAACTCCCACAAACACATGTACAGATGACATCAGGGACCTGAAGATCAGACTGAACATGTTGCTTTTTGATGCTGATGTTTGCTGAGAACTGTTATTAGATAAACCAGTACTGAATGACATTACAGAATCACAGGATTAGCCATATCAAAATCTAAAATTTAAGTCATTGGCATTCCTGTACATTATAAATCAGGAAGCACTGTTCTCATGACACTCCTTCCTTAAAAAGAACATTTTGTTCAACCTCTTTGGGTAGCCTTCCCCAATATGGTATCCTTTGTGGGAGACAAACTCTTACATACAGGAGGTGAACTGCACAGTACACAGAGCAGACAAGCTCTGAAACTCGTAATGAATCTGGAAGGGAAGGACACAGATAATAAAAATCAAGGTGTCTTTTCTGTGGTATGGAGTGAGCCAATACACAGATACAATTAATGTCTTTGTTTATGTTATAAGAAATCAACCCTGACTGTTCTTTGGAAGGACAGATACTGAAGCTAAAGCTCAAATACTTTGGCTACCAAATGAGAAGAGAAGACTCATTGGAAAAGACCCTGATGTTGGGTAGCAAAAGGAAAAGGAGATGGCAGAAGATAGTGTTAGATAGTGTGTCATTGGCTCAATGAACATGAATTTGGGCAAACGCTAGGAGACAGTAGAGGACAAAGAAGTCTGTCCATGGTGTTATGAAGAGTCAGACATGACTTAGCAATTGAACAACAACAAATTATGTTAAACAATAATAGTAGAAAGGACTTAAAAGAGAAGAATTTAGAGATGCCAGTCCAGCCCAATGCCATGGTAAAGTCAGATGACGTTACAAGATCCTACATTCTTTCAATACATACTGTGTTATAAGTGGATTTGGGAATCCTGCTTTTGGAATACCTTCGAGAAGGTATGCAATCTATAACCTTGGGGACTTTAGGATCTGCTCTGACAAGGAACCTAGTGAAAACTGTAGTTGTGCATGCTAATAAAATATACTTTTTCGTTTCTGGATTGCCTTGGCAAGATAGATGGCATAAGAGTTAAACAAACCAACCAACAAGCAAACAAATAAATCTCCAAGTCTCTGCTTCTTTATTTAAGTGGGGATTTCTTGCACAACATTCCAAAAGTCCTAGCTGGCACATAATCCCAATATATCTTGATGAAATCTGTTTTAAGATAGCACAAAATTTTACTTAGGGTTAGAAAGAACAATTCTATCTGGGCTACAAAAATATGAACAATCGTTAGATTCACTAGATCACTATCTTGGCTGGCTGAATGAGGTTGACAAACAGTGCTCTAGACCTTTGCACAATATTTAAACGGTTGGGAACTGGAGTCTGGCCTCCATATTTTACAGAAAGTTGTAGAAGACTATCTAGCAAAATGCTGGACTCAAGGTCATCATAAATGTACTCAAGGTCATCATAAATGTACTCAAGGTCATCATAAACATTTTCTCAAAAAGGGCTTTTTAGGCAAATCACCCCTATTTCAACTCTTAGACCTTCTCCTATCTCCCACCCATTTTTTAAAAAATCCAAATTTTAGATATGGGATTTTGAAGGGTGGGAGGCTTTAAAAGAGATGCCACATCATATATAGCTGCTATATTGCTATTAAGAAATCCAAGAAAACTGAGAGGCTGAGCCTCTGCTAAGAGCTGGAACCCTATGATCAGATCGATTTACATTATATTAACATTTTTTTTGTGGGTCACATTAAGTTCACATATTATTAAAGTGAAACTTCTGACATGTCAAACCACACCTGAAAGATGATTAACACCATGATAAGGAGCACTGTCAGCCTCTTGAGATGGGATCCCTGCACCACAAAGATCAATAACTGAGATAAGACAGGGCATTTCCACCACATCAGCCTCACTTCTGGTAAAGTGTCAGTTAGCACAGGTGGGTAGGAGATACCATATGTATCATGTTCTCTTGAAGGGAATGCTTCTTGTTTTTATTCAAATTTTCTGGCTGCCATCTGACTTGCCCTGCTTCTAAAGGTCTACCAGGTGTTAATGATCTACTTCATTCTTTTTGAAAAAAAGACACAGAGTGCTCTTGATGGAATCAACCATACATTTGACTCTTCATTTACTTAAGAGCTTGGGATATTAACATACTTAGATAACTTAAACTTTGGTCATTAAAAAATTTCCTGCAGGTCATTTAGGAATTGTCGGGTGCTAAAGAAATAAGAGCCTTTTTGGTCCATTGGTTAAGGAATTCCTTGATATGGTCAACTGACTAATCACTAAAGTATATTATCCTGGTTAGGGAATCAGACAAGAAATGGGATGCTGAGACTTCTAGTCCTGTCTTGAGCATAAAGCCAGCTGGGTAACCTTGGGCTAGTCACTCTTTCTCAGTCCTAGGAAGGAGGCAATGGCAAAATGCTTCTGAAAACCATTGCCAAGAAAACTGCAGGAACTTGTTCAGGCAATCATGAGGAGTTAAAAACTGACTTGAAGTCAAACAAAAAGGAAAAAATTATGCAGGCATAAAACAGATAATATAATCTGTAATATGATTATTATGTTACAGATTTATTACATTTCATTGCAGATTTGTCTGTAATTCTTCTAATAAAGAGAAATGCATTATTCATCTAATAGCCATGATTAATTTTTTTTAATAAAGAAGTTTTGCCAAAGAACATAAGCAATACAAATTTAAAGATAAGAACAAATGGAGAAAAGTAACAGAAAACTGAAAATTCTTGTCCAGTGCTATCGTCTTAACTCATATTCAGAACTGTTAGGTTCATGCATGCTTTCTTCTGTCCTGTTGTAAAGCAGGAAGAAACTTACATTTTCTGAGGAAATTGGCCAGTTTATACAATAGCTACTAACCTCATTATTGTCATGAGAATCCACTGTAAAATCTACATTCATGTTTACTCTCAGAGATAGAAATTCATCGTGACTTTGAGCCAGTCATTGCCTCTTAGCTCAACATTTTCATGGAATTGCCATTGTGGGAAAAATTTTTTTGAGAGAGTGCTATGATTACTGCCTTGTACTCCTGAAGGAAACATAATATAACAAAAATAATAGGCAAAAATAAATTCAAGTGGGTGGAGAGAATCAGGCTACTTCAAGGACATCTGGTTAGGTCATGCTTTAACAAGATTTTAAGTAAAATCTTTTAATGCACATCCAATATTCTAAATTTTTGGCAAGCATCTAGCCAATGATTCCATTATAGAATGCTGATATTTTTCCCTGCAAAAAGGAAAAATAGGGCTTTGCATAAGAAGCTAACAGTGAAAGGGTACATTTGGTTGGCCAGCCATGCGGCGCTGAACTTCCAGGTAGCGACTGTCTGTGGCCACATCCTCCCCAGTGGTGTCCCGGAGGGTTCCTGCTTCTTCTCGCGCTCCCTCCTCTTCTTCCAACTGGGCAAAGTGGACCTGCTTCTTCATGTCCCCTGTCGCCATATGTCTATTACAACCGAGGGCCCCCACTGCAGAGCTGGGCAGGTGACCGACTAATCCCGGAGCTGGCGGCATCTTGGCAGATGAAAAGAATGCCTTAAGACCACACTTCCCAGAAAGCACTGGAAACCAGCTATTTATGGTGCAGAGGCTGTCACTGCAAAACAACTCCCTTTCCACACCGAGGTCGGCAAATGCTTTCGTTGGCTAACATTAGGTGAATTAATTCCCCTCTTCAGTTATTGACTCTGGCTCTAGAGGTCTCAGGCGACCCTTGTGAAAGGGTCACTGACCCCCAAAGGGATCATGACCCACAGGTTGAGAACCGCTGGTCTACTGTAATGTCATGTTCTGAATAGTGAAGCCAACTATCCCAATGTCAAAAATATAAAAGAGGATATAAAACCAGTGCCAGACTGTTTTTGCAACTTTGTTAGCATTTTAGGCAGAGTTTAATCTAAAAATAAAAGCAATATTGGAATTTGTTCAAATTGAACACAATTGTGTTCAAATGTCAATGATTTATTAGTTCTTTTTAATTATCTGAATTGTTGTAATAAACCAAACAAAATAGCCTAGAGTTAATGTATTGCTATAAACTTTTTCCACCCCAACCAGGTTACTTTTAAGAGATCTTTACTATGTGGAATAGCTTCAGTAGTACCTAAGCCTTCATGATTACTGCTGACTTCATGCCAAGTTTTGCTCATCTGAAAAAAAGCTTTTACATATCTAGTATGTATTGAAAAAAGCAAACACTGTTTATCTTAGTATCCATAATCAGATTATCTCAGTTTGAGAATGAATATCTCCTATTACTTTAAACTGCTGACTCCACTGTTTACATTTGCTGCAAATTGCACATTGATTCTTTAAAAGATGAAAGTTGAGAGGTAGTTTGTGTGCCCATGCCTTGCCTTGGCTGAATTTACAACCAACTTTCTTAAACATGACAGGACCCTGGATTAATCCAATGAGCCCCTTTCTTGCTGGATAAAATTTTACAGCAAGAAGATGGAGTGCTGTTGCTTGTTCCAAGTGCCTTTGATTCTATGCTAGTAGTTTTATGTGTGACTGTAGCATTTACAAACCTTTCGGGAACAAATCAACAGAAAAAAGGAAATGAGCATAGATCTTCCTGCTGAATGAAAATTTAATGCAGGTTTGCTTTTTTCTCTACACTAGTTATTCTGCAGGGCCTATTACACAGGCATTCCCAAACATTATTTAGTGAGGCGCTGGGTAAAAACTGCTCATGAAATGCATTTGGTTAAAAAAGGTGACATTAAAAAATATACAGTGCAAATGTGGAAAACATGGCAATATGAAAGCAATCAGAATATAGTCGTAGAAATTGTCGAGGCTTAAGAATATTAACATTGCTGGATCTATACTACAGTAACTATTTTTGTTATCTCATAATTTAATTTCATCAGTATATCTCAGGGAGAGTCCATCAAATCTCCCTTACACAAAAAATGAAAAGATTATGTTTTCAAATATTAATCTAAATTGTTCTCTTATAGAAGTTCTGGTAGAGTTAAAAGTCTGTAGAGTTCTTAAAAAAGCACCTTTGGGACTTCTGGTAGAGTTTATGTTGATTATAAAAATTATTATATGAGCTTCAAAGAACTGGAGGTTATCATGTCTACAGCTCCATTGAAGGACTAACATTGGGTTATACTACATATTCTATTCTAATTTCTGGATTTTTTTTCCTTTCATAAAACATGTGTCTGCAATATGGATTAGAATTTGTTCAGATCTGCATACAAAAAGCAAGGCTAAAAGAGGGATACATTATGGTAATAGCTATAGAAGCCTAGAAGTCCTGAATAGATATAATCAAAACGGCAAATCAGGAATCAGAAGCCAGACTAGCAGTACCTAGTACCAGATGATAATGAAGTCAAGAAAACTTAAAATAGTGAAATCTGAAACCAGTTCAAAGTTCGTAACCAAATGGTCAAGAAAACAAGGTGTCACTTTAATCAGGAAAACTAAAAAAAATATAAACATTTTTCTAGCCATAATCTGTTCCAAAATCATAAGCTTATAATACAAGTGTACACTCGGAACACAATCATGGGCATTTAAAGGGAATGAGCAAAAGCTGATTAATTTAAAGCAAATACTTAAATGTGTGAAGATTTGGGATGCATATTTTAATTCTCTTCTCTTTATATGTGAGATGTTATGATTTAGGGTATCCCAAGAAGATTATATACATAATTATATGTATTATTATATTTATATTTTAGAAAACATTTTAAAAGCTTAAGCAAATATCCAATAACTTATCCTGTGGTTTGTTTAGCCTGAGTCCCAATTCTGATTCCACCTATTATAAATCAGAGGGTTATTGATATATTCCTCTAGGATCTGAGAGACTCTAAAAAGACTGAAGCTTTAAAGGTAAGATTGTCATGCTTCTAGCCCTCAAAGATATTATAATGAAGTTAAAATTCTTATAATTTCTTCCATAGCAATTTGTTTGCAATATTTGTTTCTTTTCCATCAGACTGAATGAATGTTTTAAAAAATGCAAAAGAAAATGTGAGCGCATCTTTACATAAGATACCAAAAAAAAAAAAAAAAAAAAGGGAAAAAGATATTGTTCTACAGATAGCTAAAGTTCTATACTATCTAGCAGCAGTGGAAGCTCTGCATTTACATATCACAGTTTTTTCTTGGAATAATGGTTAAGTTGTACAAAGAACAAATACAGCTCATGAGACCAAGAGGCCCTAATCACCATGGCAAAAGAAAAAGGGACAGTGGAGACATTGATTAACTCCTTTCAGATCTGTTCCTCTTTGTAATTCTCACCCATAAGGTCATCATACTGCTTAGATTTAGACAATTCTGGGGATAGGTTTGCACTTATCTCCAGAATAAGTGCAAACATTAGGTACAACTATGTCAGACCCACATCAACTTAAACCCACCAAGATAACCATAAACATCAATGATGCCTTGTGGTCTGCCAGGTGCATTACAAAATTGTTTTTTTGCAGTTCCAGGGAGCAGCAAAACCCAGCATGTTTTTCAGTCCAATGCGATACTATGAACGTTTCCCTAGAGCGAATTGTTTATATTTTTTTCCCTCTATAGAATTTCTTCTCCTTTAATACTTGCTATTTCACTGGATACAGATAACTTTGGACTTATTTTTTTGTGCTGCATTTTACTGAATTGCTCACATTCCAGTGTTTTCAACTTGTGTTCCTCTTATATGTAAAACACTGTGAAAATTGGCATTTACTCCACTTGGGTGCCTGCTTTGGTCGGTTTCCCTCTTAACTACCAAAGCATTCCGTTTGATATTCCTTGTTATAGCTCCATCATTATACACACTTGTTTAGTGCTTGCCTTGGACACATCCATAAATGATTCTTGACAGTTGTTTGGAAATAGTGCGCTATTCCTTTTCCCCCCATTCCCCCCCTGTAATTACTTCCTGGCTGGCTTGTTGCTGTGCGTTTCTGTGGAAACTCTCCCATCCAAATACTAAATGGGGGTGATGATCCTGCTTAACCTTTGATCCTAGAGAAAGTCAAGGCGACACTGCCCCCTACTGAAATTATATTCTTCTTCTCTATTGTAAAACCAGTTTTTTCATCTGTTACTCAGATGATACAATATTCTTTTCCAGTTTTAGCATAAACTCTCTTTCTTGATTACTGTACTGCTGTTCCACATGGTTTACTCTAACTTTCTGACTCAGTTAAACCACACAGATGCCTGGTGCATTGTTTTCTAAATGGGAAGCCATGAGCTATGCAAGATAGGCACAGGCTATTAGAAGGACCTGAAATTCAACATGCTGTGGAGCTGGTGCCCTCAATAAATGTTTTGGTACTTAACAAAAACTACCTTAAATGACCCACCATCGTGACTTGCTTGATTCATTTTGCTATTAGCAGAATATGTATGTATGTATATATGCATGCATGTATGTATGATTCCTTCATTTTGATTGAATGTCCATAGACAAAATTCCAGATTGTGACATCTCACAAAATCCAATTAATCATAGAGAGGGAATTGTCACTAATATAAATATATCAAAACATTATTTCTCTTATGTAAAAGGATAGTTTGCATTGACATGAGTCTGATTGCTGGATAAGTTGCAAAAATTGAAAATCTGTCCGAGAATTGTTGACTGTAGAATCCATTATTCATCGTGTTCTCTTTAGATAACCTTGTTTCTTATAATCCTCACCATATGGCATTCTTAAATAGAAATGCGCACTGGGAAAAATTAAGGCTACATATCAATTAAATATTTGTGTTGGCGCCTCATTTAGTTCTAAATTGATGCATAGTGCCAAATTTCAGCAGTTTTTCAAATTAAATATCGAGCATAAGACAATTATTCAGTTAAACAGGTAATTATTTTGTGAATAATTCTGCTATAACCTGCAGCTAAAATATAAGCCCTAAAAATACAGGTGACCTATGAGGAATGACCCCTGCATGAAGATCCTGAGACAATGAATATATGAGATGGAACATCAAATTGCCTGAAGTTTAATTCCACCTAACGTTTTTCTGATAATCAGGTTATCAATCATAAATCTGCCAAATGTCTTAATCTGATTACTCTACCAAAACTCCAAAGAGCTTTGATGCTTGAATGCTTTGCAAGCTTGAGTCCTGGAAAAAGGATTTGGAAAACTGCTTACAGTGAACACTTCAGTCATTGAAATAGCCATTAAAACGACAGGCTCACGATCTATGACATTAACATTCTTACTAATTCAACACTCTGATGGTGCTGACAGTTTTTAATCTCCACTATCTTTTAGCTGACAAGAAATGATGCACTCTTCTATAATGTCACCCATATAATGCTAATAAGGTTCAAGGGGTCTCACTAAGAACAGTTTTACTTGATTTAGTAAATCAAAATTTAACAAACATCCTAATCCTCATCTGTTTCTTGTTACAATTTACGTTGGTCTGTTCACTGAAGTTTATTTGATAATGATTTATACCAAGAAAATTATACCTTTGCTGATTGAGCTGATGTTACTTAATATTTCCATCTTATTTTATGTCATGTAAGGCTGGCCAATAGTCAAAATAATTTAATTTAATTTAATTTATTTTTAAAATTTCATTTCATTGGGCTTCCAAATAGTTGTTCACAATTTAATAAATATAAGCAATAAACAATGAAGGTGGCAACAAACAAGGTGTTAATATTTGGAATAGAATGACCATGCTGGGAACCGTTCTGCTCAACACAGTACTGCTTCCTTCCTTTTATCCTTTTAAAAATATTTTATAATCAGCAGACCACAAGCTTGGCAAGTATGGAAGGGCCGATAGTGATTTGGAATAGATTTTTTTTTCCATAATGAAGTGGTACTTTTGTAAGGTATCACATTTAGAAAGCTATCCTGTTTCACTCCGATAGCTCTTATTCATGTATTAAATCCCTATATCTATAGCTGAGTCAGTTTGGTTTAGTGATTTATGTACCAGACTAGAAACTTCAGTTCTAGTCCTGCCTTAGGCATAAAGCCAGCTGGGAGACTTTGGGCCTGTCTTTTCTTTCAGCCCTAGAGAGGAGGCAATGACAAACCACTTCTGAAAACTTGCTAAGAAAACCCCAGGGACTTGTCCAGGCAGTCACCAAGAATCAACACTGAGTCAAAGGCACAAATTATGTATTTATTTATGTTTCTATATTTAGTAACCCCATAAGGCTATTATGTATAGAGTCTAAAATTGGAAAAGGACATTCCTGTGCTTTGGAAATTTTTAGTGACTGCATTGTGGCTTCAAAACATAAAAAACCAAGGCTCACTGCAGTAATCATTGTTGGATGCACATCAGCAGGACTCTCCTATAAATATTGACACACATCCCTATGGACAAAAGATTGCATTCATATTTTTTTATACAACTCAGAAAGGGAAAGAAGACTAATACATAAGCAATAGAAGATGAAATGTATTCATAGGTAATGGACTGCAGGTTGCCTCTTGCCCTTCTTCCACCTGCTTATCTTCAAGAGAACAAAGAGGAAAAAGAAAAAAAAGAGGAGGGGGCAACTTGGGAAGGCCAGATGCAGAAAAGAAAACATTTCTCACTGGCACCTTGAGGACAAATTATGGGAATTGTCCCAATAAAGGAATGGGCTGAAGCTCCTAAGATAAATTCCTTAGGTTTCTATATATGAAATTGATTTAGGGATTCCATTGATCTAAAACCCTATTTTCTTCACAATATAGATCAAGGTAGCAACAAAAATTAAATACACTAATTCTAATGCAGAATTAATATAGCTGCTATTGTTATTGTTTAGTCAAAAGATGCTTAAGAAGTTTTAGGCCACAAAAATAACAACAGAGTAGATGTATGCAGGCCACGATCACTGGTTGTCTACTCCTGATTTAAAATGCCTTAGTTGCATCACAGTGTATGAAATGAGTAAATGCTGAATATTATCTCTATCTACCTTTTGAAAATTAAGTTTGCATTCTCACCCTAAATTTGCTCAGTGCTGTATTGAATGTGTTTCATATGAGGTTTTGGTTGATTTTAGTAGTGAAACTGAAACACTTAGAATTATTATGCAGCTTACTTGGTATGCTATCTAACTTTCTCCAGTGTGCAGTTTACTTACATTTTTGAAGCCCAAAGAACAGGGTGAAAGTTATGTGGGTTATCATGCAAAAGATGATGATGATGATGATGAATTTCAAAATCATGTTGCTTTAGGAAGTCTTAATGAGACTGGTTTGCTTCAACTGCATCAATTTCTCTTATTCCCATGCATGGTTGAGGAAACTGATATTTTCCATTTGCCTGCTGCTTGTCAGTTCCTGGCTCTTCTCAGGTTCGGTAGAGATGGAAACATAATGTGGAGATGGATGGAAAATTGAATCAACACTTCTTGCATATTTATTTTGCTCTAAAAAGCAACCCTGTAGATAGAGAGATGGAAGAACTTAGACTTAGGGATCTATCACTGGGTTTTCTAAAATTTGGCTTGGTGTTCATCTTATACAATATGAATGGAGAATCTCATGGAAATCAAGAGCTGCAATTAACTTGGGGTTGGCTGAGTGCTGAAATCCACTTAGGGAGGACAATGCGTGGGTGGCTTTTATTCTTTTGTTCATAGGACTTTGTGGAATTTAAAAGCTACAAGAGAGGCCAATAAAAATATAAGCCTTGGATTCCCCTTCACTATGTAGTATTTACAAAAGGTATTTCAAAAATCATGAAATATTGATTGGCATCTCACAGAACTATTTTTCTTTCTAAAACATTGCTTTAGTATGCTGCACAACATGCATCTCCTTCCTTCCTTCCTTCCTTCCTTCCTTCCTTCCTTCCTTCCTTCCTTCCTTCCTTCCTTTTCTTGTTAGAAAAGTGATACAATCTGTCCCAAGACTAGTGATAATATGGGGAGCAATTCACCTAATTTCAGGTAATCTTTCTAAAGTACTAATTATATGTAACAGCAAAAAAATCTTTAAATCTTTAGGAAAAAAATGTCAGACATAGAATTCAATTAAACTCCTACATAAAAAAAAGTGCTTCTTAAGAACACTCTCTTCTTATACGGCTTCTTGATTATGTATGGAAGAAAATTACCTTGATTATACCTTTGATGGGAAGAAAGCCTTCTAATTAATTTCATACATGGTAAAGTGGGGATAAGTTGCATCATGGAATGATTGAAATGTACTGAAGCGCCCTTTACCGCTTAGAGAATATGGAGAGATTGTATTGAAATGCCCAACCAATCCTGCAGTGATATGAATATCCATTGGGCTGAGGCAAAGTGCATAGTACTTCGCAGGCAGAATGTTCTGAATTCAAGCTCTGGATATCCAAGTAAGACTCAGACATTAACTGTCAATATTCACAATATTAAATGAAAAGAATTTGTGATTTGAAGTAGAAGGTTAATTACTCATGTTCCTGGTCCTGAAAGGAAATATACATTAACTGTTGAAATATTGAAATGGAATACAATCCCCTTCTTCTTAAAGCAGTGGTGGACAACCTTTTAGTCCAAAAGCCACAAGTCTATCATCCAAAGTTCTGTTGCCTCCAGGACTCTCCAAGATTATGATGCGGAAATCCAGTAGCAAATGTTGAAGACTATTGAAATAGTTTCCTGCTGATATCTGATATTTGATTTAAAACTATACTCTCCTCAGTGGCAGGTTGAATTGCCTGGATAAAGGAAAAGAGTTGGGTCTGTACCAAGGTTATGGTTATTTTTAGGGTAGGGAGATGACTTTATATGAGACCAGGAACATTTAGGGAAAAAAGAGGAAATATTAGAAGGTTCCTTATATGATACACATACAAATATACACATATTATATGCTTATAAAATACATCAAGAGTCAAGAAAAGGAGACAAAGGCTATTGTTTTGCGGCTTTTTAATAAAAAGTTCTTTATTGAACACAAATTAAAACATTGTCCTGGCAAAATCTTTGCCATACATACTAAGATATAACATTATACATTATAACCACCATTCTTATTTACAATTGGTCTATTCAGTGTTTACATATCTAAAAATATCATATTTCCAACCATGTTGCTTTGTTTTTATCTTATACATTTTCACTATTATAGTTTCATACATAATTCTAATCTCAATTCTATAAATCGTAGTCATTGCTTATTTTGGGTCTTTCCTGAGACAAAGGATGTTGTCGTTGTTTTCTGTATTGCAAATGCTGCAAGAGAGCATCATTTGGTAAACAGGGATTGAAACAGAGCTTGTGTTTCTGGACCTGAGACAAAGAAGAAGATGGGCAAAGAAAATCTTGGAGAGGCTTTTGAAAATGGAAAGACCAGGAGGACAGATTGAGTTTTAGATGTAAGATAGTGGAATATCATGAGTTAAACACTTTTTTGGCAGTAAGATAGGAGTGAGAAAAGTCAAAGATATTCCAATATCTGCATTTAACCCAAGGAGGGAAAGAACAAACCAAAATAAAGCATAAGTAGAAAGATGGGAAAGAATGTTAGATGGAGAAAATTAAATAGCCTTTTTGTTTTAGATTTATATAAACTATTTTGTACACACTAGGTGTAATGGCCTGTGAGAAAGAGACTGTGAGAAGAGATACTGCCAAGGGACTGGTCAGGTAAGAGTTAGCATAGCTAACAGATGGAGAGTGGGTGGGGCAAGAGGCTCAGAACAGACCCTCTCTAGTTTCCTGGGCTGTAAAGGAGAAGGAAATGTACATTCAGATTTGCAAGAGTCCATAAATGTAATCTTACAATAAAGTGAAATTAGTTCATCTGGTTGTTATTGCTGTCTGGTTAACCTGGTGAGGCTGATGTTAGGTTTTATAATTTATATTAGTTCACATTACTGTACTTGCCCAAGTATCTTATTTTTCAGAATAAAAACCCTCATTTAAGGCCTTCTCTACGTGTGTTAATATAAGATCATATGTTGACACCCTCCAAAGTAGCCACATGCCTAGACCTACAGACTCAACAGTAAGATATTATTTTAATTTCTGGGAAACAAAACCAGAGAGGATAATATGGTTATCTGTAAGAAGAAATTTTTTTAAAAAAATATATTAGAATGCTCTTTTGAAAATTAAAAATAAATGTTGGAATATTTATGCTTAATGTGCAGAAAACAAAGTGTAGCTGGTAGGAGGGATTTTCATGGATTAAACTTCACTGATTAAGCCCATTTCCTAGCTGTTTTCTTGGACTTCTTACACCAAACAATTGGACAGATTACCTTTTTAAAAGAAAATTGTTTTGGCTTTGATACTGTGGTAATATTTACTTTGTTTATTGAGAAGACAGAATTCAGTTAAGAATTCATGGGATTCTTAACTGAATAACTGCTTCTATGACTACATACCAATACATTGCAATAGAGATGAGAGGAAATGGCACAATTGTATCTTCTTTCTGGCAAACAGGGAGAAAGGAGGCCATGTAAGTTTGATTATATTCAGCAAGTTAGCACTATGAATTCCCTGATATTAATATAACATTTATCTGGGGATTTAGATGCAGTGTTCATTCTTGACATTTTAGACCATATTTATACTTTCTCTTAATGTCAAACATTCAGTAGCAATATCTGTTTCTGCTGTGACCCAATGATATTGCCTTCAACTTGTCGCCAACCCAGGACTGTGTGGCATAGGGGTTTTTAATGGCATGGCATGTCTACTGTTCTGCTGGTGTGAACCAACCACTGAAATGAGCAGAAGGGGAAAAGCAAGCTACTTTTGGGCTTGAAGGGCAGATGAGCTGCACGAGATCTGATGAACTGACTTGTGTTAATCAGGTGGTGGTGAGATGTTGAGACATCAGTCCCATTGATCCAGCCTGGCATCTAAGTGTTGGGGGAAGGGAACACCCACCTCCTCAACTTCTGTGGTTTAACTATCTAACTTAAATATTGGATAAAGAAGAGAGGAGAGGAGGGGAGAGGAGGGGAGATGGAAGAGAAGAGAAAAGAAGAGGTCTGTGCATGGAGTGAACAGGATGGCTGGAAAGAATGGAGTAGCTGGAAAGAAAGGTTGGTATGCAGAGCAGTTGTCAGTTGTCAAGAAAGGAAGAAGAAAGAATGGCTTCTCTGGAAGAAGGGAAGGCCCAGAAAGACAAGAGTTAGAAAGTGGACTTGGCTGGCTATACGTAGGTGGTGGCTTCACACAAAATTCCAGAGGGGAAAGCAGGCATTGGCTATGGATGGATAATGTTCCTGTGGTTGGGGAAGGATGGGGCAGAAGATCTTGAAAGAGATTATCTCCCCAAGGAAGAAGCAGTAGCTCTTCAGGTGAGTAGTTTCAGGAGGAGGCCAACCTGCGGGGAACATGCCTCAGTAAATTCCAGCCCATTCCTTTTTGGTTTTTTTAATCTCTTTCTCTTGTCAAACCCAGAAACAGTGGAGGGAGATAATGAGAAAAGAGGAAGAAGCAGGAGAGGTGGAAGGGATGGTCTCTGGAAGGAAACCGGACACTGAATGAGCACCATTAATATTTTCTACATATACCTATTGTCAATAACTGCTGTAAATAACATGGCTGTCTATAGTAAAGGACATTAAAGCTTCCACTGTCTTGTTTTTCTGTATCAATTGCTACCCTTGCAAAACAACCCACCTCCAGTTCAAAGAGAACCCTGTCACACTGTGACAGAGTGAGACAACTTTAAGTCTACCATAACTGTACTGGTGTTAAAGAAGTATTTTCTCCCTTATTCTAACAGAAGCCAGGTGACTAGCAGTGCCTGCTAACAGAAGCAATAGAGCAGGAAAAAAACATCAGAAATCAGGATAGCAAATGTTATGCTGATACAGTTTTCTGCCAGCTCAGGGATGGATAAATAGTATTTGGCTGTGGGAAAGCACATAAGCAAAGTATCCAAGCAACTATGAACCTCATGGTTCAATACTCTGTAGAAATGTGTGACCCGTGTCTCTACAACATCATAGCTGTGGCAAAGAGGGGCATAGTTGCCCACCTTCCTCATTTGGCAGGTTTTTCAGACATTCATTCATGCCCTAATAACACCATGAAGAGCCTATTGCAACACAGACACAACATGGGGCTGCCCTTGCAGACCACAGAAAATTCATAGCTGATTCAGAATGCACAGGGTAGGCAGTGACAGGCATGCAGTGTATGTCTGAAAGCTACAAAAGTTATTTTCAGAACTTAATTTAGTGACCTCCAGCTGTGTATGTTTGCAACTTCCAAAGTTTCGATCCAACATTTTCAAGTTTAGAGAAAATTGTTTTAAATTTTGTTACAAACCACAGTTCAAAGTACACTAATTTCTGACATTGTGCTTCATTATTTTTAAATGGTCAAATATTCATCTTTACAAAGTTCTAAGTCTGAAACAATTTAATCTTTGTTTAATTGTGTTTCATTTGATTTTGTATTTGGAAAATTCAGCAACTTTTTAAATGTACCCTTCCTTTAAAAACAAGGTGATATGGGATTGCATGATCAAACCTGGAATAATGACTCCATAACTAATATCATGGAAAGGGAAAAAACGTGAAATATTTTAGGTGCATAGCAGATTAATGATTGGTTTTAGAGATTTAGAGATAATGCTGTTTGAAAGAGCATAATGTTTTTGAACAAATAAATGTAAATGTCAGTGAAGGCACTGTGCCTGTGTAATAATGATTAATATTGATCACTACCTTTGCTGATTTCCAGCTATGAAGGTCAAATAAGTCATAATAGAAGAAGCACATTATTTGAAATGCTCATACATCAAAAATTTGGAAGCAATTGTATACCTATTTGAGAACGCTTGGGGGTGCTGTTGCATCATGGTTGGAGAAATACCTGCCTAAGTTCTGCAGAAATCATTCCTTTAACAAAATTGATGAAGTACAAAGCAGGGTTTAACCAGAGAACAGTAGACCTGAACAATGTGTGTTTCACTGACTGTGTCTTTGACCAAAAAACATAGAGGTAGACGGGGAAAGCAATACATTTCCTTTAAAAAAAAAAACCCCAAACAAACAAAAAGTCAAGTAGGATATATCAACAGCAATGTATTACTGAAGTACATCGAATTCACCCCAACTCGGACTGAAGGTGGTGTAGAAGAAGGAAAAAAGCAAGCCAGAATCTGGCTAATTAGGCTTGCTCTACCAAAATAACACCATCTGGCTGAGGAACCATATTGTGTAATAAAATCAACCATCCAGCTGAGAAAGCAACATGAATATTATACTCACCTAAGGTAAGTCAGAGAGTTTTTTCCTCTGGTGGTAAGAGAAAAAAAAGATGGGGAAGAAATGGAGGTAGTGACAGGTTTTACTTTCCTGGGCTCCAAGATCGCCACAGATGGGGACTACAGCTAAGAAATTAAAAGACGCTTGCTCCTGGGGAGGAAAGTTATGTCAAATCTAGACAGCATATTAAAAAGCAGAGAAGGCTATGGTTTTCCCTGTTGCAATGTATGGCTGTGAAAGTTGGACCACAAGAAAGGCTGAGCACCAAAGAATTGACATCTTTGAATCGCTGGAGAAGACTCCTGCAAGTCAATCAAATTGGTCAGTCCTAGAAGAGATAAACCTTGACTGCTCCTTAGAAGGCCAGATCCTGAAGATGAAACTCCAATACTTTGGCCACCTAATGAGAAGGAAGGACGCACTGGAGAAGAGCCTAATGCTGGGAAAGACTGAGGGAAAAAGAATGGGATGACAGGGAATGAGGTGGCTGGATGGCATCACCGAAGCAGTAGGCATGAGCTTGAATGGACTCCAGAGGATGGTAGAGGACAGGAAGGCCTGGAGAAATGTTGTCCATGGGGTTGCGATGGGTTGGATACGACTTCACAACTAACAACAACAGGAGAACGAAAGGGATTTGATTCAGGTTCCAGGCCTGCTGTGAACTGTGTCTTCCTTTTTCAGAAGTGTTTCTTTTTAGAGAGAAGCTTCTCCTTAAGGTAAGGTTGCAAAATTGCTTGGAAAAGTTCCTTGGTGAGCTGTTTAGCACCTTTCAGTGAAGGAACCACCAAGCAGAACAGGATTCAACATAGGCTGGCTGAGTGGCTTGAATAGAAAGTTCAGGCTGCTTTTTATGAACATAGCCTGCTGAACAAAGCAGTTGAAGGATTCATTTTGAGGCTGTTGGAAGGAAAATCCATCTGGTTCTTCCAAGCTGGGAGGAAGGCCCTGGGAATAAAATGTAGGCTGATTGGAAAAAAAAGTAGATTTATTGATGAACAGAATCACAACATGTAGTTCTGGGGCAGCTAACCAAATGGTTTGGTTTTAAATGGGCCTTTGTACACGTTATAGCATTTAGTAATCTGGAGGCTTGTTTTCTGTGTTTTTATTATTTGATTGGTTTTACTTGTTTCACAAAGGCCCAGGATGTGTCTTAATTATCAGCTACCTGAACCTAATCCTGTCAGGCATGTTCAATTAATGTTATCCTATCTATTGCCTCTAGCCTGCCTTTCTTAAGGGACAGGTATTGTTCCCACATTTCTCAATGTCCTGTCCTTGATCCCACCACCCTAAAGATGTTTCATTTGTGAATAGGCACATTGAAAAAAAGACTGGGGTTGCTTTCTAGAACTGGGGACTGCTTTATATCCCTAAGAATATGTTTCTCCATTCCTCCTTTGGGGAAATATAATATTATGTTTCTTTTAATATTTCCCAAAATATTTCATTCTTCAAGGTGGGGGGAATTCTGACATGGTGGAAAAGTGAAGGCAAGAGGAAGACATCTTCTGAGCCCCAATTTCAAGCCTCAAAGTGATTTAAGGGGAAGTCAATTTGACATGGATGCCAGTAGGCTACAAAAAGGGATTTTATTTGGAGTCCATAACCTTCATTGCTTTTGTCAAAATTAGGATTTCCTTCCTCTTGAGTTTTGTGGTTTTCTGAAATTTCATCTTACCTAGGTACTTGATGTTCACCACAGTGATGTTATTCTAAAAGTCCCCGCGGACCACATTACTTTTCGTCATATGTTTATTGAATGTAGGGAATTTAAAAGAAAATGTTTCTATTTAATCTGTCTATGTCTTGCAGCTGCTAAAAACAAAGTGATCTGCATGTCATTGAAAACCAAAACCAAAACTACACATCATTATAGCAATGCTGACTGATTTCTCATCTCTTCCTTAGGTTTCTGTCCCTGTTTGTTATCTAGCAAATTCACTTTCTGGTGCTTTCTTTAGAGGCAGTGGATATTTTGAGGAAATCTCAGGCAAGTTACTTCAAGATAGTCCATACCACTATAGCATGGGTGTCAAACTTAATCGTGTCTCATGACGTATTGTGATGTATTGTGACATTTTCTTTTTGCCTTTGTGGACATGGGTTGGGCATGGCCTGCACATGATGCATCTGGCCCATGGGCTGCCAGTTTGACAGCACTGCTTATAAGTAGGTTTTATTTATTAATTATATTATTTCTGCCATAGATATGTTCTGTTTATTAAAGATTAATAGGACTACTGGGATAGTAGGACAGAAGTAGATGCTGAGATAGATGTATCTTTCTGAGCATTCTCAGGAAGTACAGCCTCTTCTGTGCCTTCTTCGCAAACATGTTAGCATTCATAGTCCATGAGAGGTCCTCCGAGATATAAATGCCCAGAAATTTAAAACTACGAACCCCTCCCTCTCCTCGTCATTAATATACAATGGTAAGTGTACATCTCTCTTCCTCCTGAAGTCAATTATAAGTTCTTTAGGTTTTTTTGGGTGTTAAATGTAAGATTATTTTCTTTACACCACAATGTCCTTGTGGTGTAAAGGCCTTACACTGCTTATTCATATATAAATATTTAATAATAACCACTGTAATTGTGTATTTGACTTATTGGAAACATAATTCAGATGTTCCTGCATATCCTGTTTTCCTTTTGTTAGTTATAATAGTGGGACTCTGGTCAGCCATTCCCAAAATCTATCTTAGACAAAACAGAGCTTCTTCAATAGGAAAATATTTTTATATTTATTGGCATAGCTTGATATTTAAGAACAATCAATACCTATATGCAACAGACTTGAGGAATAAACAAACACTAATGTCAGATTTTTGAACAGGGTCATTATAAATAATAGCTATGTTCACCAGTGCTGAGTCTACACTGAAGAAATCAAGATCATTTTGAAAAATACTTTATTTTGAGTTGTTGTATGATCTAAATTCATAGACTCCATTTTTTCTTATCAATGGGCCCAAAGTATGAAATGATAGATTTAGTTACGTGCTATCACCTGGTGGAACTATCTGTAAATCAGCTGGACTGTTCTGCTCCAGATTGCAAAATGACTCATCCCTTTTTCAAACCAATCATAATCTTCTAGCAGTGCTCTCTCATATTTTGAATTAACAGGCTTTCCACATATTTAGATACTATAAGGCAGGAGAAATATGAGAGAAAACCTGCTTATCCTGAAATGAGATATCATCATCCTTTTTCAGAAGTATCAATATAAAATTCTCTCATACTGTATATTCTTATCATGATGGAAGAAATAAGCATTGAGCAAGTTAAATGAAAATCTTCAACAAAGCACAAGATATATTTTCTGATGCTCATGCCATAAGATTAGAGGAACCAACAAGAGTTATGCAATGCATTTGGACACTCTAACCTGACACAATCACATAATTCATATCATCACCACCATTATGCATAGCTAATCAGATCAGCAGACTCAACCTTTATGGGTAGATAACTTAAGAACAGTTGTAGCAGTTGAGCTAGTATGCTCAAGAGTTAGTGAAACATCAACCCATACACCACATTTGAAAGACTCTAACACACACAAACAGACAGACACACAAACACACATTGCAGTAATTACAAAATCCAATACAGTCTTGAAGTGTTTTATCAGGACAATTACATTCAGAAGGTAGCAATTCTAGAATGTGATGTCTAGTTTGGGTTCTAGGATTTCACATGCAAATCAGCCATGATTTATATAGCACCTTCTAATTCATACTCTGAACAATTCTCTGTTTCTGAAATTTGGTGCAGCATTTGGTGCAAAGTACCACGTTAGCAAGCAGTGAGAAGAGGATAACCAATTTGAAAGATCAAGATACATAGTGATAACTGAGAAGTCATTTGGAGACATATCATTCTGGAGAGAATCTATCCATGTAATTTCTAAATGTCAATCTCAACTTGATAACATTAATCAATCAAAAGCTGAGAACAATAACAATGACTCTGAAACCCAATATTGTAAGGTTAGTTCTTGGAATAGGATGAATAACTTCCATAGATCTCAATTTTCTCCTATATAAACAACCCTTGTGGAAAATTTTGCCTTTAATGATTTGGTGGAATGATTAGCACCTTATATAGACGTAGTACTCTAAGCAGTCTTTTGATAGCAATGACTCTTGATAATTGTGATTTGATAGTATTGCGCTAAGTTATTGTCATTGAATCATGCAAGTTGTCATAGATATTTTACATGGCTTCATCAAAGGTTGTTCACCAAAACAACCTGCCTTTTCCAATAAAACAACACATCATCATTTTAGGCATAAACACTGTATTTTCTTTTGTTTCTTTTCTTCTACTTGTGCCAAACGGCTGGTAACATAATCCCATTAAACATACATTGTGTTTACATTATGTTATTTTCAATATTTACTGCTTTCCTGGCTATTCTGTTGCATTTTTGAGGATAACAAACTAGAAGGGTATTCATTTTATATTTGTGTACAATATATACACAAATTTGATTTGTGTTCCCAGGTATTAGAATAAATTGAAAATCAATCAATTGCTTTACTATAGGTCATAGCTCCAAAATATATATGAATAGGTTAAAAAATAAATCAGGCAAACTCTTTCTTCTGGCTACTTGGCTTTTGCTCTTTTCTCTTTTATAATTGAAATTTGAGTTGAAAAAAGGCAGGAAAGGAAAGGAAAAGTAGCATAAAATAAAATAAAGTTTTTGCATTCCTTCTTTATAAATGAAGCATTTTTCATTGAAAACAAACGTGCATGTGAAGATTAATTTCTTGATACTTCAATACAAAACCAGTTGTCTCTGGCTGCTTCCCCCTCCCCCTGTCCTTGTACTTACCGTTCATTCTAGCAAGATCTGTTAGCTCTGTGGTCTCAAACAAAGTCAAAGAAAAAAAATGTTTATAAGTTGTTTCATTATTGATAAAACAACAACACTTGTTATTAATGGCAAAATGATTCCCCACAGGAGTTTATGCCAATTTTGCTTAATAGACTGAATGGTTTTTGTGAAGCTTTGTGAGAACTCCTTTGACCTTGAACTTATTGACACAATGTGGTGTCAAGTATAGAGATAATTCCCCCAAGTACAATGCAATGTGTGTTGGAGAATTGTCCAAAGAAAACCTAGCATAAAGGACATTGTATAGGTTGGAATAATTCATATATTTTGTTTGATAGTATGAGCAATGTTATGGAGAAATAAAATAAAAAGTTGCCAAGACTAGTTGAAAAATCTTAAGTGATTTAAAACAATCCCAAGAAGCATATTCATCATTTACTTGCCTTTTGTATGTTCCTTTTTCCTTGCTGAAACAAAAGTATTGTCAAGAATATATTATGATGTCTCAGACTTCAATTTCTCAAGAAATCATATCAATACTGTGCAATTTAATATTATGCATATTTATACCTCTATGTTGAATGGAAAGAAGGCATAGTTAGGCTTTTTTTCTCAGGTTTTAAGGATCAATCCTTAGTCTGTTAATATCAAAGAGAATTTTAGTAAGATCAGAAAGTTAGGATAGAATAGAATAGAATTCTATATTGGCCAACTGTGATTGGTCTGGGTGGATATTTCAGAATAGTTGCAAATGTCACTGTTCAGATTTAGGTTTTAGGCTAGTTAGGGAGGATAAAAATGCTACATTTGCCAATAAATTTTGACTTAGAGGTACCTTGTCCTTTTCAGTCTCTAATGCAATATTATATCAATTACATTTCTTTATTATTCTGTAGTGAGATGAACTGACATTTATATACTCCCTAACGGCAAACCAGGATATCCTCAGATGCTTTCCAATTAGCCAATGCAAACAACTCACTTTTTAAACCAAATCAGTCATGAGTAGTAGCAAGGAAGCAAGTAAAATATACATTGTAATCTGAATTATTAGGAAATTCTGAGGAGAATAAAGACTAAGTTTTCAGCTCTTTTGTAAAGTTTTTTATTTTTCATTTTCATAACGTATTGTTCTGACTCCCTCCTCCATTCAGTAACGAAAGCCGAGACAAGTGTAAAATGGAATATCCTTTAATAACAAGACCAGAATCTCAGTGGCTGAAAGCCAAATAAACAAACAGATAAGGACCTTGGCAGCAAGTTCAACAAACCTTGGCAGCAATTCAGACTAACTCTGGCAGCAATCCAGCCTGCCAAGTTAGTTTCTCTTTAGTCCAAACGTTGACTTCTGCAAGAAGGGCGTGGCACAAGCAGTCTCTTTTATAGTTTGGAGAGGAGCCTAATGACCATCAGCTGAGCATAATTACCTCCTGTAATTACGTAGTTATTCTTGATGCCGAGTAGCTCTTCGACAGCATGCATCCCGGAACAACTCACAGTTGGTTTCTGGATCACTCTCCCTTGTCTCCTCCCCACTGATCCAAGGCTCAGGTGCCACCTGGTGGCCAGCCAGTCTCTCTGCACCCTGCTTGGTGTTGGAACCCTGTCCAGGGTCCTCCACATCCTCCAGGGCCGACTCATAGGGCCCCTTGTGTCGGAGTCTGGTGGCAGCTCCAACGGCTCCTGCTGGGCCACAACACGTATAATCACATGTATTACATAGCCAACATTGTATTGTATTATTAAATGTTTACATCAATTCATCTTACCATCAACTTCTCATAAGAAAAAGAAAAAAAAACACTATATTTGTGCGTTCACTTTCTTTTCCCTCTCTCATCCCCCTCCCTACCTCCTTTCTTCTCTCTGTCCTCCTTCCCTTCTCTACTTCTCCTTCCTCTCTCCTATTCCTCTCTTCCCTTTCCACTCCTCATTTCTGTCCTTCTCTTCTTCCCTCCTTCCATCTCTCCTACCCCTCTCTCCTTCCCTTACCTCTCTCCTTTTCTTCCCACTCTTCATCTCAATGGCTTGGGTATTTCAGCTTCTGAGCAAGCTCCATTTTATGTTGATGGTATTTATAGTTCTGACCTTAATATTCCAAACAAGTAAGCAAGCATGGATCCCAAATCCTTAACTTATTACTCTGTTTGTCTCTGTCTCTGTCTTTCTCTCTCTCTCTCTCTCTCACACACACAAGGCATAGATCTTTCCAGGTTCACTAGAAACAATTATATGGATAATTAGCATGGACAATGCTACAGTCCAGCCTTAACTCTCTTATATAGATAACATTAGAAGAATATAAACAGAAAGTACAACTGTCTGCTATTCTTTACAATGAAACCATCAGTCGGGAATGATGAATGGAATGATGCATCCAACAGAATCTTGGGTTAGTATCTTGTGGAAAGCGATGCGTTGGCTTGTCGATCAGCTAAGTTGGCAGTTCAGCGGTTTGAAACCCTAGTCCTGCATAACGGAGTAAGCTTCTGTTACTTGTCCCAGCTTCTGCCAACCTAGCAGTTCAAAAGCATGTAAAAATGCAAGTAGAAAAATAGGAACCACCTTTGGTGGGAAGATAACAGCGTCCCGTGCGCTTTTGGTGCTTAGTCATGCTGGCCACATGACCACGGAGATGTCTTCAGACAGCTCTAGCTCTTTGGCTTTGGAACGGAGATGACTACTGCCCCCTAGAGTTAGGAATGACTAGCACATTTGTGTGAGGAAAACCTTTACCTTGTGGGATGCCAAGTGTCAAATCTTGGCAAGCATATAGACAGACTTTCTCCATGATGACAGCCCCTAACTTTGTCCTTCAGGTCTTCTAATTGTGCACTCATTTGCCTCTGCAATTGAGTCCACCCACTTTGCTGCAGGTCATCTTCTTCTCTTCCCTTCTAACTTTTCCAGCATTAGAAACTTGTCTAGAGAGAGGTAGGTCTTTGAATAATGTGCCTGGATTACCATAATTTGACCCTGGTGACTTGGGCCTCTAGAGAACTCTGAGTTAATTTGTTCAAAGCCATTTTTGGTTATTGTGATAATATGTGGGAATGATCTTGACAGAGAGAAAGAAGACCTGCATACCATCATAATTACCTTGGCTGTCCATGATGCTCTTGGGGCCTCAAAGGTCAACATCCAGCTTTTGCTTCCATGGAACATGGAACCTCCAACACCAAAGGTCAAATCCAGCTTTTGCTTCCTTGGAATGTCACAGGAAATACCACTGCTTTCCCTGTACTCATCTTTGTAGGTATAAACATATCATAGCATCTGAATATCTGTTTGGTTGCTCTACAAAGTTAGTCTGTGATATGTTTCTTGATTGCTTGTTCTTACTCTTGATAATTGATCCTAAAAGGCAGAAGCAGATTGTTGTACCTGTTCTTATTACTTTGGTCTTCTTTATGCTTAGAGTCCCCATTTTTCACTATGCGTCTTGATTTTTATTACTAGAGTTTGGAGATCTTTTGAATTTTTGATTATTTGAGTAGTGTCATCAGCATAGCACAGACTATCAATGCGTTTTCCAATTTTAAATGCTCATCTTCTTCCAATCCGGCTTCTGTTAATACACATTCAGCATATAATATAGAAGACTACAATAGCTATAACAATTTGAAAATCTCAGCATGTAATAGAGATTTGGAGGCTGATGACAATAAATGAAAACTGAAGAAATGACTCATGGGAAAAATACAGAAGTGGATTTATATTTCTAACTCAGAGGAGCATATTAATATAGAAGGTGTCACTTCTTTAGTAACTGTATTATTGTTAAGGCAGGAAAGAGTCACAGCTGAGTTGTGGTACAATATTTTATACGTGCCCTTTCCAGAAATTTTCCAATTTAACTCTGTTGAAATGAGTAAAGCTCTTTTTAATGGGATATGTGCAGATATATTTTGTAGGACTCATGGCTAGTATTAACTAATAGAGCAGCACAATATTTTAGACACAAGAATATGTTGATCAAATCCCTATGAATTCAGACACATCTGACACATTACACAATGCAGTGGAATGCAATACAAAAGGAGCTAAAAAAAGCACACCATTAAACTACTCTGATCACCTTCAAGACTGGGTTTGGATTATTCAGTCCATGATACATCATGGTTAACACAAACTACATCTTAGGGTAATGTACAAACACAGCACATACATGTAACACGAGTTTCATATTATCATAAAGAACAATTTATAAGGTTTTTAAAACAACATCCAAATGGGGATAAAACATTATATGGATTGTTTGCTCCTAAAGTCAGAGGAAAGGGTCAGTGGTTCTCAACCTTCCCAATGTTGCGACCCTTTAATACCATTCCTCATGTTGTGGTGACCGCCAATCATAAAGTGACCAGATTTTAAAATTGGTTAAGCGGGACACCATTGATGGGGGGCGGCAGTGTGTTCTTGATTAAAAATTTTGCCGCCCGGCACTGCGGCTGAGGTGAAGCCGCCAAAGCTCCTGCTGGCACCCCACCCATGGCAGTGGCGGTGCTGCCTCCCCCTTCGCTCGGAGCACCTGAGCTGGGCACCGCGTTATTCCTGCCACCACCTCCTCCTCCTCTTCAGCTGTGCTCTTGAGAAGCCATGGGGCCTTTTGTTTCCTGCTCCCACCCCCTCCGCCGCCTTCCTACTGGCTTCCGCAGCCTCATGGCTCCTCAAAAGCATGGCGAAGGAGGAGGGGACAGGAGTAATGTGGTGCCCAGCTCAGGTGCTCCGAGCAGAGGGGGAGGCACTGCTTCCATGGGTGGAGGTGCCGGCGGGAGATTGGCGGCTTCACCCCAGCCTCAATACCGGGTGGCAAAAGTTTTAATCAATAACACACACTCCCATTCCATTCCCAGGCAGAAGAAAGAGACTCTAGGGAGGAGAGCTTGGCCACTCATTGGAAGGCATTTCAGAAGGAGAAAAGTAGGCAAGGAAACTTCTCAAGAAGTTCCAGAAGCAGCCGCTTCTCCTCTGGGCTGGAGGGAGGAGAGGAGAAGGAAGGAAGGAAGGAAAGACAGGAGGGAAGGAAAGAGGGGAGGGAGGCAAAAGGGAGGAAGGGAAGAGAAGGTAAGGAGTGAGGAAGAACCCGGCTTTCCTGAGAACGGTCTGGTCCAGGCCGGAGAGGGTGAGCCAAGAAGTTTAGATGGGACTTTGCTGGCAGTTGCAAAGCAGCATTGCCCCAATTGCCTTCCCCCAATGCCCCCAACCCTTTCAAAAGCTACCCCCATTGCCAGCCTCTCCCAACTGGATCCCCGCCTGCCTCCCCTCGGCTCACCCGGACACTACGGCATGGCTGCAAGGAGAGCAGCGCCCAAGAGAAGCGAGCAAAAAAAAAAGCACCTTCCGACAGCTAAGCCACTTGGCCCAGGACTGAGCCTCCTCCTCGCCGCGCTGCTGCTGCCGGAAAGCTCCCCCCACCCGAGGCCGCCGCATGGCTATCGTAAAAATGTCGCACATCGGCGCGCACACGCACAGGAGGGGAGGGAGCCTTGCTTCTTGTCGGGCACTGCGAGCGAGCCGAGCGGAGAGAGGGAACCCATTGCCCTCTAAGGGCCACATCAGGAATGACACTTTAGAGAAATATATATATATTTTAACGGCTTCCTTTTTAAAATTGATGATTCGGCGTCTTTTCTTTCTTTTGAAAAATCGGGACTTTTTGAACACATTGCAGGATATGGGACAAATTATTAAAATCATGACTGTCCCGCCAAAAGCAGGACATCTGGTCACCTTAGCCAATCATAAAATTGGTGTCTCGGTTCGTAAACCATTGAAAATATGTGTTTTCCAATGGTCTTAGGTGACCCCTGTGAAAGGGTCGTTCAACCCCAAAGGGATCCCAACCCACAGGTTGAGAACCACTGTTCTAGGTTCATTTTGTCTTGTTTTTGCAATCTTTCAGAGGTAGCTTTTTTTTGGTATGTGTGTCTTTGTTGTTTCCTAGTGAGTGCCTGGATTAGTCTCTGCAGTTTTCATGGCAAGGTTTTCTCAGAAGTGATTTGCCTCCTTCCTAAGGCAGAGAGAAAGTGACTGGTCCAAGGTTTCCCCAGCTTGCTTCATGCCTAAGGCAGGATTAGAAGTCATAGTTTCCTGTTTTCTAAACCTGGTACCTCAACCTCTAGACCAAACTGGCTCCCAAGTTTTTAATGACCTCGAGAGAATTTTGTACTTGAAAATATTTTAAGATGATACAGGATAGGAGGAAGAAATTTATAAATACTATTACTAAAAAAAGATACTTGGGATAGGTGAGATGATAGCAATTCCCTTTTGAATGTCGATGCTTCTCAACTTAGCACCCTTCAAATGTGTTGAACTAATAACTTCAATCTAGTATTAAGAATATCATATGGGGGACAGGAAGTAGTCTCCAGACTCATTAGTATAGTGTGATTAGTACAGTCATATGAAAATAATGCCATGTCTTTCCTTTTTCTTGTGTCATTTTAATTAGAAAATGGCTTGTTAGTGACTTCCCCTCTTTTTAGAGAAACTTGAGTTTTCATCTATAATGTTATTTTTGATTTATAACAGCATGGAAAAAGCTTTTTGCAATCTGTACTTGCAAACATTTCTTGTTATGTTGACGCTATTTGCAAGTTGCCAGTAACTCAGAGCTGCAAAGTTTAGCATGACACGTAAGCAATTAAGACTTAAGGAATCATTTGTGGCAAGGAATGTACCAGATAAAATACCGTGCGGTGTGCAAGGATCAATACTGGAGCTAAATGCAAATAGATTGAATGTAGACACCAAAATGGAAAGCAAGCTTAATGAAAACGAAGTGTAGAGAGAATTTTTTAAAAAGACATGTTCAGATGACAGTGAGACATTTGTAATATGTATTTACAAACACCAGGGTAAAATCCTCTTAAATTGGACTTCATAAAATAATCACCAGATGGGGTGGCTGTGTCAGCTGAGAATTTAGAACGCTCCCTTGTTGGCAAGAAGGAAAAAAAACCAAGAGGGGCATAATCAAGCATCCAGGAAATTAGACTATTGCTTCTCTGTATAGAATTGCCTATTTAGTAGCTCCCAATTTCCATAGAGATAAGAAAAAGTAAACTAATAATATCCTTTCCCTAAAAATGTAAGAAAAGACATGCTGGATCTGGCAGACAGCCCTTTTACTTTGGCATTCTCTGTCAAACACTGGTTAATCTTGTCAATTGGAGAAAAGCTGATAAACATGACATTTTAAAATTTTTATAGTATGCAGCCTGTGTTCCAAGAAGCCACAAACAGCCATCAAGAGGGTGGCCAGCAGGGCAGTAGGAAGGGCAATGGGGTAAACAAAGGTCAAGTTGTTATCTGCTGCTGTGCTAATCAAAGGCCTGCCACTTCTTTTGAGTGAATCCCACAGTTGAATAATGTATGGTGTAAGGAATGTCTTCACCTTTATTTTGAGTGGATGACCGGGAGTTGTAACTTTTTTGGATCTGCCATTTGTAGTCTTTGCAGTACTTCTGAATCAATGTTTCATGTACAAATTCAGAATATTTATCCGAGAAAAATGAGCCATCAACTAAAGATGTAACGATTACTGCTATTGAGGTTCAATAGTGCTATGCATTTTTAATATGGTTTCTCTTCTTTCTTATCCACTTAGGTGAATACCTAAATTACAATAATTCTTAGAATCAGGTACTTAAGAATAGTAAATAAAGATAGTAAATATTATGCCTTGTGGCTAGATTGAGTTTATTTTGCTGCTCTAATCATTGAGTAATACCTTCATAAAACTGAACTTGAGCTTTTCAATTGTAGGCTTTTATTAAGCTTACATATAGCATATTAGCTTAATAAAACCACACCTCTTATCCTATTCTTTCTTTTATCGATGGCTCTCTCCTGTGTGTGTGTGTGTGTTTTGTGTGTGTGTGTGTTTGTGTGTGTGTGTGTGTGTGAGAGAGAGAGAGAAAGAGAGGGAGAGAGAGGGGGGGGGGAGAGAGTAAAGTGATAAAATATAAAGAAAATCCTCCTTGGATAGCTTAATGGAAAGGGAGATAATAGCAATTTTCAAGAAATTTTGAAAAAGGAGCTAGAATACCCTCTACAATTAGATCAGTGGCAAAAGGGTATATTCATAGTAATACCTGTGATCTTGAGATGAAACAAATACTGTAATATCACAAAACCTTCTTTTTCATGCCTACTGGCCTCTTCAGAGACTATTTAAAAAGCAATTGTACCAGTTCTGTTATACTGAAATTGTAATAGGGATGAAGAACACTTAAATAATAGGGGCTTAGTCAATTAATGTTTAATTTTGCTTTGATATTCACGAAATTATTAAGGAGTTACAAAATTCACTCTTGTCTAAATATATGGCTGTGTTTTGAATTATATGCTAAAGTTTCCAACAATGATATTTATATTCTTCATGGAGGGAGAACAAAGGAGATATTTATTCAAAGACAAAATTAATCTGCATTTATACTTTGGGGTAAGGATATATGCTCAGTTTCTGACTATAAACTGAACTTTACTAATGAATTCAACAGAATGATGGATATTTTCTTCATGATATTGGTTTAATGGTTTATTTAAATACACTATCTTTTGTATATGTTTCTTCTATATTTTCATATTCCTTTTGCATTAAAATAAAAAAATACATATAATCCTTATAAGATATAGTGTTGCCTTATAGATTATTATGCACATTATTTTTTGGGGAAATAAAATATTAAGAGAGAAATGAGGAAATATTGCATGTCACTATCCTAGCAATTGATTTTTCCCCAGTGAATTCTGGATGGATGGCTCACTCACTAACCAGATGAAGAGAGCCATTCAAGAAGGACCAGGAATGAGTTATTGTAGCATAACCGCCTTTCTAAAAGTATATTCCTATTAGATTTCAACTCTAGCTCATCTTTGTGTTCAAGATTTATTCTTGTCATTCAAAAACTATTCTGTATTAAATTATTAAATATATTACTCTATAGCAGGGGTGTCAAACTCAATTTCATTGGAGGGCTGCATCAGGGTTGTGTTTGACCACTGGGGGCAGGGGTGGGCATGGCCAGAGTGGCCATGTCTAACTTGATGACAGTCATATTGAGGGCACCTGCGGTGGCCCGAGCACTCTGCCAGCAAAAACCAGCTCCCAAGCTCCATTTCGGCTGCCACAGCCTCCTGCAACCCTCTGCCAGTGGAAACGGAGTTTGGGAGGGTCACATGTGGCCTCCTGAGCTCCATTTTCACTAGCAGAAGCACGATGGGCCAGTCTTTCACTGTTTCCAGACCGACCCCGCAGGCCTGATCTAAGTACCTATGTCCTAAAAGTCATTTCCACCTAAAGAACCTCTTCCTATTTTTTCCTTTACTTCCTTCATTATTTACAGAAAGAAAATCTGCAGAATTGCCTCTTTCTCCCTGTATATAAAATTTTAAAACCTTCAGTTTTAAATTTAAGTTCTGACTACAGTCATAGGATGAATTCATGCATTTGCTTTCTTGCTCTCATACTACCTTTTAAATTCAAAACAGAGGCTGTAAATATCTTGCAATTGGCTTTTTCTTTTTAGTCTCCACTCTTCTGTATAAAAAAAGAATGGGATGGAATAGAATAGAATAGGGTGGGGCAGAGTGGGACGGGGCAGGGCAGACTAGAATACAATACAATACAATACAATAGAACAGAACAGAACAGAACACTTTGGCCAAGTGTGATTACACAGCCAAGGGATTTGTCTCTAGTGCACAAGCCCTCAGTGTACATGCAAAACAATAACAACAACAACAACAATAACAATAATAGTAATAATAATAAGTAATAAGTCAAAGAATTTTACAAGATTCATCAACAAATTGCAGCTTCCTGCAATAACACCAGCAGAACTGCAAAAAAACTGTGCAACTCGGAACATCTTATATTTTAAGAAAGTACTTGGTTTATTACCTAGGACGCTGGCAGCAAACTGTATCAACCATTAGTACCAGTCACTGGTATTTGTAATGCATGTTTGAATGTTCAGTTGGCTGAGTTTCATGTTTAATGAATAAAGTACATAGTAATAATACCAATAAGAAAAGATGGTAGAAAAGATGAGGAGGATAATGGGTAAATATTATTAGATATGAGACAATACTGTGGGAATCAGGTGTAAAGCAGAGTGATGGCATGACGGAAAAAACTGTCCCTGTATCTAGCTGTTTTGGCATGCAATGCCCTGTAGCAGAGTCCTGAGGGGAGTTAATGTCTAGAATGTGAGGGGTTTGTAGATATTTTTTCAGTCCTCTTTCTGGCTCATGCAGGCTGGTTGCAATTGTTGTTTCCTGTTTGGTTGCTGTACCCAACCAGTCAATTACTATATATAAGTGATAAATTATAGACTCAATAATTTTTCTGTATGAAAAGCTCCTGGGGCAGTTTGAACTTTCTGAGTTGACACAGGAAGAGCATTCTTCTTGTGTTTTTTTAATGATGTTTCGGATGTTAGATGTGTTGTGTGCTGATAGTACTGCAGGATTAGATAATACTAACAAATTTCTGGTTATACATAGCCTTTTTAAATAATACCCTCTAATTTGAGAGAGAAGTGAAAATTATGTGATTATTTTTTTTCAGGAATACTTTGGGATAGAAAAGGAGTCTATCACAGATTTTATGATTTTTTTCCCCATGTTTCTCTTCTTCTAGATCCATGGTAGATTGAATACTAGAAGGAACAAAGTTGAGTTTGTGCACTTCTTTTTCTCTTTTAAAAAATGTCTTATTTTTTAAACATATAATGCTGGAAATTCCCCACCCCCTCTTTTCTTTAATAATAAAAAAAATGTTTTCCATGCTCACAGTACTGTTCTTTATTGAAACTACTTCATTTTTGATATCTGTGGAGATTCTCAGTCATCCAGGTCATGGTTATCCCAATGGGGCTTTTTAAAGAGGCAACTGGACTTTCTGTTTTCTCTTTGAAGACATTTTTGCTTCTTATCTGAGAATCTTCTTAGAAACTCTAAGCTGAAGAAGCTTCTTGGATGAGAAGTGATATGTCTTCAAATAAAAAACAGAAAGTCCAGTTGCCTCTTGAAAAACCGCTTTTGGGTTCATTTTTGATAATTTTGCAACCACTTCAGGTCAGGTGGTGACAGGGTCAAGAATGAAAATACTGAAAAGAAAAACAAAATATTCTGCACAGAACTCACACCACTCTAATATATGAAGGGTTTTAATGTTACAGAAAAGGGGGGAAAATTGAACACAAAGTTACAGTATACAATAAAAATAATCCCACGGCCTCAATATAATGTTCTGAGTATTTTTCAGACTCCAAATTTGTCTTGTAAGGAAAGCATAAGCATATATTGTATTTACAAATATATATTTAGAACCAGGCAGATATATTTTATTATATTTTAGTCTCCCAAATCTTATTAATTTCTAGAAGATGCATAGCCCTGCTATGTATTAAAGTTGTGGCTTAGAGCTGTTTTAATTCTCACTGACTTGTTCAATTTCTACGATATTTGTTGCTGCTGTCTTTGTGGAGCTATTCTTTGCTTTTTTTATTGGCTAGAGCTGAATTTAGGTCATATATTTTACCCTGTAAACTTGGCTATAGGGTAACAAAACTGAATAAAATGTTAATCAAGTGAACAAGTTCAATTTATATTGGTCACTCGGAATTGTGAAAAAAGTCAAGTAATACTCACATTCCAGCTGGCACAGGACATCATTCGTCTTACACATGGCAGGGCTGCTATGCTAGCTTACAGGCCAAGTCCATTGACAACAAACAAGCCATGTCATTCAATTAGGATCGAGTGCCAGAATGACTTTATAGGCAGTTCAAATAATTGGGGTAGGTTGGAACAGGGCTCTTGCTAACTTGTGGATTTCAGGGGCGTCATATTTGAGATTAAACTTTCTTGAAGGCTGTTGTTGGGGTCAACAGCCAGATTGCAAATAGATGACAACTGGATTTATTGTGTGTAACAAGAAGATTGTTTACAAATTGAACTGAGGAAGTAGAGAAACAGAGCAAAATTTAGGCAGAGAGAGGAAGTAGATTATTTTGCTGGTATTTTCTTCCGAGAAAGAACTGTAACTTCCTTTACAAGCAAAATTTCCAAGCATGAATCAAGGCATCTTCAGATAAGGAAATATATTTTCCCTAAAATTCTAGAGAGTCGGTCAGTTAAGATTAGAAATGGATTATTTTTTCAGGTTTGAGGGCTGTCATAGAAAGTTACTGTTTTGATGCCACACAAAGCTCTATTTATTCTCTCAGGCCAACATATTTCTTTGAATTTTTCTACTATATGGATTTTTTAAAAAGTTTTACCATTGGGGTGTTTTTTTAAAAAAATCTAATTGTTATTATAGTTGATTTTTGAAGCAGGTTTTTCCACACATCAGTTGAAAAAAACCCACCTTACCCTCATTGGTGCATTCCTTTTTTTATGTATGTTGTGATATGACTTGAATGTTTTTGCTGATGTCAAATAAAAATCTTTAAAGAGAAGATTGTTATTTGGTGGATCCAAACCAAGAATGAGTGGTGCTACTTCTTCTCATTTCTTTTTAATGATTCACCTATTTAACTCTTTCTAAGGTACCAAAGAGGGATGTGGCGGCTCAGTGGCTAAGACGCTGAGCTTGTCAATTAGAAAGGTTGGCTGTTTGGTGGTTCGAATCCCTAGCGCCACATAACAGAGTGAGCTCCCATTACTTGTCCCAGCTTCTGCCAACCTAGCAGTTCAAAAGCATGTAAAAATGCAAGTAGAAAAATAGGAACCACCTTTGGTGGGAAGGTAACAGTGTTCTGTGTGCCTTCAGTGTTTAGTCATGCCAGCCACATGACCACAGAGATGTCTTTGGACAGCACTGGCTCTTCAGCTTTGAAACAGAGATGAGCACTACCTCTAGAGTCAGAAACAACTAGCACATATGTGTTCTGACCCCCCCCCCTTCTCCGTCCAAGAACGAAAGCCAAAAGCCACATAACTAAAAAGGTTTCTTTTAATCAGTCCAAGCTCTTGTTGGCTGCAAGCCCAAATAAACAAAGATAATAGCTCTGGCAGAAAGTCCTATAACTCACACCAAAATGCAAACCCGGCTTCTCTTATCTCTTATCCAAGTTGGCTTCTCTCGGTTTGTGAACGCGAACAAGAACAATCACTAGAACAGGAATGGAACGTTGACTTCTGCAACCAAGGCGTGGCACCAGCAGTCTCTTTATACTCAGGAGAGGATCCCAATGAGCAACAGCTGCTTGCAATCATCTCCTGTAAGTACTCAGTTGTTCCTTCCATCGAGTAACCCTTCAACGGGATGCATCCTGCAACAATTCCCAAGTGTTTCCGTGAACACTCCCTCTGATCCAATGCTCTGCCACCACCTGGTGGCAAACGGCTCCTGCTGGCCACAACACATATGTGTGAGGGGAACCTTTATCTTTACCTTTAAGGTACCAAATATGGTTAGTATATCTGTTTGTCTTCGCTCTGCATCTACATCCTCAAGAGTGCTCCATCCTATTTGCTAGCTGCTAAGAGTAAGAAAACCCAGGACACAGATTTCCTACTAAGGGATGGTGGTGGTTTCTCAACAGTGACTGATCCGTTATTATGGTGATATATCACCAACAAAGAACTACTTTTTACTGAGTGATCACAAGTGACAACAGAATAACAGAGTGGGATGGGATCTTGGAGGTCTTCTAGTCCAAGCAGTAAACCCTATACTCTTCCAGACAGATAGTTGTTCAATCTTAATGCTAAAAGCATAGCGAGAAGACCGTCTAAGAATGTAAATTAATTTCTGATTTTTTAATCTTATGAAGAAAAAGAGGCCAAGCAAATTCCATTGCAACCTTAAGAATTCTTCTGATGGACAGTTGAATGATCTAGAGCCAGATTCTCTTGTACTTACTACTTTCCAGCAATTTTATTTTTAAAGTGGCATGCATGTCTTCATTTGACTTCAAAAATATGCCAAAGCTTTGCGTCAGTAGTCAGAACTGCCTGAAAGGGAAGGAGAGTTATTTGTGGTCCATGATTCAAATCATTGGAGACAATACTAAGACAATACTATTGCCATAAGGCAATTCATGAAAACATTATTTAGAATTTATTAAAGCCATTACATTCTTTTAAATGCTGGAATATGTTCTAGTCCCCTTGCAACACTAATCATCCTGGTGGAGAAGAGAGAAGAACAGTCTTCTGATGTCATAGTATATCAATCAGAAAAAAAATAACTGCAAAAGCATGATATAATTTAAAGCTATATATGTGTGTGCTGCCTGTGTTTGCGTGGCATTTTCAATGCAATGCCTGGGAGATGCTACATTAGAAAGCTTCTTATGCAAAATATTGCAAAATTGTCTCCTAAAATTCCTTTATGACTGTCAGCTTTTTGAGATGGGAAATGATAGTCAAACAAAAATGGTTCACTTATGCTGACTTGCTGAATATTTCTCAAGGAGAGTATAACTTAAAAAGAAGAAAAAAATTGGGGGGGGGGTTAAAAGGTTTTACATGCCATTGGTTTCCTTATGTTCAGCTAATGGAAAGATTTAAGTTGAATAAGAAGAATTATGAATTTGAAAAGGGTAAAACTGAAATTGATGTATAGCTCTGTACAAATAATGTTCATATTATTGCTAAGATGTATAAATTGAAAATGGAAATAAAGGAAGAAACAGTTAAAAGATTGTATGATAAAATGGGCAAAAATGCAGATATAATATACAGTTAGACTAATATGAGGAAAAAAAGTTGAAATTTACATTGAATTATAATCTTAAAGAAATATTTTATAAAATGATTTATTGTTGGTATATGATACCAGATAAATTGTCAAAAATGTTTGAGGGAATTTCAAATATTTGTTGGAAACAGAATCTAATGGAGGGAACATTTTTAATTCATCTTTGGTGGCCCTATAACAAAACTAGAAAATAATAGACCAACTATATATTTTGATGCAGAAACTTTTACAAGTGAATGAAATAAGAGGCCTTTCTTTGGGGCTTAATGAACAAAGATGGAGACATCTTATAGAACTTTGTTTTTATATATAATGATAGAGTGAGACTTTTATATGCTCAAAGTAGAAGGATTTACCTACAGTAGAAGAATGATAGTGAAACTGGTAGAATTGGTGGAGATGGTAAAATTGACAACCTTAACGAAAAAGAAAAGACTTAAAATTTCATTTCTACTTGGAAATCATTTTTGTGTTTTCTGCAAAAAACTGAAAGTAATGAAAAGTTGATGTGGGGATTTGATGATGAGAATTTTGTGGGATTATGGAAATAAGGTAGAGAAATGTTAATCTTAGAGTAAGAGTTTAATGTATTTTTTATTTACAGCTGTACCAAAAAAGCCATACTTTTTTCTTTTTTGCACTATTACTTTTTTTTCTTTTCTGAACGTTTTCTTTTTGAATTGTTTTCTGTTTACTTCAACTTTGTATTTAATCAATACAGTTATATATTTTAAAAAAATAGTAAACCAGCTTCTGTAAAGCATATTAAAAAAATGAAAAGTTCATCTATAGTTGCATTGGGTCAAATTTATTTTATTTGTTTATTTATCAACTTTGTATAGCCATAAAGAGGTTTGGAGGGATTTCTGGAACCTTAATAGGGATATAACTAATCTGATTTGGTGCGCGGGGGGGGGGGGAGATGCTTCATAGGATGGAGGCAGAGAAAACCCACTTCTTGGTGTCCACCAAATGAAAGTCATTCAGAGATGGTTTCTATCTATGGTATCTATCAGTCCAGGAAGATCTTGGGGACAAGTGATCTCTCAGATAACCTGATCCTAGGCCATGAAGGTCTTTAAAGTTTAAAAACCAACACCTTGAATTGGAACCAGAAGTAAATTGGCAGCCAATGCAGCTCACAGAGCAGAGGCATAACATGGGATGTTTGTGGGCATTCTGTACCAGTTGAAGCTTCCAGATACTCTTCATGCAGAGTATATTATAGTAATCCAATCTGGAGGTGACTAGGGTAGTGTGACTGTAACCTCTTGATCTAGGAATGGAGCAGGAAGCTACAATCCTGAGCCTCCTGATCTAGGAATGGATGTAATTGACTCACAATACACACCTGTGCAATGTTCCCCCCATGCCACCTGTTTTTCAAGCAGGAGTTGTGAGTCTAGGAGACACTCTAGATTTGCATAGAGAGTCTGTCTGGCGCAGTGCAAACCGATTTAGCACTAAAGATGGCATAGTCCTAGGACCAGCTGTCTCAAAACTCAAAGCCATTCAGCATTGCCAGGATGCTGAAGCCTATTGTTCATATATATAAAATTCCTTGCTTGCTAATGACTCAATGAATAGATAAATGGTTATTTCCCTAACATTATTTATGGATCTTGTTTTAAAATAAAAAAAAGTGTTTGCACTCATGATCTTGACTGTGTCCAACAAAAACTTTAATTAGGTGCACGGTAACCTCTGGCAAAGGGTAATCATTCTATCAGCATCTGGGTATGGTGTAATTAATACATTCTCTCTTCAATGGAGGGATTTGTACTGTAACAGATTATAACTAATCCTGACATTTCTAAAAAGTACTGAAGATTTTGGTACTGTTTGTTTCAGCCCTGTAAAGTTAAGACAAAAAACATTTCCTCTTGTGTTCGTTATTTGCTGTATGTTCTGTGTTAATTAACTCAATTTAGTTTATTTGTATGTCTTTGTGCAAGGGTTCCTTTTTGCTTCATTGAAATATATTTATAAATGTCAGTGAATTCTGCTTCTTCATTACCATAATAATCAGATGTCTAATTTGATGAAGGTTTTTTTTAAAATAATGCTTCAGTCCTGGTGACTTCTGGTTGCTTTTGTGGCTTTTGTCTTTTTATGGGATGCTATTTTTTTATTTCACAGTGTAGTGGGATTTTGGGGTGTGTGTGTCTCCCATGAAAATACTACATTTCCTGGGGTTCATTCAAGGTTTGGCTAGGTGCATCCACCTGCTATTTATATTCTTCCAGAAGTGCTCCTGTTCTTTCTTATGCTACTGTACAGGAAGTCCTTCACTTACACTTACAGCAGTTCAATTAGTGATCATTCAAAGTTATAATGGCACTGAAAAAAAGTGACCTATGGCTATTTTCATATGATCATTGAAGCATCTCTTGGTCACATGAACAAAATTCAGATGCTTGGCAACTGACTCATATTTATGATGGTTGCAGTGTTTTGGAGTCATGTGATTATATTTTGCAACCTTCTGATAAGTAAAATCCATCAAGAAGTAAGATTCACTTAACAATGGTGTTACTGAATTAACAACTGATGTCATTCACTTAACAACTCTGGCAAGAAAGGTCATAAAATGGGGGAAAGCTCACTTAACAAAGTTTCACTTAGCCACAGAGATTTTGAGATCAATTATGATCATAAGTCAAGGACTACCTACTGTATATAGGGGAGTGTTTTTCAAAACTCTAAAATATATTTTGCCTAAAAACTTTGCATAGAGCAACCTGTTTCTCACTCTTGCATAATTATAATAGTGATCCCAATAAAACTACAAATGGAAAGAAGCAGGCTGAATGTTAATTAACATGGGAAAGTTTCAAAAGTGTTAGTGGTAAGTGCAAATTTTCAGGCAGTGTAGGGTTTTTTAGGGATTAAGGTTCAATGTGATAGAAAACCCCCATATTTTGATCCTGAGACTTGATCCTGAGATTTCAATGTGGTGGTTTTTATGCAAGGATTGTATTTGAATAAACAGGTTTAATTTTCCAACTTCAATGACTCCTGGTCAAATCAAATCTTGAGATTATTATCCACATCTTACTTGGACTACAAACAGATTACTGAAGATACAACTCTTGATAGTCTCATATAAACTTCAGGGGTGTAAAAGATGATGAATAGGGCTATGAGGAATATCAGAAGATCACTGTGGTTAAGGTGGTTTCCCACTCTCAGTTCCACTCAGACTCACTTTGAGATAGACACATTCTCTGAGTTCAGTTTGAAGGGTAATTGTGAAAATAAAATGAAGAGAAATCACCATGAAAGCTGCCTTGGTGGAAAAGTGAAATCTAAATCAAAAATAATTAAAATAAAATAAAACGTTAAAATAATCTATCAGCTCCTATTGAACGATCTGTGATAGTGGCTAAGTGTTTCCCAGTCTCAATTAATTTTAAACTTTCTGCAGAAAATAATTTGGGTTAGTTGAGTGATTGCTTTATTTAATTTTGCATTTAATCACTTTCTTTTTCTTTTTTTAAAAAAAATCTTCCTTTCTTTGATGGAAAGGTTTTGAAGATTTCTAATAGTCTTTATTTGCTTTATTTTTCTTTTCATGAACAAACTTTTTAAAAAATGGAATAAGGTGTCAAGCCTACCAGTGCAACTTATGAAGTGATGTGATGAATAGCTAGCCTAAGGGTTATATTCTTTCAGGATTCGTGTAGTAGAGCAAGATGTCTAAAGAAAAAAAAACTAGTCTTGAAACCTATAGAACAGTTTTGGTGAAGCTTTTAGAAACCGAGTGCCCAAACTGTGGACACATGCATGCACAGACATGCGTGAACGTGCCCATAAATGGACACAGCAGAGACCCAGAGACTAGCTGGCCATCAGGAGGTGGGGCATCGCAACACCGTCAGTGCGCAAAGAGATAAATTCTTTTTCTTTCGTGACCTTCTGTTTCGTTGTCTGCAGGGAAACAGAAGCTCATGAAAGAAACACCACGGAGATTTGGCCTGGGGCGACGGTGCCCATGCCAGCAGAGAGAGTTCTGTGTGCCACCTCTGGCACCTATGTCATAGGTTCACCATCACGGCTATAGAACAACTTGTAGAATTGGTAGACAAAACAGTATACATTGCCCTCTGCTGTAACACTGTGGAAGTATTACAAAAACACCCCTTTATACTAGCACATATGGACAGCTCAGGAGAGTCCTTGAGCCATATGCTCCTTTATTGCCCTCTCCACGGGAAATCCCAGATGACTTTCGTTCACCTTATATTGAAGAAGTCCCCTGGCAAAGAGCATAATTTCTATTCCTCCTTTCCCCTTTCTGACCATTGTTCAAATACTTCTCAGGTTGCTCAATTTTGCCTTTCTTATGTACACCACTGGTTTCTCTTTTTGATTGAAGAATTGTATTAATTTCTTTGATCTGTATCTGACTATTGATCTTATGGCTGTAATAAAATATAGCTGTAATCCAGTCCAGTCCAGTCCAGAGCACATTCTTAACAGCAAATTCAAGTCTTTAACCCTTAAAGCATTATATTCAAGTTCTTAATATAGGGGTTTAGTCATCTAGGCAGGGTCCCCAGCCCTCTGTCTGTGGACTGGCATTGGTCCATGGCCACGTAAACAAGTGAAGCCCCATCCGTGGGAACCACACACAAAAAACCACACTCTCTCTCCGTGGAACTGGTCCCTGTTGCCCAAATGGTTGGGGGCTGCTGAACTAGGATGGCACAGCAAAGTCAAGATCTGGTGGTCCCAGAAATTACCTCTGCATCAGATTTCTTTCTGACTCAGGCTAGACCTTTCAGTTTGCTCTCAAGTACAGTTGGTGTTGATCTAAGCAGGTTGCGGAATAATAAACACATTATTCTCCAGATGATGGTTACTTTCAATGTGTTTTTTCAAGAGATCAGTACTTGTTCACCTCTCTGCCCTTTGGCACTTGACAGAGTAGCAGCAATAGTCTTTGCAGATTTTGAACACTGTCACTTTGCTGGAGTCAGAATTCAAAACAGCAGAGTGAGGGAATTTAAAAGAACTCAGGGGAGGGAGCAAGTTCAAAGGTCCATGTCAAATACATATCAGATGCTTCAGGAAGTTGATTTTTATGCTATTCGTCCTACATTATAAATTGAATGAAACAATCAGAGCTATTTTTTTTCTGAGAAAGACCCTAAGATCATGTGGCTGGATCTTATAAAAACAGCAATAATACTTGATTTTCTTTCCTATGCTATATACTTGTGATGGGTAAACTTGAATCCTGTAAATGATTATTTTATTATTATGTGGTTAATCTTTGGTGAGATTCATAGCCTGTGGGGCTGGTTGGTAGCTCTGTTATATATGCAAATGTTCCCTGTTACCAGCTCTCTGATTGGCTGGTCATTTGACAGTTGCTTTGGGCTCGAGTATAAATACCCTGACAGTTGCAGGGACGTTTTGAATCGCAGTCATCTCGCAATAAACATCTTACTCTCTGATTCCATGGCTCCTGCGTCTTTCCCTCAAACATATTTAATACTGGCGACGAGGATGGGATCGCGATTCCGCAGAGCCTGGAAAACAACGCGGAAATCAGAAAAAAACCACATCGGAGAACAAATGGCCAGCATGCACTCAGCAGCAGCAGTAGCCACCGTGAAGCCTTCCATCTACGCCAACTTGAAGGACGAGCCACGCCAACTCCAAGGACGAGCCAAAGACCGCGAAGGCCAACCTCGGCTGGAACTGCCTGCCTGTCTGCAGCCGCTGCTGCCATCCGTCTCCTCACGGCTTTCTATCTGCATAATACAAACTGTCTGCAGCTGCTGCTGCCTGGAGCCTCCGCTGCTCCACCTGCATTACAAAGCTGCCTACCTCCCAAGGCCACCTGCCTTACAAAGCTGCCTGCCTCCCAGCTCCACCTTCTGCAAGGTTTACACGCTGACTCCACTGCTGACCAACAACCGGGAGAAGCGAGGCCTGGCACTGGACGGGAAGCTGAAGCACGAGGACACCAACCTGCCTTCAAAAAACCAAAGTTACCGACAGGCTTGGACTTTCTTTGCACACAAAGCAAATAACTGGGGGGGAAGGAGTGTTATATATGCAAATGTTAGAGGAGTGTTGAGTATGCAAATAACTGGGGGGAAGGAGTGTTATATATGCAAATGTTCCCTGTTACCAGCTCTCTGATTGGCTGGTCATTTGACAGTTGCTTTGGGCTCGAGTATAAATACCCTGACAGTTGCAGGGACGTTTTGAATCGCAGTCATCTCGCAATAAACATCTTACTCTCTGATTCCATGGCTCCTGCGTCTTTCCCTCAAACATATTTAATAAGCTCAACAGCTCGAGTCCTAACCAAGGACCTAGGAACTGTTAAGGTAACATTGGAGGATATAAGCTGTTCCAAGTAGGATGGTTTTTTTGTAGAATCAAAATGTTCAAGTCTGACAAATTTAAATAGCGAGGTAGCCCTTTAGGTATTGCTCCAAGGGCTCCAATTACAATCAGGACAACACACAATTTCTTTTTCCACAGACACTCAACTTCAATTTGCAAGTCCCGGTACGTTGTGATTTTTTTCTTGCTGTTTATCTTCAATTCGTGCATCTCCAGGTATTGCAGTGTCAATGAACCATACTTTTTTTTCTTTTCAACTATTGTTATGTCAGATGGGTTGTGGGCCAAGTGCCTGTCAGTCTGAATTCTGAAGTCCCACAAGACTACTACTACTACTACTACTACTACTACTACTACTACTACTACTACTACTACTACTTGTTGTTGTTGTTGTTGTTATTATTATTATTCTATATTTTATAATTATATATAATAAAATTGTATTATATGTATTACATTATATTATCTTGTATTGTATTGTATTGTATTGTATTGTATTGTATTGTATTGTATTGTATTGTATTGTATGGCATTGTATTGTATTGCATTGCATTATATTACATTGCATTGCATTGTATTATGTTATATTATATTATATTATATTCCATTAATACCATATGATATTATGTCTTTAATATAGCAATTGCACTTAAACTTATATACCTCCCCACAGGACTTTACAGTACTCTCTGGGTGGTTTGTAATGTCAATATATTGCCTCCAAAAATTTGGGTTCCCATTTTACTGACCTCAGAAGGATGGAAGGCTGAGTCAACTTTGAGCCCCCGTCAGGATTGAATTTGAGACTATGGAATTTGAGACTATGGACAAAGTATGGTTCATTTTGCCTGCAATACTGCATTCTAACAACTGCGCCAACAGGCTCATATCATAAATAAGCTTTTCAATCCAGTAGTTATAAGAATAGCTCAATTGTCCCCTCATATACAAATAACAAATTACAGCCAAGATACTTAGAGGAATAACTTCTATTAAATCCCCAGATGCCCCTGGGATATGAGGTATTCATATAACCTGAGTGTAGAACAAGAAGCAATGGGTGGAAACTAATCAAGGAGAGAAGCAGCTTAGAACTGAGGAGAAATTTCCTGACAGTTAGAACAATTAATCAGTGGGACAACTTGCCTCCAGAAGTTGTGAATGCCTCAACACTGGGAGTTTTTAAGATGTTGGATAGCCATTTGTCTGAAATGGTATAAGGTTTCCTGCCTAGGCAGGGGGTTGGACTAGAAAACTTCCAAGGTTCCTTCCAACTCTGCTATTGTATTGTATTGTATTCCAGAGATGGAAGCCATCACCAAGAAGTCTTTGAAACAGGGTTTTTGCAGATGATATTTCCTCAACATTTTTCCCTATCTAATCTCAAAGGCAGATTCAATCCAGAACAGTTTTTTTTATTGATATTCAGACCAGGTTCTATACCCTGTAAGTCTTTAAAAATAAAAAGTGGCACCTTGAATTGCACCTAAAGGTTAACTGGTGACCAATGCACTTTCACTGTAATAATGAATCTGAATAGTGAATATGAGTGAACCTCAGCATACCTATAACTAAGGCTGCCACGTGATGTACCAGCTCAAACTTCCAAGGGGTTCAATGGATATTGCTTTAATGTAAATCTGATTTGACAGAGGCATGAATAAGCATTAGCAAAGCCGGAAATAAAGGGATGGCTGAGGCAATGGATTAGATCAGTGATGGTAAACCATTTCAGCACTGAGTGCCCAAACTGGAACCTGTGTGTTTGTGCGTTTGCCAGAGCGCTGGAAACCTGAAGACCAGCTGGCCAGTGCACATGTGTGAGCCAGCCAGCTGGTCTTTGGGTTTTTGGCATATACATGCATACCGGCCAGCTGGTCTTCATACACAATAGTAAACTGGAAACTCAAAGATCAGCTGGCCGGCACGCGCATGTCCATATCATGCCGTAGGTTTGCCATCATGGGATTAGATCATGTGTATGCAACTTGTCCCTCTTGAGGATACCACCACTCCTTGTCTTTTACAATTTGAGGCATATGAAATGGGAAAAGAGATTTCTAGAGAGTCACAGGTGCTCAACAAAGAACAAACTTGACCAAACACAGGTTAGACCGTATATATTTAATAAACAAACAAATAGCTGCCATCAAGGCCTTCCTTGTGGTGGTAAGAGCAGAAATGCACCAGACCTGTTCCACCCTTTTGCATCCATGACTATAGCTCCACAGCCCTGTTTTGGGTGTTATGGGCCCTTCTGGGTAAGAGTTGTGTAGAGAACCCTTTGCAGAGAAATGCAAAGGAATTTCTGCCTGTTCCTGGTTACATCAGTGCATCACATTAGATCTCATAGAGATGGCACATTGAGGGTATCATCAGCTAACATCTGGTTAGGTCCCAGGAGACTTGCCTTCCCTGCTGTGCCCATCTTATGAAACATGTTTTCTCTGAATTTAGATCCAGTTTGATTTTTCAAAGTGTCCACAAGACTTGGTTATGCTTCCAGGGAACTTGAGATTTGTTCTAATGAGGGAACCGTTTATATTCTCCAATACCCCAGGTTTAGTATGATCCAAAGGGAAACTTCTATTGGAAGTTTCTAGGGTTGCCCTTTGTCTTTCTCTTGACACCAGGCAACAGAATGTCATTTTTAATGTGGGCCAGTGTGCTTGCAGAAAAAAATGATAATAAAAGTTATCTTCTCTTCTCCTCCCCTCCCCTCCTCTCCTTTCCTCTTCTCTACAGTTACAAATTCTCAGTTGTCTGGTTCGGGCAAAATGCTAGGCTTTGGTTCATACATAATTTTTTTTGCCCTTTTTTTTTTTACTGATCTCACGGTTAAAACGCAGAGTACTTGCAAATGAACCAAATGGGACAGACTGAGCAATATCTCTGTAATTTTGATCTGGATAATTTTGTAATTATCTCTGTCTTGTATGGACATGGCAATGGACTTAGATAAGTCATAAAACATTTACGGTAGTTAAACTTCCTATAAAGAAGGACATTCATTGCCATGGCGCTCTTGACATATGGCCATGCAACCTCTGCTGAAAAGTATCTAATAAGCTGAATCTTTTGGATGGAGCTGCATTTTAAAATAGATTGTTCTTATGAATTCAAAAACTGTAAGTGCAGTCAAATCAGCTGTAACTGTTGATTACATGTTTTTTTTCCCCAAGCAGAGGAAAGGAACTGCTATGTTATTGTATTCACTTTCTTTGTTTTGATTACGATCCACAGGATTTTTGCACGGCTCTTTTCGTTTATGCCACTTTATTTAAGTTTCTTCTGTACACAATAGGAGAAAAATAAACTGGTGATGATTTGATTTATTCAGGCTGCAATTCAGAGGGAATATATCTGAGATAAAGGCAATTACATTTCAATTTGATTATTGTTTAAAGATATATGTTACCATTGCTTTGGGAGCACTGGCTTTTAAGGAATATTATGATTTTGGAACACTTTCAGTAAGGCAGGAATTTTTCAGGCGTTGCCAAATAATTTAGATTCTCTTTGAATGAGGTGGTCTTAGAAGATGATTTGATATTATTCATGAGTTTTTACATAACTGATAAATACAATCAGACACAATCAGACACAATGAAATAGTGAAAGACCAAGACCATTCATAGTCTGTAGAGAGTTGCCATATAGATTTCACAAAAAAGATACTACAGTATATATTTTGGTGAATCAATTGGTTAATTTTTTTTCCTTTGAAAAACTAGAAAATATTAGAATGTGCAAAAATGAATAGATTAACACTTGCAATTAAAGGAAAGGAAGAATCTGATTATTATAATATATAGGAGCTATTTTATCAATGGTTAGAGAATAAATATGAAAGTAATGTCTTTTAAATTTAAATAACTGAAGAAGAGAAATGTTATAACAATAGATATGTTAAGTTTTAAGTACTAGTATAAAAATAAGAACACACACACACACACACTATATATATATATATATATATATATATATATATATATATATATATATATATATATATATATATATATATATATATATATATACACACACACACACACACACACACACACACATCAGCACAAATACAACAAAATATATGTATGTATGTATGTATGTATGTATGTATGTATGTATGTATATGCTGGTCTTGTTGTATTTGGGTCTTTTCCCATGTAAGATTGAGATTGTCTTGGCAACGTTTCAGTGAGGTCTCACTCGCCATCTTCAGGCTGATGTTTTGGGCTTAAAGCATGATCAGAGAAGCCGTCCCTCTACAAACAAACCTTGGTGTGTGTGTGTGTGGAGTGCTGGCCCCATTTCAGCAAGTGGATTGATTGGATGTGTGGCTGTATCATGATTGGTAAATTGGTGCTGGCTATGTGTCCATTGTCATTTCGTATTGTAATGCCCTGGGTAGTGGGTGGGGCTCGTTTATTTACCAGGGCTGGTTTCCAGATGTCTGGTAGGCAGGAGGTATCATCATGTTTATTCATGTTGTGGGGGTGTTTCTCTAATTCAATGGCTTCCATAATTCTCTTGTTGAAGTGTTCAGTTTTGGAGATTAATTTGGTTCTTTCAAAATCAATTTTATGTCCTGTTGCTTTAAGGGAGGAAGTTTTTTCTTCTTTTCTGACTGGGTTCTTGTGTTCTGCAATGCGTGCATTTATTCTCCTATTAGTTTGTCCTATGTATGTGGCTGGCCAATTTTGCATGGTATTTCATAGACTCGGAGCCAAACCAAAGCCCGGGATGTTACACCACAGTCATCTGCTCAGTACATTACATCACAGAACTCAGGAGGTTACAATGCCTACAAGGCTCAGGATGTTACAGCGCAGCCAACCTTCCAGGAGGTTGCAGCACAGGACTCAGGATATTACTACAATAGAGCTCAAGATGTCATCACACAGCCCATTACCCAGGTCATTACAAAACAAAAGAACAATAGGCATACAGTCAGTACCTCAGCCACACAGGATGTTATGAAACAGCTGACTAATCTGCAAACATCAACTCCATCAGCTAATCAAGATGTTACAACACAGCCCACCAATCCGCTTACAGCAACAAAAACAGCACTCCACACACCCCACCAATATTTATAGAAAGACGGCAGCTCCGATCACGCTTTGCTCGCACAAGCACGAAGCCGAAGGCACCAGCCTGAAGATGGCAAGGGGGACCTCATCAAAACGTCACCAAGATGCTCTCAATATTACATGGGAAAAGACCCGAATACGCCAAGACCTGCAGATTGACCATATTAATTAATATAATTTAATTGTGTATGTCTGTCTGTCTGTCTGTCTGTCTGTCTGTCTGTATGTATGTATGTATGTATGTATGTATGCTTTAACTATTATGACACAAAAAATGCACCCAGATGACAAACTATTTAATGAATGATGGAATGTTTGTATTAAAAGAAAAAAATATACACAAAAAGAAAAAGAAAAACTAGAAAATGCTTGCACATGAAACACATTGGAAAGGCACCAAAGGCAGTTCTGCTTTCACTTCTAGAAGAGTTGACTTTTTTAAAAAATAGGAACATTGTGCAAATAGGGATGAATAGCAAATGCTGGGTTTTTTATTCATTTTTTCGTTTGCATGATATTTGGAGATTTTACAAGAGTTGTTAAGGTCAGCTTCAGCTGTCTACAGATATATAGCCAAGACCATTAATATTCTTTCAGTTTCCTGTGCTTTGAAATATCCTGCTGTGTTAATGGTGCAGATTGACTAGCGGGCTGTCAAGGGCACATATTAAGACACTGGAACCCAACAGGCAGTGGAGTGGTGAACTTGGAAAAAAGATGAAATGCAGTGCATATTAGCCAGTAAATGGACTTCGTTTTGAGTTTTTCAGATAATCACAGCTAAGAGTAGAGCTGTTAAAATATTTTTAAATATTCTGCAGACTAAAAGCAAAGCTTGTGAACCATGGGAAATTGGCTTTCATCAAGTTGAAAGCCATCCTTCCCACTCACTTTTGAGAGAGTGAAGGTGAATGGTTTATTATTATTATTCTCCTGATTCAGGAAGAATTGAGCAAAATAAGGCAAGCAATAACACATTAAATATCTGCTGGATTTTTTAAAATATGCATTTGTTTATTAAATGTCTATTGCTAACCCTTGATCCAATCAAACTCCAGTCAGTGAAAAGATAAAACAGATCCCAAACCATAAAAAAAAACCTCAAATCAAGGTCCGTATAAAATATCAGTTCTCAGATATAAGCTATATATATCAGAGGTCCAATAAATTAACATTATGGCTCCAAACCCTGTGGCAATAAAATGAAACAAAATGATTTTTTTGGGGGGGATTTACATATGTACATTAAAATGGTTTACATTTAAACTATTCGTTAAGTCTAAAGCTGTTGATCAGGGGTGTAAAACTCGATTTCATTGAGGGGCATGTCAGGGTTGTGTTTGACTTCAGGAGACAGGATGGGTGTGTCCATGGTGGCCATGGCCAGCTTGATGTTACTTGTATCAGGGGTGCCTGTGATGGCCCAAGCACTCTGCCAGTGAAAAACGGGCTCCTGAGCTCTATTTAACCCTCACCCTAACCCTAACCCAGCAGAAATGGAGCTCAGGAGGGCCATTTTTGCATGCGACGGCATCCTGCAACCCTCTGCCAGCAAAAATGGAGCTTGGGAGGACTGTGCACAGCCCTCTCAAGCTCCATTTTTGCTGGTAGAGGCACTGCAGGCTGGTCCTTTGCTGTTTTCAGGGCAGCTCCATGGGCCAGTTACCCTGCAGGCAGAATCTGGCCTTCGAGGCTTGAGTTTGACACCCCTGGTGTTGAGGTTAAGGGTGGCAGATAAGTACTTTATCTAAAATTTCTTTTAAAAGAACCTATGTGTTAGAAAATGGCAATGAAGGATAAGGCTGCAAGGTGAGGATTCCTATGAATTAACAAGTTGCTGAGAATATTCACAGAAGTGAAGGCTAACAGGTCAAAAGTCAATGCACTAACCCCAACAGATGTGACATGAGTTGTCTTTCTTTTTATTTTGTTCCAACATCATAGAACTGGATCCTTCAGAAGATCAGATTTTTCTATAGCTGCAGGTGAGCAGATTTACCTATTTTAAAATGAATACATTTGTGGGCATAATTTTTTAAAGTATAAATAGTCTCTCTACTTTTTTAAAAAACTCAGGACATTTCATCATATGCAATTTGCTCTAGATCCTATTTAGCCAAGTCCCAATATAAGGCCACTAAACACATTGGATGTCCTTTTTACAGTTATCAGTTTTCCTTGAGATACTGTATAATGCATTAAGTCAGATGAAAAACAGTTTGCTGAATATAGAGCTAGCTTCTGTGAATTATTTTGTGGGAAGAATTTGCAATCAACCCACAGGGAGATGATGTGGAACTAGCAGTCTGTCCCATTGTGCTTACTTGTTTCTGTGCAATTTTTTCTATAACATTAATGCTGCTTCTGTTGTATGTAGTGCAGTGGGAACAAAATATATGCTTACACTATTAGCTGATAAATATGAACTAAATCCCAATTCTATTTGGTTGAGAATACCTGGATCCTAAAAAAAAGTATGCTTAGGATGGCAACTTTCCAATCGCATTCTATTCCAGCAGGAAAAAAAGATATGTTTTTAATGAAATGAGACTTAATCAATGAGTTTTTACTAAATTATTTAAACATGCTTGGGCAATTGGTGAAATCTATAGCTTTGAAAGGTGCACAGGAAAGTGATTTTGGGTGGGATTTTATTCTAATTTAGGAGTGATTAAAATGTGCCTGGTCATAAATTACTAAAATAAAAACCTGAAATAATGAATTGTAGCAAGAATGATAAAATAGAGAATCAAGAATATCCTATGCTTTGGATACTGCTTTTAGTTTAGTGGTATTTAAGAATTTTCAATAAATTTAGCTTGAAGAATTGATGGATCTGGAGGAGACAGATTAATTGTGCTGGTCCATGTCATCTTTCATTTCAATCTTCTATACATACATAAGAAAAGTTAATATATAGAAAATACCATGTACAAGACTAATATCTTAAATTTAAATTAATAGCTATAAATTTAATAACCAGGGGTCTGTATTAACATTATTCTATGCCTGCAAGTCAGTGTGGATTCCTGGAAAGTCCCTCAGCATATCCCTGCACTTTTCTAAGCAATTTCTTCCACAAGTGGCTGGCCACGACCTCCTTCCTAGGGCTGAGAGTGAATGATTGGTCCAAGGCCATCCAACTGACTTTGTGGCTAAGGCGGGCTGAAACTTATGGTCTCCTGGTTTCTAGCTTGGTGCATCAACCACTACACCAATGTTTCTCTCTATTGACAAGAGGGCTAAACATGAGCAATGTATTCTTTCCCCAAAGAAAGAATTACTGGGTGATCAGCTTGAACTTCAAGCTAATCCTGTGTTTAGTTTTCTAGACGTGTTGCTGTGACTTGATAATGCATATTTGCCCATTTTATCATGAAAAAAATAAAAGAAAGGAAGGAATGAAGGAATGAAGGAAGAAAGAAAGGTTTCATGTATTTATTATAACTTCATGCAAACTGGCCTCCATGCATGGAAAGCAGATAACCAATATGCATATTTTGTGGATTTTTTATGTTGCATATGGAAAAATGCTATTTTATTTGTTTCTTTCTTTTCCAGATAGTAGCTCTCCTTCTTCTGAGCTACCGTTAAAGTCCAGTCTCTATAGTAATTCTGTTCTGAGCTTGAATATAAGCTCTTAGAGATCAGTTTTACCTACCCTGAAGACAAGACAAGAAAAGAATGCTCCTATTTTAGTTTTTTTTTCAAATGAGAGAAGAAATTTGTTATACGGTATAAGCATAGAGGATCTCCTAGGCAATTAAAAAAATCCTACTCATTCCATGTTTCCTTTTAGATTTAAGCTGCTTCTGATTTGACAGTAATCTCTCTCCCCTCCTGTCTTCATATGTGTGAAACTAAAAAAAATAGCTACTATATTAATTTAATATTGGATTAATTGTCCAGTTGATAAACCAGGTAGCTTTTCTCCCTAATCCCGGTTCTCTTAACCCAAGGGTTTGCAACCTGAAACACACAAAAGAGCCATTTGGACCTATTTCCCACAGAAAATAAAACACAGGGGAGCCACAAAACCTTTGTGGGCATGGCCAACTCGCCATCACTCACTCCCACCCAGTCACATGACCCCCTAGCCATGCCTACACAGCTGGTCATTAGTGCAGAGAACAGTTGTTAAAAACACCAGGAAGCACAAAAACCTTTTGACATCTCCCTTTCTCTTTCCCCCTCTCTCTGTATCTCTCTCTCGCTCTCTCCCTTTCTCTATCTCTCCTTACCTCCCCCACGTTCTGTGTCTCTGTGTTTGTCTTTCCCACCCTCTCTCTGTATCTCCTTCTGTGTCTCTCCCCCTCTCTATCTCCCCCTTTTCCCCCTATTTCTGTATCTCTCTGTCTTCCCCTCCCTCCCTCTCTCCCTGTCTCTCCCCCTCTCTGTCTCTATGTCTCTGTGTATGTCTCTGAGGCTCCCTCCCTCCCCGCTCTCTCCCTCTCTCTCCCTCTCCTCTCCCCCACCCCTCTCTCTCCCTTTTCTCTGTATCTCGTTCTCTCTGTGTTTCTCTCTATGACTCTCTCTCCCCCCTCTCTCCCTCTCTCTTCCCCCACTGTACCTCTCTTTCTTTGTGTATATAAGTGTCTCTCTCCCCTCTCTCCCCTTTCTTTGTATCTCTCTTTCCCCCTTGTTCTGTGTGTGTGTCTCTCTCTCTCCCTCTCTATCTCTCCCCTCTCTCCCCTCTCTGTATCTCTCTCTCTGTATCTGTCTCTCTATGCCTCTCTCTCTCCCCTCTGTATATCTCTATCCTTCTCCCCTTCCCCTCTTTCTGTATCTCTCTCTCCATCTTTCTTTCTTTTTCCCTATCTCCCCCTTTTTCCCTCCCCTCTCACTCTTTCCCCCCACTCTCCATCTCTTTCTCCATCTCTCTCCCTCTTTTCCTCCTACTCTCTCTCTTTCCCCCTCTTATTGTCTCTCTGTCTCTCTCTCTCTTTCCCTTTACCTTCCTCCCTCTCTTCCCCATTCTCTTTATCTCTCTCTCCTATTTTCCCTCCTCTCCCGTCCTCTCTCTGTCCATGGACAGGGGAAGGAACCCTGAACTGATGTTGGGTGGTGGAAATCTGATGTCTGGAGGCCAACAAGCCCAGGAACAGCACATCGAAGACCAGCTGGCCAACGAGGAGGTGGCACATCACACCACCACCAGCTCTGCAGGAAAAGCACAGGAAAAGCAACTGACATCTGGGAGGCGAGAGCGAGCTGAGTGAGATAGGGTTGCATTGTGGCTCTGTGTCATAATGGGCTCCAGGAGGAGGAGACCCTGCCTCCCCATGTGAAGCGTGCTAAATTTCACTTTGCTGTGAGAAGCAGCAACAGCAAATATACGTGTCAAAGGCAAATGCAGGGATGCTTCACTCCCACACTAAGGCTCTGGCCTTTGCCACTGCCACGACAGGCCAACAGCTTTTCCATCCTTCTGCTACAACAGGGAAACAGGGAGCCACAGCAGAGTGATGAAAGAGCCACATGCAGCTCTGGAGCTGTGAGTTGCCGACACGCATCTTAAAATTTGAAAATGTTTTCTTTAAAAAAAGAACAACTGAAATTCTAATTTGGTAGACCCCAAAAGATTGAAAGGTATTAGCTGATGGGCTATTGATGGGTGTGCATGGGTGTTTTTAAGTATTTAAAAACTCCTGCTGATCAGAAATCTATGGCCAGACTAATGTTTGGGGCTAATAATAGGGGCTAGGGGATTCCTTTGCAAAACAGTTTCAGTGATTACTGTTTTGTGCTGGGAATGATATATAAGCCCCCAGACAAGTTATGACCTTGCAATCTGAAATACTTTTCCTGCTAATGAAGTAGAACTATCCAAATTATAATTGGTGGGAAAATAGGAGCCTTTTTTCACCTGCTGTGTTCTGTTCTCAGAACTGTTAAGAAAATTCAAATTGTTTCTTTCTTTGATACTCTTCTGACAGCAGGCAGGTCTTTGGCACATAAATGATATGAGCATTTCCAGGGAATGTTTCACCATGCCATCTGGACTTATATTTCGGCCAGAAGATTAATGCTCTATGTTCTTTATGTTTTATTATGGGCATTTTAAATGTTCTTATTATTGTATGATTTTATTGTTATAAGATGCTGGGAATCTAGAAAGTTTTGATGGCATACAAATCAAACAAGCAAATAAATAAATTGAGAAAATAAATAAGGTGCCTGTTTTTAGGCTCATTTAATGGAATTTTAAGTATTTTTAAATACTTTTTTCAATTTGGTCGTGCTATTATTAATAATAAGAGGTGTGGTGGTTTAGTGGCTTAATGATGTGTGGCAGGGTGGCAAGGTGAGGTCCTGTTACTCACCTGAGCTTCTGTCCAACTAGCAATTTGAACACATGTTCTATGAAAATAAATAGATAGGTACCACTTTGGTAGGGAGACGAGCTGGTGCTCTGTGCAGTCAGTCATATACCTGACGGCTCTGAACCTTCCCAGTTGTGGTGTCTATTTAGGAGGCAACTTCCTGAAGGGAGTGGGCCTTGGGTGACAATGCAGGAAGAGCCTTTGTCTTTCTCTTTGGTGCGAAGCCAGCTCACCCTCCTTTGGTGCACCTTGGAAGTACGCAAACATGACCTATAACAGGGCTGGTTCTTGGCATGCCAAACTAATAATGTGCTATAGCACTCTAGTGTCTTTTAGCTACTGTAATAATGCTAATAATAATATAATTATTAATAACCTTGAAATGCATTTGAACAGGATAAATTGCATAATATAAAAATGAATAAAAAGATAAAATAATTTTAAAAATTGTCAGATTTTATTTTGCCTTGTGTTAAGTGATCTGTATTACATTATTAAAAAGCTTTTAATTCCTTTTGCTTGTAACTCACTCTAAGTATTCCCCATCTCCTCAAGGAGATGAATATTAAAAATACACAAATAATTCACACTTAGGAAATTAAGACTGTTTAGCAAGCAGAATGAGTAGGCTCATTTTCCGCAAGCAGGTCCATAGTTTGACCCTTCACCTCTTAAAACTGCAGTCATGTCCATTACATTTGAATGCAAAGTAGTGGCAAGTTCAAAATGGCAAATAGGGCAGAAGCTGCTGCATTTTTCAACATTTTACTTACTGCTATAATGCTAGGAAGAAGTCAGCGTGGGAACAGCTGCTAATGTTGTAGCCCATGATTTATGAAAATAAGCTTAGTAATTGCTATAGTTGATTCCTTGATGCTCTCTGAGCTTGCTTTTTGTTTGCAGAAATTTCAAGGACTCAATAGTTCAATCTGGTATCCTCTTCTATTGCAATTGCTATAGTAGTTGGCCTAAAGTTGGACTTGACAATCTTCAATGTCCCTTCTGCTTTATGATTGTATGAAATGGGCTTCATGGATGGCTATCATCTCAACTCTATTATGACTTTTGAAGGCATGACCTGAGCTATTGTGCTACTGGCATTTAAAACCATATATTAAATACTCAGTGATAGCAATATAAAGCTCAATAGATAACCATTATAACATAGTTTCCTATATTTGCAGTAGTGGATATTTGCAGTAGCTAGACAAGTCTAGACTTGTTTTTCTTTTTATGCTTCTCTTGTCATGATAGAAAACCATAATTTTATAAAATCATACTTTTTAAAGAAGTTTTGAGTTGGAACAAAATCTTAAAATTACTGTGTTATTTAGTAAGGGAAAAATAGAGTTTTTAAAAGGTAACTTCATGCTTTAAACCCCACAGTTAAATTAAAAAAATCACTAGTCATGGTATTATGTATAGGGTTGTTCTATTGCGTGTACAAAAAGTTCGTTAAAAAAAGTACATAAGTTGAATCTCCTTTCCTCAACTTCTTAGATTCCATAAACTGAAAAACTTAATTAAACTAAAGCAATCTGTATCATGAAAAAAAGCAATAGTGTTGGACATAGACAGGGAAACCAACCGAGATAGGTGAAAATCATACAATGCTTTTTAGGCACAAAAACCTACTAAACGACACATGCTTCTCTGAGGATGGATCTCTGCCAGCTGAGGCACAAAACAATTCTGATAATTATTTTCATGGAGAGAGCAAAATAATCTAGCAAATGCAATATGGTGCCTTTTCGTGGCTCAGGTATCAGTTCAGCCTTGTTGTCAGCTTGGAATAAATTGGCACTGCAGGCTTGCCAATTTGAATGGAGTCAATATCTACCACAGAAGATGAAATGTTATATCTTAGTAAATGGCATTCCTCTCTCAAAACTGCATGGGGGGAAAGCCTAGCATGAGTTCAACCCTTCCAAATCCTCAGACTTTCTATGAAGAACTGAGGATATTAAATACACAGGGCTACAACTCCTGGTTATCTTACCTCAATAACAAAATCCAATTACTTTAAAACCCACTGCTTCATTGAAGGAAGCAATATTATATAGATTAATTTCACACCCCAAGAGCCATTGAGAGGGAAAATGAATGAGCTGAAGATGTCAGCCACCTAACTGTTGGATGACAAATAATTGATTATTTGTTTCTTTCTCAGTAAAATAGATTTTTTCTGGATTCGGTATCATAAAAGAAAGCGAGAATAACCGTAGCCCAGTCTGTGTCAATTGATTCTTAAGGACTGTCATTACTTAGCCCCAAATTAAAGAATCAATTATAATTCCAGCATGAAGGTAAAATAATTATGGTTAAGTGGCTAATCCCATTAAGGATGCTGAGGCATCATTAATAATACGGAAGGAGTTTTTTTCTAGGTCACTCAGTTTTGAAGGTTTTTGATAGATTTCTAGCTGCCATGAAATCTTGGGAAAAGATGTTTGTTTTAAGGAGATGCAAAGAATGGTACTATATATTCATGTCCTCTGAAGCATTTCATGTCCTTGAACTTGAGAAACTGCATAGCTTATGAGCTAATAAATGATTTCATTACATTTCACATATCTGGCTTTCTTTAACTCTTACTTAGAGTTAAACAGAGACTGTAATTTCCTGGTCTACACAGGTCGAGTTTATGGGATGGTGAAGTAAGTAAGGCCAAGATGCGGGTTCTGACTGCATGATCAAAGCCTTGTCCCAATATATGTACATGAAATATTATACCCATGTTCAAAGGAATGGGATGATAATGGTCACTGTGACTTTTGGGACCCTCCCTCCAAAGTCCTATGGCCTTCAATATGTTACGTCTTTCTGACTAGTGGTTGTGGTGGAAAGAGGATACTTAGAAGTCAAGTGACACAACATTGATGGACATTGCAATGCATCAAACTGTACACAGCAAAATGTCTGTATCATAAGACTACTTAAATGGAAAAGGGTTCCTTTAGCAATGTGAGAACAACTCTTAACTGCCTCAGGTGTGATCTGGGCATGAAATAAAGACAATGTCATGAGGATATGGCAGAAGAAAAATTTACTAGGAAATATTCATGCCATGGTTAGGTGAAAATAGAAAAAGGACTGTAGTTAGCCGGTTGCTTTTACCTTTTCTCTTGTAGTACTCGTTCAATGTCTTTGTATCTTTTATTCTTGTTATAAATTTCTATAACTTGATTTCTTCCTTGCAAATCTCTCTCAGAACAGAGTATCTTCAATCCTTCATTATGTGTTTAAAGCATAAAGGGCAAGAAATTTTAGGAAACTGGCTGCTGTATGAGTGGATTTTAAACATAATGAATTGTTATTGCTAAAGTTAAGATACATTGAGTGTATCACAGTTAAATGTCCAAGAAATCTTGAAGTTCTTTGGAATGTAGCATTAAAAATATCTCTCTCTCTCTCCCTCTCTCCCCCCCCCTCTCTCTCTCTCCACACACACACACACACACACACACACCAACATTACTATTTCTCATCATTAAATTATAATAATGGCATCAATCTGTGTGAAATTAAATGAAGCCAGAGCTGACAAAATGTTTTTGCATGTATCAACTGGCAGATTTGAATTGTTTCATAAGCCACCATATTACAAAAATAACATTATGTTATTATTTTGCTCTAAATTATGTATCATTCATACTCAATAGGGCATCTAGATTTTTTCCTTCCAAAAACCAAGAAAAAAATCAGTGATTTTTCACCTCCATTTGAAGGCTAGCAAGGTTTGTATTTGTTTTCAGAACTATTCTTGTGAATACAATCTATTCACATCGATGGCATTTATGATTTATTCATTCACCTTTATGTGAGCATTCAATTGAAGAAATCTTGTTGACAAAAGTGCCTATACACATTACATCAAAAATATCAGTAATGTGAGAATATTTACACTGGAGGTAAATATTTATGCACTCATTAAAAAAGGACCACTATTCCCAGCTCATTGTTTTTCACATAATCTTTATGGAATAGCTACAAATTCTCACAGAGAACCTTTGGGTGCAATTCAGGCTATTACCTGGTTATTACCTTTAAAGCCATACATGCCACTAGACCAGTTTATCTATAGGACCACCAATCCCAGTCTATCTCACCAGACAGGGTCAGGCATGCTTGAGATTCATTGCCATTTTGTGCATGCCTTTTCCCTTGAAACTCTTGCCCTCCCCCTGAGGTCCATCCTTCTGTCAGTCCCAAAAGCACGTAAAGCCTGGCTCTTTGTTTATCATCAAGAGTGACTCTGGGCAATGCACAACCATTAGACAGTAGGATACGGTGAGATTAGTGTGGAATGAAAATAAGGGTGTACTAGGGCTGTGGGACCAGTTTTATTGCTTCTGGTATTTTATTTTATATTTATTATTTTATATTTATTTTTTTATTTTATTTTATATTTATTTTTTTATTTTATTTTATATTTATTTTTTTATTTTATATTTATTTTTTATTTTATTTTATTTTATTATTTTATTATTTTATTATTTTATTATTTTATTATTTTATTATTTTTTATTTTATTATTTTATTATTTTATTATTTTATTATTTTATTATTTTATTATTTTATTATTTTATTATTTTATTATTTTATTATTTTATTATTTTATTATTTTATTATTTTATTATTTTATTATTTTATTATTTTATTATTTTATTATTTTATTGTTTTATTGTTTTATTGTTTTATTGTTTTATTGTTTTATTATTTTATTATTTTATTTTATTATTATATTATTATATTATTATATTATTTTATTATTTTATTATTTTATTATTTTATTATTTTATTATTTTATTATTTTATTATTTTATTATTTTATTATTTTATTATTTTATTATTTTATTATTTTATTATTTTATTATTTTATTATTTTATTATTTTATTATTTTATTATTTTATTAATATTTTATTATTTTATTATTTTATTATTTTATTATTTTATTATTTTATTATTTTATTATTTTATTAATTTATTAATTTATTAATTTATTAATTTATTAATTTATTAATTTATTAATTTATTAATTTATTAATTTATTAATTTATTAATTTATTAATTTATTAATTTATTAATTTATTTATTTTATTATTTTATTATTTTATTTTATTTTATTTTATTATTTTATTTTATTTTATTTTATTTTATTTTATTATTTATTTTATCTTATTTTCATATTTCTGAACTATGGAGGTATTGAATTACTACTCCCATAGAAGATTGGTGTATAATTACATGGATTGTGGGTATATGTTTGCTTCTCTTCTGTCACGTTTTCATTATACCCTAAATAATAACATGTCTGAATTGACCATTTCTTTCTAATTGTTCTTGGTTTTATATTGTTTTACACTGTAAGTCCTCCCCCCACATTGCTTTTAAGACTGACAGCCATATAAATGACATACAGACATGCATAAGTTCCCTGAGGATGGTCTCTAGCATGAGTTCTAAAGCTCAGAAGATTAAACTTCTGATGCTGGTAACAGACCAAGATTGGATCTTGCAACATTTTTCTACTGCAGAGGATTTTGTTCTCCTGCCATTAGGAGCTTGTTATCTAATTTGTTCAGTTCTGAGAATGTAATTTGTACTTTTGGTTGTGACTATGATCATTCATAAGATGACTTGTGATCTGAACATAAGGGAAAAAAGAAGAAAATTAAATGTTTAAGTTTCATGAAAACCCAGGCTACCTAACCTTCCCTGGTATACTATGCAAATCTCCATGTTGTAGGGCATTGATGTAGTAGAGTTTAGGAGGGAAAGCCTCATAATCACCCCTTATTAATTTCCTGCTTGAAATGCAGTATGAAAAATGTATCACATTAAGGCAGGACTTTTCCTTTCTTTGATTATGTCTCTAGAGCCAGGTTAAATAATGGAATGCAATCATTAAAAGGTTATCTAGTGCAACAACCTATTTAGCAAAAGACAGAGGCAGAAGGCTATATTCCTCTGTGAGTTGTTTTATGAAGTATCTCATGGTAGACAATCAGTGAACTAAATCCATTGACAAGAAGAGATTTACAAGGACTTGTCTACAGAGGCAAGACTTGAGGCAGTTGTGGGAATGGGATTAACAGAAGTATCCATAAAAGAATGTACAGATTCTGAATGCTGCAATGGTGAATTTTCAGCAGGAAGCCATGTGTAAATATGCCAATGGAAAAATAAGCCAATGGAAACAAAAACAGTGCTTAGATATAAATAAGATAGATAGGGAGATAATAAAAAGATAGATTATAAAATTAATACAATGCCCTTAAATTGCCCTTTTCCTAAGTATTAGGTGTTTTCCCTGAGTTTTTATCCCCTAGCATTAAAGGGAATCTGTTTCAGAATAATACTATTGTAACCTAAAAGTCTACTTCTGGAGAAGACACAGAATCTTTCGGTTTTAATTTTGTAGCAATCTGGATTTTTTCCCACCCTGAGCATGGTGTACCAATTAAAGTCTTTAAACACTACAGGCTATTTAATATTTAACACCTGGATATAATTTAATTAAGGCATTAGGCTCACCAGGTAATCTGCTTTTGAAATGGTTCTAACCTATTTCAAAAGTGAAATAATTAAATAGTGGAAGAGATGTGTTGCCCCAAAATTCCTTGTTATCAAATGAAATGAACACACACAACCATCATTGTAATGTATGAACCAGATATTATTGTGATAAGAAAGACCACAATAATGGTACTAAAATCACAAAGTTATCATAGAACAGCCTAAAGTTGGAATGTATTGAATTTATTGGCTCTGAAGGAAAGGGTGCATGATTTCAAAGTTTGAGGGTTATGCCAGATTTTATGAATAATGGCCAGATAGAGACATACTCCACATATACTTCTTACACAGTCACTGAAACAAAACAAAACAAAACAAAATTAATGAGGCTAGAGAGTGGTGGTCTACTAAGTCAAAAGATTGGTAGGATCAAGGACTTAGAATATTGATTTAATACATATGGTTTGTTATATTGGCCACCAAATGAGAAGAGAAGACTCATTGGAAATGACCCTGATGTTGGGAAAGATTGAAGGCAAAAGGAAAAAGAGAAGGCAGAGGATGAGAGGGTAGATATTGTCATTGATGCAATGGAGAGGAGTTTGGGTGAACTCTGGGTGAAAGTAGAACTGGGGACGTGGTGTGCTGTGGTCCATCGGTTGTGGAGAGGACACGACATAGCAACTGAACAATAAAGAGAACAGAAAAATCACTAGCAACATTAGGAATATTTGAAGATCTTTGGCATTGAAAGAATCACGACGTGTTTGACCTCTTTATAATGGTGACTCTGAAAGTAGGACATTGTCTCTAGCAATGATAGAGCAATGCCTTTAGAAAAAATTGATAGAGTACCTGAAGCTGACCTAATGACTTATATAAATCCAGCCATCATATCAATGTGGTTTGCTTTTTTGGTCATTCTGAATCTTTTGTTACCTTTTTATATTACCTTTTCACATTAAGTGCCTGCCTTGCTTCAGAGGATGGGGCATCCACTGATGTTTTTTTACTGAATAGTTCTAGGTATACCGTGTTCCCCCCAAATAAGACATGCCCTGCTAATAAGCCCAATCAGGCTTTTAAGAGCATGCACCATAATAAGCCCTCACCCGAAAATAAGCCCGCCCCAACTATTTAAGCGCATGCGCAATCGGTCCCACCATTACCACTGTACCACCTACCGGTACAGCTTGTGGGGCAAAAAGAGGGCTTGGCACAAAAACAGCAGCAGGCGAAATGAAGTGCTTCCACCACTGCCCTTCCCTCTCGCGCAAAAAGAGTCCATCACAAAAACAGTGGCAGGTGAAGCAAAGTGCTTCCACCCCCCGCCCTTCCCTCCTGTGCAAAAAAAGCCCGCTGCAAAAAGAGCGGCAGGCCAGCAATGCGATCACCCCTCCCACCTGTTCCTTCTCGTGCAAAGAAACACCGCCCACTCCACCCCAATGGTCCATTGTGTTCCTCGCCCTTTTCTCCAGTGAATCGCTTTGTAAAAAAAACCCTCATGAATTCAACTCGCGAGCTTTTTTTTACAAGGGGCTTCACTGGATGAAAGGGCGATGAATGCAATGGACCTGGAATGGTAAGAGGCGTGCCTCGCTTCTCTCTCCCCACCTGCCACCCCTCACTAAAGGGACAGCAGGAAAGGGAACTAGGCAGGCTGCCTTTAACATTGGGGTGATGTGGGTGGTGTTGGGCCACAAGGCATCCCTCTTAACTTTCCAGGTCTGTCGTGTTCTTCGCTATTGTGTCCAGGGAAGCCCCTAGTAAAAAAAACCCTTCTCGCGACTTCAAGAAGTTTGATTGAACTCACAAGAAGGTTTTTTTTTTAACCAGCGGATTCCCTGAACGCGATGGAGTTAGAAAGGTAAAAGGTGTGCCTCGCTTCTCACCCGCCCCAGAAAATAATAATCCTTCCCCCTATAATATTCCCAAGGCCATATTTCGTGGGACAAAAGAAAATAAGACCCTGTCTTATTTTTGGGGAAACACAGTATGTCAGCACATGCAGAGAGAGATAATCCTTCATGTATTCTGAAGCTAAAAATGTCTTTTAAGATTAAGCCTAGCATTTTGATTAGAAATGAATAAGATAACGGTGCCATGAATATAGTCCTGACACAATACAGGCAGTCATTGGGTACTTGAGAGACCGCCTGCTGCCAATTACCTCCCACAGACCCATTAGATCTCACAGGATTGGCCTCCTCCGGGTGCCATCTACAAGCCAATGCCACCTGGCTATTACCAAGGGGAGGGCCTTCTCTGTGGCAGCTCCGGCCCTCTAGAATGAACTCCCCGTAGGGATTCGGACCCTCACCTCTCTCCAGGCTTTCCGAAAAGCCGTCAAAACCTGGCTTTGCCAGCAGGCCTGGGGGTGATGAGTTCCCTCCCCTCTCGACATGTATGGTTGTGCGAGTGTTGTCGACTTTTATTATTTGTATTTTGTCTTTTATGTTCCCCCTTATCCCCTTTGAATTGTTCGCCGCCCTGAGTCCTCCCGGAGAAGGGCGGCATACAAATAATAAAATACAAATACAAATACAAATACATTGATTTACTGTGATTCATTTAGTGACTGTTTGAAATTTCAATGGAACTAATTAGAAAGAGATTACAAACTGTCCTCTCACTTATGATCATTGCAGCTTCTCCATGATCACATTATCAAAACTTGGCAACTGACATGTATTTATGATGGTTGCAGTGTCCCAGGACTATGCAATTGCCATTTGCAACCTTCCTAGCCAATTTCTGACAAAGTCAGATTCAGGATCCTGATTTGCTTAATGATCACGTTTTATTTAACAACCACAAGAAAAAAGGTTGTAAAATTAGGTGTGACTTATTTAACAACTGCCTTGGTTAGCAATAGAAATTCTGGTATCAATTGTGGTTGAAGGTCGAGGACTGCCTGTATGACCACAATATTCAGCTTAATAATGCTGTGGTGATCAATGTGCATTCAGTACACTGTAAAAAGAAGTTGCAAGCTTCAATCTTGACTTGTTACATTTGTTGATTAATTATGATTTTCTACATAATCTGGAGACATCTGGGAGGTTGAAATTATTTGTGTGTGTGTGTGTGTGTGTGTGTGTGTTTCTTATCTTAATTGATGTGAAGAAATATCCTCACTGGGATATTTGACTCTAAAGACAGATTCTGTAATAGGTGGTTACTGTTAATTTATTTTTTAACATGAGTATTCAAAGTATTTCTATTATTTCCAGAGTGGTTTTACTTATTTATATAACAATACCAGCTCTGATCCAAGGAGATTCACAGTCATAAAAAATATGATGTGATTTGTTTAATTTTGCTTAGCTCAACATATGAGCAGCCATTGTGATCTCAAACCTAAGGTCTATGGTTTAGCATAATACCTGGATTAGGACAGTATTGTTTGTTTAACAAAAGTTTAGCCTGGCACATTGTTGTACTTCAGCCAATGAACGGTGATGGATTCTTCATCTAAGTTATAGCTCAATCTACCATTTTGACTGTTCTTCTAAAACAGTATTATTATTATTTTGGCTTATCATATTTGGTTTCAAACTTAGAGTCTCAATTTCTGAACAGTCCAGATTGTAGATGACAGAAGAACAAACAACTGCCAAGAATGAAATAATAGTTGTTTTCTATATTCTTCCTTTTCTATTCAGGAAAAAGAAAGAAAGGGTTGAACTGTCAAAACAAAGGATAAAGTTGGAAAGAACCATTATTAATATTTTTATCGGCTGTGTTTCAAGTAATGGCAGCTATCAGCAACAGCCCCTGGGGAAAGATATAGGCTTTTATCTAGTAAGCCTTTCTTTGAATAGCTGGTTAGCGTTCAGGTTTTTTGTCCTTAAACATTATAATTTACTGCCTGAAGCAGCCCTGTTTCTTATTTAGATTGATGCTCACCACATAGAAAATGTCTTCATTTCAATCAGGAAAATTATTAAGCTTGTGTTCGGCTTTGGTGTCTTATGCATCTCTTCATTTGCTCCCATAATACAGCCACGTCTACCGTTCTCATTAGTTCTAATAGACCTTTTAGCTCCTGGGTAGGTTACAGGATTCTAAATTATTGTATAATAATTTATGTCAGTATAATTTAAGCCTGATGTGGTTGTGACCAAGGAATTTATTATATAAACTCTCCCACTCATTTACAGTACATTTTCTGATTAGATGCAGAAATAAAACTACCTATTCCTCCTCTTTCTCTCCATAGTTATAACCAATGGCAAATGGTGGCTACTGAATATTTGATTATCTAAAAGTAACTATAATATTATTCCAAATAAATGTTCCTATATGTGAAGATTTAAAAAAGGCCACCTGTATTAATGCTTGCATACACTGTTGGATCTTATGAATCAAACCAGTCAAAAGTGATGGAAGCCATACGAGCTCAGAGGTTGGACAAAAACAAATCTGTCTGTGATCTATGAAAGCAAAGCAAAGATTGATGGCTATACATAGATCAGTTAATTGAACAAGTATCCTGGCCAAATACTAGATCAAGAAAGTCAATGCTTCCTAATGTAAATACTTAGAAAAATGTGATTTGTGACTTCATCAAGATAGTGCTTAGCAATTTTTTCAGAGTTTTTTTTTTTGAAGGATCTCAGAGGCTTCCTTATCAATGCTCCTAGTACCAATTAATGGAAGTTTTGTTGTATGTAGGAAGAAAACAATTACAATACATATAGAAATACACCAGTGGTGGGTTTCAAATCCCCTTCCAACCGGTATGGTTGGAATGGGGCTAGAGGCATCCTCATGGATGCGTGCAGTGCACGCATGCGTCTTAGCACGTCCACGATGCTCTGCAATGCTCCAGCTGCTCCGTGGAGCGTCACAGAGGCACTGTACGTGCCATGCACTGCGCGGCAGCACAAAAGCTTTAAAACACAGGTAAGAAGCTCGGGTGGGCGGGTGGGCTGTACTGGAACAGTATCTGGTGCTTCGGGCTGGCTCCGGTACGCCCGTACCAAGGCGTACTTCCGGCAACCCACCACTGGCATACATAGCAAGTTGGTCTTATCAGTTGGTCTTATCACAGTATTGGGTTTTTTGACATAAGATATTCCTTTTTAGGGGTGCAGTGGCTCAGTAGCTAAGACACTGAGCTTGTCGATCAGAAGGTTGGCAGTTCAGCTGTTCTAATCCCTAGCACAGTGTAATGGAGTGAGCTCCCATTACCTGTCCCATCTTCTGCCAACCTAGCAGTTTGAAACCATGTAAAAATGCAAATAGAAAAATAGGAACCACCTTTGGTGGGAAGGTAACAGTGTTTCGTGATCTTCAGCATTTAGTCATGCCAGCCACATGACCACGGAGATGTCTTTGGACAGCACTGGCCTTCGGCTTTGAAACGGAGATGAACTCCACCTCCTAGAGTTGGGAACAACTAGCGCATACTGTATGTGTGAAGGGAACCTTTACCTTATTCCTTCATTGTCCCCATAACTTGCCTCCCCAATTTGTTTGAACCATCACAACATACCTTCTTCTTGAGCTAAATGAAATAGTCAGGTCTTCATTGATCCTGAAACTGAGGAGGAAAGATCTCCTTAGGGAGGGAAGTTCCAAATCACAGGGGGATCAGTGACCCAGAATGCCCATTTTTGAGGCCCTGCTTGGCTTTGTGAAACCTGGAGAGTATACACCATATTTAATCTGATCAAAGGGACAGATGGATTTGGGAAAAGGGGCTGTTGCAGGTAACCAGAATCATAATAAAACCTTTAAAAAGACAACCAATACCTTGATTTACACCTGAAAATTGCCTGCAGCTTTCAGAACAGTGGAGTAACCTGAGTGTAATGGTACATACCCATCACTGCTTATTAGGGTGCCTCATTTTGGATTTCAAGTATAAAGATATGCTAATTGGTGGGGTAATGCAACTTTTTTTGTGAGGACAAAGGAATGCTAATAATTAGGATGCTATTGCAGTGACATACAATACTAAAAACGGCTTTGGCATTCATTCTCCAACCAGATATTATCTGCCTTTTTCCTGTGTTATTCAAATTGCTGGTGTCTTGGCTTGTCAAGAGATGATTATCAGGAGTTTACTTCTTTAGATTTTTGCATTAAATCACAACAGAAGCTAGACAATTAATGTAGCTCATGTGCCAGGAGTCTAATGCTTTTCAGAAGTCTAATGCTTGGTTCAATATATTGTGGAAAATCGGTGTGGCTTTCCTACTGACTATATGTTCTCTTTTTAAAATGTTTTAATCTTATTTATTTACATTTGTTAGAGTCACCTTTTCCAGTAGAAAGCTTAAAAAATATGAACACAATAATAGTTAAAACAAAGCATCACACACAATCATACATGCCAGCTTGAAGTAAAACAATCAAGCTATAACACAACAAACCAAATTTTGGGCCCCACAAATCCCAGACCTGGGACTAAAGTTAAGTTTTAAGGGCTTAACAGAATCCCAGAAGAAATGACTCTGACCATCTCTCTGTGGTGAAACTGCTACAGAGGGTGAGACTACATCAGAAAAGAAATGCTTCCTTGGTCCTGTAAGATCATAATATTTAATAGAAGGGAACTGGGACATTCCCATTCTTTTGGAACACACCGAACGGGCAGAAAACATTGGAGACAAGCAGTTCCTCCGATATCCAGAATATCCGATTCACAGGAATTTTGTAAAATAATTAATAAATATTGCCCAAATATTTTTGCATGTAATGTTTTATTAGTTTACTTCCTATAGCAACTGAAGTGCCCTTCATGGGTAATTGAAGGAATCCAATTCCAGTTCTTGGTTGTCTAGCAGCAAAAGTAGCATTTGAAACAAATTGCTTAGCAACTGAGATCTGTGTTGTATCAAAGGTGAAACTACACCTGCTACTCCTGCTACTGTTATCAAGTCCCTCTCTTCAGTTGTCAGTGGAAAAGGAGATCCAAGGGGAATGATTTCAGATAATAACATTCAATTTTCTTCTGAAGTATTTGAGATTTTCTTCTCAAGGAAAAAGAACCAACACAAAGAGATGCACATTGGTTTACAAACTGCAAGCAAATGGAAAATCAGTATATTTAACAGTTTGAAGAAAGTCTAGCAATAGAGCAGAAACCATTCATTGTCCTTTTTAAAAAACACATCTGCAAAACTAGATAGCATAATACAACACCTAGGTTATCACCTAAATTATTCTACAAAAGAGCAATATACGCAAAGGTGTTTGTAATTCACAGATGCTTATAGAGCATGCCCTCACATGCAAGTTCTACTGTAGTCAGATGTAGCCCTGCACTGAAAGCTACACTTCCATTTGCTGAAAGTTTGCATGCTCGAAGAAAGAGGCTGCTATTTTAATAGCAGATTCTTGTGGGTGATTTAGAATTGTTTTATTTGTGTGCCTGAGTTTCAGCTATTATGATGATATGTCCAAGGTGCAGCACTATAGGCTACTTCTGACTGCCGGCTGCCTGCAATTTGGCAGTTCAAATCTCACCAGGCTCAAAGTTGACTCAGTCTTCCATCCTGTTGAGGTGGGTAAAATGAGGACCCAAATTGTTGGAGACAATATGCTGACTCTGTAAATTTTTCAGAGAGGGCTGATGTCAGCCTCTGCTTTGCTGCTGCTTCGGCTGCCATTGAAACGGGGAGGGAGGGCATGGTATTTGGGAGGGGACTGATTGTTGTGCTGGAGGAAGATTCTGGAGTTTCAACTGCCCGTCTTACTGCACATGCGGAGGAGGTTTCCCGCCAAGGCCAATGGCACCGACATTCCATCTTGGTGATGCCTTTCGAAGTTATCTTGCACCTGACACTTGGGAGAATTATGATTGGACTGTGCATGGGATGCCAAGGGGTGGGAAATGGGATATACAATATATCATTCGCTTTCACGCCTAAATAATCAGACTTCGCTTTGCTACGCTTCTCTTCATTTATAATTAGTAAAAGTACACTTGATTTCTATCAATGGAGTCTTGTGGTTTCCTTTCCTGATTATCCAATGAAGAAGTGCTGACAGCTATAAAGCACTGTAAAGTGATATATACCCTGTTTCCCTGAAAATAAGACTCCTGGATAATAAGCACAATTGGGTTTCTGAGCTCATGTGCTAAAATAAGCCCTCCCCTGAAAATAAGACGTCTCCAAAAATATTGCAACACAGCAAGCAGCCATAAGGTCACTATACTCGCTGCCTCCTGCACCTCAAAAATAAGATCTTCCTGAAAATAAGGCCAAGTGCTTATTTCGAGCTGTTTTATTTTTGGGAAAACATGGTAAGTCTAAATTCTTATTAAGTCTAAGGTAGTGTAGGTGTTCACAGTGGATTTATTGCTGCAACATTTGTCCCTTGTTCACAACAGTAATCTAGGGAGAGGAACAACAATGGCTCATCTAATAGGAAGATTCATTGAATAAGGGTTCTACACCTTATTCGTAGTCCACACCACATCACATTAGCTCTCTGTTGTACATTCATACACATAATGTCAGTCTATTTGATATTTGTTTGCTATCAGCTGCCATAGTAACGAGAAAGGAGGTAGATTGGTGTTTGGGTGGGGAAGTGTGCTGGAGGAAATCGTCTGTGGGAATGAAAAGGAAAGATTGCTTTCATGCTCTGCTGCACAGCTGAATGGACTTGTTTATACCTAGTCAAGGTCAACCCTCCGGGAATACCAGATGGGCAAAAACACCTGAAGATGTTCGCCACGTGACACCATATGGGTTGTGGATTGGACATTCAGCCTGGGTCCTTGGGGGAAGGGATTTGTGGATACTTTCAATATGTAACTTTCACGCCTTTTCCTTCAGATCTTGCTTTTCTTTTGTTGCTATCATACTCATTCATTCATTTTATGCTTTTGCATTCTCCATCTTCTCTGACGTAATTGCCCTCCATCATGTCCAAAGATTGCCAGATATAGAAAGTCAGTATTTGGTGCAATCTGAAGATTTCCGTATCTGAAATCCTTGGTGCAATGGTAGCTAGGCTAAAAGAAATTACCATGGGATATAAACAAGGCTTCTGAGATGCACCTGGGCTTGTCATGTGAAATGCTGCCCTTCCAGAAATTAGTGAATCAAATTCTCAGTGGCTCAAGGATGCTAGTTGTAGACCCATACTCCTATCATATATTATATCTCACCTTCCAGAGGATGCTGATGTGTTTAGGGCAGAAACTCATTATAAACCTCTATGGATTATGATTTAGTAGGTGAAAGTTCTTTTGCCTTCACTTAAAAGAGGAAGTCAATTAAGACCACATCTGTTTTAAGTTCCCATTCAAATGAAGGTCTTTTTTTCTTAGCTGTAAATTTCTCTACACTTTTTGAATTACGATTTCATAATGTCAAAGCAACTTCTCTAGTAATTGCTAGCAGATATTTTAGGGAAATGATTAATTCTTTTGTGTGCTGTTTGTCCTGTGTCAAGACCCAGACTAAAAGGCACATTCTTTTTTTGCGCACAAGGTAACTCACCAATGCTTCTTGGAATCCATATAAATTCCATGTAGAAAGGAATTACATGTTCACTTAAAACCATGTAAATGGGCAAGGCTGATCCTTGGCATTTCCAAAGTGAACTTTACAGAGCTGTGACTCCTAACTTTGAACCAGCCTTATTGATTGCGGTTTGATATAAGAGAGATTAAAACAAGCATTTTTGAGTATTTTTGTTTTAAAGTATCTCTGGCAAAACCATAACTGGCTTTGTTTTTTCCCTTGTCTTGGTATATCTGTGTCAGAGAACCACAGCCTGAAATACAGCTGTGTGAAAAAGTCCTGTACGCTTTCAGTTTTAAGCTGTATTTACATCTTTGATCAACTTTTCACTCATAGAAACCACGCAAAATTAGTACTTTGATGAAAATTTCTGTAGTTGGATTGAGTTGCATACTTTTTATTAATATAACCAAAGTCTTTTAAAAGTTTTGAGTGGGTTTATGTGCTAAAACAAACACAACTTGAATTTTTGAGAATGCTAGGATCGAAAGTAGCCAATCAGCAGTGAGCTTTGGCTGACCAATCTATGAGCCACTCAATGTTGTCATACTCTCTGACTAGAAATAGGCATGAAAAGCATCGAGACATTTAATTTAGCTCTGGCTGCGGGCAAGGATGAAGGCCTTTGCTTTCACCAGTACTGAGCAGCGGCATCGCATCATTGTGCTTCATGAAGAGGGTTACTCCTGTATAGAAATAGCCAAGAGAGTGAAATGCCATCGCACCACAGTGAGCAAAGTGTTTGAAAAAAATATCAAATAACTGGTTCAGTTGATGATAGGGTCCGGTCTGGAATACCAAGAAAGTTGAGAAAATGGCAAGATCAGGCTCTGCAAATGCATTTCGATGATTGACAGGAAGCTCACCTCACTTCAGATTACAAGAATTTGAGGTGAAACATGTGATGTAAAAGTGTGCACAAGCACAGTGTGTCACAGACTGCTTGCCAGAGGGCTCAAAGGCTGCAGGGCTCAAAGTAAACCTTTGCTCACAGATGCTTACTGCTCTCATTGATGTGCGTGGGCCAAGAAATATGCCAGGTGGAACAACGAACAGTGGGCCAAGGTCATCTTCAATGACGAGAGCAATTTCTACTTGAGTGGAAATCAGTGCAATAAGTACGTCAGAAGATTTCCAGCTGAAGAATTTAGGCAATACTACCTAAATCTATCTGTGAAGCATCCATTGCACATGATGATCTGGGGCTGTATCGCTGCTTCTGGTATTGGTGGGATACAAATAGTGCAGGGAATCATGAATTCCAAGCAGCATGTTGAAGTCCTGGAAAAGACCATGCTTCCTTCAGCTAAGCAACTTGTAGGAAAGGACTTTTACTTCCAGGATGAGAATGCTTCTTGTCATTGAGCCAAGCCCATTCAGCAGTGGATGAAGAAGAATGGTGTTTGATTCCTGGATTGGCCAGCTGAGAGCCCAGATTTGAACCCAATTGAAAACGTGTGGGACAAGATTGGTTACAAAATAAGCAAGAAGCATCCAAAGACCAAGCAGGAGCTGATTGAATCCATTATTGCAGCCTGGCACCACATTGTCACCAAAGGTCATGTGCAAAAACTTATGCAGTCTATGTCAAAGCGATGCCACCTGGTGATAAGCAATAAGGGCTGGCCAATTTCATGTTAGTCATTATGTTTGGTTACCTAAACAGTCCTTTTCAGCGCCATGAACAATAAAAATGTTAACAAAACACTAGCGTTGGACTTAGTATTTGCAACACGTATGCCACTGGGTACACATCAGTTAATCTGTTTTCATAGTCATTGTAAGCATGCAAGAAAATTCACAATCCCCATCCAAACAACACCAAATTTCAAAAGGTTTATGCTTTTCATTTAAAAACCATCAGTATTTATTTAAATATAACAATATTTGCATAGCAGTTAGCATGAAATATCATAAAATCAATGCCCTATTCAAAAAATGTCATAAACTGTAAACAGTAAAGCGTGCAGGACTTTTTCACACAACTGTACATGTTACCTGGGAAAACATTTGCACTGACTTAACAGAATAACAGAGTTGTAAGGGACCTTGGAGATCTTCTAATCCAACCCTCTGCTCAGGCAGAAAACCATACACCATTTCAGACAAATGGTCGTCCAATCTCTTCTTAAAATCTTCCAGTATTGGAGCCTATTCTCACATAGTTTTAAACTCTGACATAAAATGAACTTATTGTTAAAACTCTCAGATACATAGAGTACAGAACACCAGCGAGATAGCTGTCTGTTCCCAATACTGCAGTGAAATATTTCCAACAGCTCATTCAATTGAAAATTAAATCTCAATAGGACTTCCAAGTTATATCTTGAGAGTTATTTTTAAGATAGACTAATTAATTAGTTAATTAGCTCTTTGAAGAAATTATTACCTCAAAAGTGCTATAGGCTAAAGTTAGAAGAACTTGCCTCTTCGTTTTACTTTTATTTTCTATTAAGGCTTTCTAAAGGCATTGTCTGCACCAGACTAAATTCCCAAATTGCTAAGCATTGTCTCAGTGTAATTGGTTTATCAGCTAATTGAATACATGAACTATTAGAATGTACGAAATCCTCAGAAATATGTGTTTGGGAATTTTAAAGGACCCTCTAATAGTGTAATTTCTCCCTTCAGATGTTCATGCATTAAAAATAAACCTTAAATAATTTTAATTCACAAAGCTATCTTTGGAGGCAGATTAGTAGAGAGATACTTTATCCAATCTAGTCAGCCACAAAAATATTGGCTTGTGGAAAGCTCTCACTAGCACTCTTTCTGTCACGACTGCACATATGCCAATACAAAGCTAAACTGAGATACAATAGGTAATGGTGCCACTTATATTGTCAGAGATTCCATGGAAGATCACTGTGCCTCAAAATAATAACATCAACAGGTATTAGTAGAGGTTCCTTTAAAGCACCATAATACACAATATTGCTCTTCCTGTCTTACAATGACACATGTAGCTGTGCCAAAATGAGACTATTGTCACATTGAGATTCCTGAGGATTTTGCCAATGAGCTATGGATCTGATAGACATTGCTTAGAAACATTACTTTAAAGAGAAAAGTTTCTTAGCTTAGATTTTATAACAGGGAGATCAATTATATGTTTCAGTTATAGCATTATTTGTACAGCTTTATTAGATAGAAAAAGAAGCAACACTATGATTACGACTATAGAACATTAATCTTCTGTCCCTTAGGATGCCTCTCCAAACTGTGTCCCTTCTGAATATTTTACTGATTAATCTGCTTATGACAGAAATAGACGAGAGGAACATCAGCAGGTGTAATATCAAGTTCCAATTCTGCATGCTCTTATTTAATATAAAGTAATTTTAAAGTAAAACCTATGGCAGGTGATTGCTAACATATAGCTTAACACACAACATGTTTTTTTCTTTGCACCACAATATATTTGTTAACAGCGCATCAGCTGAGCAATGAGTTTAACGACAACAAAAGCTGTGCTGAGTGAAAAAGTGCACACACTATTACAATGATACAACAATAATAGGCTTCTTGCATATGGATGATAGGTCAATTGGTAAACACAGTTAGTAATTATGCTTGTTGATAGGAAACAAGTTTGAAAAGAGTTGTTGACTTAGTTTGAAAAGAGAAATGATTTACTATCAGTTTATGTATTTCTGATAGTAATACATATGTATTTCTGTTTGTCATATTAGGCTTTTTCTTAAAACTTATGACTGATCAAAATTATTTTAAGTTTTAGAAAAGGTATATTCATAACTTTTAAAGGGATATAATTTAAACATCATTCTATAATAGATGTTGTTTATTTAAATAGCATCACAACAAAGAAATGAGAAATTTGAAAGGAATTTTCTAATTGTGCACATCATCTATAAAAGTACAGACATTTCAAAAAGAAATGTAGCCGTAATAATAAATGCATTTATTTACATAGCGCAGGCCAACACACAAGTTTAATACTATAAAACAATATACAGTGGGGCAAAAAAGTATTTAGTCAGCCACTAATTGTGCAAGTTCTCCCACTTAAAAAGATGAGAGAGTCTGTAATTGACATCATAGGTAGACCTCAACTATGAGAGACAAAATGAGAAAACAAATCCAGACAATCACATTGTCTGATTTGGAAAGATTTTTTTTGCAAATTATGGTGGAAAATAAGTATTTGGTCACCTACAAACAAGCAGGATTTTTGGCTCTCACAGACCTGTAACTTCTTCTTTAAGAGGCTCCTCTGTCCTCCACTCATTACCTGTATTAATGGCACCTGTTTGAATTTGTTAGCAGTATAAAAGACACCTGTCCACAACCTCAAACAGTCACATTCCAAACTCCACTATGGTGAAGACCAAAGAGCTGTCGAAGGACACCAGAAACAAAATTGTAGACCTGCACCAGACTGGAAAGACTGAATCTGCAATAGGCGAGCAGCTTGGTGTGAAGAAATCAACTGTGGGAGCAATAATTAGAAAATGGAAGACATATAAGACCACTGATAATCTCCCTCGATCTGGGGCTCTACACAAGATCTCACCCCTTGGGGTCAAAATGATCACAAGAACAGTGAGCAAAAATCCCAGAACCACACGGTGGGGGGGACCTAGTGAATGACCTGCAGAGAGCTGGGACCAACGTAACAATGGCTACCATCCGTAACACACTACGCCACCAGGGATTCAGATCCTGCAGTGCCAGACGTGTCCCCCTGCTTAAGCCAGTACATGTATGGGGGCATCTAAAGTTTGCTAGAGAGCATTTGGATGATCCAGAAGAGGATTGGGAGAATGTCATATGGTCAGATGAAACCAAATTAGAACTGTTTGGTAGAAACACAACTCGTCGTGTTTGGAGGCGAGAGAATGCTGAGTTGCATCCAAAGAACACCATATATACTACGAAGCACGGGGGTGGCAACATCATGCTTTGGGGCTGTTTCTTTGCAAAGGGACCAGGATGACTGATCTGTGTATAGGAAAGAATGAATGGGGCCATGTATCGTGAGATTTTGAGTGCAAATCTCCTTCCATCAGCAAGGGCATTGAAGATGAAATGTGGCTGGGTCTTTCAGCAGGACAATTAACCCAAACACATTGCCCGGGCAATGAAGGAGTGGCTTCATAAGAAGCATTTCAAGGTCCTGGAGTGGCCTAGCCAGTCTCCAGATCTCAACCTCATAGAAAACCTTTGGAGGGAGTTGAAAGTCCGTGTTGCCCAGTGACAGTCCCAAAACACCATTGCTCTAGAGGAGATCTGCATGGAGGAATGGCCCAACATACCAGCACCAGTGTATGTCAACCTTGTGAAGACTTACAGAAAACGTTTGACCTCTGTCATTGCCAACAAAGGATATATAACAAAGTGTTGAGATGAACTTTTGACCAAATACTTATTTTCCACCATAATTTGCAAAAAAATTCTTTCCAAATCAGGCAATGAAATTGTCTGGATTTGTTTTCTCATTTTGTCTCTCATAGTTGAGGTCTACCTATGATGTCAATTACAGGCCTCTCTCATCTTTTTAAGTGGGAGAACTTGCACAATTGGTGGCTGACTAAATATTTTTTTGTCCCACTGTATAATGAAACTATATCCCTATGTAACTAGTTTTTTTAAATAAAAAGCTACAAAAAAGGAAAATATACATATAAATTACTGAATTTAATGATCTTGCAGGAAATCTGTCAAAATTTGTACTATAGACTGTGGGTATCTAATTAGAAAAAAACAATAGATCTAGATATGCCGTTTTTTAAAAAACAAAACCAAAGCAATACATAACACTGCACAATGTGGCTGAAATCATCTATCCATTAGACAAAATATGGGTCTGTTTTGAGATATGCAGTTGACTTTAGTTGACTTTGAGAGCATATTTTCTTAACTTTGACCAAATTATTGTAATGGTGAAAGGAACCAATCATAGTACATCAATTAAATAAAAGGCAATACATTCCTATTATTATCTTTTCTGTTTAAAGATTGCTCACCTTTATCTTATTTCTGGGCAGGTGGGCAAGAAAGTGAAAAGCATCCACCATTGCCCTTAAAATGCTAAGAGGTGTTATTGGAAATAAAGTTGATGTATTGCAGTATGCTGGTATCACCATTTATTTAGGTCAGTTAGGACATAATTTCTCTTATGTTGAAAGAGGAGTAAAAGTGCACAAAATTGTGCAGAGGAAGCAGAAGGCCGATCCTAGCATTCACCAAATACCATTCAAAATTAATTACAATTTTAAAAGGGAGATAAAAATAATATCACTGAATTTAGTAGCATTGGTTTCTGAATAAACATACAACATACATTGGCTTCTTCTTTACAGGCATGCCCAAAGGAAGACGGACAAACATGTTTGTCCTTTGGAAAAAAAGTATTTTTTCTGACAAAGAGGACTAGCATGGTAAGAATCCTGTCACCTGCCAAGAATCAAAGAGTCTGTGTGGTGGTATTTTGATTTATTCTAAGGTCCGAATATGATGCACAAGTATTGATAACCGAGATATCTTTAACATCTTTGTATCTTTATGGACATATACAGTATATCTTTCATATACATCATAGATCCATTCTATGGCTGCTTTGGTCCACCTGCCATCAGTTCTTCTTGCTACACGAAAAGCCCATTTCCATTTCCTAGCACCCTCTGCCTTCAGGCAGTCTTCCTGATACAATGGGTAGCTGTCCTAGGGCTTCCAGGAATGAGGACCATTTTTGATGTATTGGCGTATGGAAGGAATAGACCATAATCTACCATGCTAGTCCAATGCAGGTTGAAAGATGTGATTGGTGTTTGTCTGGGGTATCTATCATAGAATGGATCACACTTGGTAAAAAGCATCCATGAAAGAAACCTAAAACTAAATGGATCGATGACATCAGCAAATATTGTGGGTTCAATTGGCAAAAGAAAGCTCAGGACGATATTGGTTGGAAACATGCAGAAGAGGCCTTCATCCTGCACTGGATAGACAATGGCTAAAATGATAGATATCTTTGTAGATGTAAAGTATTTTTTGACAGGGACATAACAAAAAGCATCTGAAAATGGACTGGTAGAGCTTTTTTTTTTTTAAAAAAAAATTCTTCTGTAAAAATAGATGTATCTTCTTTCATATGTGCCTATTTCTTAATGTAATTGTAAACTCACAAGCAAGATAGTGGAACAATAGGTGATAATTTCTTACATTCTGCCAATCTAATTTTTATATAAACATGTATTAGTCACGTTTTTATATATGATATGCAGGGCTTATTTTCTATGGGAAATATCAGCCAGCATTTCATTCTGGTGGCACAGTTCCATCCAGTTTGGGCATTGCAGACAAAATCCTTTCCAGCTGATATTTGAGTCAATGTAATTTGTGGCTCATCCAGCCAAAAGTGGCTCACCAGCAATTTAGTGTGCCTTTCTTGGTGTTTGACACCCATATTTTTGTAGTCTCAGGCATGAAATTTCAAGCTGATTAGCCTGGAGATGGTCCCAGAAATATTCCAAGATAGATTTAGCAATAAATTTCTCTCTTCTGCAGTATTTAATGTTGGAAAAAAGCCTTTGTGAGGCACATTCTTGGATTTGCTTATGGAAGTACTACAGGTATATAGTGCATAAGGTCCCTTAATAGCCTTGGTGTTGAAATTTTAAACAGAGATCTTGCTCAGCATTATGTAGCCATAGAATCAGCCCAAAACAACCTGCTTCATCTTGGGATTTGATCACATCGGATGTACATTTTAGGAAATGCTATTATGTTCTGATATTGCTCATCAGAGACTCCAAAGGAGCCAGCCTTCCCAAGGAGGAAAAATAATTAATTCAAGACGTGTATATGATCTTAATCATTGATGAATAGTCCTACTTTATTTTTCCCTTCATTGTTTCTTAGTAAATTAGTGATTGCATAATACATTTTCCTTCCTCCTATCTTCTGAATAAAGAAACTGGCAGTCTTGGTGGCTCTTGCACTATTGGATAGAAAACACCATTGGAATTGCCGAGTTGTCAAATGAAACCCAACATAAATTTTTGTCCAAAGGATGTCACAAAGGTGCTGTTTCAGGAGGCAACTGGACTTTCTTGTTTTTTCTTTTGAAGACATTTTGCTTCTCATCTAAGAAGCTTCTTCAACTCTGACCAGATGGTGAGGAATGGAAGGATTTGTATTCTTTGCAGACAGATGGTCATTTGCATCCTTTTAGAGAATCATTGAAACACTTGGAGGTTTATCTGTTTTGTCCAAAAGAAACTTCAACCAACAAATCACATACACAAAAGGGTAGAGAGTCAACTAGGGCACACATGGGTTCTCTAAATTTACCTTGCAATACTATTATTGATTGGTCAGCTTTCCATTGGGAGGGCTTGTTCTTGCACAGCAGGACCATATGGAATACTGGAAAGCAGAGGCCCAATTATAAAGGCCAGATGATTCCCCATTGTGACACAGTAGTTAGAATGCAGTACTACTGGCTATTTTGTTGACTGCCAGCTGTCTGAAATTTGGCAGATCGAATCTCACCAGGCTCAAGGTTGACTCAGCCTTCCATCCTTCCGAGGTGAGTAAAATGAGGACCCAAATTGTTGGAGACAATATGTTGACTCTGTAAACTACTCAAAAAAGGCTATAATGCACTGTAAAGTGGTATATACCCTGTTTTCCCCAAAATAAGACCTCATGGATAATAAGCCCAATCGGGCTTTTGAGAGCATGTGCTAAAATAAGCCCTCCCTGAAAATATTGCAACACAGCAGTAGCCCCAAGGTGACCACACTCACCGCTTCCTGCACCTCAAAAATAATAAACCTCCTAAAAAATAAGGCCAAGCACTTATTTCAAGGGTCAAAAGAAAATAAAACCTTGTCTTATTTTCAAGGAAACACGGTAAGTCTAAATGCTATTGCTATACTTATTAAGTCTAAGGAAGTGTAGCTGTGTGCAGTGAATTTATTGCTGCAACATTTGTCCCTTGTTCACAACAGTAATCTAGGAAGAGGAACAACAATGACTCCTCTAATAGGACGATTCAACTAGGTAGTAGCTTAGTTTTTTCCATAGAAAACTAAATATTAGAAGGATTTCAGTCTGTCTAATCCCAACATGCTATGTTTATTTGTCTTGGATGCTAGTTGTTTTCCTCCCTGATGTTCTAGTTCTATGCTTAGAAGCATTGTATTTAAGTAGATTCCTATAAATCTTGGAGGGCTTTAGCAGGTTCAGTCATCACTTTCATTTAAATGTACAATTTCAGCTAGTCTTCAAACTGGATTATATTAAAGGCTGCAATTCTATACACGCTGAATAGATTCAAGAATAGCTAAGAATGGTATTATAATATAAGATTAAGAATGACATTATAATGCACAATATATCCTTATTGATTATTCTGAGAGTCAAGAAGAAACACTATTATACTCTTGACGCTTGACTACAAAAAATATAGGAAGGAAAAAGTGACATTTCATTTTCTTCTTCTTGGATGCTTAAATTGTAGCCCTGCATTTAGTTAGAAGTTTGACAATTTCCTTTAATGTTTGGTTTTTGGACACTGACTTCTATTACTTTTGTTTTGGAGAAGTAAGAGATGAAGGATGTCAAGGAAGTGATGATGGGAGGAAAAAGGGATTAACATGGTCTTCATAAAAAATAAAAACATGAATCTTGATGGCATAACATGCCAGCTAATCCAAGCAAATTGTAAGCAGCATGGAGAGATAATTTGAAATGTAAATGTGACATTCTACTCCATAGAAAATTAACAAGACATGACTGCAGGCTCTCCTTGTCACTGCTGTCACATTCAAAAAATCACTTTTGTTATTCCCTCATCTAACTCTATGACAGGAGACAATCAAAAGGAGTTTCTTCCTATAAACAGCAAATCAACCTTTATCTCACATGGAGCAAAGACATATACACTGAATTATCTTTTATTCATGCACCACCAAATCAAGTTTGTCAGTCTATACATGGCAGTAGATTACAGAATGATGCAATAGCAATATGGTTGACTTTTCTATAACTGAATGATCCATGCTGTCTTTCCCACATTCTGTATCATACCTTAATAAAATAACATCCAATTCAAATCAAGGATGCAATGCTTTCCTTTTATTAAACAAATTCACATTATGGAAAAGTATTTATCTTTTTCTTTTATCAGCTTTGATTGGAAGAGGCAACTTATTTTATTCTTTATTGAATAAAAGGTGCTTTTTCAAGAGGCAACTGGACTTTCTGGTTTTTCTTCTCATTCAAAAAGCTTTTTCATCTTTGACTGAATGGTGGAGAATGGAAAGATTTACAGTCCTTGCAGACAGCTGGTCATTTTCATTTGCATAACAATCCTTTAGCTAATTGTTAAGGTCACCTGGTGTCATCAGGTATACCTGAGTAGTGCAAATGAGAGTGTAGCCTTCTTGGAACTATTGACTGAGTTGTAGACTGGAGATTTTGTCATATCCTTCCTCCTCTGTTGAGAAAGGGCTGTTTAATTTTGACATAGATGTCATCTTCGACCCCTCTTTCAAAACAGCAAATCACTCTGTCCAAAAGTTGACTTTTCTGTCTACAAAAGAGTGGCTGTTGACTTTTAAATGCAGATGGACTGCTGAATCTAGTCCTGATGGGTGTGGTACCCCTATGAAAAAGCACCTTTGGGACAACCATGGCCTGGATGACTGAGAATCTCCATAGTCATTGAAGTTCATGCTGTGCTCATAAAATACTTACAAGTGTTTCATTTTGTTTAACTTTTCCTTTTTCGTTTCTAAACGCAGGCTTTGATCTTATACCTCAATCTTGCAATTTATTCAAATTAAGCAATAACATGAGTCCTGCTACAGTAAAAAAAAAACCTGCTTCTTGTTAATTTTTTTTTCAACAAATGCTAATTTGCTTTAAGGTGCATATATTGCAAAGGTCAAAAACAACAACAAGATTTCTTTGTAGGCCAAGAAATTCTTCCCTGATTCGAAAACTTAATCCAGCACAGTCACGATATGGAAACTCCTTCACAGTGATGAAGATTATGCTGCAAGCATATGAGCACTTTCTTTGTTCCCTGTCAATTTGCTTTCATGATTGCTACCCACAAACACTTCAAAATCGTATCAATATAAATCAGTGTAAGTGTGAATTGAGGGGAATTAAAACAGTTAAAACATTTAAAAAATCATTTTCATTCACTCTTCACCCTAACTGGCAATTGTGATAGAAAACAACTTCATTAACTGCCTTCAGCCAATTCCACAATGATAGAAAGCTGAACGATGATGTCATTATAAAAAAAGAATGTGTGTTTCTACTGATGCTTTTTGTTTTCTTTTTGGGATGTTTAAAATGATGATAATATGGTAGAGGATGATGTTTTGGGCTCATAAGGAAAACAGACTTCAGAAAATATTCTAAGACTCAATCAAGGATTTCTTGCTTGAAAAGAGTACCATTTTGGATTCATATCTTCTATTTTCTCTTTTCCAAAAGGAGAAGACAAGATGAGATGAGATGAGATGAGGTGTTAATCTGAGCTCTGAGTTTCACTGGAGTGAACTTTCACCTGAGACTATGTAAAACTTAGATTAATGTCAATAACTGTGAGAGGGATCTTGGTGTCCTAGTGGACAGATCACTTAAATATGAGTTAACTGTCTGTATGGCAGCAGCCAAAAAAGCTAATCCAATCCTAGACTACATTAATAGAGGGGTAGAATAACGATCATGTTAAATTCTAGTATTGCTTTAGAAAGCCTTAGTAATACCAGACTTGGAATACTGCATCCAGTTCTGGTCACCACAATATAAAAATATGTTGAGACTCTGGAAAGAGTGCAGAGAAGAGCAACAAGAATGATTAGGGGACTGGAGGCCAAAACATTTGAAGAACTGTTACAGGAATTGAGTATGTCTAGTCTAATGCAAATAAGGGCTAGGGATGACATGATAGCAGTGTTCCAATATTTGAGGGGCTTCTACAAAGATGAGGGTCAAACTATTTTCCAAAGCACCAAAAGGAAAGACAATGATAAAAACTAAAAAAGGATAGAAGCAACCTAGAATTAAGGATAAATTTCTTAATGGTTAGAGCAATCAACCCATGGAATAGTGTGCCTTCAGAAGATGTGGATGCTCCATCCTTGGAGGCTTTCAAAAAGAGACTGGACAACTATTTGTCTGAAATGGAATAGGATCTCTTGCTTGAGCAGGGGGTTGGACTAGAAGACCGCCAAGGTCCCTTCAAAACTCTATTATTCTATGTTATTTCAATATTAATGTTTGTATATCATCTGATGAGCTGATATAGGATTATTACCAAAGGCATCTTCCACACTGCCACTGTTTCTACTCTTCTGTTCCTTTAAAACAGTTTGAAGCTAATCATCTTCACTTCTGCTGATCCTGAAATGCTGAGAACAGCCAGAGAATGCTGTGAGCAATTTGTACTCCATTCAGTCAGTCAAGTGGAGAGTGTAAAGAATATCATTCGTCTCTGAAAATTTTGCTGTTCAGAAAAAAAAGTAAAAAAGTTGCTAGCATAATCCCTTTATCTTTTTAATTTATGCTATGTGAATTTTTCTGGTTATTTGACAAAACAAAGACTCCACCACCTAACTGTGAATGGTTGCTATAATGGGAGTCTTTAAAAGTTTATTGATGGGAAAATTACTCATTAATACCAATGTAAAAATATTTTGAAGTACAGCTTTTAGTTTTCACACCTCCTGGAAAATGGAGCCCAAATAGAAAATATATATCAGAAGTGAATTTGAACAAGGACCATGGATCTTTGACCCATACACCATCTTTTTGCTATTAATTACAGCAACCTATTCCCCATCCTCTTTTCTTTAGTAGCCTAAAGAAAAGCTACTTTAAGTGGTTTTAATAATTAGGCTCTTGAAGCAATGACTTCATTCTTCAGAGTTTCCCACAAGCTGAATTTTTTTACCTACTTTAATAAATAGAAGAGAGGGTCTATAGTTGTGTAAGGCATAAAACATTTCTTCTGAATCATTTTTAAAGCATGTGTAACCTTAGTAAAATTACTCAATGATGTGCCATACCAGCATTTTTTTTTCAAAATCCAACTAAAAAAAGATTTAAGTAGGAGGAATACTTTAATTTTAATGGCTTTTATGTAATAGCATTCTATAGGTGAGAATTTTTCAGGCATTGCTGTTTTGACTGATGATGTTGCCCCAAACCTTAATTGAACAAACAGAAAATCAGATGGAGTAAAGAGCATTTTCACAGATGCTATTGGAGCATGGAAACTTAGTAAATAGAATCTGAAAGGGTTTTAAAATTTGATAGTTATTTCATCTTCAGTGCATTCCCTGTAGTTGGTTTGCTACTCTGTTTACCCATCAGACTTCCAAAGATGGGTTTTTATCCTCTTCCAATAAACAAAGGCCAGCTCAGTTTGACTGGGGAAGAAAGAGTAGCCCTCAAAGGAGGGACAGATATAATCTAAACCAACATTATTAAGAACAACGTTGCTCCATAGTTAATGAGAATTTTTTTTAATACATATTGAGGTGGAGTAGCACACAGAGGATGGATTTTCATTATGACAACAAAGGAAGAATGATTTACTCCCAGAACAGCCATTACAGCTATTCTGTCTATGCTTCTTCACTGGAAATGGCATTCCAGCTGAGGCATTCTGCCTAATCAAATATTAGTTAATCCCATTTGTAAAATTGCTTCATGGTGTGACTAATGAGTAGCAGGACTCTGTTGGCTACAAAAACTAATGTGTGAGTAGGTTAGTGTCTGGGTGACCTATTTTAAATTACAAAATACACAAAGCACATCATTTTGAAGGATTAAGGAAGTCCCTTTCAATACAGTTAGAACATCTGGCTCTTTGGTTGAGTGCCATGACTTTTCAAAGTTGCATTCTGGATTGAATCCTTTTGTTAAAAATGTCATCATTTCATGCAATCTATTTGTAGAGAATAAAAATAAGTCAGAATAGTGGGGGGGGGGGCATGATGGTGCAGCGGTTAAAGACACCGAGCTGGTTTGAGACCCGAGTTTCATGCAACAGGCTCCTGTTACTTGTCTCAGCTCCTATCCACCTAGCAGTTTGAAAGCATGCAAATGCAAGTAGGTTAATAGGTACCACTTTAGTGGGAAGCATTTTGTGCACCGTTTACATCTAGTCATCTGGCCACATGACCATGGAAATTGTTTTCGGACAACATGGTCCCTCAGCCAAGAAATGGAGAAGAGCAGCATGCCCTAAACTAGAGTCAGACATGATTGGACAGGGAAACCTTTATCTTTACCAAAATGGTCCCTGAAACTGCTACTTAGTTCCACATATTTGTCACATTTCTGAATAGACCCTAGTTTACAGAAAATGTACAAATCTTATACAGAATGTACAAAATATAAATGCATCTATATAGGTGGCAGGCCATACTCCCACTTTTCTGCAGTTGCTGAATTCATCTGATATTTTTTTTAAAAAGATGTAGATAATCAAATAATACCCATTAGAAGAATGAAACGCCTGTTATTGAATTACTGCAGCACTTTTTGTTACGATAAAATCTTCAGACAATTTTAACGGAGTTGAAATTAACATGCAAGAAAAATAGTAAGGGGCTCAGGCTGTGAAAATTAAAATATAATCTTTTAATAAAAAATTCATTGTTACCTATGGATTAGGATTACGGCTATTATTGCCTCAAAAATAATTACAATTTTGATATTCTTTTATGTTGAATTGTATAAGTAAAAATGACAAACTTTTAACATGACCTGCAAAACAGCACAATTAAAAGCTTTGCAGAAATGTGGTACAGAACTATGCTTGAATCTTGCTTGTATTACTTCAACAGGAAAAGCTGCAGCTTTTCACTAATGGTGACGATAGAAGCTCATTAATTTTGTTTAGCGTAGTTTGACATTCATTATTTATTCAACATTTAAAGATGTAACAGGCATCACATTTTATGATTCTATTTTCCTTCTAAAATAATTGTTTCTCAAACTTATCACTGTGTTGTGCTTCACACAATTCCCAATTTGATGTTCTATCTTAGAATACTGAAGATCAGTTTTTATCAATCTTTATAGGACTTTAACATTGATATGATTATTTTCAAATTGTCTCATTATCACTAGTGCTGCTGTCCAAGGTTTGAAGACTAAGTGATAAAGGGACATAATCAAATTATGCCAATGGTAATAATTTAATACATAAGGGTGCTGAAGTCTGTATGAAATTTAACCATGCATATTAGAAAAGAAAAGCAACTTTATTTAAAAGAAATATGCTGATAAAAGTTGCCAATTTATTAAGATCAGTACATTGTCTTTAATCCCTACCTGAAATATACAGGTAATTCTCAATTTACGACAGCAATTGAATCCAAAATTTCCATTGCTAAGCAAGACAGATGTTAATTTTGCCACATTTTACAACATTTCTTGTTAAGTGAATCATGTCAGTTGTTAATAACAGATTTGTTAAGTGAACTTGACTTCCCCATTGACTTAAGCAAAGTCAGAAGGTTGCAAAAGATTATATGACCCTGGGACACTGCAACTGTCAAAAATCTGAGCCACTTGCTAAGTGTCCAAATTTGTGAAAAGCAGTCATAAGTCACTTTTTCAAAGCCATTTGAACAGTCACTAAATGAATAGTTGTAAGTCTAGGACTACCTGTATCGAAACAAAAGATCTATTTTTCTCTTCATCTTTCATCTCATTATGATATTACCTGAAATGATTTTAAAGGGAAAGATACACAGAGAAAAACTAAATTTATTTTGCTACTTGTGACTTCTCTTAAGATGATCTTTGGTGAGAGTTGTAAATCATCTACTCAAATAGAAAATATAATTTACTTTATCACTGTAGAAAATATAATTTAATTCTGTTCTTTTCTCTTTAAATAAATGAACATTAGCATGTATATTTTCAGAATAAATACATACTACCAGAACTGCCTGGCAAAGGTGATTCTACATCCCGCCACTTTTTTGAAAATATATCATGAAAAAACTGTAACTGTATTTATTTTATTAATTTTATGCTTCTTCTGCTAATGATGCTTTGGGGACATCTTACTCCATGTGCTACTTTGACAGCTCTGGATACTATCAATTTTGATTTGGAGAAATAAGAAACATCATTACTTGCCCTGTTTTGGCCTGCTGAGTTTTTGGTTACCAAATATAGGTTACAAAATCTTTGACTACAACTATAGGAAAAAGTAATAAAGAGTTTTCTTGTATCTCTTTCCCTCTTCTAGCACTCATCTGGTTTTCAGAGGTGCATATCTGACAAATCAAAAGAGAGAATATATATTTTGGAAAATTAATTTTGCAGTTTGAAGGTATTTCTTTATTTGTTTTTAATTACCAAAAGTGGTAGTTGAACTTATTTTCATGTATATTATCTTAATTATTCTTCTTTGGAAGAAAATTAATCTCATTAATTACTAGAATTAATTCAGTAATGCAGTCTTTATTTTTAATAAAATATATTTTTATAAATTTAGTAAATGTAAAAATTTCTGTATTCAGAAGTGTCAGCTTCTGAAGAAGTGTTGTAAAATATATGATATCGGAAATTCATGCATTGGACTACACTACAACTATTCTTAAACATCTGTACAGATGTTAGATTGCTTTTAGGCACACCTCCAAAATATTTAAGCCCTAGATGCTTTTGTTCCAGATTACTTAATAGATTACTTTGTGTATTACATCCTGTTTTCCTTTCCCAATATTACAAAGTTATACAATTAATATATATGTAGCAAACATAGTTGATGATGACCAGTCATAGGTATTTCTCAGTGCCTTCATCATGATTGAGAAACATAACCCATGAGGCATGATGACGTGGTCCTAAGAAGTATGGTTGACACTTCTCTGTCTTTCTACCAATACTTGATGTAGACATGGTTGGTTAACTGCTGTGGTCTTTGGCACATTTGTTTCCTATTTGTAAAGTTCTTATTCATCATCAGGTCTTCCCAGAATGATGCAACCAGCCTTCATCTGGTACTTATTTTTATTACTTTCTTTCTCTCAATCAAAGCTATGGAAAGAAAGAAAAAGTCTAAAAAGTATGTTAAGCTTAGAATCTGGTAATCATGTTGATGAAGCCTATGTCTTTGAGGATATTGCAGTTTTAATACATAAACTGGTACAAAAATAATTGTTTAGAAGTGTACTTAGCATTTATTAAGATCATACTATTTTTAAAAAGATTAGTGTTGATCTTTAAGATTAAAATTAGGATTCAAAAGTAAGACCAAAAGAACAACGTATGATTTATCCAAAATGGAGCCTAAGCTTGAGAAAGACATTTATGTCAAACACTATTTCAAAATGATCACAGATGTATAATAAAGAACCAGTTTGGTATAGTGGTTAAGCCACCAGGCTAGAAACTGGGAGATTTTGAGCTCTAGACCCCCCTTTAACATGAAACCAGCTGGGTGACCTTGGTTCAGTCACTTTCTTTCAGCCCTGGAAAGAGACAATGGAAAACCTTTCCAAGAAAACTGCAGGGCCTTTTCCTGGCAGTCCAAGGCCCAGACATGATTAACAGGAAGAAAAAAAATATTGCAATTTATTTCTATTCCTATGTCTGATGCAAGTACGTAAACCATAGGATCATAAGGCACACTCTGTCAACTTGGATTCCACCCTCCTTATAGAAGCCTATGGCCTTGGAGACTTGAGCATGTATGAAAAAGTATCCAATGCACTCTGACTACTTATCACATCTAGAACTCTGTGTGAAATGGATTCCTTCTTGTGTCCTCGAAGATTTTACCCACATTCAAAAGGACAAAGGCTTTCAACAAATATCTCCCTACTTATTGATTCTCAGCTGAAGATGCTAATTTTTCTGGGGTTAGTCTACAGGTTTGTCGTTGGTATGTTGGCCACCTAATGGGGATCTTTAGACATTGCATCGCTTAAGATCCCTGCTGAACACTCTTTGTTCCTGTGACTTTAAATGATTGTAAGTAGTAAAGGATTTAGAGAGAAATATCTATATATAATAAAACGTATACATAATTGGTTATGAGTACCTGCATCTATCAGTTTAAAAGATGTAACATTTAATGCTAAGAAACAACTATGGTGTACAAATTTCTTCTGAAGATTCAGGATATATTATAGTGCAAACATCACTCCTTTGGGAAGCTCCTGATTGAATGTTTCAGTGAAATCAAATGATGACATCACCTGATTGCTGCTCTTAACTGCTTTCATTCAGATTGTGCAGTCTTTGGTTGATTTATAAACAACTGCTATTAGTTAATATTGATTTCCTGGAGTTGTCACATATTTATAAGGTGATGTAAAATGGGGAACATGTACATGGGGAAAAATCCATATAGGTCAAACATCCACTAAGTTATCAGTGAGTCGAGAAGCATCCAAGTTATTGTTATTTATAATCAGTTACCAGTCACATAAAGATAATACCAAGGCTGTTAAAGTTTTCAAGATTTATTTAAAGTAAGGAGACTCTTTTTAGTGCTGTATTATTGTTGCTTTTAAGAAATATTTTTGCAATAGCCGACAACAACAGAGTGACCATAGTCAGCATTTTTGCCAATTCCCTCATTTTGGCATGGAGAATTTATTCTGGTTTTCCAATAAAATTTAGAAGGAAACTGCTGGTTTTTATATTTTGTGCTAGAGTTGGGAAGCTGCAAAAATGAGCATCACAATATTGGATTTCCTACCTCTAACTCATGTTGATGTTTCTTTTTTAAACCACAGTTTTTTGGTAAGTTAAATTTAGAGTTATTGCTTGGAATGCATTGCTCTTTTATCACTCTAGTATATTGCCTGAACCAAAAGATGAGCATATAAGATCAGCTATACCACCACTGTATATAAATATTGTATGCCAGAAGGAAAAAAAACTAAAATGGGTGGAAGGACAATATCTAACCAGTCGATATTAAAAACAATCAAGTGCCACTGAATTAGGCTTGACTGCTACTGAAAGCATAAACATGTTTGGCCTGAAATTCATCAACTTTGATGGAAGGAGTGAACCAATAGAACTACAGATAAATGAAATGAACATTATATGATTGGTGATGAATAATGAAAAAAGATGATGAATGCAGGAGAAGACAGAGTAGGGGCAGAACTGAAACAATGCAGGCAACATTTATTGATTTCAAACATTTATATAACTGCCCATCTTGTGGTGAATTTTGGGTCGCTCACCTTTGATGGACATCAAGATGTTTTAGGCTAAAATGATTGGGTGTTAAAGAAGGAGTCTGCAATGCTAAGAATGACCAAGAAAAAGGCTGGATTAAAGAAAATGACAGTGCTGAACAATTAATAACTGGAAAAAAGGAGTTGAATAAAAGAGGGCACAAGAAATAACCATATCAAAACATTTAGAAGCCCTAGGCTGAAGGCACAGTACACAATTTGACAGGGATGTAAAAAATTGCCTAGGCTGCCTGGCACTATGAACATAAATTACTAAACATGACTTTAATCTCATGAAGCATTGTTGACAAAGGAAATTGGGAGTTGTAGTTTTTGTTGACACATTAAACATTGTGACTAACTATACATGTGCTGTAGAAAGAAGAATTTGCTACCATCATTTATACCTGGTGCAATTTACCTAAAGCCATCATGTTGTGATGCACAAGACCTTGCCTTTAAAGATAAGTTGAAAGGTTCACATTATTCAGAATGCCAACATATAGCATTATTCTTTCCCATCTTTAATGGGTGCCAATGAGTTACCAAAGCCAATATACATACTGGTGAACACTTACAAAACTCAAACTGGTATGTGACCAGATTATTTTAAAGGTCAATCGTCCCAGCTTCAAGATCAAGCAGAACAGGTTACTGATTATATTACTGTTATTAGCAGCAGCTCACCAATAGCAACTTCTCTTCTATTGACTAGGGAAGATGGACACTTAAGAGGAGCCAGTGTCTCCTTTAATGCATGAGAGTGCAAACTGTCTACTCTGATCATACATCACCAAAGAATAACGCTCAGGATAATAATGGGGCAAATGCAATCCCCAGTCAAGTCCATGTTTTTGATTGGGTGACCTAAGCAATTGCAAGTAGGATAGCAGTCACTCCAGAAAAGGAAAAATATTTCCTGAGACTTTAACTCCTGAGGCTACACCAATATCTGCTTCTCATCCCTTTCTATCTCAAATTAGCTATAGTCAGAGCAATCATGCCACCAGAAACACTACAGATGATATTAGGGAGAGCCTACATTTTTTTTCTGCACTGAAATATAGGAACCAATACTCCTTGTAATTTTACCTTCCTTAGCATAATTATAAATTGTGCATGTGTATGTTCAAGTGTCCTTTCCTCTCGGTATTTGTAAGCTATTGCCTTTATATTTCACCTCCTTTTTTCAACAGGTACTGATGGAAGTGAACATTTATAGCTTTCAAGTTTCATTTCAAAGTCCAGGGTCTCAGTTCTTCAAAATTCACAAACTTCTGCCTCAAGGATATTAGTCATGGTTTCTTGGAAGTGTTGATTATACGTAATAAAATGAGGACATTAAATAGCTTCCAAAGTTTGGCAGTGTATACTGTATAATACACTGCCTTGTTCACTAAGATATTACAAATGCATAAACATCTATTAAAATTATGAACAATTGAACGATTGAATTATGAACAATGAACAATTGCGGTAATCGAACTTTGTGTAGAGAACACCTCCTGTAAATGACGTGGGTTAATGGCAGCCTTCTGACTGGATTTATCTTGTAAACAAGACAATGAACAATGTGTACAAATTCACTCTAGCAATGCCAAGACTGTAAAATATAAATTGAGAAATGCAAATGAAGGAAAACCTGGAAACAATTATAATTAAAAGGTGCCATTGCAGTTTTGCAGTCCCAATGCTTGAAAAACCCAAAATAAGCCTTGCATTGGAAGAGGAGAAGATTAAAAGATACTAAGAAGTTCTTTTTGTTCAGTTTCTTAAGGTGCTGTTTACCATTTCAACTCTCATGACTGCCTCTCCCCCACTTCTATTTTCCCAGCAATGGAAGCAACTGTTCCATTATGCTGTTATTTTCACACTGTTGGCAAAGCTTCCGACCAAACATTTTTAAAAAAATTCTGTCCATTTGTTTTGTTTGCTAATTTGATTTAGGAACAATTGCATATGGGAGGGAGGTGGCAGAAATCAATTTTGCTTTTGTTTAGAGTTTAATTTTATTGGCTCGACATTTCATATGGCTTTGTTTTCAAATCAGTTTACAGATTTCATGGGCGGGATATGCATTTTTATTTTCACATTTTTACAACCCACCATTTGCTGATGTAATGTGCATATTTTCTCCTAAAATGCATCATTTCCTTCCTGGCTGGCATGTGCTCATAAGAATTGAAATCCTAAGAACCTGATATACCCTGCTTGCAATGAATAAAAAGGTATGGAGAAATACTTTATAGTTGTATATGGGATCTGAACGCATATGCAATGCAATTTTTTTAAAATAAAATAAAATGGAATTTCAAATACAGAATTTGAAGTTTTGTCCAATGAAACCCATTCTGTATCTTAATGTTTTTATACAAAGGGAAAAAAGGAGATTTCTTTGAAATAAATTTAAAGATGGAGCAGAACATTCTTAGAAGGACCCTAAAATTCCAAATATTGGAGAGTCATTATTTGCTCACCTTCAAATACTAAGATTGTGTTGTAGTAGTAGTGTTCCCCCATTGGTCATTCTTTTCTTAGATGATTTTCTTCCTCCAATTTATCATTTGATGAGTTTCAGAGGAGGACAATTAAATACAATGCTATATTTTTTCCCTCAGAAATGAGAAGTCGCAGATCTTGACCCACTTTTACATTATGTGCACAGCTCCCCTTCTTTGCCATTAACATCTTTGGAACAACAATGTCAGCCATTTTTCTTTTACCTACAATGAACTTTTAAAGGCAGACCATTCTCTATATGTAAGAGATATATGTTTGATTCTATGGCCTTCTTAACAAAGCCTTTATTGGTACAATTAAAGGTAAAGGTTCTCCTCGCACATATGTGCTAGTCGTTCCTGACTCTAGGGGGAGGTGCTCATCTCCCTTTCAAAGCCAAAGATCCAGCACTGTTGGAAGATGTCTCCTTGGTCATGTGGCCAGCATGATTAAACACTGAAGGTGCACAGAATACTGTTACCTTCCCACCAAAGGTGGTTCCTATTTTTATACTTGCATTTTTACATGCTTTCGAACTGCTAGGTTGGCAGAAGCTGAGGCAAGTAATGGGAGCTCACCCCATTACACAGCACTCGGGATTCGAACCACCAAACTGCTGACCCTTCTCATTGACAAGCTCAATGTCTTAGCCACTGAGCCACCGTGTCTCTTTATTGGTACAATTAATTCTTAATAAATAATTCCATTTATTTTTATATAACCCCTCCCCCAACAAACAGGCAACCAAGAGGGGGAAAAGGGGGGGGGAGAAGTTTCCTCTACTCTTTTTCCTATGACATTGCCTATCTGGATTTTTGCAGTTTAGGTAGTACCTGCTATCATAATCAGAATGCTAGACTTAGATGTCCATTTTATTTGAAAAGGTAATTTCAACTGTAACATATATCATAAGTTTTCTATCTTTTTTTCGCTCATAGTTTATTTTCGATTAACTGTTTGAATGCTATATGGATGGAAAGAGACATATAATTAAAACAAGAACCCAATAAAAGATTGCAGCTCATCCTTATCAAAGGCTGCAATCCCACATCTAGTCTAGTAAAGACATTTAATGTGACATGCACTTATATCTATGCAATTTATATCTGCACACTACCTATTTTCTTCCGCAATAATAAATGTGTGAGGTTGGGCTTGGAAGAGAGACTGTTTCAAAATTACTCAGATGGCTGCTGTGGCTGAAAGTGGACTAAACGTTGAATCTCCCTACTCCAAAAACCAACAGCCTCACACTCAGAGGTGGTATTCAGCAGGTTCTGACCAGTTCTGGAGAATCAGCAGTGGAAATTTTGAGTAGAATTGAGTAGAATTTTTGAGAACCAGTAAATACCACCTGACTGCCCCCCCATATATTCTCTGCATCCTGAGTCCCAGCTGATCAGAGGGAATGGGGATTTTACAGTATCCTTCCCCTGGAGTGTGGAGGGAATGGAGATTTTGCAGTATCTTTCCCCTGCTACATCCACCAAGCTATGCCAGGCCCATCAATACACGTCATGCCCATCAAGCCACTCCCACAAAACCAGTAGTAATTTTTTTGAATCCCACCACAAAACCAGTAGTAATTTTTTTGAATCCCACCACTGCTCACACTACACCATTTTGTGCAATTTGAACAAAATTGAACAAAGAATAAAAATACTTAAGTTTGATATCAAGTCTTTAAAAAAGGGGCAAATGAGCATTTCAACTTCCCAGCAGACTCTATTGCAGATCTCAAAGTAACCATCTTGGAAAAACAGGACTTTAATAGCAGCATTGAGAGAAACTGCTGAACTGACCTACTTCCTACATAACTCCTACATCAGTATGCAGAGGTAGAAATTAAAAAAAAATAGCCAGAACAGTTGCTACAGCCTCTTCCTGATTTTTGGCTGTGTCTAGCTGAGGACCCAGATTGTTGGGAGCAATATGCTGACATTGTAAACTGCACAGAAGATGGGCTATGGGGCTATTGGGTGGTATATAAGTCTGCTATTGCTATATGGTTCATACTCCAGATAAAACCTCTGCTGTCATGCTTGGATTATTTGGTTAGCTCCATCCTTCTTGATGTGCTGGAAGTCTCCCAAGGCTATGATTATGGCTATGTCACCAAGCCAGGGCATCCCAGAGAACAAGAGGTATGTGTAGATGACTCTATTACTTAGATGAATATAAACATTCTCTCTCTGGCTGGAGTCAGTATGTTTTATTCTTAACAATATTTAAATTTGAATACTTTTTTTTTCATTTTTATAATGTTTGTTTATATATCCATTTTTATCTGATTGCTCTAAGTCATAGCAGCCTGTTCTCTCGGTAACCCGATTCACTCCACCCTTTGATTCAGGTCTGGAATGTTGCTATTCATGTCCATTCTTTTATTTGTTTCTATATCTTTTTACCAATCTTTACATTTGTTCCAAGGGACGTGGAACAAAGGCTCAGTGGCTAAGATCCTGAGCTTGTCGATCAGAAGATCAGCATTCGGTGGTTCAAGTCCCTAGTGCTGCGTAACGGAGTGAGCTCCCATTACTTGTCCCAGCTTCTGCCAACCTAGCAGTTTGAATGCATGTAAAAATGCAAGTAAAAAAAATAGGAACCACCTTTGATGGGAAAGTAACAGTGCTCCATGTGTCTTCGGCATTTAGTCATGCTGGCCTCATGATCACTTCAGACAGCGCTGGCTCTTCAGCTTTGAAATGGAGATGAGCACCACCCCATAGAGTTGGGAATGACTAGCACATATGTGTGAGGGGGACCTTTACCTTTACCTATATTTGTTCCTGTGTCTGTCTATTGGGAGAGGCACAATTAGCTGTAATTATAAATGCATCATAAATAAAACTATTCCTACTCCTACTCCAGACTAGGAAAAACATTCAATTGAAATCAATGTTCCTTACTTCTCTGTAAATATGTGTAGGCTTGTTCGGTAAATTTTCAGATCAATGATAAGTTTTTTCCTAAGCTGAATTGCTATTAGCTGATAAGTAACAGATGATTTTTTCACAGTGATCCAACTATCATGGATAGTTGATCCATTTATGTACAGTAACAGCACTATTAAAACCTATGTATTCTATCTATTACAACACTGATGAAATTACTACTAATACTGAATTAATGGTGTCTGTAATGTAATGTAATGTGTAAATTCATGACTTACAGAAAAATGCATAAGCTTTTAACTATCTTTTATATTGATGAATCATTAATAGTAAACATTGAAGTAGTGTCTATCTCCTGAATTAGCATTAATGGATCCATGTTAATAGTACTAACCTACTAATAATAGAATTTAGATTTACAGTTTTTAATATTTTGACTAACTTTGTCATCTTAAATATTGTGTTTGCATTGTCCATTTTGTGGACAAATGAGTTCATTGTATATCTGAGTTTTCATACATTAAGGATATGAATGCACTCATGAAGTTTAATAGAATCTAGTTTGACTTCTCTGAAACTTTTACCAATACTTAGAAATTGATGAGTATACTAAAAGTTGGCAACAAAATTATATGGTGCTTAGATATAGCTTCCAATAAACTCAGGCCAGCAAGGTAATTTCTTTTGCCTTTTATAGCAACACATTTTTATAGATTTTATAGCTTAGAGCAAGATATACAAAGACACAAGTAGAATTTTCTTTTTCTTTTTTCTTTTTAAAAAACAATTATGTTAAGATTAAAAATGGACAAAGTTAATCAAAATGAAGGCAGGCAGGCAGGCAGGCAGGGAGGCAGGCAGGCAGGGAGGCAGGCAGGCAGGCAGGGAGGCAGGCAGGCAATTACATTAATCACTCATGGGCCATGAAATCTAGCAGCAAACTATTGGCAGTAAAAAAAAAGAGTGATATTAATGTTTTAAAGAGATTTAAAATTTTCAGAACATTTAGTTTCAGGAAAATCTCTGTTTTTAAACTCTCTTCCAAGGGGAGTCAGGGAAAGCTAGTAATCTAACAATGAAATATTTACTGTACACCCCTGCATAAACATCCACATTTACTTCATCTTGTGGTATTTGTTTCATATTAAATTAACATACCTAATTCCTGAACAAAGAAATATCAAAATAAACTTGACATAGAAAAAAATGTAAATGGTGGGAAGTGTTAAGAATCAGTTTCATCAATTTATCCTGGTTTTAATATAAAGGGAAAGCAATAGATCACTGAGTGTTTCTATGTTGCCTGAACAATACAGGAAAAAAATAGAATAAAACTCCTTCCTGGAAATGTGTATGCAGTGTCTTGCCATTAATTACATCCCAGGTAATGTTCTTCTTCCAAGTATTTGAGATCAGATCAATTTCTGGTATAGATTTGAATCAGTATAAATTTGAGTAAACTTCCTTTAAATAGGTGTATTCAGTTAGCATTTCCAACACTGAGCCAGCCAATTAAAATAATGTTGCTTAATAGAAGATAAGCTGATTTTATTATTTTATTGTCCATTGAAACGATGATGGCTTAAACTTCCAGAAGTACTATAACAGTTAAAGGAAACTAAAAAAATTTGTCCTAGTAATTCACTAGACTTTAACAATTTGAGTTTAAAAAACCCTGTGATTCTCCTAAATAGCATATAAAATCTAGATGATTCTTTTTTTCCACACTCAATTTTGAAAGGTCATTTTTATAATATTTATAATTTAGAGATCATTTTAATCAGGTAGTGGTAGAACCATGTGTCATTGCCTGAAGACTTTTTTCAGAACAAATAAGCCACCATACAAAGCTAATTCTGTTAAGCACTAGATAGATCCATATAATAATAACATAGAAAATCACCTTCAAAAGATTTCATTGTCTATTGACTGAAAAAAATTGACAAGTTATAATCTCTACAGATTTCAGAATTTCTTAAAAACTGACAACATGTAAGTATGAATAAACAGATTTACATTGTTTCTAGTGATGAAGGCATTACAACCTTATGCCAAACACCTCAGCTGATTTTACAGAAATAAACAAGGGGTGGGGGAAACAGATACCAACAACAAAAGCAACTTTGCAGAAGGAAGGAAATTCATTTCAAAAGTAATACAATGCCATTCCAAGCCTGGCACTTACAATAAACCATCAACTTAATTGAATTCCATAAACACCATTGCCACAACTAAATGTTGTTTAAAACAATTCATTCTTTCATTATGCTGCTTAGGAGCACCATGGAGTGATGAGAAATTACTGAGATGACTTCGATGTATCAAAATCCTTTCAGTTTCACTTCATTTTCCATCCTGACATAGACTTAATGAACTGCATTTACATGAAAAAAACACTATATTTAATTGTAAAAGTGATGTTGTTAAATTACCTTCCAATGAGTTTATTGCAAATGGTTCATTAATTTTTTTTGAAATTGCACAGTGCACAATTGCTTCTCTGCACTGTCTTACATGAACCATGGTTAGTTTGGAGATAGGAGCTATTTGAGAGGCTAGTTTATTTATTCATCAGGTTTTACTTTTTAGGGAACCACCATTTGTCTTTTATTCAGAGATAATTTGAAAAGGTTAGTGCACATTTCCTTGAAATATGAACTGAAGCAAATAAAAAAAACAGGGACTGCAGAGCTAAATAGGTTAGCAATAAAGGTAAAAATGCTCAACAGCAAAAATATGTTAAGATCCAAACAATAGTGTTAATTTATAGAAATAAAATGCATTATTGGCTGCAGGAGTTTTATGCAGGGAGCCATAGTTATTTACATTAAGAAAAAATCAGGAGGATGGTAGTAATCTGATATTTTTTTCAACCTTTCAGCCAGAAAAGAATGATGTGCATTTTTTTCTATTAGTTGTTGTTGTTAGTTGTGAAGTTGTTTCTGACCCCTCGTGACCCCATGGCCAACGTTCCTCCAGGCCTTCCTGTCCTCTACCATCCTCTGGAGTCCATTTAAACTCATGCCAACTACTTCAGTGACTCCATCCAGCCATCTCATTCTCTGTCGTCCCCTTATTTTTTTGCCCTCAATCTTTCCCAGCATCAGGCTGTTCTCCAGTGAGTCCTTCTTTCTCATTAGGTGGCCAAAGTATTTGAGTTTTCTCTTCAGGATCTGGCATTCTAAAGAGCAGTCAGTGTTTATCTTTTCTAGGACTGACCAGTTTGATCACCTTGCAGTCGAAGGGACTCACAGGAGTCTTTTCCAGCATCATAGTTCAAAGGCCTCAATTCTTTGGTACTCAGCCTTGGGAAAACCATAGCCTTGACTATATGCATTTTTGTTGGTGGGGTGATGTCTCTGCTTTTTAGTATGCTGTCTAGATTTGCCATAGCTTTCCTCCCCAGGAGAAAGCATCTTGGCTGCAGTTCCCATCTGTGGTGATCTTGGACCTCCGGAAAATAAAATATGTCAGTATCTCCATTTCTTCCCCATCTATTTGTATATCTATCAGTATATCTATCAGTATAAACAACTTTTTGCTAGTTCAAAATACAGAGAAAGAACAAATAGTGATACATACTGCACAAATCCCTTTTGGCCAGGTGTTCTGACCCCCCTCCGTATGGTGAGTCATGCCGACACAAGATTACTGCTAGACAATTTATTCACAGTAAATTAACACACTGACAAGACTTTGGCAGCAACCCAGACTTCCACAGATAAGAAATACACACAAGAGCTTCTCCAGCTTTAGTATAATAGTTGAATCCTGCAAACAGCCTCCTCCCAAAGTCTCTTCTTATATACTCTCTTGGGAGGAGCCTAATAACAACCACCTGGCCCCAATTATCTTCTATATCTCCATAGTTGCTGTCGGCGCTTATATGCCCATCTTTGCCTGGCGTCCGGGACCAACTCCCTTAGTTCCTCCCACTGCTCCAGGGCCTGACATCAGGGACCAACTCCCTTTGGCTTTCACCTCTGCTCCATGCCTCAGTCACCTCCTGGTTGCCAACCAGCCTATCTGGTCTCTGCTCGGAGTCTGCACCCTGTCCAGGGTCCCCCACATCTTCCAGAATCGACTCATAGGATCCCTCACTATCGGAGTCTGTTTGCAGCTCCAACGGCTCCTGCTGGGCCACAACAGCCAGGAATACATTGACATAAAGCTATAGCAAGGGGATGTCAATCCTTCTACTTTCCAACAAAAGGAATTCATGTGAGCATGATAAACAAATGTCTTCATCCTTCCCAGTCATTTACGCTCATCCTAAAATAATTGCTGCCCCTATTTATATTGACTATGAAAATGAGACAACAAAATCTGTCCTGAACTGCATACGCTTTGTGGCACAAAACTGAACTTATATAGAAGAGCTGTGGTGGTACAGTGAGTAGCATGCAGTACTGCAGGCTAACTCACTGTTCACTGTCAGGAGTTTGATTCGGCTCAAGGTTGACTCGGCCTTCAATCCTTCCGAGGTCAGTAAAATGAGGACCCAGATTGTTGGGGAAAATATGCTGACTCTGTAAACCACTTAGAGAGGACTGTAAACACTGTGAAGCGGTATATAAGTCTAAGTGCTAAGAGCTATTGCTATTCAAAAGTAAGGCCTATGAAATTCAGTGGATTTTCTCCTGATGCTAGAGATTAGAGCCAAGGTGGCGCAGTGGTTAAATGCAGCACTGCAGGCTACTGCTAGATCAGCAGGTCAGCGGTTCAAATCTCACCGGCTCAGGGTTGACTCAGCCTTCCATCCTTCTGAGGTGGGTAAAATGAGGACCCAGATTGTTGGGGGCAATATGCTGACTCTCTGTAAACCGCTTAGAGAGGCCTGAAAGGCCTATGAAGCGGTATATAAGTCTACTGCTATTACACCACATCTCCAGGATCATAGCATTTATGAATTTAGATAATTTATATAGCCACCCTCTCAAATGGCTCTAGGGTGGCATAAGGATAAAATAACTAATAAAAGATAATTACTATAAAATGCAATAAAATTATCCAACAATCACATCAGTCAGGAACCCAAGTCCTCCTCACCCATAACCTTATGGAAATGTCTGGTCATTAAAACCTCACATAAGACAGATCGGGTTGGGCCACATGGATTATGGAGGTAACACTATTCCATAGAGCAGGGGCAATGACAGAGAAGGCACATTGTTTAAGACTGTAATTTAAAAAAAGATTAAAACAAACAAAAATTCTCAGAAATAAACCTAACAGAGGCCATTGAGTCATTTTTGTGACATAAAAAAGATCTATCTATCTATCTATCTATCTATCTATCTATCTATCTATCTATCTATCTATCTATCTATCTATCTATCATCTATCTATCATCTATCTATTATCTATCTATCTATCTATCTATCTATCTATCTATCTATCTATCTATCTATCTATCTATCTATCTATCTATGTAAAATAGATATGTTTGTGTGTGTGTGTGCGTGTGTGTGTGTGTGTTCCACATAACTCTAGAACACCTTGAGTAATTTCAGTCAAACTTGGTACACAGATGACTTACACTCGGGAGAAAAATATTGTGGGGGGTAAGACACCCCTAAAACCCCTTGGGATTTGTGTTCTGTTAAGATACAGCCTGTTGTGTCTTAAAATGGCTTCTACTGTACTTCTGAAGCTACTGAAAACTTCTAGTGAAGTTTTCATCGTAACGGCTTCACAATACTCTATAAGGGGGCTCTCTTTGGTAAGGGGAAAGATCCAAAATTAGAAATTACATTTGGTTTGCACATTTCCCCCCTATAAATAAATACTCAGGCTACATCGGGTTATCTGCTAGTTACCCATAAATATAAAACAGTGCACTTCTACAATGTGTGTGTGTGTATGTGTGTTTGTGTCTCTGGGTGTGTACATGCTAGTAGTTTTGCCATTCTTCAAGTTTAAGTTCCTAGTCAGATGTTGTGGCACTATGACTTATTTCCAGCATAGGACAACATTTATCCACACAGCTGTAAGGAAATAATTTGAGATTTTATCTTATTTTCATTTATGTGCTTTGGAATTATGCCTAGTAAAAAGATGTTTCATTTCAGGTTTGAAAGATGGCATTATTTAAATAACAGGACCCAGAGCAATCTAACTCTGTTGGATCTTACCAGACAGGCAGAGCTGATTGGTGACAGGAACTCTTGCAAATAAGCCAGCCCTGAAAATACATAGGGAATCTAATATTCTGGAGTAACGATTCAGTGCAACAGGAAAAAAAAGGGGGATATCAGTCTTGCGTTAATCTTTTGCAAACTTGGGTCCAGTCTGTTTCACCATATTGAGGACAATTAAATGTTCTGGAATACCCATTCTTCTGAGCAAACCTCACAGTTTCACATGATTGAGACAATCAAAGGGCTTTAAACTGATTAAGCACATAGTGACTTCTTTAGATATTCTTTAGCTTTCTCAATTATGCAGCACACACCAGAGTAATGTCTTATGCCCTGGCCTTTAATAAAGGCAGCTGAAACATCTGGTATCTTTTTTCTCATGTAGAGCTCTAGCCTGCATTGGTTTTGATAAAAAAGCTTTAGTTAAAACTATAGATGCTATACTTTGGCATGCTGAACTATTTATCCCCAATGTAATCTATGTTAAATTGGGCCATTTCTTCTTTGTACAGATATGTTTCTATGTACATTCATTTGTACCTAAGATTATCAAAAGCAGTGAAAATTGTTTACTGTAGCTTTGCCATGTTCGGCTGTAAGTATTAGCTTGGTATTCATTCACACATTGTCAAGAATCCTTAAATCAGATTTTAAAAGTAAGGTTAGACCCCAGTCTATGGATTGGATTAGTAAACCTTGTGCCAGTTCTCAGGGGCCTGAATGCTCAGCTGATGCTTCAGCTATGTGGGGAAAAACATAACCGAAGTGTTATATCCCATTATCACAAGAGAAAGCAATGTTAAAGCTTGTATTTGTTCAAGACACTGAGAACTGAAAAGGTAAATGAAGGCTGAAAGTAATGTTAGCCTTAGAACTCTAAAAAGAGCTCTTAAAGATAGAGCTTAATAAAGCGATAAGACTTATTGGCAAGTTACTCCTGTTGGTGTCACTGTGATTATACCACTCAATCCATTCCAAGGTTTTTTAGACAGGAAAGTGAAGTTGTGATATGGAATTTTGCCTCTAACAACCCCAGGAGCAGAAACAAGGCAACAAATCAGCAAAATGCTCTAAATCCACCCCAATCTGATTCATTAATGCACAACTTTGAAATAAGTCAAACAGTTTCAAACAGCTAATCTACTTTGATGAGGTGATTTGATCAAAGCCTTTTCAAATGGAAGTCTTTCTTCAACATTTTGCACAGTCCTATTCTAATCTCCCCCATTGTTTCAGGATGTGGGAGAACCTAATGAATCTTGACCTAAAAAAACTAAGCAGGGATGGTTTATACTTGGAGAGGAGAGACTAATAGGAAATCCCAGGGGTGTAGGCTAGACTAAGAATTTTTTAAAAAAGAACAATGTCCATGATAAAGTATGACTTCTGCACTGTTTCCAAGAACACAGCATGGATCAGTTCATTCAGTTTTCAATATGGAAATTAATCACAAGGGAGATTTTATTTTAAGCTAATTTGAGGTTCATCTTTGAAAAAAAGGGCTCAGTGGCTAAGATGCTGAGCTTGTTTATCACAAGATTGGCAATTCAGCAGTTTGAATCCCTAGCACCATGTAATGGAGTGAGCTTACTTGTCCCAGCTTCTGCTAGCCTAACAGATCAAAAGCATGTAAAAATGCAAATAGAAAAATAGGAACCACCTTTGGTGGAAAGGTAACAATGTTCCATGTGCCTTTGGCATTTAGTCATGCTGGCCACATGACCACGGAGATGTTTTCAGACAGCGCTGGCTCTTTGGCTTTGAAACAGAAATGAGCACTGCCCCCTAGAGTTGGGAATGACTAGCATGTATGTGTGAGGGGAACCTTTACCTTTTACTTTGAAATGAAAATATCTCTAAAATATTGACCATACAATATAAATTTGCAGTTCAGGGCCCTCCAATTAGGAATTCATTCAGTCTTCAATATATTTCATTTCATTCTCCTTATTTGTTTTTTCTTCTCTCATCTCCACAGCTAGGTTTCTATGATAGTGAAACTGACTGAAAATTCTTTCCCCGAAAACCTTGATTCTAAGGTTTTCTTTTTGTGCTTCTGCAAATCTTGGGATTTTACTTGCCTTGTGCTGATTTCGCATGACAAAACTCTTCTCTGATCACTGGAAATTGAGGAAATGAGAAAAAAATATTGCAAATTCATACTGTGTCGGCACTAAAGTTATTTGTTGGCAGTTCTTGAATCTTCATTTTCAAATCACTAGAGTGAACCTCTACAATTGCAAATTCATACTGTGTCGGCACTAAAGTTATTTGTTGGCCGTTCTTGAATCTTCATTTTCAAATCACTAGAGTGAACCTCTACAATTATTTGTGAAAGGAAATCATGTTGAAAGGATTTTTGTGGTGTGAGACTGTATCAACAATGGGTAACCACATTAGCTAATGAAGTGTGCATTGGTGTATATTAATGCCAGCATATCCAGCCAAAAAGGTAAAACAATTTACTCCAAAAAATGTATTCTGTTTATTCAACATATGGAGAATTATGATGTCAACACAAAATAAGAGAGAGATATGATTTTCACTAGAAAACATGGTTCTCCTAAAACATAAATAGTTCCAATATGAACTGAAATAATAGCATTTCACTGAAAAACCATCAGAAGTGAGAAAAGTGTAGCATGACACTGACCAAACTTTAATGGTTAAAATTTGTTAGAAAATATAGAGAACTAAGGGAACTAAATCTTTTTGAGCCATCGCATAGAACATGATATAGTTCACATTGGATATTCCATCTTCATTCTTCTGGAACTCAACCTTTCTAGACACTTAAATCAGTGGTGGGTTGCTAACCGGATTACTACTGGTTTGCTTGTGCTCGCACGCACGGACAACATTTCTGTTGTGGATGGAGCTTCCTACTGCCGCCACTACTGGCTCAGCCAAACCCGGGCTGAACCAGGAGCAACCACCTCTGACTTAAATGTTGACTTGACAAGGCACACACAAATGTATGAATGTATCAAAAGAAGAAGATGTCAACCTACATGTCTGAATTTAATACTGGAGGTACCCCTTGGTCTTCAATGTGATACTTGTTCTGTTCTCCTGACATTCACACACATTCTTTCAATAAATGAAAGTATAAATATGAGCTTAGCTTGATTTTTGAAGACTACATGGGCATAGCCATGCAATTTTCTTGACAGAAGTATTTTGCCACAACTTCCAATATTTATTTTCCTGGTAATCTACAGATCTGGATTTTCCCAGTGGTTTCCCATCCGAGGGCTAAGTCCTGTTCTGCTTAACTTTCAAATTCAGGCCAATGCTGCCATTTTCTGAACTGATACTTATTAGGGCTGTGCAAAGCTTTGAAGGCTTGCTTTGCTTCAGGGATGCTTTGAGAGAAGCACTTCTTCAAAGCTAATTCCAAACCACTGCAGTCTCCTGCTGTTAAGCAGGAACAGAAATTGCTGTGCTGTTATACTTCATAGTGCTATGGCACCCATCTCTGGCATGTTGAATGATGAGAAGAAACTTCTGTGCATATTGAATGTGACATAGAAGGCAGAGTGATGTGAAATGCCTCAGCGATACAAAAGATTGTCACCTTTGTGCCTCATTGGAGTGAACAGCATGACAGCAAGGAGCACCTTATTAAAGCAGATGGTCGTTTCCTCACATGAACTTAATATTTACCCATTTATCGAATATTGAAAGACAAAGTTTTTTTTCTATTTAAAATGCATTAAATGCGCTAAAGTTTCAGATTCTAAATTCAATTTGGATGAAAGACAGAATAATGTGCATTTGCGTATATGCTTGTATATTTATGCTTGTGTATATGGAGAGAGAGAGAGATCAATAATCAAAGTGTGAAATTATACAGAGATATGAGTCAATCAATGGCTGCAATATGAAATAATGACTTGTATGTGTAAATAGCTGTCACATATCTGCAGATCACTGGAATGTTAATATTCCTTCACTAACAGATATATGTTTTTCCAGTGAAAATAATAGAATTTGATCCATCCATGAGCCACTGAATGCACTAGGCATGATATGTATGTATGAATCAGACATAGGCTTCTTGCTCGTATTTTACTGCTTTTTTTATTGCCTTTTAAAAATACCATCAGCAAATTTTCTTGGCTGATTCATATACTGTGGGGAAATAGGGAAAGAGTGTTGTTTAATGACTTCAGCATCTTCTGTTCCCCTGCCTGTTGTAATCTGTAAAGTGAGAATGAAACCCAGAAGGTCCACTTCAAAGTTTATAGATGATGTGACATAAGGAAGTGTGATTTATCTCTGCATCTTTCCCAAGCAAATCCACCTGAATAATATCATCACATCATACAGTTAGAGAGATGGATGAAACTAACTCTCTGCTCAGTATAGGAATTCCAAGTATTAAAGTTACCCTAGCAAATGGCTCTTTGAATACTCTCATCAAAGTTGAGCTCAGTATTCTAGAGAAGAGATCTTGGATCTTCTTTAGTTATCTTTTCTCAGAATTATATCTATCCAGTTTGCTTAGGCTCTTGTCTTTCATGTAAGATTTAATTCATCCTAGTTGTCCTTATTTGCATCTGTTATAATTTATTTTTATGAATCTTTCTTAAATTAAGATGCCCAAAACTGTCAATGGTACTCATAGTAGGTTTAACCAAAGCAGAATAAGAAGACTATTACTTAGTAATGAAATAATTTTATATGTGCAGTTGCACATATAAATGCATATCACATCTTGATGCATACTTATGATCATCTATAGGTCCAAGATCCCTTTCATGACTATAATTACCAAGCCAATGCCTCATATTTTATAGCTTCTTCTTATTTGTCTCTATTTTTTAATTCTGCCTGTATCTCTAACAGTGGTGGGTTGCAGGCAGTACACCCTGGTACGGGCATACCCGCCCACCCTCCCTCCTTACCTTCTTTAAACTCTTCGGTGCTTCTGCGCATGGCGCATACAGTACCTGTGTGATGCTCTGCTGGAGCATCGCAGAGGCTCGTGGAGGCATTGCTGGACAGTAAGATGCATGTGAGCACTGTGCGAGATTGTGTGTGGAGGACACCGGGCCCCGTTGCAACTGTAGCAGTTGCAACAGGATCCAGAACCCACCACTGGTGAACATCATCCTTATTTTATATCTGTCTTTGAGAATTTAATGCAATCTGCAAATTTGGTAAGCATTTGTTCCAGATGTCTTCTAAGTCATTAATGAAAATGTTGAAGACTATGTATAGGACCCGAAACCTGACACACTCCACTTGATACTTCAAATGGTCTGATGATGAATTGTTGATTAGAACTATTGGAGTATGATTTGAAATCAAATGGGGTTAGTCCTTCAAGTTAGCTCAGCTTAGAAAATAGACAATACAAGGACTTTACTTTCTTGTGGTAGGGTATGATGATAGAATTTGGAAAGCCTGCCAGAGGTTCTCTCAATCTCTCATACAACATGTGGAATTAAGGCAAAGTTATTTTGAGTCTTTTTCTCATGTTTTCCCCTTTCCAGATATAAATTGTCATTTATATCTTGTATTGTTTACTAACAGTTGTGTTAGCAGTTTTTGCATATCTTCATCAACTGTATCTACAACTGAGGATACAACTTATGCCATTTTGCTTATTCAACTAGGTTGCTATTCAAAATGCATATAGCCTCATTATTTGATAGTTGTTGAATTCAAGATATATTATGCTTACGGTATGTGCTTACCCTAAGGCTATGTATAACTTCAAATCTGAAAGAAAATAAACTTCATGAGGGCATTCAGGTATCCTTTGCTAACTTGTTCGTGTAGCTATATTTTATTCCTGGATTCACAAAACTTTTAATTTCAGTGTTCTTACTAGAAAAAGTGTGTATTTGGCTTAAGGAATACATTCAATCAATTTTAGTTTTGTCATAGACCAGCATAGGACTAATAATATAACTATTATGCTAAAATAGAAATAAAAATATAGTGTCATATTGACAGAATAAGGTAAAAGCAAAACTATTAATATAAAATTATAGAATACAAGAACTAAAGCACAAAAGTATCCTATAAAATTACAATTAAGTGCTGTACATCCCCATTCCATAATCTTTAAAATATATTATCACTCAAAAAAAATTGAAAACAGATTAATAAATTGATGCAGCCATCTGGCAATCATCATATTATTTTCAAAGTGGTAACAAAATGATCACGAATATTGCAAAATATTCCCAGGTATTGAGCTGTCAAAGATATTAGTCTATTTTTTTGGGGGGGGGGGGAGAGATTGCTTTACTTATATTTAAATATAGGGAAATTTATTTATTTATCCATTTTCCTTGGTGATCTATCCTTCTCTCCACCTGCTTTATCTGCTTGTTTTGATTTTCAGATTTTCAAAAAAAAAATTCTTAGCAGGCACATGTTTTTATCTATCTTGTTACCCAATTTTTATTTCTGATTCTAGTATCTTTTTCTTCAGGAATTATCAAGATTTTATTTTCTTAGTAGTTGATCTAGTTACAATACTTTTTAAGGTGCTGAATTTATTAATGTTATTGAAATCTATAGTATGAATTTGATTTGATTAGCTTCAGTTTCCCTTAAAATCAAGAATTTTGGAATTAAATGGGTGGTGGTGGTAGAGAAATGACGTCACGATGATACGAAGTGCGATCTTGGAGCTCCAAGATAACAGTTGATATTTCTGCCACTGGATGGTCCTTTTGTACCTAAACTGTCCCGAAGAGATGGTGATAGAGGAGAGTATGACCTGCTGATCTCAGGGATATCGCAAAGTCTCTGATCCAGGAGAAGCTCTTTTTCCTGATTACAGAAACCCAACCCTGAAGCTGCTGAAGTTGGGACAGCTCCGGAATGGAAAGAAAATGGAAAAGAATAGTGTGTTGGATCGGTGAGGAAATTTTATTATTAGAAAAGAGACTACCCAAAGAAAATTAAAACTAAATTAAAATTGAAGACAAAAGAAATAAGGTGAAATTAAGTTACATTAAACTTAGTGTGTTATCCATTTTAAAAAAATTCTCTTTTTATGAATGGAAGTTTTGCAAATGTTTCCTATTTTTTAAATTGGAAGGCTCAGTTTTTCTTCTTCTACTTTTTATTTTTTACTTTTTCTATATATACTTGTGGATTAAAATTTTCTTGCTTTTCTACAACGTTTGATTGGGGTTTTTTAATTAAGAATTTTTCTCCATAAGTCTGCTATGTAAAAAGGGCTGTAATAGCAGAGAGAAAAAAGTAATACTGCCACTTTAAGGCTGGAGGCTGAATCATTGTATCTTCTTTCCACTCTTTGATCATCAGAGTTCCTTTCAGTTTGTTTATTGGGAGTGATAGTGGAAAGAGCACAGTTTGTTTATACAGCTGCTGTTTCAGAGTTTTTGCAGTGAAGGCAAAGTTTTGTCTTGAAAGATTATAATGAACTTGTTTGGAACACAATAAAAGCCTTGCATGCCATAGTGGCAGTGTTTATAAGTTGGAAGGATGGTGCAACATGAAAAAGAAACATTAATATTGCAAATGATTATGTTTAAAATTCAAAAGATATTAATAATAACAGAGAAAATTGAGATGAGAATGGATGATGCAGAACAAAGAACAACAAAAAGAGATGGAAAAATTGAGAATATTTATCAAAAGAAGAAAGTTGAGGACAGAGTTCCAAAAATTGAAGGAAAAAAGGAACAAAGAGATAAGTAAACTGTGGATACTGACAGCATACTGAGCGGTGGTTGGAAATAATAAGAGTGGACTATGGAAAGGGGAGATAGGTGGACTGGAACTCTACCTCAGACCTCAAACTACAGAAGAAGAAAAAAGAGAAAATTTGATGGAAGTAAGGAGAAAAATCTTGACTGAAACATCGGTGATAACCAAAGATCAGTTGATGAAAGGAACAGATGGAGGGTGTCGCATGCTCATAAGATATACAATGAGCAACAAGCTGTGAAAAGAAGTCCATAAAAGACCCACTAAGAAAACAACCAGAATATTAATTCCACAAATGAAACGAGCTATAAAACTGCACTACTACTGGAAAGATACAGGTTGATGTAGTGAAAGTTTATAACAAAAATTAAGTCAAACTTAGTTAAATTTTGAGTATTATATATAGTCATATAAATGACTAATATTGAAATAATACATATATTGGTACTAATTTGAGGTTATGAAATTTTATACAAATTGCAGATGAGGACTACGAGAGGAGACTTAAAATATTTGTTATTAAATATAATCTATTTTTATTTAGAATATGTTAGAAAGATGAAATGTTACTGAATGGAATGCTATTATATAGTTTTACCTCAAATTTAGGATATTTCATACAAAAGGATGTAAAAGCAATTTATAGTCAAATGAATGTTTAATAATTATAATATTTTTTATATAATATACTGGATTGATGATATGAGAATTTGTTTGAGATGAGTTGATAATTTGTGATCTTACATACATTTGAAAGTGAGGAATAGGGAAGTGATGCACAAAAACTTTACAACCAAATGACATGCTGTACGTGATTGAAGAAGGTTCTATGTGTTATTTGTTGTCTGTTTTTGTCTGATCAAAAAAGAAAAATATTCTTTAAAAAAACAAGAAATGATATTCAAAGATTTTTTGGGTTTGCAGAAATACCACCCCAAGAAAATAGAAATTAAGAGCTGGAAGAGTCACCTGCAGCAATATAAAAAGAAAGGAAGAGAGGAAGAGAGGAAAAAGAGGGAAGGAAGAGAGAAGGTGAGGAGAGAAATATGGAAAGGGGAAGCAGAGAAGGAGAGAGGGTAAAAAGGGGAAGAGGTAGAGAGAAGTAGGGGAGGGGTAAGGGAAGAAGGAAGGGAAATAAGAGAAGGAAAGAAGAAAGTAGAGAAGGGAGAGAGTGAGAGAAAGGAAGAGAGGAGAGGAGATAAGAAGAAGAGGAGGGAAGGAAGATAGTGAGGAGGAGAGGAAGATGGAGGGGAGAAGGAGAGAAGGAGAGAGGGTAGAAAGGGGAAGAGGAAGAGAGGATAAAGGGAAAAGTAAGGGAAGAAGGAAGGGAAAAGAGGAAAGAAGGAAGTAGAGAATGGAGGGAGGGAGAAAAGGAAAGGAGAAGAATGGTGTGTCAAAATAGGCGAGGGATGGTAAACAAAACAACCCGAATGGAATACTACAATTCTATAAATGGAACGACAAATGTATTAGAATTATGAATGTAAAATAATAATAATAATAATGTGAATGTATATAAAGAACAAAAAATAAAAAAACTTTATTTATAAAAAAAAGAATTTTGGAATTAAATGGATAGTTTCTATCAAAAGCTCCAGAATGTGTGCTTTATCTAAAAAGTCCTTGCTACTTGATATAGTCAAGTCAAGAATAGATTATCCCTTGGGTCTATCTCCTCTTTTGAAGGAAAAAGTTTGTAATATTGCTAAAGTTTTACCTAGAAGGACTATGCTGGGCAAAGTTGTCTTTCAAAAAATGCTTAGGATAATTCAAATTCCCATCACTACTACATGCCTCTTTGAAAAAATTACATCTTGCTTTTGGAAAACTTCACTGAAGTTTTGCTTTAGTGGTTGAATACTCAATTATACACACTAGCACTAGAAGTTTCTTTAGCTGTTCTTCCTATTATTTTCAACCAACAGCATTGATTTCTCTTCCAATGAACATTTTTTAAAATATCAAAACATAACTTTTCCTCCCCATTGTGTTGCTTCTGTTTCTTTTGAATAAATTGCATCCTTCAATTGCCATATTTCAATGATGAAACTCATTGCACCAGATCTGAATTATTCCAGTGAAATTGAGTTTGTCATCCTATAATAAGAGTTCAAAGTTGTTTTATTTATTTGCTACACTCACATTACATCGACATTTGATATGATTTATTCAAAGCAGTATAAGTCAATGGTAATAATAAAATAATTTTAGTAGAGTATGTTTATATTCAAGCTGAACTATATACAAGGCCATCTGTCAGTTGGCTCATAGTCAAAGGCATGGGGGCCAGATAACTGGTTTCTGCATTTCTTTCATGTTCATTTGATTGCTATCTCAGTAGTAAATATTTGACTGTTGGAAGTAGGATGACCTCTTCTCCATTGCCAGAAAAAGAAGAAATGCCAATGCATCTCACAAAAAGGGGGAGGGGGATGCTACATATCATATATGCATATGATAATTTGTAAAAGCAAAAGTAGAAATAATTACTGCCATGTAAGTGGAAATGCTATATATAGGCAACCAATTCAAGTCATGATGGGAATTCGTAGGAACAGAAGCAAGAGGACAAGCCACTACAGAGGAAGACACCCTCAATACTGAATACTGGTGCTATGTTCTGGTCCTACAAACTCATGCCCAGTCCCTGGACCAGTTGGGTTCCAGGCCCAGTTATGGTACAGATATGGTCTTGGTCATTCTTGTAGATGATATCTGGGAGTAATGCTTTCTTGCTCTTTTGATCTCTCAGCAGCTTTTGATAATATCAACCATGGTATCCTTTTAAGCTGGCTGGAGCAGCTGGGGCTGGGTGGTACAGCACTCTACTCCTTTCTTTGAGATCAATCCCAATTGGTTTCTATAGCAAAAGAGAGGTCAATTCCGCAGTGATTCCATTGTAGCTTGGTGCTCTCTCCACTCCTTTTTTGATAACTAAATGAAATTGCTGGGTGAGATCATCCAACACCATGGTATGAAGTATCATCAATACATTGATAATAGCCAACTTTGCATCTTCATCCCTGGTGATCCAAGTGATGCTGTACTTGCCCTCTCACAGTGCCTGGAAGCTACAGGAGTTTGGATGGGGACAATTGTCTTCTAAAGAACACTGGTAAGACAAAGTGGCTGTAGGTTCAAGGGGCCTTAGGACCTAGGAGTTTATAATTCTTAGTTCTGGATGTGGTTGCACTACCTCAGAAAGACCTGATGCATAGTCTAGGGTTCTCCTAATCAAAGAGTGGTGGCAGTTGTGGTCAATTTCATGTTGTGCAATTTCATGTTGTGCGCCAGTTGCACCCATTCCTGGATTTTGAGGCCCTGTTCAAAGTCACCAACATCCCTGGTCATCTCCCAATTAGTGTGATACACTCCACATGGGGCTACTCTTGAAGAGGATTTGGAAGCTACAACTGGTACAGAACTCAGTGGCACAGACTTTTCAAGGCCTTTGGGTGGCATATACAGTATGACCTTAATGTCACACAATCTGCATTGGTTGGCATTTTGTTTCTGGATCCAATTAAAGGTGATGGCCATTATCTTTAAAACCCTATATGGCTTGGGTCTAGGGTATCTTAGGTACTGCCTTACTCCAATAGGTTTAACTTACCCCACTTCTTCCAGTGGAAAAGCCCTACTTCAGATCCCATTGGCTAAAGAATTTTGGCTGGCCAGGAGAAGAGGCTTTTCTGTTGTGGCCCCAACCCTCTGGAATATTCTCCCATTGGAGGTGAGGTCGACTCCCAAACTCCTGGGCTTCCTGAAGAGTCTAAAAACCTGCTGCTTGGCTGGAGTCTGGTACATCCGGGGTGGGGTAAAGAAGTTTTTTCTCCCAAGCCACACTTCATCATGGTTTTTCACTTCAACTTTTCTATTCAATTTTTAACTTTTTATTATATTGTAATCATCTAGAATCATTATATCAGTGAGATGGGTAATGCAACAATTTAAATACATTCGAATAAATACAATATTTCTCATTATAGCAGACTGTCATGGAGCCCCAATGTTAATAGAAAAAGATCCTTTCTTCATTTTTAAGGATTTTAATTTTCACCTATATTAGATTTATAGTAGATAGCCTTTCAAAGAGAAATCACCTTAAAATAGAGGTGTGTCCTTGGATTGCTCTACAAATAAATGCCTGTCTTTTATAAAGTAAGATACATGTTGATTACAGAACCAAAAGACTAGAGTCAGCAGATGATGGTGATGATGAAGACAAATTGAACTTGTATGCCTGACTCTGAATAACTCTGGGCATCTCACAACAATCATAGGAAAATGCATTAATGCTGAACATTTTGGCATTCTTTCATTAAATCACAGCACAATGATGAAATATTTTGTAATTTCATCAAAGTGGTCATTTTACCATTTACACGTACATGCACATACACACATTGTATTTTTCTATTCTATTCTGTGCTGTTCTATTCTATTCCTCCATCTATCTATCTATCTATCTATCTATCTATCTATCTATCTATCTATCTATCTATCTATCTATCTATCTATCTATCCATCCATCCATCCATCCATCCATCCATCCATCCATCCATCCATCTATCATCTGTCTGTCTGTCTGTCTATCTATCTATCTATATATCAATCAATCAATCAATCAATCAATTTATCATCTATTGTATCGCTATTCATCTATGTATTCTCCCTCCCTCCACAATATGTATCTAATTTTGGAGGTCTCCAATTTTGGAGGGTACCATGGTCACTCTTCTTTTACCAACTCTAGGGTTAGTATAATAGCAATAGCACAAATGCTTTAAAGCCCACTTTAAGCTGTTTACAGCATCAGTATATCGCCCCCAACAATCTGGCTCCTCATTTTACTGACCTCAGAAAGATGGAAGTCTGAGTCAACCTTGAGCCAGTGAGAATTGAACTGCTGGCAGTCAGCAGAATTAGCCTTCAATACTGCATTATAACCACTGTGCCAACGACTTTTTGCACCATGCAACTATTATACATAGCAGATGACAGGAGATAAGAATGAACTGTCTCCTAAAATGATATTTTTAAACTATGGCTTGTTTTTGGAATTCACCTGAACCATTAATGCAGGGTTTTTTTTTATGACGATTAGTCACCTTTCCCCATGTGGCTATTATTTATCTTTTCCAGTGGTACTCTTTGGCTCTTTAGCTTACAAATCAACTTTTGATTTTGTTAATAAGTGAACAGCCCAACTCATGCATTTCTTATTGTCTCAAGCACTTTGGCAGGCACTGAATGTATTAAATTCATGCAGTGCACATAGATGCAGTGAGACCATTGCACATTTGATTGAATGGATATAATAGCAAGAAAGCAACAGTGGAGGACTGTTGAAGAACAGAGTTGTATGTACTGTGCAAACTCTCTGTCTATGTCTTATGTATCTATAAAATATCTAGTTAATAGTCTTGAAATAAAAATTAAACTGATTAACTTCTGAACATGAAATAGGCAAGGAGATTTTTTTCCTTTCAGGCAGTAAAATACATTGGATTGATATCCTGCAATGAAATATAGGATCCCTTCCCTTCCATTCTAATTTATTCAATACATTTCGCAACCCCAAAGGAAATTCTAGGGAGTTTTTATATTAGGATTAAAACACACATACATAATGTGATAATAACATCTAGTATGGTCTCAACCATGCTGAACTTTCATAAATCCTTAAAGATGTGACTGTTCCCATAGACCAGAGATAGTATTCAGTGTTTCTCTCTGGTTCAGCTGAACCGGTAGCAGCGGCTGTGAGAGGCTCCGCTGACCCACCTGACGTAATGTGAGAGCACTGCGCATGCGCATAAGCTCACATTTGAGATCCAGTAGGGAAGGTAAGTGAATCCCATCTCTGCCATGGGCCCTGGAAAAAGAAGCAATGCTTTCCTTGATACTGGATATATATTAGACTGATATTTTGCCAGTTCTCTCTAGAGGATAAATTTTGTCTTTTAATTTAGCTGTTTTTAGACTTTGTTTCCTTCACATAGGAAAGAGTTTGAATACGATGTTGGAGAAAAAAACCAGTTCTTCTTGTACTACTTAAAAAAGTACAAATGCATTCAGCATATAGTGCAAAATGATCTGAAAGATAAAATTAAAAAAAATACTTTTCCAGTTATTTTTTATTATTTTACTAGAAATATACTCAATTTCCTCAAAAAAACTAAAGCAAGTGCGAAAAATAGAGATGGTAGACCTGTGCAACCAAAATAATTATACAGACTGAAATAACATTTAAGAAAACATCAATTTAGATCATTTTAACCTCTTGAATCAATGGACTTAACAAGAGTCTAATTTCTGGTTCATGATCCCTGAAAATAAAATTAGCAGAAATTATTGAGAGTTAAAAATACTGCAATGTTTATCTCAAAGAAAGCTCCAGTGATGTACCTCAGGAAAATATCAAACAATTCTTGCTTCAATAAAGGCACTTCCAGAGAAATATTATGAATGAACCTGAAAACAGCTCTAGGTCAGAATGTCACCATGAAGTGAGCTGTGTAGAAGTTTTGAACTGATTTATTTCCAGAGTGTATGCTGTAGCTGAAGCATGCAAAAGGCATTTTTTTTGCTTTCTTTTAGCCCCTCTAGGAAAGCTTTGTCTTTTAAAAAGCACAACAAAGTAGTTTACCACATAACTAAGTAGATTTTGTGTTGATTTTTTTTAATTTCCTCTGGAAATAAGGAGAACTTTATGTCCGCCACAGGGGTCAGCCAGTAAGTACTGTGCACATTATTCTTCAGATGTAAATGAAAAGATTTTAGAGGGAGTTCATAACTGAACTAATTGTATATTAATCCATTTTTGATTTGACCCCTGAAAATTCAATTCCTCACCAAAACTAATCATTGAAATTATGTCCTTCAGCATTTTTCAACCTATTGTTCAGGCAATGACGTCAATAAACTGGGTGTGCTAAAGATTGTGGAATTAACATTCAACATTTGGAAGTCACCAATAAGGAGATACCTGGTTAAGATGCACTCTTTATTCATTATATATAGTTTGGGAGAGAAACCTAGAACCCTAATACAGGGCAAGATTTGTCCACTTTGTGTGTTGTCTATTAAGTGGATTCTTTTACTCCAAATATAAAACAAGATTAATTTTTTTCATATCACTATCAGTATTTGAGGAGTGGATGTTAGCAGGATTGTCCCTAATTGATAGTATTGTGAAATAGAACTACTGCTTGTATGGATTTATTGATTTGAAGAGTAGTTGCATTATGTCACCCCGGGAATGCAAACTGAATGGAAATACACAGTGACATCATTTCATATGCAGTCTTGGCTCTTTTGTGAAGACCTCAGAAGCAAAAGAATAGCTGTTCCTTCAATGTCCATGTAATGTTCTCTTTACCCTTTATGCTAAATCCGTCTTGGTTTAGCATGAATAAATGGATTATAAAACTACACTTAATTTCTAGATTATAGTTGCAGACACCTTCTCAGCTCTTATGCACCTTCTTTGCCAGTCGATGATACTTAATGAATTCTAAAATTCTCTAAGTGAATAATGGAGCTAATTGTCTCATCTGGGATTATGGCGGACAGCTAATTTTAAAAGTGCCATTGCACAAAGACCCTGCCAAGAAATTCAGAAATCTCTTGGATAAGTTAAGTTTACATGTGGTAAAGTCTGTGTGCTTTGTTTCAAGTTAAGTGAAACAAAGCACACAGACATTACCATATGTATTATGCCAGTCACAGCATGTTAGAGAGATTTTCTGGAATAAGTGGTACTGGCATGGGAAGATGTGACAAATCTCATACAAATTTAAGTTCCTGTTTATGAACAATTGTGTCACAAAAGTCACAATGCAAGCAGATGGTAGCATTGTTTAATTTTGTGCCTGCTATGGCTGACTGTATCCTATAAGGTACCACCACCGAGTAGAGAGATTAGGACCTCACAGAGTGCAGAACCAATATCCATCATAGGCAGTGAGGTCATTGGCAGTGATGCTGTACTTATTTCTAATCTGCTAATAAGCCTGAGTATGTGAATATCATGGCAGTTCTTTTCCAACTTCCACTTCCTTCCCTAAATGGTAAAAACAAAACAAAGCAAAAGATAGAAACACTCAAAAGAATTCTTAAAATTCTTCACTTTATTCATGGAGGGCTATTTAAAGAAATTTCAAAAAGGAGCCATTTAGGAATACAATGGAAAAAGTACAACTGTTTTATTTTCTCCTAATCCTTTTTCCCCACTTTCAGCGGCAATAGTAACAATTGTGCCAGAAGCCTAAATAGCAATTTGCATTTTATTTATTTTATTCAGAGTATTTTTATGACGCCCACTCCCTGATCAACTTAGGACAACTTAGAGAAACTCTATAAAGACAATAGAAGAACTATTAAAACTATAAAGCAGGATAATAAAAAGGGATATTTTAAAACAATTAAAATATTAAAACTGTTGCAAGGACTGGGAAAATAAGTATATTCTGAGCCTCTTCCTAAATTGTGATATAGGTAGTGGTGTGGTGGCGGCGCCTTGCTTCAACTTCAGAGAGTTTGTTCACCATACATGCTCTGTCATGGAGAAAGCAAAACTAAATATAGATATCAAATGTTTCTGTGGTGAGATGTGTAAAAAGGACCCAGATTTAGGGATCGATGTTACATTCATAGGGCTAAGCAGATCTATAAAGGCATGATGATAAGCATTTAAGCAGGGGTGAAATCAACTTACCTTCGCTACCGGTTCGCAAATGTGAGCGCATGTGCAGAACATCAAAAACAGGATGTGATGACTCTGGGTGGGTGGGCGGAGCCTACTACCGAGTGTGCCTACAAAGGTAAGTAGAACAGCGAGGGGGGAATCCACTGTGTCACACAATTTAGATTAGCTGAAATATTGGTTCACTTGAACTGGTAGCATTTTTTTATTACCGGTTTGGGCGAACTGGTTGCATTTTTACTACTGGTTGGGTGAACCATTCTGAACAGATAGCAGATCACCCCTGCTTTTAAGTCTTTTTACACAATTGGGAGATTACTTAGATGGACAAAGAATGTAACTGGAATCAATGAAGCTAAGCCAGTAAGGAGTGACATGGGACTTCAAAAGCACTGGTCTCTCTTAAGAGCCATGAACAGCTTCTGGACCATCTTCAATGGCTATCCTGAAGAGCACATTAACCTTGGATAGTGAGAAGAGCGCCATATAAACAAACAAGCAAAGAAGCAAAGAAACAAAGAAACAAACAGTACCTTGAGGTTCTGAGCTCAAAAGTTTTTCTCTTAGAACTTTCTCCTTCTGAACAGTATTTCATCTGAAACGCATTAAAAACCCTCTTTGCATACCTGTTACATAGATGTCAATTTTTAAGGTTATAGGAGGATTTCAAGAGTGCACCTGATTTTAAAGGAAGTATGTAAACCCAATTCATTTCTCCTGAACCCTGAAGTCCAATCCTTAGAATCTGTAATAAGACTATCTTGCTTTTGTTGTGGTTCCGCTTGTTCACCCACATCCAATCTCTTATTGGCTACAGATGTTGAATTCTGAGTTCCCAGAAAAAGAGATGTGTACTTTAAAATTATCATCATTTTATAACTGATGACAATGTTCTTATAAATCATCCTTCTAGTCCGTTTCCTGGAAGAAACAAGATTTCAAATAACATGGGAGAAGATTGATGTCCATGCACCGGCCAGCTGCTCTTCTGTGTTGTGGCATGTGCATGCTTGCTGGCCAGCTGGTCTTCATGCATGTGCACAGGAAACCGGAAGAGCAGCTGCCCAGTGCACATGTGTGTGCTGACCAGTTGGTCTTCTGGTTTCCTGAGTCCCCTGTGTGTGTAGACTAGCTGGCCAGTGTGCATGGATGTGACAGAACATCTGTTTCCATAGATGTTTAGATTCGGTGGTTAGATGAGTTCTTCTATAGTTAATAGAAGAGCTCCCCCACCATGAGTAGGATTATTATGTAAAGATTGAACCTCTTTTGAAACATTTAGGTCTTATAGCTATTCAACTTGCCAAAGTTCTGAAGGGTGAAGGGAAGGGTGAAAGAATGCAGATGGTCCAGAGACAGACCACGAGAGCCTAGATCCTACCAAGGACACTGCAGGTGTCCAACAGAGAAGTGAACTGTTCTCAAAACAAATGGACAATTCGTAATTAGACAATGTGACCAAACTGGGATGGAGAGAAGGAGAAGCCATTGTTTAACTATACAAGCATTGTATAGGAATAACAATTGGTTTTGATTCTTCATTGCCGAAATGATGCATCCAATAAAGTTTTGCTTTTGGGATTTAAAAGGTCCTGGGAGTGTCTACTTTTCTTGGGTTCACCTATCAGACTGTTGACATATTGTTTATCCTTGATTACCTGGAATGATGTATTTATTGTGGTCACATCTTAATCATGTGTGTTTAATCATGTAAACAAACAAGCAAAAGCAATGAGTAGCACCACCATTCAATATTAAAAGGTGTTATTTGTTACAATAACAGCACACTGATTATTATAACAGTTACATACAGTAACAGAATTACTGCAATAGGAACAATAAATCAGTATACATTATAATTTATTGCAATCCAGATTCCCAGCCCAAGGGAGTAAGGGACTACATGGCATATTTTGACCTTCAAAGAATAAGATTCATAAATTCAGGTTCCATAAGCTAAAACATACAGTAGAGGGTTATAACAATAGGAGGAGATGCCAATTATAGTCTTTTCTGATTCCATTACAAATGCATCATATACTTACAGAAGTGGTAATTTTAATCATTATGCAGTACAAATTGATCACAGCAAGATGACAGAGTGTTCTTTCTTCAAATTTACATTTAGTAGGTCCTTCATTATTCAGAATTACTCTGCTGGTTGACATTATACTGATATAATAATGGTGGATAAGCTACTTCTCCACATACTTCCTATTGTGTTCAGTCATTTTAACTGTAACAACATTTGCATGCCACACTTAACAAGGCTGTGAGCAGAGTATAATAAAAACATCTAAACCCAACCAATTAGTGTTTTGTTTGGGGTATATTTATGAATGCCACAACCTTGTCAAATGGAGCAACTGCCCATCCTGCTTGTCAGTATCCCCAAACTTTTAAGGCAATAGAACAACTAAAAAAAACCTTAATTCTCTACTTTAAAATGAACTATCAGAGTCCTGGCAGCCACTGAACATAACTTCCTGACTGTCTTCAGGGGCCAGGGAAGCCATTGACATCCTGTGGGTTATTCTTATTTAGCAATTACAACCAGCCATGTCCCAAATGAAAAGAAACATCCAGAAGACTAGTGATATAATGAACTTTACTAGTAGGGCCCTCTAGCTATTAGTATTTCCTGGAAGAAAGTTGTTAGAGACTCTGCACCCATAAAATAGAGTTTCTTGCAATAATTAGCAAAACCGTGTGGTGCCAAAACTTTTTCTATAGAAATCTGATTAAGTTTGGAAATAACTAAGGTAAATGTGTTGTTTGGATATGGTCTGTGAGTTCTCCACCAGTCACATTCTCATTCCAAAGCTAGTTCTTCAGAATGACAAAAGAAATGATTCATCTCTGCAATTTGATCATAGTTCATACCAATAGTCCCAGTTATCAAATAATTCTGAGTGATGGAAAGTGCTTGGATAGACTATTAGCTTAAAGTGTAGGAACATTTCCTTGCAAATCAGTAAGCATTTGTTTTCATCATTCTCTAGAGGGAGGCCATATGAACTTGTCCTTCATTTTACAGTAGTTAATCATGACTGATTAAAGGCCCCTGTTCTAATTATGCCCTCTATTCTGTTGCAGAATTCCAAGCTCAAAGTAGCCCTTGCTATATACTGTATGTTGAGATCAACATAATTTTAATAAACTTATGGCTTTCAAGAAGCCATATGAAAAACTACAGTATGAAACACAGAATTAGCCAGCTAGGCAACTATTGTGAATATTTCATCTTCCAGGATGATCAGCCTTAAATCCTTCTGTTCCACTCCAACACTTCTTCCACTAATTTGGAAGACTGTGCACAAAATTACTATAATGTCTCCATTAAATGGAAGAGATGCAGACATTTAAGACTGGTATTTAGCAAAGGGCATGCTATGGATCAAAACTATCTGTTATCTGTCTTCTTCCCCTAAAATCAGACATATTGCACCCAATTATTTCAAAGACATGATGCAATACTTTTACTTCAATAAAAAGGGACACCAGTGTTAAATAAACTTCCTCTACATTCCTGCTGCATTAGTAAAAGTAACCTTAAGACTACATGCTCCATATCCTATTATCCTTTTGCAACCAGTCCTTCAGCTGTTAGTCTTTTAAAGAAAAGACATTTTGGAACCCAAAATGGGAACTTGTAATCTTAATAGATATGTAAAGCATTTGATAAAGTAGACCATAACCTACTACTAGATAAAGTAGAAGAATGTGGGTTAGACAGCATCACCACCAGATGGATTCGTTACTGTCTGACCCACCGCACTCAACGTGTACTCCTCAATGGAACTGCATCTACATGGAGGGAAGTATGCAGTGGAGTACCCCAAGGCTCTGTTTTAGGCCCAGTACTCTTCAACATCTTCATCAATGATTTGGATGAGGGAATAAATGGGGAACTCATCAAATTTGCAGTTGACACCAAGCTGGCAGGAATAGCCAACACTCCAGAAGATAGGCTCAAGATACAGAAGGATCTTGACAAACGTGAACATTAGGCACTATCTAATAAAATGAAATTCAATGGTGAAAAGAGTAAGGTTCTACATTTAGGCAACAAAAATGGAAATGCACAGGTACAGTATAGGTGGTACCTTGCACAGTAGTAGTAACTGTGGAGTCCTAGTGGACAACCATTTAAATATGAGCCAGAAGTGTTCAGCAGCTGCCAAAAAAAGCCAACACAGTTCTAAGCTGCATAAATAGAGGGATAGAATCAAGATCACGTTCTGGTCACCACAATGTAGAAAAGATGTGGAGACTCTGGAAAGAGTGCAGAGAAGAGCAACAAAGATGATTAGGGGACTGGAGACTAAAACATAAGAAGAATGATTGCAGGAAATGGGTATGTCTGGTTTAATGAAAAGAAGGACTAGGGGAGACATGATAGCAGTGTTCCAATATCTCAGGGGTTGCCACAAAGAAGCGGGAGTCAAACTGTTCTCCAAAGCACATGAGGGCAGAACAAGAAGCAATGGGCAGAAACTAACCAAGGAGAGAAGCGACTTAGAACTGAGGAGAAATTTCCTGACAGTTAGAACAATTAATCAGTGGAACAGCTTGCCTCCAGAAGTTGTGAATGCTCCAACACTGCAAGTCTTTAAGAAGATGTTGGATAGCCATCTGTCTGAAACGGTGTAGGGTTTCCTGCCTAGGCAAGGGATTGGACTAGAAGACCTCCAAGGTCCCATCCAACTCTGCTATTGTATTGTATTGTATTATTGTATGTATCCTTGTTAGCTAGAGCATTGCAGTTAATATGAGTGTTTCTGTTAAAACTGTGTGATGTAGCCTGGAATAATCCTGAGAAGAGTTTTATGCCATACAGATAGACAGAATTTTTTTCATTGATGTAAAAGCAGGGGTGTCAAACTCATAGCCTGCAGGCCAAATGTATCACATGCTGGCCACACCCACACTCATTTTAACAAAGGGGAAAAAGTCACGATATGTCATGTGACAAAAATGTGACACTGTGAGTTTGACACTCCTGATGTAAAAAATTTTTGCCATGTCAAAATGTTTTGTATTGCCTTGCAGTATCAACCAGCAATCACAACTTTTGGAAGAGACTTTGTATATGAGCTGCATACTCACAAAAACCCCGACTAGTAATGGACAATAGAGCAACAAACTAACACAATTGCTTTTCAGAGGGAGATGGTGATGCTACTTCTGAAGGCTGGGTTGAGGGGGAACTTTGTTCTGGTCACCAATGAGAAACTCAGAGCCTTTTTCATTGATATAATGCCCCTATAATTATAGTTTGTGTTCTGGCCTTGTTCATTATTTCATTAAGAATCTTGTGTAGCTATTTTCTTTCAATTAAAATTGAATAGAAGTGACTTGTGAAGCAATGGTTGTGTACCATTTATGGAATGCTGCTCTGGAATGTTGTATTCACACTATATCAGCAATGTTGGAAACTGAGCTGATTTTTTTCTGGCTTTGGTATGATAGAGTTGAAACTGCATCAAAGCCATTCCTTCCTTCCTTCCTTCCTTCCTTCCTTCCTTCCTTCCTTCCTTCCTTCCTTCCTTCCTTCCTTCCCATCCATCCATCCATCCATCCATCCATCCATCCATCCATCCATCCAATATGAGTTGCCTTTGTTTCTCACTAGAAACCATGCAAGATACCAGAATTAAGTGAGAAAACTGATTTTTGATTAATCTCAGTATTTTCAAATTTCATGGTGAAAGCAAGACGGATTGTCTTCAAACTGTTTCTGAGGATTTGAGGGGTTAAAAAGGCAATGATATGGAAATTCTTTAATACATCAATTTCAGCTGAACAGTGAGTGATGTGCATTTTTTCTTGACTCAAATCAAGAAATCGCATTGTACTCCACCCCTTTCTCCCCATAGTGATTAACCTCTTCTGCTAAGAAGCTGAAATAGCATAGCTGCCTGATTGCTATACTGCACAGACCTATGTTTAAGTTTCTTTTTTTTTTTTTTAAACAGAACTTTTTTATTTTTCTTTAAAAAAACACAAATATGTCATTTGTCAATCATTAAAACATTGAAGTACAATTTTTTTTTGTTGTGTGTACCCCTCCCTCCCTCCACCCCCCACCCCCCCTCCTCCTTCCCCCCCCCCCGACTTCCCAGAACCCGTACCCGGTATGGATTTTTAACTAACACAGTCTAAAATCTATTGAGAAAAAAGAAATAAAGAAATTAATGACATTCTAGATTGACCTTAGCTTCTTCTTACTGAACTAACTTTTAACAGTTTACATCATTTCTGATCTTAAGCATAGGCTAACTGGAATTTCTTAGTCCCGTATTTATTTTGTATATAGTCAATCCATTTTTTCCAGTCTCGTTTATATCTCTCATTTGAATGATCTTTGAGATATGCCGATATTTTAGCCATTTCAGCTAAGTTTATTACTTTCAATGTCCATTCTTGGATTGTAGGCAAGTCTTCCTTCTTCCAATATTGCGCCACCAACAGTCTTGCTGCAGTTATCAGGTGCAAAGTACCTAGTAAAAATAACTGAGGACTAAACTTTATCCTTCTTTTAAAAACATTTTGCATGACCCACCATATTTTTATCCAAAATGCCTTAACCTTTTGGCAGGTCCACCATATATGATAATATGTAGCATCGAGAGAACCACACCTCCAACATTTAGGCTGTACATTCGGATACATAGAAGCCAACTTTTTAGGATCTAAATGCCATCTATAGAACATCTTGTAAAAATTTTCTCTCAGATTTTGAGCTTGTGTAAATTTCACATTTCTTACCCAGATTCTTTCCCATGTATCCAACATTATTGGTTCCTCAATATTTTGAGCCCATTTTATCATACAATCTTTAACTAATTCTCTTTCCGAATCCATCTGTATTAATACATTATATATCCTCTTTATATGCATTAAGCTTTGATCTCTTATTTGTTTAAACAGATTATCCTCAACTTGAATAAAACCAATTTTTTGATCTATTTTCCACCTAGCCTGTAATTGCCCATACTGGAACCATGTTTGAACTACCTTCTCCTCTTTTAATACCTCTAAAGATTTTAATTGTAATACCCCCCTTTCCGAGGTAAGAAGCTGTCTGTAAGTAATTCTGTCCTGTTTTTGTGCTGTATTCATATTTTCAATTGCGTGTCTAGGAATTGCCCACATGGGTATCTTGTCATTTAATTTATATTGGTATTTCTTCCAGACCCGCAATAAAGCATTTCTTAAAATATGACTTTTAAAGTTCTTATCCAATTTTTTGTTGAATAACAGGTAAGCATGCCAACCAAATAGCAGATCGTATCCCTCAATGTTCAATATTCTATCATTGATTAAGTGAATCCAATCACTAATTACAGATAATGCCACTGCATCATAATATAGTTTTAAATTAGGTAGTTTCAATCCTCCTCTCTCACGTGCATCTTGCATTATTTTCATCTTTACCCTCGGCTTCTTTCCTGCCCACACAAATTTGTTAATACCCTTCTGCCATTCTAAAAGGTTCGCATCTTTTTTTAGTATAGGTAACATTTGGAAGAGAAATAAAAATTTTGGTAGAATGTTCATTTTCACTGCCGCTATCCTACCCAGCAAAGATAGGTGCAATTTCTCCCATTTTTTCATCTCTGTCTGTATGCTATGCCAAAGTGGTTCATAATTATGCTTATATAATTTCCCATTTGAAGTTAAAATGTTAACTCCAAGATATTTGACTTTTTTAACTACCTCACATCCTAGCATCACTCCTAATTCTTCCTTTTGTTTAATATTCATATTTATAGCTAATATTTTGGTTTTTCCTAAGTTTATTTTAAAGCCCGACACTTGACCATATTGATTAATCATATTCATTAAAACCATACTGGATTCCTGCGGTTGTTCCAATATTATAACCAAATCATCCGCAAAAGCGCGGACTCTATATTCTTGCTGCCTAATCTTGATCCCTTTTAAACCATCCAAGCCCCGTATTTTATTCAACAATACTTCCAAAGTTATAATAAACAATAATGGGGACAAAGGACAGCCCTGTCTTGTACCTTTTCCAATTTGAAAAGAGTCTGTTAGACTTCCATTGACTATGATTTGTGCTGTTTGCTGTTGGTATATTGCTTTAATTGACTGTAAAAAATTATCTCCTATCTGCATTTTTTGCAGTATCATCAACAGAAATTGCCAGTTAACTCGATCAAAGGCCTTCTCAGCATCCAAAAATATAATCGCAGCAGGGATCTGGTTGTTCTTTCCCAAATATTCTAATGCATTAATAATTAATCTAACATTACTTTTCATCTGTCTCCCTTGTATAAAACCTGTTTGATCCGTATGTATCAATTGTTGAGTGACCAACATTAACCTATTTGCTAATATTTTAGTAAAAATTTTATAATCTACATTCAGTAATGAAATAGGTCTATAATTTTTGGGTTGAGTAGTATCCTGATCTTCTTTGGGTATCAAAGATATAAACGCTGTCTTCCAAGATGGAGGGACTTTACCTTCCGTTTGAATCATATTAAATAATTCTCTAAGAGGTTCTACCATTTCTAACTGTAAGTTTTTATAGTAAACCGCTGTCAAGCCATCTGTACCTGGTGCTTTCCCTGACTTTAATTGCTTAATTACCTGCAGGATTTCCCCGGAGGTTATTGGTTGATTCAATTTTTGCCTGTGTTCTTCTCTAACTGAAGGTATTTTCTCTTTGTCTAAATATTTGTCTATGTCTAAACCATTAATTTTATCCCCTTTATACAGTTCTGTAAAAAATTCCCAGAAAGCCTTTTGAATCTCTTCCTGTTGAAACACCTCCTTCCCTCTATAAATCAGTTTAGATATATTTCGAGTTTTCCTTTTTTTCCTAATCTGATAAGCTAACCATCTGCCAGGTTTGTTTGCATTACAAAAAGTATTGTGTTTTGCATATAATAGATTAGTAGCCACCTGGTCAGAGATCAACATGTCAAATTGAGATTTTAATATGTTAATAGCTTCCTTAACCTTTGTATCGTCTGGGTTCATTGTTAACTCCAGCTCTTTTCTCTTAATTTCCTCTTCCAGTTCTGTATGTTTTAACCCTTGCTTATTTCTATGTGTTTTATTTATATTCATCAAAACTCCTCTCATATACGCTTTGCTTGCGTCCCATACAAATTCCATAGATGTACCCTTATTCATATTCAAAACAAACTATTCAGATAGTAATTTTTTACAATCATTAATATACTTTTCATATCTAAATAAGTTTTCATTCAATCTTCAAGACCTTCTTGCCTGCACTACCCTTCCCAACTCCATCCAAACTGGGTTATGGTCCGAAAGGATCCTAGCTGCAATCTTTGTTTTCTTGACCCTAGAAAGCAAATCATTAGTGGTTAGAATAAAATCAATCCTTGAGAGGGATTGATGCCTGTCCGAGAAGAAAGTGAAGTCACATTCCTCTGCATTTCTTTCTCGCCAAATATCTCTCAATTCAAAATCATCCATAATGTCAAAGAAAGATTTGGGTAACTTTGCTCGCATCTTGGTATTTAGGCGGGAAATCTTCTTATCTTTCTTAGTGTCTATCACTCCATTCCAGTCACCCAATAGTATACAGGAACTATAGTCCCATTGTACTAATTTAGCATGAAGATTTCTATAGAATCTATCTTGCTGTTGATTGGGAGCATAAATTCCCAAAAGTAATGTCTTTTTCCCTTCTAAGATTAAGTCTAAAGCAATATATCTTCCGAAGGGATCTGCTTCTATTAATTCAGCTTTCATGTCTTTTCTTAAGTATACAACTATACCATTCTTCTTTTCCATAGCAGAAGCTACAAAATGTTGACCAAGTTTTGAGTTGATCAAATATTTTTGATCAGTTGATTTGATATGAGTTTCTTGCAAACAAATTACATCGTTCTTAAACTGTTTGAGATAATGAAATATTTTCTTCCTCTTCTGTGGAGAGTTCAGTCCGTTGACATTCCATGTTAAAATCTTAGTTGTCATCTTTGGTTGGTTGAAGCATTTTTAGAGCTTCCTGCATGGCCTGTTTAACCTTAGGTCTAGCTCCTCCCATTGCTTCCAGATTTGTTGTTGTAGATCCTTGATCGATGGCCGATGATTGTTGATGCTGTTGCTTTTTAGCTTGTTTCTCCATACGTCTAGTAGTCATGCGGCTAGGTCTTGGTTCCATAGCACCTTGCACTTCTAGAGAAGAGAGATGCTCCATCTTGTCTGGTGGTTGTGTAGTTTGCTGTCTATCCTGTCCTTCTTGTGGTCTTTCTCTAGGTCCAGATGGTGCAGGGTGTCCGGCCTTCAATATATTATAATAAAAATCTCGGGCTTTCCATACAGAGTTGAGGCGGTATCTTTGCTTATCAAATGTAAATATGATGCCAAATGGTGCATCCCATCTATACTGTATCTGACGATTTCTGAGTTCTTCGACCAAAAAAGCGTAGTCTCTCCTGGCTCTTAACATTGGAGGTGGTATCTCTTTCAAAACAGCCAGGTCTTGACCGCCAATTTGAAGCTTAGTATTATAAGATGCTTGCAGTACCATATTTCTAAACTCTCTTGTAGTAAAATATATAACGATGTCTCGAGGAAGCTGCTTCTGCTTTGCCAGCCAGGAGTTAACGCGGTAAGCTTTGTCAATTCGCCAGTCTTGATTGGTCCCTGGTCTTCCCATCAGGCGGTCAAAAGCTTCCGATAGGATCTGTTTCAGGTTCTCCTGTTTCTCCTCACGCAGCCCCCTTACTCTTAATGCGAACTCCATTTGTCGGTACTGTATCATAATAATTTCTTTTTCAGCATTTTCCACTTTTTGTTCCACCACCTCTGTTTTCAATGTCAAGTTAGCATTGGCATCATTAAGAACCTCTAGAGTATCTTCCACTCCAGAAATATATTCTGTTAATACAGTTACAAGACTCAGCATGTCGTCTCTAATTTTATCAATCTTAGCATCAAATTTCTCATACAGCTCCTGTTTAAGTCCATTTATTTCACTTTTAATTTCTTCTTTCATTTCTTTCATTTCCTCTTTTCTCTCCTGCTTTACCACCTCTCTATTATCTCTAAACTTATCTTCCATTTTAATTGTCTGTGCATTGAGAGCCTCGCTTAGATTACTCAGGAAAAATTCTTTCGTTAACACATCCCCAGCAGGGGGCGTAGGAAGCGGAGGCTGCAGCTTTGTGCCAGGCACTGAGGATGTGCCCCTGGAAGTAGAGGGTGACGACTTCAAGTTAATATTTGGTTTTGAGGCCATTTCAAAATTTATCTGCCTGCAGTTAATAAAACTCTATTGCCTAAATATGCAGCTTTCTTTTATTTTGAAGTTTAAGGCTTGGCAAAACTTTCAGTGAGTAAACATTGTAACCAGACCATTCAGCAGATTCATCACCATTTAACTTCCAAATAAGCAAGGTTAATGAAGGAGTAAAATTCTTCTGTTGTGAAACCAAAACAAGTGATAAGCAATCTCTTTTGTTTTGAATTCTTGTGAGATTAGCAGAAAGTGTTCGTTATTACCGGAGAAACCAGCGTGCTCGGCGCCATTTTAGAAGCCTCTGAGTAAATAATTTTTCGGAGGAGAAAAAGAAAAGAAGCTAAAATGTTGATAAGCAATTATTGTCCACAGTAAACGGATCCAGCTCGTGATAAGAATAAATCAAACAAAACTTAGAGCAGAGTGGGAGAGACCTACTTTGTCCTGCACAAGGCAGTTTGAAGTTCCCAGCACGGACAGCCGTTCTGCCTTGGGCTAGCCCCCCTTTCCTTGCAAGCACAAAAGCTGCAAAAATCGAAGAGCATTTGCCAGCAAAACAGTTTCTTCTTTCCTTCTTGCCTGAAGGATAAGAAAACCTGATAAGACGTCAGATGGAAGATCCTCTAAACAGGTACGTAGCCAGGAATTCGGAGGCAGCTGATTTTTTGCTGCCTCCACCAGTAGGTTCCTCCCAGGAAGTCCGTAGGCTCCTCCCAGGAAGTCCACCTATGTTTAAGTTTCTCATGAGCTTTGGGGACAAAACGTTTAACCAAATATTAATTTTACCTATATTACCCAAGAGCTCGAAATGTGACACATAAAATGAAATGTAATTCATACTATATTCTGCTATTATGACTCCTTATATCGGTGTTGGAAGGCATGCAAACAGGACATTTTAAAAATATTTTACAGTAATACACGAGGACACAGATTTTACCTTGTAATGAGGAAAAACACTTGAGCACAGTGCAGGGAAAACCACATGTGGGAAGCCAACAATCTTTAGCTGGCTAACATTTTATTTCCTTAATCTACCTTTGATTGAGCTTGTTCCTAGGGAAAGCATTTTCAGTATCAATGAGCCATGAATAACTTTGCCTACTGAAGAAAATAATGTGTCTGGCTTTTGCATAAACATGATGGTTACAACAGGTCATGGTTGATAAACATATCACTAAATTCAAAGGCATAACAGGCCAATACTGACTTTCTTCATTGTTTTAAAGACTGCAAAAATACCTTGAAACTTAGAGACATAATGTGTATGTTAAATATCCTTATTATTTTGAAGATGGCATCCAAGCTGGATTCCTAGCTCCATAAAGAGTTAATATTCATACATTCAAGTTGAAAAGCCTGAGTTTTATTTCACTTCAGTTATTTTTGAAGGACACTTTTTTTTGTTCAATGGAGGTCACCTTCTCGAATTCCCCTAAGGATTTATTAGCAAGCAAACAATTCTGAAAGTCATTTACCACAATGGGAAAATGTGCTAAGGCCTAACATTCAACTCTTTTCATTAAACTTTTTTTTTAAAAAAATAACTCTGGTTTATTTATAATTTAGAAGATTCGGTTTTTAAATTAAATTCAGTTGTGATGAGACTTACTGACTTTTCTCCATATGTTTAAGTGCCAATGCTAGAGATATAATGTGTGCTCAGATACCCATTCATGTTTATTTTGAAATATGTTATGGGCTTATATTGCTTGATAGGACTAGTTTTAGAGTTGAAAGATTATGAAGCCTACATAACAAGTTTAATCCATTCATGGATCCTTACTTGTAGGTCAGTGGTGGGTTCTGGATCCTGTTGCAACTGGTACATTCCCGTACCGGTTGCAACAGGGCCGGGTGTCCACTACATGAATGGGCGCATGTGCACACACATGTACAGCATGCGTATGCGTCCTTACCTCTTGCAACACCTCCACAATCCTTCAGCTGCTTGGCGGAGCATTGCACAGGTGCCATGCGCTCCGTGCACAGAAGCGCCAAAGAGCTCAAATACAGGTAAGGTGCTCGGGCGGATGGGTGGGCCCCGTGGAGCACCATACCAGAATGGTACCTGGTGCTGCGGGCAGGCACTGTTAAACCCATACCAGGGCATACCGCCTGCAACCCACCACTGTTGTAGATCAGGTAAAACATACTAACTACTTCAAAAATCATCTTTTGCAGTATTATCAAATCCTTATCCATTTTATCCAGTTTTTGAACACAACACATGGGTTGGATTCAGCTGGTTTGGACTGGTTCATGCAAACCAGATGTTAATTTTAATCTGGTTCACTGAACTGGTAGTTACAAGGACTGAATGACACCCCTCCTCCCAGGAGTCTCCACATGGCCCGTTCATCATGCCAGTAAGTGCAGGGTGCATGGAGGTTCTGGGAGGGTGAAAATGGGCCATTTTTGCCCTCCCGGAGGCTCAAGAAAAGCCTCTGGAGCCTGGGGAAGGCAAAAATTCCCCCCTGCCATGATGCAGGAAACTGACTGGGCCATGCCCCCATGGCCACAGCCACCAGCAACTGGGCAGAGAACCGGTTTCCAAAAATTTTCAAACCTACCCCTGACATAACCCTCATACTAGGAGTAAGATTTCATGACATCACTGACTTCTTTATCATGATTCAGGACAGAAATATGGAATGTGGATCACCTATCACACACATTCTGCATTTGAGAAGCACATTCCACACTGCCAGGCCCTAAATATTAGTTTTGGAAGGGAGCATATGGTCAGTGAAGAACTGAATGGGATGCTCAAAGACCCACAGTTGACTTACCTTTGGGGTTTACACAATACATCTTATTTCCGAACTATAATTTCAATGATTCCCATATAATTCTTACAACCACCCTTCTCTTGTGGTAATATTGATTACCGCAAGAGAAGGGTTAAACAGTCATACAGCATGTTGGACCCTTTGTTAACCTCCTCATCGGAGTTTCTTATTTTGATAAAGAGATAGCTTTGAAGGCTGCTGGAGAAGTGGGAGAAGAAATCTGACACTGTAATTTCTTCTCTGAGATGAAGCACCTGCTACTATCCTTGACCTCAGCCAGAGAAATATGACTAATTCTAAAATATCTAGAATGCTGCCTTGAGGGTATTGGAATACTTATTATTTTCAAATCCATAAAAATCTTCCTTTTCAAAATGGCAATATCTGCACTTTGCTCTCAGTGTGGGAAAGAGTGATTAAATTCATTCTCTGAGACAAATCCCTGTGTAATGACGGTCAATTCTAAATGTATACAATTATAAGAAAAAGAGAAATATGCTTTGGATAGGCCTGTTCCCCTAAGACTTCAATAAGTCTTCTGGGGCTGCATTGGAGGTGCAGGTGGTGCAGGTGGTGATTGTAATATGACATATTGTTTTCATGGTGCTTTTGGTATTGTATTATTTTTTGTGTGTGTTGTTTAAATCTTCTTGCAAAAATGGAGTGTTTGCCTCTTAGAACTGGCTGAGGTGTCCTGAAGGCTAAGTAATAAATAATCTGCAATTGTGCATCTGATTGCTTGAAGCTTAGTGCACATAGAATTGAGTGTTTATGAAGCCAATCATCTTCAACGTTGTAGTCCCACTTTGAACCACTTTATGTAATTTGCACTGTGAATTTTCCAAACACTTTTTGTTTACATAAAAATAATTCAGAGTAATTTCAGCACTATGAAATTTAAGAAATACAAAACAAAAGAGAAAGCATTAAACACTGAATGGCAGTGTTGCTGTTTACTACATCTGTAGGTAAACTTGTGAAAAAGCAAAAGCTGAATAGGACTAGTCAGCTATGGAGAAATCAAATTGCATTATAGTTGGAAAACATTTTGATTCATATCTAGCAATATATCTTATCGGTTATACCAAACAGTTTTTTATAACTGTACTTTGCTATTGGATGTTTTACGGTAATAAGCAAATTGATTTCCTGAGAATCTGTCATCAAAAAAGAATATCTCCCCCCCCCCCAAAAAAGCATAGAGGTCTCAAGTTATCCATGACTAAGTGCAGAGCAAAGAGGGGGAAATTTATTATTATCATTATGCAAAGACATGTTTTAACACATTTATAATGCTGAAAAAGATTGAAGGAAAGTGAAGAGGAGAAAGACCAGGTGGATGGGGCAATTGTATGGCATTGTATGGACAATTGATAGGAATCAGATCATCTGGAAAGGGTCAATTTACATGGTCGTGGATATCTAATTGATAGCAAATCATCATCATCATCTTCTTCTTCTTCTTCTTCTTCTTCTTCTTCTTCTTCTTCTTCTTCTTCTTCCTCTTCCTCTTCCTCCTCCTCCTCCTCCTCCTCCTCCTTCTCTTTGCCAACTTTAAATAGATTAAATGATGCAATATAAAATGTCAATGGAAGCTAGCCTATTTGCTCATGGGGAAGTACAAAAGGCATCTTGGGAAACAGGAACAGACAGTGCCAGGAAAAAAAATATTATTATGCAGTCTGCCTTGGTTAACAGCTATTAGATAAAAGGACAAAAATGAGAAGCAAGTAGGGGAAGAGAAAGTGGTGGCATTGTACATACTTTCCCAATGTAATTGCTGACATTACTGAACAGCTCTTGAACCTCAGACTATTATCAAGTTTTGAATAACTTGTATTTCATCTTTCTGTCCTCTCTTAATTTGTATTTAATTAATGTACTTATCTGTACTTAATAATTACTTAATGAACCTGCAAACTCTAGTTCAGTATATCTTTGTTGCGCAAACATCCTCTTGACAAGTGAGCCTGTTGTTCAATAAATTATGGCGTGTCCTTTAACATACATTGGGCATGCCAAAACAAGGTGTATGTAGCTAAATCAGAGTAATGGAATAAACAAAGATAATTTCACTTTCCTGACATGTTCCAATTACCCACTCATACAGATTGTAATTTCTTCAGTGCATAATTGCAGTCTTTGGAAATAGGGATAATTGCAAGAGAAAACTGGGATCAAGATCTACATTTTGAAAAGTCATATCTGATTGATGCACTTGACTTGTTGGTGAGAAAATTGAGCTCTTGCAAAATTTGGGGTAATTAACTTCCTTTTGACTCTAACCATAATATAGGCTTATTCAGTGTTGTTGCATTTTACACTAGGAGAAAAAATATGAATTGAAGTTCCATTAGGATAAGAATACATTTTGGGAGGAGTTGAAACATAATTTATTCTACTAACTTTACAAATGGTATATTTTATTATTTTGGATCTCATTTCAGCTTTGTGCAATAATAATTATCTCACTGTTTTAGCAATAGCAACAGCACTTAGATGTATATACCACTTCACAGTGCTTCACAGCTCTAAACAGTTTACAGAGTCAGCATATTAGTTTACATCCTGCAATGATACTTTTAACACCATCAAATGATATCTGGCCTATCCCAGATCCTTGGGAGGGACTTGAGTGGTAAAAATGCAAAATCCAGACTTAAACACTCAGAGCCATTCGGACCCGTTTCCCACAGAAAAGGAGCCACAAAACCTGGGTGGGTATGGGCAAGTCAGCATCAATCACACCAAGTCACATGACCACCACCACAGCCATGCTTACCCAGGTTTTGTGGCTCCCAATGTTTTCAGCAGGAAATGGATCTATCTCTCTCTTTCCCCACCCCTCCCTCTCATTTCTGTTTTTGTCTCTTTTTCCTCTCCCTATTTCTTCTTTCTTTCTTTCTTTCTTTCTTTCTTTCTTTCTTTCTTTCTTTCTTTCCTTCCTTCCTTTCCTTCTTGCTTACTTCCTTTCCCTCCCCCTTCTCTCTCTCTCTCTCTGGGAAATAAGAGGGAAACAAATCCTCTCACTCTCTCATTCTCTGCCTCCATCATTTTCTCATTTCTCCCTCTCTCTTTCTCCCCTTTTCTCTCTCTTTCTCATGCATATGCACAAGTGGAATATTTTCCTGGGCCTGGATCACAGTGGCAGCACTGACTCCTCCTCCTCCTACTGCCACTGCATGCTCAGGAGAGTAGTCAGCCATGCTATATAGGAGAGCCGGAGCTCTTCCCTTCCTGCATCCGGTGGGCGTGGCTGCTCCTCCTAATTCCCCTCCTTTCTGAAGGGGACCGAGGCTGGTGCTGAGCTGCCTGTGAAGGACGCAGAATCACAAAAAGTAGCCGGTTGCGGGCAATGCAAAGAAAATGCTAGAGGCGCTTCTGCTGCACAGCTCTGCGGACAAGTTGCAAAAGGTGATCATGTGGTCCCAGGGACAATGGAGCCTTCATAAATACATGCTAAATACATGCCAAGTGTTCAAATTTTGATCACATGACTATAGGGATGCTGCAATGGTTGTGTTAAATATGGTCATAGGTCACTTTTTCCAGTGCCATTGTAATTTCAAATGGTCTCTAAATGAACGGTTGTAAGTTGAAGACTATCTGTAGGAGGAAATGTATTCTGTTGTATGAGAGATCCTATAACTGAATTGTGAACTTTGCGGTAGCTATGAAAATAATTTATCTTGGGCCACACATCTTCCTGTCCTTTTATTCGACTGCAGTGTGTGGAAAAAAGATATTGGATTAGCAATTTTGTGTGCCAGCAAGTTCTGCTCGAGAAGGTTTATGATTTATTTTGTATAAACATTTGGAAAGTAATAGATGTTGTGAAGTATTGTTTTTCACAGGTAGACACCTGGTTTTGTTTCATCTAATTGAGTATCAATAAATAGCTACTTTTTAAAAACAGAACATCTTTCACCTGTCACCTACCAAACATTCATTAAGGAACATATATATTTATTTATCTGTCTCATTGACAGGATAAAGAATTAGTATTTTTGCTGAAATCTTAAATCAAAAAAAGTAAAAAATATGTGTCATAATGCATTTTTTATCCCCTTGGAAAAGTGAACACAACAGTCTTTAAATTATGCACTTTTGTATTCAATCTTGGAAATGTTTAAATAAATATGCTTAGGGCTGCACCTTTAGAAACTTTTGAAATTAATATTATAGCGAGTGAAGTAACAGCACTGTAATATGCATAAGAACAATTCTCATAGTCTTGATATTCTTTTAAATATTTAGAAATGGTTCATTATAGTTTTACTGGGGTTTGGCCTAAATAATTGTATCTAATTCTTTCAGATTTCCTTCATGGTTTTTTAAAAGGCCCTTTTACTATCTTTTAAATGATTTCTTGCTTTTTAGTAATTTCTCTTCCTATTTTTCCTAGGCTTTTAATACTGTAATATGTTCCATTAATGTTACTCATTTCAATAGATATGAAAAACTCCTTAAGTATACTTTTAGTAAAGCTCTCATCGCAATTTAAGCTTCAAGTTAGACTCTATTACTTAATTCTATAGGATATAGGGGAAAAAAGGTAAAAGGACTCCCTGCAGATTTTACTCTGCTAGTTATTTTCCAACTATAAGGGCTATGCTCATCTCCATTTCAAGGCCATTGATCCAGTGCTGCCTGAAGATATTTCCATGGTCATGTGGCAGGCATGACATCATGAAACACTGTTATCTTCCTAACAAAGTGTTACCTATTTATCTATTCACATTTTCATGCTTTTGAACTGCTTGGCTGACAGGAGCTGGGGTAAGGATGGGAGTTCACCCTGTCATGTGGCACTTGGTTCTCAAACCTGGGCTGCCAGCTTTCTAGCTGACAAGCCCAACATCTTAACTACTGAGTCACTACGCTGCCCTGAATCTATAGGATATAGCAGTGATCGTGACCCGTCAAAACCGCGCTCGACTAAGCCGCGCCCGATTAAACCGCGTCGCTGACGTCATCAACAGGGCGACAACAGCCAGCGCGGAGAAAGAAGGGCACTTTAAATAGCGCTTTGAAAGCAAGCTGATTCAACTTAAGGTAAGGGTTAGGTTTAGGGTTAGGTTTAGGGTTAGGTTTAGGGTTAGGTTTAGGGTTAGGGTTAGCTTTAGGGTTAGGTTTAGGGTTAGGTTAAGGGTTAGGGTTAGGTTTAGGGTTAGGTTAAGGGTTAGGATTAGGTTAAGGGTTAGGTTTAGGGTTAGGTTTAGGATTAGGTTTAGGGGGGTTAGGTTTACGGGTTAATTTTAGGTTTAGCGTTTACAGCGTGCTTCTGTCTCCACGCTGTTGTCGCCCTGTTGATGACGTCAGCTATGCGGTTTAGTCGAGCGCGGTTTATTCGAGCGCTGTTTATTCGAGCGCGGTTTTGTGGTGGAACCGCAGCGATGGCTAACCTTTTTGTCATCACATGCCGACAGCCCATAGTGCAATGCGTGTGCGACACCCCTCCCGCCCCTCACCCCTGAGCATACATGCATGACACCCCCTCATTCCCCCACCCTTTGCACATGCGCATGCTCCTCCCCGCACCCCCACGCATGCATGGGCTTAGTAGGTCTCCTTGCAGCTTCCTGGGAGCAAAAATGGGCTGCGGGGGGGTGTCACACTGTGCTCTCTGCACTCCTCCTGCCCCCATGCATGCATCTCCTGCATGCGCCCCATGCATCCACTGCAGAGACCTGAAAATCCGCTGGCCAGCAGGAGGCATGCACACATGCACTGTGGAGCTGCACTGTGTCATGGATTGTGTGCCCGCAGAAAGGGCTTTGTGTGTCACTTGTGGCATGTGTGCCATACATTTCCATCATGGGGATACAGCATTCAATTAAACTGCTAACTTTCTGTCTTTGAATCAGTCTAATTGTATTAGAATGAAAATGGTTTCTATCCGTACAGGTAGTTTTCAACTTATGATTGTAATGGACCTCGGAATTTCTATCATAAGTAATGACAGTTGTATGTCAAGACATCCATCAGACTGACCCAATTCAACAACCTTTTTTGCAACAGTTGTTAAGGAAATATGTGATGACTGTGGCATTCATTAAAGGAGTGTGTATTCTTATGAGTATTTTTTTTTGTCAGAAACCAGCCAAATTGGAGAATTGGAAAATGATTGTCATAAAACACATCACATGTCTGCAGAATACTACAACTGGCTCTATAGGTGAGGTGGTAACCAAGCACCCAAAAGGACATTAAATGATCAAGGCAGGATGGAGTGCTGCCATCAGAAATCTGGATATCTTTTGGGGAGATCTGTTGTAACTTTGAATGGTTGCTAAGTTTTTCCCATGTTCCATATTTCCATTATAATGATACCTTTCATGCTGTGATTTCTCTTTTTCTGTATGGCAATTGGACATCCTGAAAGATTTAATATAGACAGATCATAAACACCACTACTACTCTGAAACATCTTCAGCTCTTCCTAAGTAGTCTATTGGGTGCCATCCAACTCGGGGGACCCATCATCCAGACTGCAACCTAAACTGTTTCAAGTCAGGAAAAATGAAAAATTAATGGGGAGGGAGTGTGGAGAGAGAAGAAGCAGTTATTTCCCTGGCATGAAACATATGGGAAGTTAATAGCTAGCCATCAACACCACAATCAACATATAAAAAGCCACAGACAACTGGTACCATATAAATAGCACTCACAGAATAGCCCAAAATATACACTTTTCTAGAGAAAAATTACCTGAGGATGGGCTCCAGCTCAAGTTCAAAGGTTTAGAAGATTACATCTCTGGTCCTAGTGACCAACGCAGATTGGACTTTGCAACATTATCCCAGGACACATATATTTGCCTTTATTCATATTGGAGATTACTTAGATCTAGTTTTTTTTTGCTGATACTGAAATGATATTTCTAGGATGATTAAAATTTGGTTATGGGATACTGTAATTTGTCTCTTCCATCTCTGCTGCTGGTTTTTCTTTCTTTTTTTCTTTTCTTCTGATTTATTTCTCTTCTTTGGGTAGGAATGAGCCATTTTAAAGCTCTTTCAACTGGTAGCTACAGTTTTTGTCTCTATCTAATTCTCTTAAATCAGCACAATTTCAGCTGGGTTTACGTCAAATATGCCATTGAAAATAACAGACTTATTTCTGTATAAATATGCACTGGATTACAGGCTTATTGGATGGCTTACTAGCCAATAAATTTAATATATGTTTTAAATCAAGTTGTGGTGCACCTTGGCCAAAACTACCTCTGAGAATCATATAAATCTCGGAATATATACAAAACAATTCAAAGGATTTCTTATGCTCCCAGACAGTAGCATTAGTTGAAAGTCAATTTCTTTAGTTATTCAGACTTAGCTTTTTCTACATTCTTTATCATTCTTAAAGCTCTTTTTATCAACTACTCTTAAATTTAAAGTTTCAATGAAATCAAGGACTGATTCATGAAATTTATAGTTTTTCCAGTTTATAAAAATTGAAATAGCACTACTTCCTGAGTGGTACTGGCATCAGCCTTTTAAAAAGTGTAAAAGACAGGTGTCGGCTATGTACAATATTTGTGTACACTGGTACATTTTTTCCAATGGAAAATTATTTATTTATGAGATATGAATGGCATTCTTGGAATAATAAACAATACTTAAGGCAGCTTATGGCAGAAAGATTACAATAGAGACAGGCAAAAAATGTAGATGAACAGATAATCTTATATATTGCATGCATTTATGGCAATTATTTATATTTTGTTTTTCATGATAACAATAGCAAAAATAGTTTTCAAGCAAAGTCATATGTCAAAATCAAGCAAATACCAAATATAAAAATTCTTTTTAAAAAATAAAAGAAAAACAATGCTATATTTCTTCCTATAGGCTAGTAGAAGATAATAGGCCTGTAAGAGAATGGGAGGGGATAAAAGAAAAGTAAATGGAAAACATAAAAAATATATATCTGCAAATTAAATCACAAAGGAATTCAGTTTAGCCAGACCAGTTAGACAAGAAATGATTTTTTTAGACTTTCTAAAAAATTGTATGAAGAGCAAGGGAGGAAGAAGATCACCATTTAATGCCATAATTCAGAAGGCCATGCTCATTTTTGTTGTTCTCTTAAGGCAGGAAAGTAAACAAAGCACAATGGTGAAGTAATAGACAAAGAATGAACGGGGTTATTATTTCCACTTTCATATAGAAATGGATTGCAGAAAGATTCACTGAATGGAGAAACAGGGCCATTTGGAACATATAAATCAATAAGCAAAGCAATCAGCTTGGTGGTCAAAGGGAATTAATCATATTCATTAATTTGAAGCAGATCTATCTATACTTTAGCTTAGGAAAAAAAACTTCTAAGGAGGCTTTTAAAAGTTAGTAGTACAACAGATCTGGCCATCAGGTTTGTCATCTAAAGAAGTGGTTCAGAAAGCAACAAAGATGTGACAGAAGTTTCCACAGCCGGTCAGCAAATAACAAAGTAGGTGTCATGATATCAGTATACAACTTGGACCCTTTTGTGCTTGCAGCATGTCGTATGCAAGATTGTGATACAGTTTTTGTCACATGCACCTCACCAATCACCTATTCAGCCTGTCTAGGGAGGAAGGGAGAATAAATACTCTCAAAAACAGTTCTCAGAATGATCAGTGTGGGTGGAACTATTTCAAAATGGCTGCTGTTAGGGGACAGCTATAGGAGAAGATTAATCCATAAGACTTGTTTGCTGAAAGCATAGAAGAGCTGCAGGTCATTTCTAGAGGGCAAAATGCACTACATGGTCATCCACCTTCATCCAATCCATCCAAAAGGCAAACACTACTTTTCTGTTTCTGTTATAAGCAAAAAGTAGTATTTTAAAAAACTTGGTTCACCTGATCAGCTTCATTTCATTCTATGTAAGCAAGTCTACTCCAATTGGTTGTTGTGTTCTGTGACAGAAATGATCCCTCCCCAAGTGCATACCTCACTTTTTTTTAAAGTTAAATAATGAAAGAGTGAAATGGTGGTTTTATCCCTCCCTCTTTTTAAAAAAGTTAAGTGTACTTGACAATAATTTTCCACTTTATCCTTCCAGCCCAAGTAATAGGAAAAAAATGCCTCTTCCCCGTCCCCATCCTAAGGGAAGGGTTTTCTTAAGTTGCCTTCATTTCTAACAGGTTCAAACATAGTAGACTGGCTTAAGACTGAGATGTGGAAAAACTCATTCAAAGAAACCAGCCTGTATGAAGAGATGCTGCTGCCTCTGGCAGATATCTAATTAAAGTCACCTAATTGGTTTTAACATTGCCTCAACAACTGGATGATGTCAGAAGGTGCTATACATCGCAAATGGTTCTGTTCTCCCTCCTTTTCTATGCTGTGCTGAAATGGCTCCCATTTGGAGAGAACCCTGTCTTCTTTTCCCACTCTGGTGTTACCCTTTGAGACCAATAGAAGGATATACAAGGCTTTAATGATCAACAGAAACTGGCTTTGGAATTATAATCAAAGTGCCAGATCATCGAAAGATAATGCTTATACATAGCCCACATTCTGCTGATTTAGTTTCTTCTAAGGCAGGGGCATCAAACTCACGTTGTCATGATGGCATCACGTATCATGACTTCCTCCCCTTTGATAAACTGGGCATGGGTGTGGCCAGTACGTGACACATCTGGCCCATGGGCCAGGAGTTTGACAGCCCTATTCTAAGGGATTCTGAACTTCCAAGGTCCCTTCCAACTCTCTTATTCTATCAATTTTTTAAATGACAGACTGAACGATGGTTAGGTAGAACAATAACTTGTTATCTAAGGGAGAGGCAACGGGTTTGCAGAAATAAGGACTGGCTAAGATATAGATTGGACATCAACATGATTGCAACTATGACTGATAATTGTCCTTGGAAATGAAACACTGGGGATCAGTCTGATATTTTTCACTAGAATGAATATAAATGTAATCACACTGGTTGCCTTTCAAAATGTAAGGCATTACAGTATGCAATTCTCTACTATTAGATTCTAGCAGTGCAACAGATTACAATAATAAAATGACAAAGAAAAATATGCTTTCCATTTTGCAAGCACAAAAGAGGCATCAATCAAATATAATAGTGAGAGTAGAAAGAAGCAGGGCCTTTCTAAAAAAACATGAAGGCTGGCTGAAAATATTTAAAATGCTTTACTCATAACATACACATGAAAAAACATATGCACCAGGGAGGCATTCTAAATACATATTCAATAGATAGGGACAAAACAATATAATTCTTTATTAAGGATGGCTTCTTATTTTTCAGCATGGATTAAATGAACCTTAAGAAATAATCCACACAGTAAAATTGTATAGTTCAAATTTCAAAAATATCTCTGTTTGTGTGATCAATGTTAACACTGTATAGCTCTACAAGAAGAGAAATAGCTGATTTACACATTTTTATTACTCTGATGACATTGAAAAATGAAGATAGAATATTACAGAAAGCTGCTTTACATCAAGTCTGATCCAAAGTGTTCCATGGCACAACTGGCAAGAAATTTCAGTGGTCTGTTTCTATAAGCAGCTTTCTCCAGATGTACTGGGAATGCCATCCCCAGAATTTCCTTTGTCCTTGCTATCCAAACACATCTGGAATGCTGGGAAGGCTGCTTGGATGTCCCATACAATATTTCTTCCAGTTCGACTATCTTGAATTATTTAAGAATGAAATGAGAACCTGCAAAGGCTTAGATGTTATGTTGGTCATGGACTAGATGTTAGTCACATTGGCTGAAATCTGGAGTTCAGGAACAGCAGAAGGAAATCACGTGTCCATTTTTTGCTTTAAATTTGTGATGCCATAGATTGAACCAAAATGTGATGCATCCAAAGCATAATATCAAGCACAAGATGATGTTAACAGCCATAACACCTCTCACTGATTTTAGACTGCTTTCATTATAGGGGGAGGATAAACATGGATCCTTTTTCATTCAAAATTTCAGCTAATTCTGCTGATTGCAGACTGCATTGAGTCTCAGACTGCCAAGTGACAGCAGTTCGGCAGTTCAAGTCTCACTGGCTCACGTTTGACTCATTCTTCCAACTTTCCAAGGTCAGTAAAATGAAGAACTAGACTGTTGGGGTCAATACGCAACACTGTAAACTGTGTAAAGAACTGTAACAAACTGTAAAGTGGTATATAAGTCTGTGCTATTGCTATTGTAGCTATATTTTTTCCCTGAATGTTCCAATCTAGTTGTAATTCAATAAGGGTTGATTTGATGCTAATATTTTCTTCAATAAGTTATAAACATCTACCTATTTAAACAAACACCATGCATTTGTTTTATATCTCGACCACAAATATATGGAGATTTGTGTTTCTGCCTTTGAGTCAATTTTAGCTCCTGGTGACTGCCTTGACATATCCTGCAGTTTTCTTGACAAGGTTTTGGAGAAACGATTAGTCATTGCCCCCTTCCTAGGGCTGAAAGAGATGGACTGGAACAAGGTCACTCAATGACTTTGTGTGCAAGGTGATACTAGGACTAAGTCTCCCAGGTTTTAGCCTGGTACCTTAACTGAAATACCAAATTGACTCTCAGCATTAAGGAGAAAATCATCAGTAACTCAAGTACCACTGTGGTTTTTATCAATGATTGTCACCCAAAAGTTTTGTAAGCACTGCAAGATTTTTAACCTACTTCTAGCTTTTCCAAGGAGCTTGCCTTCCATAATACCAGGTGCCACCCACAATAACATGGTCTGCAATCAGATTCTTAATTGTCAGTGCTTTTAGTGAAATTTGAGATGGTAGTGAATTCAGGTAGATATTCCTTAGCAATACAGAATCTGAAGAATTGACAGCAATAAAAGTGTGCTTTGTCAATATACTTTAAATGACATGACTTGGATGAAATACAAGCAGTAGAGGTGCACAATAACAAGGTGACAAACTTCCATTCCATTGTACATATATTTAATTCCTAGATGATGTTAGAATCCTTAAGAGTTAGCCAAAGCATATTGGAAGCAAATACTAGGATGGCTGAATGGAATCCTCTCAATTAAACTATGCCTTAAGCCGGAAACCTTCTTATTAGGAATAATAGATCAAAAAATTTGCGAATCTGACCAATACCTCCTAGTCCATATTCTGACAGCGTCAAGGATTGTTTACGCACAGTGCTGGAAGAGTGAAAATGCCCCCACCAACACTATGGTGATGAATAAAATTTTAGAACTAGCAGAAATGAACAGACTGACGATGCGAATTAATGACAAAGAAGACACAGACTTTTATACAGTCTGGGAGAAGCTATACAAATGGCTTGATGAGTCAGTGAAGACCTAGACATAAAAAGAGATAGCTGACTAACCTAATACGATTAAACCAATAACTCAAATGAACAATATACAACAACTGAGAGATAAACGAAAGGAGAAATGTATCAGGGGCGAGAACCCACCGTCGAGCAATTTTGTTACGCTACAATGTTGGGAAAACTTTAAAAAGCTGATAGGAAATCCGCTATAATTACCTGCATGAAATTAGCGATCAAACTTCATTTTAGATGAGGCGAGAGGACTTATAATCCTTGCCTCTTCAAGCAAGGAAAGGGAAAGAAAACCAGGTTGTCCTCAGCAGAGGGAAATATGCAAATGTAATAAAGGTTAGAAGGGAGGGAGGGAGGGCAGTAGGGAAGTCAGGATGGAGAGGAGAAAGGAGAGGAATAGAAGGGGGGAAGAAGAAGGGGGGAAGGATAAAGAGGAGGAAGAGAAAGAAGAGAAGGGAAAGAAGGTGGGAAGAAAGAAGGAGAGGAGAAAGAGGAAAAACTGGGGAAGGAAGGAGGGAGGGAAGAGAAGAGGGTAGTAAAGAGGGAAAGAGGGAGGGAAAGAAAGAGAGAAGGAGAGTTGAAAGGAAGGAGGGAAGGAGGGAGGAAAGGAGGGAGATTAAAAGGATGGAGGAGGGAAAGAGGCAGGGAAGGAGGAAAGGTATGTGAGAAGGAGGGGGGGACCGAGGGAGAGAAAGGACGGGGAAGGAAAGGAGGAAAGGAGAAAAGAAAGGAGGGAAGGCAGGGGAGAAGGAAGTAAGGGGGGGAGGGAAGAAAAGAGGGAGGGAAAGATACCTAACCTTTGATGTTTATAATGATTTGATAGTATGGGAATATCTCGAAATGTAGTTGTACTGTTTGTTACAAGTTATGGATGTTGTATTTTCTTTTTACCAATAAAATCTTTAAAAAAATTTTTTTTTTAAAAAAAGAATCCTTAAGAGTTATTTGTATAGTCATTGTCACAATACAAATATGACCCAGAAAAAATGCACCGTATACTTACAGCATAAGAATCCTTCTTGAGAATAAAAAAATAAAATAAAAGTTAAGGGTATGCATGTGAATTTTATCAATGGCTTAAACAAATATACAATAATTATTAATGAAAAGTTAGAGAAACTACAGAACAGAGGTTCTTAATCGGGAGTCCAGATTAAGTCTGTTTTTCAAATGATCTCCCCTCTTATTTAAAATTAATAGTGTATGAGTTTAAGTATAACTTCAAACCCTCATGAATTCATTATTTTAGTGCACATATAAGACATTCTTTTCCCCATTTTCCTGGTGCTATTTCTCCCTTTTATTGAGGACATAAAGTAATTTATAGCTTTGTCAAGAAAGCATACCTTAAACCTGTTTGAATTGTTTCAGTGGAATTTACATTTTTCCTCTGTTCAACTTATCTAATTTCAGGTTTGTTTGCATTGGGACAAGCTCCTTAAACTTAAACAAGAACCTCATCATTTAAGACATATTTTCTGACATTACACTGTATAGCAAATCAGACAATGGAACACAAATAGTATTTTCCTTTTATAAACTAGTCAGAGAATCAACAGAATATCATGATCTATCACAATTCCTATTCCCCTTGACTTTCTCAGTGAGATGACATTTGACTTTTTGATTTTACTTTGAAAAAGTTCTCACACAAAGTTATGACATATTTTCTGCCTGAGCATAACAAACTGTTCACTGAGGTTGCTGTCACAGCAAGGTACATCCATTCTCATCAAAATCCATTATTTTTATAATGGACTATAGCCCCAGAGACCATTCAGACATCTTTGGTACCACATGACATTTATTTATCAAGAAACTTGTTAATTCCTTAAGAGGGAAAAATCGGTAAATCTCAGTTTTTTATACATACAACCCAGAGAGTTCACTAAAGTTTAAGAATAACTAAGGAGATTAAAGTCTGGTGCAAAGTTTGCTAGGAGAAGTAAGGAAGTTAACTTTGGTATAAAGACTCTCACACACAATGTCTATAACCCAAGTCAGAATTGGAGGAAATAGGATTGTCAGTGATGTTAAGGGGGGAAAAGGTAGAGATTAAGGGGAAGTAATAAGCAGCTGGTAGGCAGTTGGGAGTCTGGGAAAGAAGTCAGAGAGATCTCTAGCAAGGGAGAAAGTTTCTTTTGAGAAACAAGAAGCAGGAACAAACATTAGAAAAGTTATAAAAAGCTGTGGAATTGTGGATGCACAGAAAAGACTAAAATGCACAATGAGGAATAAGGGAACAGAAAGCACAAGAAGATAGCCTGATGTTATGGCCAGGCAAAAGTAAATAAAAAAGAGTATCTTAGCAAGAGTCAATCTAAGAAGATAAAGGGATTAAGACACATATCTTTAAAGTGAGCAAGAAAGCCTATATATGAATAAACAAAAGGTAAAAGGGAGAAAGGATAAAGTCCTCCCCCCCACTCTCTGGCTCTTTGCTCAGCAGGGATTCTACTCCCTGTAACTAACGGGGAGAGATTTGGTTTGGGGGTGAAGATACAAGGGATTCAGAAACATTCTTTCCCAAGCCGGACCAAAAAAGAAATGGGCAGTTTCACTTATGAAACTATCTAGTGAATCAACTAAAGGAGGATTTGAAGAACCAAGAAGAAAAATGGACTGATTGAGACAAGCCAAGATGAATGAGGTCATTCACCCAGTAGGAGTGATCAAGCAACCAGACAGAGGAGAGAAAGAAAAACTGCTTTTTAAATCTTTGGCATGGACAAAAACTGTTCCTTTGAACGTTTTTTTGTGGAGTGTACTAATCTTTGAAAGAGATTGTCCCAGCAGTTGCAAGCAAAGTGGCAGGGAAATTCATCCATTGACTTCAAGTAGCTTATTATTTTTAAAGTTGTTTTGTACCTATAGAATAGCATCTATTTATATGCATGGAATTTTCCTAACACAAAATAGTAAAGTTACCTTCATAATAAAAAAAGAATATTTAAACACATTTATAGAGGTACTGAAAGAAGTCCTGGCTTAGAGGATTGTAGAGACAGCTGGTTCCCAAAACTAGATAAGAAGATAATGGGTGACAAAACAAGACAAGATCCCAACAGTCTCAGTGGGGCTTTCCAGTCAAAGTGAATAAGTAGTTCATGGTTCTTAACTTTGCCTGAATTATAACTCAGTTTGTCCCTTCCTACTTGCTGATTAATAGATTCCATATGCAAAGCACTTGAACATCCAGATTTGTTTTTCAAGCACATTTACAATTAACATGATAAAAAATATCTCCAAAGGCCAAGTTTAGTGGGAAGATAGGATTTTAACAGAAGCCACCACAACAACTAATTATATATAAAAAAGCATATGCTGTTTTTAAGAAACAATATGCTTAATGCTGTAGTAGACTTTTGTTCCCAACCCCTCCCCCCGCCAAAAAAACCTGGGTTATACAAATGCAATGAGATGGAAACTGTGATATGTTTCATGCTGCTAATACTTAAATTGTTTCCATCCATTTTTTTAAGGAAATTAATTGATTTAGAGTCATTTCTGGGAATTGCTGTGCCATAATAATCTTTGCATTCTGGCAGACTTTTCTTGGCTTTGTTATACTAAGAGAAATAAAACACCAAAACTGCAAGAAAATGGATATCATTGTTACAAAGTGAATTGTTGGAAACTGAACAAATACTTTTAACTTTGATGAAAATAATTTTTAATTTTTCTTCGACTCATTTTGAAGATTTCTAGATTTAAGGAATGAGGAAAAAGATTGAAATTATTACTGCTATAATAATACTCTTATGCAAACCTGTGGGATGTCTATTTATGAAATACTGATGGAATGATACTATAAGAGCAGATTTGTAGATAAATATGAATATGTAAATAGATACATAGTTATAGACACAGATATAGATATAGATATATTTACCCATCTTAGACACAAAGTCAGCTGGATAATCTTGTCACTCTATCTCAGTCCTATAAAGCAGACAATGGCAAAGCATTTCTGAAACCTTGCCAAGAAAATTCCAGGTAGTTGCCAGGAGTCAACACTTGAAGGCACAAAAAAGTGTGCAGAAAATGAAAATCAAAATAATCAGGGGGTCAATTATATATCTTACCAGGAAAGGCTAGAATGTTTGAGAATCTTTAGTTTAGGGAGCAAATGAGTGGGGAAAGAATATGTTTGAAGTGTATACAGTTTTGAATAGCATGGAAATAATAAAAAGGGAAATATTTATCTTCTCTTCTCAGAAAACTAAGAGTAGCAGTTATCAAATTAATCTGGCTGGAATAAAACTTTGCACAAACAAAATACTTATTCTCACAAAGCATAATTAAACCAAAATCCATGATTGTGAATCATGGTGATCTCTAACATGAATGCTCAGAAGCATCTGTGAGAAACAATTTCTTGGTCTCTTTAATATTTAAGGGGTGACATAGTTTAGATAAATAACCACAATCTTGCCATCACCCAACAAAGCAAAACAAAACAAAACATTTGTAAATGGAAAATGGACAATCACAGTTTGCTTTGTCCGCTATGGAAAGTTCTGAGTTATTGAGTGGAAGCATATTTTGGAAGCACTAAGTTAAGGGTCTTTTCTCTGCTCAGTTAAAGAGTTATTCCTTGATTAGCAGTAGGGAACTATTCTGACATGAATTGTATCAGTGAAGGCTTTCATGGCTGCTATCAATGAAACAGTGATGAGTGTTTGATCTTTTTTTGTCCTGATGTTTCACCAGCCGGTCTGATTGGCATTTTCAGAGACAAGAGTTCACTGTTTTGCAATGTATCTCTCAGCAGCCCACAGACTTCAGGGTAAAGGAAAATTCATAGCCATTCAGATCATTATTGATTCATATCCTGGTAATTTGTTGTTCATATTGTCACCTACTCTGTTTCTATTAAGGACTTTCTACATGCTAAATATTATAATATGATTAACAGAAGGATTTGAAGATTAGTGTAATGTAAGCTAAACCTGTTGACTGTTTTTCTTCTTTCTTCGTATGTATGTATGTATGTATGTATGTATGTATGTATGTATGTATGTATGTATGGCAGCCGTAAGGTATATACAAACAATGATGGTTTTCCCATCATTAAATAGGACAGGAAGTCAAGTGACCAGAAGTGGGTGTGAAGAAAGAGCTTCTTTCTGAGTAATCTAGGTTACTGCCAGATGTCTCTTTTCCACAGATGCCCACTTTGTCTTATCAGGTTTCTGCTGCTCTTTCCCTAAGAAAGATCCTACTCCAGACATCCTATGTAGTTCATTGTTCAACCAACAATTGAACAATTGTTCTATATTGATAATGAATATTTTCCCTGTCATCTGGTGTCATGTTGCAAAGGGAGGGAAATAAATCTGAAGGATTCACCCAATCACTTGTAGTTCCATATAGCCATACATAATCTGGACAGTACCATCCAGTGGTGACAATAGAAACAAATATGGACAACAAATTTGATACCAGCATATGAATCAATAATGAGCTGAATGGCCATGGTTTAATTTTCCTTACCCTGATGTCTGTGGGCTGCTGAGAGATACATTGCAAAACAGTGAACTCTGTCGCCGAAAATGCCAATGAGACCAGCTGGTGAAACATCAGGACAAAAGAAGATCAAACACTCATCACTGTTTCATTGATGCCAGGCTACACCAGTATAATTCATGCAAAAATAGTTCCCTGGTGCTAATCAGGAAAAATTCTTTAATTTTTTAAAGTATTTATTATCATAAGAAATAAAATACAAAACAAGAAAAATGAAAGAAAGCAAAATCATACATTCAACCCTAAGAACAATAACAAAGAAAAAAAACTGTGCAAAAAAAGAGGAAAAGGTGATCAATTAAATCCACCACTGTGGATAAAACCTGCTTTAAAACAATACAGCTAGGAATGAATGAAGCACAACTCACTCATTGACTATGGCAAGACAATCTCATAGAGACAAAGAAAGCCAACAGCCCCCACTCTATAATTCCCTTCCGGAAGGTGCTGAAGACCTGGTTCTGCCAGTGGGCCTGGGGAACCCAGAGTGGGATGGAGTCCATTAAATGGCTCTTGTGATCTGCTGTCATTGGGAAGGAGGGGAGGAGAGGGGGTAATTTTATTATATTAATTTATATGATTATTTTATTAGTTTTATTGTTTTTTTAATGTGGTTTTAAATTATGTAAGCCATCTTGAGTCACCATGGGCGAATAGGCGACAATATAAATGTAATAAATAAATAAAATAAATAAATGTTCATGACTTGATTAGGTTTCAAGGAGAGAAAGCTGCCCATAAGTACTGTACAGATTTTGAAATGTTCTGTTTTCAATGTTTAAGTTTTCATGTTCAGATATTACAAGCTTTCAGTCCAGCATCCACAATGAGTTTGCACTCTAGTAACATTTAGTGTGTGGTAGAAGCTGATTGAAGATTTCATCAAACTCTGGTGTTAGAATAATGGATTATAAAGGAACTGGCAGATAATCAAATCTAAAGTCAGCCTTGAGTTTCAGGTTTCAAACAAAACTTTGCATGTTGCCACATAGCCCTGATAGATAGTGTCACTGATACAATGAGCATGAATTTTGGAAACCTCTGGGAGACAGTGGAAGACAGGAGAGCCTGGTGTGCTATGCTCCATAAGGTAGCAAAGTGTTGGACACAGTTTTGTGACTGAACAACAACATAGGTCTGAAGAAAGCTTTTCATGTTTTCTAGTGGAACAAGGAATATAGGTGAAATATGGTAGCAGATGAATCACAAATGATATGAGAACATCTTAAATAATTAAATCTTAAATAATTAAATTAAAAGGAAAAGTCACCGAATAAGTCACTGGTTGAGAAGGCCGGCTATAAAATTAATACATAAAAAAGACAACTATTTTTCTAAGTCAAGCTCATTTTCTGATAATTAGAGCAGCAGTCTTGTGTAATGGCAACATTATGTAAGTGACTTGTCAGTGTTTTCTTCCATGATATATTTCCAACTTTCCAGCTGAGCCCACCGTCTGGTATTTCTAATAGTCTTCAATCAAAGTACTAACCCATATGCAAGTTGTTTCTGCAGTCCAAGAACATTGGATAAATGTTGCTACCTACAGTAGATGGGCAAACTAGGTACAAACAATCTTTGTTTCTTGCTGTGTCATATGAGTTTTTGCCACATCACTTTGCATGAATGAAGTACATATTAGATCAATAATATACATATTCTGCAAACAGAAAATGTCTCCTGCCTAGAGGCAGTTGTAAGGGTTAGTTGAGATGGGTAGAAAATTGAGTTAGATCGGCATGGCTAGAAATGGGGACACTGGGAGTTCTAGCCTGCCTTAGATATGGAAGAGAGTTTATATTGGGGCAGGCCCTTTCTTTCAACGCTAAGAAAGAAGAAAGAAATACAGAATCTGAACTTCACATCTGAAAACATTGATTAAAAAAACACCACCTGAATGCATTTGTTCATGTAGTTTTAGGAGTGAAGACTGACTCAAAGACCTAAAAGAAAAAATAATGCAATTTATTTAAGCATACTCTGCATTTTAACAAATTGTTGTCTTACCTGAAGATTAATTGGAAAAGCCATCATTTAATTATAAATTAAAAATATATTTTAATCCAATTAACTGATGGAGAGATATTGCATTATTATTTTATCTTTCAGATTAAGCATTTAACTTGCTTGGACACTTTTTGTTTAGCAATCAAATGATTAATGATTTGTAGATTTGTGTAAGCTCCTATTTATTCTGGATATTATTTTTTAAAACTTGAAACCAAATAGTTTATTGGTAAAGAATTCTGGTCATCATGACAGATGAGCTGTTGTGCTTTGCATTGTGTAAATAAAATATATTTCTTAAATTAGTTGTGTTGCATTTCAAGGTAATTAGAACTACATCACCTTCCAATGTTGCATCTCCCTTCAAATATGAAATCAATTAAGCTGTGTAAAATTGAATAGTCAACATTGAATTAAATAGTTCACACAAGTTAATAAATACAGGTGCTATTCCCACTGTGTTCAGTATGTTGGTAATTAGCAGTGAGCTTAGGACAATTGGAGACTCCCAATACATTTCAAGGTGACTTCTCCCTTAAGCATGATTAGAAAACTACATTCTCACTACATGCTGTGCCCTACACTGATATTTATAGCAGTCAATAGTATTTTGCAATAAACAGGCCTTTTTTCTGACAAACACTTTTGGAAGACCAAGTCCAATGGCACCAATTCTTTATGATCAGCCGAGGTGGTGCAGTGGTTAAATGCAGCACTGCAGGCTACTTCAGCTGACTGCAGTTCTGCAGTTCAGCTGTTCAAATCTCACCGGCTCAGGGTTGACTCACCCTTCCATCCTTCCGAGGTGGGTAAAATGAGGACCCGGATTGTTGTTGGGGGCAATATGCTGACTCTGTAAACCGCTTAGAGAGGGCTGAAAGCCCTATGAAGCAGTATATAAGTCTAACTGCTATTGCTATTGCTATTTATGACCTACGGACCATAATGGAGTATGACATTGTAAATATACAGTTAAGGATTTACTCTATGTCCCTCTTTGTGTAAGAGATTGTTGATCCTTCTGTCTTTGTTCCAGGCATTTGTTTTCTGACTCTCCTCTTATCTAGATAGTTTGGCTTATTTCTATTATAAATTTCTTTCTGGTTATAAAATGTGTAAAGCCTGTTTAATTAATCATTGCTGAAGGCAGACCACTGTTCTCAGGAATCTTCTCCTACAGATCCAAAAAAAATTCCACCTCTCACTTTGCTTGCCATCCAAACAGCTGTTGAAAATTAAGCAGCCTGTAGAAGACACTTGAAAATAAGCTTGGAGAGGGTTTTTTAATGACTTTTAAATTTACACTGCAGGTTCCAGGTGAACATGAGGCTTGAGGTTGGATCCAACCACCAGAAATAAAGGAAGTTATCAAAGCAATCACTTGGCTTCTATAATAAACATAATTTTTCATTATTTCATATTAAAAAGTGGTTCATTTAGATCAATTGATGAATAATTGTGCAACTCACATTCAAATCAAACTTCTGTGTTATAAGCCAAATGCAGGCACTGGAAAATGTGGTAATTTTTTTAGAAGCAATGAGTAATTGCATAATCAGTCAACACTTGTGTTTTCCATTTGCTTTCTTAACTTTCAATGGAACATATTGTTATCCACAACAATACATTGTGTGATATACAATACTTCCAATTCTGTTTTTCTGTTATTGATCAGCATGAACTGTAACTGCAGGCCATCTATTGTCGTGAATTCTCTAACTCTGATTGTGTTAAAGAACTACATAATGAATTTATCAGGCAGGCAAGCAATTCAGCATTGTCTTCTTTCTGACTATGTGCTTTATTTCTTTTAAAAGCTGTATTTTCACATTGCCCAATCTGATCCAAACCAATGGTAAGGAAGAGAACTAAAAAGACAGTTTGGGGTAATAGGTAAGGTGCTAGCTGAGAAACCAGGAGATTGTGAATTCTAGTTCCACTATGAAAGCCAGCTGGGTAACTTTGGACCAATCACTCTCTCAATTTATACAACTTTCCTTACAGGGTTGTTGTGGGGAAAATAAGAGGAGGAAGGAATAGGGGTATGTTTGCCATCTTGAGGTATATATGAAAAATACAAATAAAATGATAAAAATCAAATAAATAAATAATAAAACTTGTTGCTTATTCAAAAATCAGAAAAATTAAAGTGACATGCATGGTCTTATATATAGGAGAATGAATAGATAGAATAGGAAGTTGAAAATACTTGCTAGAAGGCCATAGCGGACCATTTCAATATCATGCCAAAAAAACCAAAAAAAACCTGCATAGATGTTTTACTGTAAGTCACCAGGAGTTCAACTTGAATTGAAGAAAGCTTTTCTTTAATCACCAATAATTTTATAGTTGTGAGCTTTTAGCTGTCTGACTAATCTGATGTAATTAACAATTGCTTTGGGAGCAGATTGCTTTTTCAAATGGATTTTTTATTTTTTATTTTACTTCTATTTTCTTTATTGGCTTAGTTGATGCATTTTAACTTGTTGATTAAATTATCAAATGGTTTTTGTTTTATTCACTTTTCTTTTTTCACACTCTACGTTCTTTTGAAGAAATAATTGTAAAAAAAGAATAGACCATCAGAGCAATATAACTAACCAAATTACTGAATGATTGTATACTGCACAGAGTTGAATACTTTGACAGTCCCTAGTACCACATCTCTGTTCACATAGTGTATCTCATCCAGTGAGAAATGGCATGTTTGAGAAAAGTTTCTAATGTAATAAAATCTAAATTAAAAAAATACCATATTTTTCAGTGTATAAAAAACACTCTCCCCCCCAAAAAAAGAGGCTGAAAAGTTGGGTGCATCTTATACACAAAATATACCCCACACACACCAGAGGCCAAAAAAACATGAGGCATGGAGGCAATGATGGTCTGTGGCAATCCCTGCAGACTTGAACAGCTGATTGGCAGTATTCCGGCAGTCCGATCCATCTGCCAATCAGCTGTGCTGAATCAGGCTGCAATAAGTGCTAAAGCTCACCTGGCTGGTCAGAGTTTGCAGCAGCATAGAAAGCATAGTAACTGATTCAGCAGGATTCAAAATAATAATAATATATAATACATCACCAAAAGCAGTTTTCCAAGGTAGCAGTAAATACATGCAAAACCCAAACAGTTTCACTTTCAGTTCTCTGCAAAGCCAGGCTTCTTCCTGTCTCCTTCTTGCTCACAGCAAATTTCAGAGTCAAAATAGCCCTCATTGGCTGACTTAGTTGCTATGCCTATTCATTGGCTGACCTTGTTACCATGTGTCAGCTGAATATCATGGATACTGGTAGGCTTATACTCTGGAGCGTCTTATATGCCAAAAATATGGTACGTAACAGTAAGAAAGCAATGTAAAAATTATATTCAAGGGTGATATGTTCAATGTTTGTTAAGAAAGGAAATTTTGAATATACCACATGTTTATTTCATTGTTATATTTCAAATAATAATATGATCTTTCCCTGAAAATAATTTTGTGTGTGTGTGTGTGTGTGTGTGTGTGTGTGTGTATGGAATATTACTTTGATTTTTAATTCATCAGTAAAATATTGGGGAGTGGAAGAAGCTAATGAAGCTTGAAGAATATGACAAATTAACTTTAAAATGCATGCATTTTCATCTAGAAAATTCTAATTGAGCCCTAATTGAGACCACACCCACTCCATGATGCACAAATAAAAATTAAGCTAGGATGGGAATGGGTGGTGGTGGAGTTGCCCTACTACTTACTTCGGACAGTTGTAGCCAGGCCTCATATACCATAATATCTGCCTTGTTGGCCCATTTCTTCTGAAGCCGACAAGGCTGGTAAGGCTTTTCTGAAGGCCTCTGTAGCTGATAACAGAGCTCCTGATCAATCTGAAGGTCTCTTATCAGAGACCTTTAGAAAAGCCTTGCAGATGCAGAAGAAGACGTTCTGATGGTGAACAGGAGGGTGGGGATGAAGTCTGCAAATGAGGTGAGTCAGTGGACAGCATCCCCTGATGCCTTTTTTGGTGGGGAAAAATATAAGACAGGGTCTTATTTTGGGGGAAACACGGGCACTTGAATTTTTTCCATGATGACCTATCCCTAAGCTGGTCTTTCAGGTCTCCCAACAGTGCACACATCACCACTTTAATTAAGTCCATCCACCTTACTGCTGGTTGCCTTCCTCTTCCCCTTCCTTCTATCATTGCCAGCATCTGAGTTTTCTCCAGAGAGCTAGAATTTCACATAAGTATCTGAAGTAAGATAATTTACAAAGTCATTAACTATTTCTTTCTCCAAAATGCATTTGATCCAGGAGGAAAGATGGTTGCAACCCTAAGTAGACAAAATTAATGAAATCTATAATTTTCCATTGTTATTGCACTTTGTGTTGTGAAGATATATCAAAACAAGGCAAAAATCATTACATTTATCCGGGAAAACTTCAAGCAATCCCCCTCAAGACTTGTGATTCCTATTTACCTACAGTATATATCAAATATCTGGCACTTGAAGTTAATTTAATTTATATGTATGCACTTTTTTCCAAAAGAAATAATAATAAGCTGCTGTATTCTGCCACTAAGCCTGTTATTAAGAAGATATTTTACACTGTCAAGCTGCCTGAAGGTAGGGATAGAATGAGAATTTGTCAGAAGACAAATGAAGCTTTATGTTTACAGACTGTGGTTCAAGAGGGAAAGGATTAATTTGGATGATATATTCTAACCAAATAGAAATCATGGGAAGAAGTACCACTGGACTTTTAGAGGATATGAAAAGTTGGAGAGTCAGTAGGTGGGCAGGATACCACAGTCAATCAGACATCAGTGACGTGTGGTGAGGTTTATGGCTGGTGAGGCAATGACACAGGGGTTTCAAATTTTTTTAGACTTGTGGACTTCAACTCCCAGAATTCCTCAGCCAGGCATGCTCAGTTCCAATTTAAAGCAACAGCATTTGTTTTTCTCCTTTGCGAAAAAGTTTTCCTTCATTCTTTTTCTTCTCCCTCCCCCTCCTTCCTCCATCTCTCTCTCCCTCCCCCCACTCTCAAACAGACACATGCACACAGAGAAGTTGGATCTCTCTCTCACTCATTCACTCTCAAACAAACACAAACACAGAAGTTGGATTGGATATATTTTCTAATGGCTTGAAAGAAGCTCCTCTGCCATACCCCCCCATTCCCCTGCTGCCTCCCGATCCGAGTCTTTGATTGCAGGTGGAGCCATGTTGCCTTTTCAAACTTGTAATCAGTGAAGCTGAGCTTATATACTTTTATCGAGCTCTGTGTGTGTGTGTGTGTTTGTGTGTGTGTGTGTTTGAAAAGACAACATGGCTTTGCATGCAATCAAACTTTTTGAATTCCTCCCCGTCCCTCTGACCCATACATGTACCTTTTCCAGCTGTTTCAGAGAGGATTTCAATTCTGCTCTTGCCTGCCATCATGAAAAGAAAAAAAATGTAAAAGGAAAAAGGCACGAGCTGAGGTCAGGGTGAGCTAGTTGCTGCCAGAGGCTCTAAAAAGCCTCTAAAAAATGCCCTCTACAGGAGGCAGGCGAACGACGTGCCTCATCAATGTCAGGAATTTTTCGGCTTTTAACCCTTGCTTAGCTCTGCTCGAGTGATCATAAAGTCAGACTAGATGAGGCACCTCGTTCTCCTGCAACCTCCTGTAGAGGGCACTTTTTTAGAGGCTTTTTTAAACAGTTAAGCACTAAGCAGAGTCATCCATGGTGATTCTGGCAGCAACTAGCTCAGCCTGATCTCAGCTCTTGCCTTTTTCCTTTTACATTTTTTTTCTTTTCATGATGGCAGTGGTGAGGCTCTGCTTCCCCTGCTTCCCCTGACTGCACGTCCCTGTCAGACACACATGAAGAGCAAGAAAAGGTCAACTTCAACCACTCAGCATTTGTCCATGGAACTGCTTTGCAGTTGCCAGCAAATCAGCATGTGAAGACAGAAGCTGGTGCTCAGCATCTCTTCTCTTTCTTTCAAATGTTCCCTTTTAAAACCCCTTAAAAAGAAAAAAAAAGAGTCACTCTTGTATAAGCTGTGTAAACCTCAAGGATATATATGCACTCAAATATATGCATATAGCCAAGTGTGGTTACCTTTCCTGCTGGTTTGCAAATGTGAGCATGTGTGCTGCCTCTGCACATGCGCACAGTCTTCCGCACATGCATTTTTGACGAAAAAAGGGCCTAAATGGGATGCTGTGGAGCCGGGGCAGGTGGGTGGGGCCACACAATTTCCACTACTAGTTCAGGAGAACCAATCTGAACTGGTAGAATACCATCTCTGCATATAGCACACAGACACATGCGCGCACGCGCGCGCGTGCACACACACACACACACACACATCCACATTCAGAACCATCCCTGAACTTCCAAAGCATATTAATGGTAGAAATATAGACTGCAATATACATATAGATAAATGCGTATAGTTCGAGATGCCTCATAGACAACATTTTGTAGTATATTTATTTATTTTGCATATCACAAAGATGAGGGCCTACACCTGAAAGCATGGGGCACCGAGCAATTATTTGGTAGACTGAGAATCCCCAGTTGAAGGTCAGTCATGACTGTTGAAAACTGTACTGTAAAGAAGGAATTAGACATTCTTGCACAGCTATGACACTGACACATGCAGGGAAATCCAATAATCTTGCAAATTACCTTATTTTTAGTGTGCCTTTTAAAAACAAGCATACATACATACATACATAATCTCCATAAATGCACAAAGGAAAAACAATAATAACAGGTATCTGTCTTTTCCCAGGGATGCAAATATCCTTGTATTCTTATTGCTTCCCAAACATTGCTTGGTAAAAGAGAATAACGGTTTGAATAAATGTTGCTTTGCTGTTTTTCTTTTCTAGAGTCGATGCATGAAAATGTCAACATTTTTAGATAATCATACTAAAAAGGAGTAGAAAGTGTTAAGTTACCATACGAAATAAGACATAGTAGGGTACAAACATGCATAAGATGTCAGGAGCAATCAAAAGCTTTGACGCCTTAAAATTAAGAGAAGTGGAATAATAGAACAATTACTTCCCATGCTTGGTTTCTACTTCCAAGGTTTTTTGTTAAGTCTTCCATTTTCTGCTCAGCAGAAATTCAGATTATTCATTATTAAGAGCTTATTTTGGATCACAACCTGGATGTCAGTAGATTAGGACACAGGGGAAGATTATCTTCTACTGTAGTTTTGAAAATAAGTTCTTTATCTTATCATTAGTATGGACTTTCATGCCTTTTTATTGTAATTAATAATTCTGCCAGCAGACTTTTCCACAAGGATTAAAATGTAGATAGTTTCATTTAAATAACATAATGAAGCTGAAAGTAGGGTTTAGTGAAGAGCAAATCTATTTTATTTTAGTTAATTTGCTTTTTGGAGCTTTGAAAATACTATTTTGTTTCTTCTTTGAAACAAACAAACAAAAACTTGACTCTCAAAGGCGAATGAAAAAAAATGGTATAATTCTCTACCCCATCATATCCTGATTTGTGAAAATAAAACACAACACTCTGCAAAGAATCTATCAGCTTCATGGCACATGCTACTAAGTAAATATGCATGGAATCAAAACAAATGTAACGGTACAGTAGTTTGCTATTAGTAGAAACCAAGCATATAGGGGAAGGATTTCTAGTTGAATTCTAATTAATTGCTTTTTTTTGTTCTCTCTTTTCCTTTCTATTTTCCCTGAGCTTTATCCTCTTTTTGATTTTCAATAGATTTCTATATTTGAAAACAAAACTAGGTCCTGAAGCTTGACACCTTGAAAATCCCAAATTAAATGAAATAATATATTTTGGCTCTTCTCTCTCTTTGTAATTAATTGTGCATCACTTGTGGTTTACACTGTTTTCAGAACAAATGCTTCTAGATGCTGTTTACAAATAAGAGATGAAAAATCAAGATCCATAGTAGGTAAACATTTGACTTTTAACTCAAGAAACAGGAAGAAGCTTTGAAAACAAATTCTGGTTCTCAAATCCATTGATCGGTTGGTACATAGGTAGGCAAATGGTAGACAGACAGATTTTTTAAAATATATATTTGTTTTTTTGCAGATATCTAAGATTTGTAAAGTCCTTCTAAAGTGAAAGAATTTTCTGTAGTGTTAAATACTGTGTAAGTTCTAAAAAAAGTAAAGATTATCCTAAACACATTTCGTCTTCCATTCCAAATTCCTCAGACAAGTGTTATTCTTAAAGGCAGGTAGGAAAGTTTTTTTTCCAGTTTTAAGAAGTTTACAGTATTGGATTGCTGGATTGGAGGTCTCTTCGTTCAAATTGATATCTTTTATTTTTCAGCTTTTCAGTCTATTGCTGAGAAAGACTGATCCAAAATTACACAGCTATCTTCTGCACCTCAGTGAGGACTAGCATATACATATCACTTCTCCCAGTTTAACAATTTGACTGTTACACACACTGATTGTCAAATCTGTATCATCTATCATCTGCATCTACATTTATATAGTGCGTACATCATACAAAGTCATTTGTGTAGGAAGTAGTCATGCCTGTGGGGTTCATTCCCAATCACAGACATTTGAATTTGATATGTGATTGGCTTTAGAATATTACCTGGAGAAGAGATAATAGCTCTGTTCAAAGAACACCTTCACTATGGAAATAATAGTAAAAAAAAAAAAAAAAGATTCTCCCTTCCTCGCATCTTAGTTTCAGTTTGTCTTAACCCCCCCCTTCCCAGTTTTATGTGAGCCGCCCTGAGTCCCCTCAGGGAAAAGGGCGGCCTACAAATTCTAATAAAACTATAAAAAACTATAAACAAACTGAATTGATTCCAGCTAGAATAGTCTAATTTGATTCCAGCTAGAATAGTCTTCCTTTCTTTCCCTCTCATTTTTCAACCATGCCAGTGGCATTCTTTAAACATCCCAACTCTTACGACAATTTAGTACCGCTCCAAAGAGGCAGTAATGTAATATATTTCACTGTAGAGCTTGGAACCTTTTTGTAATACTAAACTATTTGTTTTTCATCTTGGTTTATGCCTTGCAGCTATTACACAAGAGATAATCGAAGAACTACTACTTAGTAAATATAGTATTTGTTGCCAGGAGTTACTTTAAATTTCTTCAGTGCCTGTTTAATAGATAATGGAAGAGCAAGAAGCTAAAAACCAAACTCTTTTTTTAAAAACAGAAGAACCTTCTTACTGATCTATTTAAATGATGGAACATGGACAAGAAATGATTCTGTTTGTATGTTCAGGTTATAGTGGGATTTATGGAATTCAATAAAAATGAACAGAAAAGGCTTTTATGCAGATGTAAAGGTGGTATTCTACCGGATTGGACTGGTTCGAGTGAACCAGTAGCGGAAATCACAGGTGGGCCCACCCACCGATTCTGGCTCTATTTCATCCTATTTAGGGACATTTTATGAGCAAAGCGCATGCACGGAAGGCTGGGCGCACAGACACATTCGCGAACCGGTAGGGAAGGTAAACCACCCCTGTACAGATGGTATTACAGTTTCCAACTTAGAAAATTTAGAGAACAAAGTAGATACATTCAGGTAAAATTAAAGCTGTGAATGGCATTACAATGATAGCACCATTCATCCAGAATTAGATGCTGCTTCCCTTTGAAACCCAATTGTTGGGAAAGAACTGTTGCTGTAATATCCCCCTTTCTGATTAGTTATCATCAAAGTGGTTGTTATTTGGTCTGACCCAGCTTGGTTCTTACATTGCACATAGGACTATTGTTCGCTCATAACATATACATGCTGCTTTGATAGAGTTGCTGTAGCTTGCCTATCTTTTAGGTATGTTCTTTTCAAGATCCTACAGTAAGCAATCTGTTAATCTGTTTGAAAGAGTCTTTTGAGAGGAAGAGTGCTATGAAGAGAAATAATTATAACAACTTAGAATAGCAATAGCAATAGCAGTTAGACTTATATACTGCTTCATAGGGCTTTCAGCCCTCTCTAAGCGGTTTACAGAGTCAGCATATTGCCCCCAACAATCCGGGTCCTCATTTTACCCACCTCGGAAAGATGGAAGGCTGAGTCAACCCTGAGCCGGTGAGATTTGAACAGCCGAACTGCAGTCAGCTGAAGTAGCCTGCAGTGCTGCACTCTAACCACTGCGCCACCTCGGCTCTCAATAGGATAGGAACTCAAGTTCTAAATAGTGTACAATAATCCCAAAATGAGTAAAAGTAAGAAAGAAGTCCAATAATATGACCTTTGAAAGACTAATGACCCTCACATACTCTGTCAACCATGCTTTAATAATCCTGCAGAAATGCAACAGGAAGTGGCAGTTGATGTAAGTGCCATATATTTTCTAAAAGAAATTGACATCTGCCATTCCATATTCATTCTTAGTTTTCACTGTACATTTTCCTTAATGGGACTTAGAATTTCTCTGTATTCTGGGTCTGATTTCAAAAGTATCTTACTCTGATTAAATTTGACTCTAACTCTAACACTAATACTATATAGACTACATTAACTTCTCTTCCAAATATGGAGTGTTGATTCTTAAGGCATGACATGTTTCTATTGTGTGCAGCTAATCTTATTATGATTATCTAGAGTATTGCCAAACTGCATATATGTTATTCACATATGTTCACTGGATGATTGCATGACTGCATGAAGAACATATATGCAGTTTGGCAATACTCCAGATAATCAGAATAAGATTAGCTGCACACAATAGAAACATGTCATGCCCTCAGAATCAATCAACACTCTATATTTGGAAGAGAAGTTAATGTACTCTATACAGTGTTAGTGTTAGAGTTAGGGTCAAATTTAAATGATTCTACAATGGACTTTATCTTGGTTCTACATCTTCATTTGGTGTCCAATGAATCCTGTCCAAAATTCAGAATAAACAAATAACTTTCCAGCAGCATTGCTTAGCTTTTCTTTATAGGAAGTTAATCATTCAGACAGAGCTTCAGTTCCTTTAAGCATAGAAGTATACTATTGCAGAAGCTCTATTTCAACTATCTGTGGCCCATTTGTGAGTCTCTATTTCAGCTATATAGTTCTCCCTGCAACTGAATTTGTGTGTGGACCTGCATTCCTGGAGGGACCCTACTATCACTTAAAATTGAAGAAACAAAAACATTTGTGACCATTCCACAGAGGCAGCACAAATAACTTTACAGTAACACCTTTGTGAGAACCAGTTTGGTTAAGGCATGAGAATAGAAACTGGGAAACTGTGAGTTCTAGCCCTACCTTGTCCACAAAGCCAGGTCAGTAGTCAATTTCTCGCAGACCTAGGAAGGAGGAAATGACAAATCACTTCTGAAAAGTCAAGCTAAGAAAACTCAGGGATATGTCTAGATAGTGTTTTAGAATTGAACATGATTGAATGGAAGAAACACAAACAGCATCTTTTTAAAGAAAATCTGGGGCTCTACCTTTTATGTGAATCTCACAATACAAATTCTTGGGCTAGTAATGTGACTTGTACTCTTATATTTGTTCTAGACAGTATTGAAAAGAATTAAAACTGAAAATTTAGAAAAAGTTGAACTTAATATAATGAATAGACATGCATATATAGCAATAGCACTTACATACCACTTCACAGTGCTTTATAGTCTTCTCTAAATGGTTTACAGCATACTGCCCCCAACAATCTGAGTCCTCATCTCAGAAAGATGGTAGGCTGAGTCAACCTTGACCCACTCAGAATCGAACTCCTGGAGTGAGCAGTGAGTTAGCCTGCAGTTCTATTCATTTATTTAACATAAATTACAATTTAATGAACAAAAACATTTGATGATGTAACTAGAAGGACAGGAAACATAGTGCAGGAAGAGAATCAGCTGCAATGATAAAGAATAAATATGCTGAAAGTTATAAATTAGACCAAGGTAAAATACAGTGAGACTACTGTAATCTTACAACGATAGAATCAAATATATCATGTATATGAAATGGGCACCCTATAAACTTGCTATATAAATGAAATGTACTAAACAAACTTGATAGCTTGTAGAAACTGCCTCTAACAATCAGTCTTTCTGTAGCTTTATGGCTGCCTGTTACATACTAAACATGTGACAGTGATATGGATAAAAATGTCAGACAAGAGAAGAGCACAGAACATTAAACAAACAGAAGGACCAGATAAAGAGAGCAGAAAAATAAATACTTGGAAAATGATAAGAGAATGCTAAGGGCAAGGACAGACTGAGATCTTTTAAGGAATTAGCAGAATTCATTGTAGTAAATACATATTCTGTATTTTAAGTTTTGAAGCATTTTTCTTTATGTCTATTGGCATAAATCTACTTTCTTCTTTTGGGCTGCCTGGAAAGATACCCAAATACTGGCACCCTATGCCATTCCTTAGGCTTCTAAAATTTAGAATGTAATATCCCCATCATTACAAAAGTGCTAAAGAGCTAGTCAAATTATGGATACAAACCAGCTGAGACCACACTAAAACCATATACATATCTCAAATGTAAACTCAGTGACTTCTGCATAGTTTATTTCAGTCAGCCTAGCTATCTGATTCTTCATAATTATAAAATGGAAAAAAAATCCTTTTACAGTAATTAAGAAAAAGAAAAGACAACAAATATTATTAGATGCAATATTCTTTTCAGTAATTAGACTGAGTTGTCTGTTTAATAACCTATCAGGTTCAATGTTAACAGCATGATCATCCACTGAGCCCAGTATCTTGTTTTCAACCGTATAATTCCTCAAAATTAGCATTCACCAAAGGCCAAGCAAAGTCGATTCTATCTACATCATTTTAATAGGCTCTAAGAGTGTATAAAGACATTTATTATGACACAGGAGAAACATTACAATAATATAGCTTGGCAGAAGTTACATGTATATATTGAGGAGAATATCCCAAAAATATAAATGCAATGTACAATCTACAAAGGAAAATTCTGTCACCATGACCACCCTGTTCTTTTTCATACTGCCAGCTCAATAAAGAGTAGGTTGTACTAGTTTTTTTCATTTGATCAAATGAATATCATACCTGAGAAAAGATATACACCAAGGTCACCTTGGTATTGTCATAGTTAGATTGTCTGTCAGCAAGAAAAAAAAACTGAAATTACTTGGGTATCTCTGCTTATACTACCAACTCCCTTCTTGCTACACTCTCTTATATGTCACTAATCCTTCCTTCACCTCATTAATATAATTTTAGGAATCCGTCTGTGTAATTTATTTTCCTTAAAGAAATCTTGTTACAGATCTTAAGAGCTGTGGTTGGACAGTGGTTAGAATACAGTACTGCAAGCTACTTCTGCTGACTGCTGGCTGCAGTTCGGCAGTTCAATTCTCACTGGCTCAATGTTGATTCAGCCTTCAATTCTTCTGAGGTGGGCAAAATGAGGACAGAGATTGTTGGGGGAAATATGCTGAATCTGTAAACTGCTTAAAGAGTCCTGTAAAGCACTGTGGAGTGGTATATAAGTCTAAGGGCTATTGCTATTGTTCAAGAAAACTGTCTGGGATGAGATGACATCTAATGATACTTTCTGCCTTTATAAGGTAAAGGTAAAGGTTCCCCTTCCACCTATGTGCTAGTTGTTTCTGAGTCTAGGGGTCGTGGGGCTTGCCTCCATTTCAAAGCTGAAGAGCCAGTGCTGTCCGAAGGCATCTCCATGGTCATGTGTCCAGCAAGACTAAACATTGAAAGTGCATGGAATGCTGTTACTTTCCCACCAAAAGTGGTTCCCATTTCTCTACTTGCATTTTTACCTGATTTTGAACAGATAGGTTGGCAGAAGCTGGGACAAGTAATGGGAGCTCACTCCGTTATGCGGCGCTAGGGATTTGAACCACTCAACTGCCAACCTTTCTGATCGACAAGCTCAGTGTCTTAGCCACTGAGCCACTGTGTCTTCTGCCTTAATATCCACACTCAATTTAGACTATTTTAGAATTTTAAAGCCCTAAACAATAGGGTATAATACTGGCCTCTAAACAGTATTGTAAAAGTGATTTTATCCCATACAATCCTGCCCAATTCTTGAAAGTATAATCTCTGCCTCTTTATCTCCTCTGCCACCACAGCCAAATTTTTCATCTCAGTTTGGACTGATAGCTGAAGGTGAAGAATTTTGAAAGAATACTTTCATTTTGGATGTTTCCTTGGTTAAGCATCATTTTAAAGAAATGTTGAACCTGCAATATAATACAGTGGAAACATTCTTTGATCTTTTTTTCTGTTCTTCCTTTTTTATACTGACAAAGGAGTTCCACATTGTTAGCAGGTAGCAAGAGCTGGAGTGAAAGAAATATTTGTTAGATATGTGTCTGACTTATTCATTAGGGAGAAATGTATAGTTTCTTTTACGGAAAAAAATAATTAAAAAGTTGTTTAAAAAAATCCCTGTACCAGCAGTAATCTAGGTGATAACAGTTACTTTAATTTCATTACTGACAGATCAGGGTCACAACAACAGCAATTACCTGTAATTTCCCATTCTGGCAATTATATTATTATGAAAATGATCACTTGCTAACTGCACTAAAGCTTCTTGGGATGCTAAAGTGAATTCTTTTTGCTTTAGCATGCTTGCTAATTGTGTCAGGTCTTTAGGGTAATGTGATTACTGGAGCTTTTGTTTCCCCCTCAGAGATAGAGAGGAAGCGAGAAAGAAGCACTAAGTAAAAGACTAATGTTGCTTTTCATGTGAATATTGTTTCATAGTAAATCCACAGGGAAAAATTCAGATACGTACTCTTATAGGAACACCTAATATATTCTCATGTTGAACTGTGTACAATTGCAGCCAGTACAATGTAGCTAGAGAAATGACATCAAGAAAAGAAGCAAGGAGAAAACTTTAAAATGATCAAAGCATTTATTCTTTTTAAGACATAAAACTTTGGGCTATATGACCTTTCTATTGTTATTATTGTCCCTTGAAGATTTCTTTGGAGGAATACTTCAGATCCAGATAAGATGATTGTGTCTAGATGATTATATCTCAATCCCCTCCAGATGTTTTTTTAGACTTAAGTCCCTAGTAGATCTGAAATAACAACCAATGACAAGGACTTGAGGGAGTTACCCAAGGATATTACTTATCTGAAAGTTGGTAAGCACGTACCTCCTCTGCATTAAAGGCATCTTGGAGTAGACTATTCAGTAGCTATTCAGAATAACCATCATATACAAACCCATAAAGTCCTGCAAAATACATTAGCAACCCAGAGATAAGAAGACCAAACAGGAGTCATCTATAAATAACATGCAAGAATTGTGAACACCAAAGTTCACCTTTGCATAGGTCAAAGGGACAATGCACACAGTAATACCAATCAGCTGTCAAAAAATGCAACAAAACTTGCCTAATGTCCCTCTACATAGATAACTTCAGTTAGAAAACAATGAAAGACTTAGAATATGCAAACCAAGAAATGTATGAGAATTCTTAGAAAAATGACATTCCAATCAAACTTCATATATGCTTTGTATATATGTATCAAAAAGCACAACTACAATCAGAACTACTTCATTAATTGATATATAACAATATGCCCGAGAAGGACACAAGAAGGTAGTGGTATGCCCTCTCCTAAAGGGGCCATCATTCAACCCATCAATCTGGAAAGCTATTGTCCGGTCTCCAAGTTCCCTGTTTGTGGGAAGATTGTGGAGTAGGTGGTTGCATGGCAGTTGCAGAAGATCCTGCATGAACTGGACCCTTTTCAGTCACGTTGGACTGGATTGCAGAATTTAGATGCAATTGATCATACTTTTAGATGACTTCTGGTGGGAGAGAGGTGAGAATAATGTGATCAACCTTGCTCTTCTTGACTGCCCCTACTTTAAAAGGTGCCCAAAAGCTCAGTTATCTCTCATCTATTTTATATCTACATTAGTCTAATGGAGGAGGTAATAGGATAGTTTGGTAGTCTGGGCTGAGATATCATCAATCTGTTGATGGCACCCAGCTTTATATTTACATCCCAAGCTGCATAAATCAGGGGTATCAAACTGGATTTCTTCAAGGGCCAAATCAGCATTGCAGTTCTCCTCTCCAGGCCTGCAGTGGGGAGGGGGAGATGGGGCAGATGCCTACTGCAGCACTTTGCCGGCCAAAACAGGGCTCACGGGGCCACACAGATCCTTATTTTGGCCTAGACAGCCTCTGCAACACTTTGCTAGCCAAAATGGGGCACAGGGGTGTGTGTGTGTGGTCCCTGTGCAGCCTCCTCCCCATGACCCGTTTCAAATGGCAAAGTTGCAGGAGGCTTTCCAGGCTAAAAATGGACTGCACGGGGGCAAAAAAATCTTGACATAATACAAATGTTAACTAGTTTTGTTACTGCCAAAACATCAATTTCAACATTTATGACTATTTCATCTTTAGTTTATTTCTGAACAGTGGCATCCACAACAATTTGCTGCTTTTATTAGCATGATATGATGCGACATGGCACACTGTATTCCTTTTGGGTGTGATACAATGACACAATGCATATTGAAAAGAAATGAATCATGATGCAGTGATGCTAATGGCTCTTCTTGCCCTCCTGGTAATGCTGTTTTTTCTAAAAAACACCAAAAACTTTGTTCTTTTTTCTATTTCCTAATTTCAGTCCTCAAAACTACAACCATGAAAAATAAAAATATTCTCAAGTTTATAGTGTGATGTGAAGAGATGCTGGACTTAGTGGAATGAAAGATTCATCATTGATTTTGATGTGCAGAACAAACAAGGCATATATTATTACTTTATTTATGACCACTATGAAATTTGTTTTTCTCTGAGTTACCTGCTCTGGCATCACAAACAAACCTGCTTATTCATCCCAACACATTGCTTGTAACCTTCTTCTTTCCCGCAACCCTTATAACTGTAAGTACTCGTAAAAACTGTCTCAATAATAATTTATTCCATTATCTGACAAATCTCATTTCATGATGACTTATTATATTATAAAATGGTTTTTATAATCCCCCCTCTCCTTCTCCCTCCCCCACCCCCCTCTCTCTCATACACACATACACACACAGATGAATATTCAGTACAAAAGCAAAAACAACAATGGAAAAGAAGACTAGCAGCAGCTGCTTTTCAACTCTACTTTTGAGCTGTGAATTCTATTAAAATTAGAATGCAGTAAAAATACATTCAAGTTCTTAAATGCTTGTAATTTTCACCTCAGTTTGTCACAACTATCTTCGGGGATGTCCAGAAAATATCAAACTCATGGAAAACAGCACCATTCTTGCAAATAATTTGCATGCCAAATGCTCTCAGTATTGACCCCAGTACAACCATTTAACACTTCATGTTTGGCTACCACTGTGTGTAAAACACATCTCTGAATACTGTAGCACTCAAAAAGCCCTAGTGATTCCCATGAAGAAGCAGCAGGGCAAGTGGGACATTTGAAATGGAAAAAACATGGTGAGGATAATTTGAAAAGGGAATAACAGTAGACATCTGTGAATCAATCTTTTAATGTGGTTTAAGAATCCATTATTGTTAGCAATGTTAACAGAGTAGAAGCCTATAGATTATATACTGTAGATGTTTTATCTATGGGCTCAGCCCGTACAGCTGCACATGTGAAATATTGTGAAGTGAACTAAGAATGTTTTAAAGATTAGCCTGTGCAGTTTACAAACCATAGCCTTCAGGGAAGATGCTTTCACCCTCCAGAAGATTGACAGGCTGGTAATATTCATACATATATAAAATGTATATAAAATATTGGTTTATTATGCAAATGCAGGAGATTAAGGTGACTTATATAAAGTCCCCAATTCATTTAATCTCCCCAATAAATATCCTATGATATCAAGGTGATATTCCTTCCTTCCTTCCTCCCTCCCTCCCTCGCCCCCTGCCCTTCCTGTCACTTCCCTTCCCTAACTAGGTGTGGTATAATTGCGCTTTTTCTACAAAGTTATGCTCATAGAAAGCTTTGCAAAGGTACTGTAAATGTACCACTATGGTATAACTTTCTGGGTACAGATCTGTGGTAAATCAGAAGTGTCCTTGTAATATTTATTTTCTCATACATCCTTCCTGAAATCAATCAATCAGTCAATCTATCTATCTATCTATCTATCTATCTATCTATCTATCTATCTATCTATCTATCTATCTATCTATCATCTATCATCTATCCATCCATCCATCCATCCATCCATCCATCCATCCATCCATCTATCTATTTATCTATCTACCATCGTTTTCAGGATCAGCCTCTCCTACTAATCAGGAGGAGACACAAGTTATTTGTCCTGTAGAGGGACAGTGGGAAAAATGAAACAACCACACAAGGAAGATCATGGTTTCTTTTGGTCTATTGATTGGAATTATATTGGCATATATTTTTATATTATTATTACAGATTAATATCAGACACTTGTAGAAGATGGATAGCTCTTTGGACTGTATGTATGTATAAATAAATAAATAAATTGATGCACATAGTTCTTGCCATTACAGGTAATCCTCAATTTACAAAGTTCATTTAATGACTTTTCAAAGTTATAACAGCACTGGAAAAAGTGACTTAGTGCTGTTTTTCACACTTATGACTGTTGCAGCATCCCCTTAGCTATGTGATCAAAATTCAGATGCTTGGCAACTAACTCACATTTATGATGATTGCAGTGTCCAGGTGGCAGGCCGGAAGGCCCAATGCAAAAGATAGCTACCAGGCCATCTTTGAGGAATTTCAAGCCTCAGAGCCTTTTTTTGTTGGGGGTCTTACTTGAACCCTGAAACCAGGATCATGTGATCACCTTTTGCAACATTCTGACAAGCCAAGTCAATGGGAAAGCCAGATTCACTTAACAACCATGTTACTAACTTAATTTGAATTAACTTTAGTTGGAAAGGTTGTCAAATCTGACAAAATTCACTTAGCAAATGTCCCACTTAGTAACAGAAGTTTTGGACCCAATTGTAGCCAAAAGTCAAGGACTACCTGTATTTGTACAAACCAGCAAAGCTTTGGCATAAGCTACCATTTAATTCTGAAAAATAAAAAAAAAATGAATGTAGACAGGTTTAGGCAAGATCTTAACATATTTAGAGATAAGATCCTAGCAACTAGGGTCCTAGAGATGAACAGTCTAGAAATATGAAATATAAAAATGAATAAATTTAGTAAGATATATTTCAAATAAAGATTTGTATGATTGAACTGTTATAATTTTATACATCTCTACATATAGGACTATTGCTGAAAAAAATGCCATAGTTGTCCTGTAAATTGCTCAAGTGGAAGAAATATAACTCAGGTCCCCAACAAAACCCTTAGAGTGACCAATCTGGCTACAGATGTTTCCCTTGGCAGTCTTATCTTCCTGTCCTATTTCTTTACATTTCATGTTCTTAATTAAAAGAAGAACCAGCCTCTAGCATAACATTTTCAAGGATACCTCTGAGCTTTAAATTAGATCATAAACTTTATTAGAAAATAAACAATGATCAGCAACTGTATCCCAGAGCTTTGCTTATATGCCTATCCACCTACCTGTGGAAAGGCAGGTGGACAGGCAAAAAAAAGCAGGGGAGAAGAGAAGGGGAAGAGTGGATGAGCAATAGAATGAAAAAAAAACCAATATTCTCGGGAAATTGTTTTTTATTACAGGCTCTGCTCCATTTGGTAGCTATTTTATGAATGGACATATGCTCTCCATCCATTTAGTGAGAAGACTCAAAACATGTTCTCCAAATTCTATGTGTCCATTGATTCCTCCAAATTTAAGGGCTCCTAAAATACAGGAACAGTTGTCCAATTACCATTATTTTCAGGGAGAGTAGGATCCAGTGTGGCTCATTGATAATTTATCCTGTCCACAAAGCATATTCAGCCAAGGGCATAATTCATTCTGTCTTTTAGGACAGAAGCCTAAAAGATTCTCTTTATATCCAGGAGAAAACAGTATATGCATGTGTGGATCTGGACTAAGGATGAACATGTAGTTATTGATAGAACACTTTTTCTTGATGCTTTTTTGTAATGACACTGCCAATAATCTGTCAGTAATCTGGTCCCTATATTGTTTGCTAAACTGTGTTTTCTTGAATATGGGTAGTTCTTGTGTTATGTTATAATGGAGCCTGCCCACCACTGTCATAGCTCATGATACTTATAAAGCAGGTTTGGTCATGTGATTGCCTGGATTTTATGACCATTTCTTCAGCAATTGTAAGCAGCCATCATGAACATTAAGCGACTGCGGGGATCATTATGGGCCACTTTTGTCAAAAACTAGAAGTAAATGCCAGGTTGTAAGAAGTGATAACATGACTTTAGGATGTTGCAAAAGAGCATAAATGCAGCCTGGTTGTCAAGTTCATGAAGTGTGGTCATATGCCCACAGAGAAGACAACCATTGGACCCTCAAAGCCATGTAAATAGCCCCTCCCAGGTACGTAATTTTTTGGAGTATAAAATGCACTTTTTCCCCCTCAAAAAAGAGGCTGAAAATCTGAGTGCATCTTATACACTGAATACAGCACATTTTTGCTTACTGAAACCCCACCCCCTTCACCAAAATGACCATGCATAACCTTTAGGAGCCTTGCAAAGTACTCCTGGGGGCGTACTCCTGGGGAGGGCAGAAATGAGCAAAAACAGGCAACGTTTTGCTCAATTTTCTCCCCTTATCCCCCCAGGAGCACTCTATATGCCTCTTAAAGGCTATGCAAGCCCTTTTATTTGACAAAAAATGGGTACGTTGTCACAAAAAATGGGCCATTTTCCCCCTTTTTTGGGAGCCCCACCTCCCAGGAGCACTCTACAAGCCTCCTAAGCATCTTTTTTTTAAAAAAAGAAAACAGGTCCATTTTTGTGAAAAACGGGCCATTTTGGGGAGGTCTGCAGAGTGCAAAAACTTTTGTTTTTTAATTTGCCTCTTCAATACCTTAGTGCGTCTTATACTCCATAAAATATGGTAAGTCCATTTTTAGTTTCCAAGTTTAATAGAATTTGTATGCCGCCCACTCCCACTGGGACTCTGGGTGGCTCACAACAAGACAAAGAACATTTAAAATTTAAAAATAGAAAATACAATATTAAAATTCCACATCATCCATTCCATCTAAGCGGGTCTGGATATCAATCACCAGCCCCAGGCCTGCCGGAACAGCCAGGTCTTGACGGCTTTACGGAAGTCCGGGAGAGTGGTAAGGGTCCAGATCTCTGCAGGTAGATCGTTCCACAGGGCTGGCGCAGCAACAGAGAAGGCCCTCCCCCAGGGAGCTGCCAGTCGGCATTGTCCAATTGACGGCACCGGGAGGAGGCCCAACCTGTGCGATCTTGTTGGTCGTTGGGAGGTAAGTGGCAGGAGGCGGTCTCTCAGGTAGCCAGGTCCTAAACCATGTAGAGCTTTAAAAGTAACAACTAGCACCTTGAAGCGCGTCCGGAGACCAATGGGAAGCCAGTGCGGCTCGCGGAGGATAGGTGTAACATGGGTGTATCTAGATACACCCCATATCACTCGAGCGGCTGCATTCTGGACCAGCTGTAGTCTTCAAACACTCTTCAGGGGCAGCCCCATGTAGAGCGCATTACTGTAATTCAGTCTTGAGGTGACGAGGGCATGAGTGACTATTCGAAGTGCCTCCCGGTCCAGGTAGGGCCGCAACTGGTGCACCAGGCAAACCTGGGCGAAAGCCCCCCTGCTCACAGTCGACAGATGGTGCTCTAACATCAGCTGTGGATTCAGGAGGACCCCCAAATTGCGGGCCTTCTCTGAGGGGTGTATAATTTCACCCCCAGGCTAAGAGGTGGAATGTCTGGACTAACCTTGGGAGGCATCAATAGCCACTCGGTCTTGTCTAGATTGAGTCCAAGCTTGTTCGCTCCCATCCAGACCCTGACAGCCTCCAGGCACTGGCACATCACTTCCACTACTTCGCTGAGTTGGCACGGGGCGGAAGATACAATTGAGTATCATCTGCATATTGATGATATTTGATCCCGTGCTGGCGTATGATCTCACCCAGCGGCTTCATGTAGATGTTAAATAAGAGGGGGGACAGGACCGAACGCTGCAACACCCCATATTTGAGGGGCCTAGGGGTCGACCTCTCTCCTCCAACCAACACCGACTGCGACCTGTCTGAGAGGTAGGAGGAGAACCACCTTAAAACGGTGCCTCCCACTCCCACCTCCCATAACCGTCACAGAAGGATACTATGGTCGATGGTATCGAAGGCCGCTGAGAGGTCAAAGAGCACTAGGATAGAGGAATGTCCTCTATCCCTGGCCTGCCAGAGATCATTGATCAGCGTGACCAAAGCAGTTTCTGTGCTGTAACCAGGCCTGAAACTCGACTGAAAGGGATCCAAATAATCTGCTTCATCCAAGGTCCGCCGGAGTTGAAAGGCCACCACCTTCTCAACAATCTTCCCTACGAACAGGAGGTTGGAGACTGGGCGATAGTTGTTTAAAATGGCTGGATCCAGGGAAGGTTTATTAAGGAGGGGTCTCACCTCTGCATCCTTTAGGGGGTGCGGGAAGGATCCCTCCCGAAGAGAGGTGTTAACAGTCCTCTGGAGCCAGCCACGTGTCACCTCCCTGTTGGACGAGACCAGCCAGGAGGGACACAGGTCCAGTAAACAGGTGGAGGCACTCACCGCTCCCATGGCCTTGTCCACTTCCTCAGAAGCAACAAGTTGAAACTCGCTCCATAAAATCTGATCAGGATCTTCCCCCGGCGACTCGGCTGGTACCGTCCAAGTGGAGTCCAGGTCCGTCCGGATCCGAGCGATTTTATCCGACAGAAACCAAATAAATTCTTCAGCTCTACCTTGTAAGGGTTCGTCTGCATCCCTCCCTTTCAAGAGGGAGAGGGCTATTCTAAACAGGGCGGCTGGGTGAGATTCTGCGGCTGCAATAAGAGCAGAAAAATGCACACATTTTGCCGCCTGTATCACCACTAGATAAGTCCTAATAAAGGCTCTTAATTGTGTTCGGTCGGATTCGGAGTTACTAGCCCTCCAGCGTCACTCTAGGCGTCTCTTTTGGTGCTTCATCTCCTGGAGTTCCTCGGTGAACCAAGGAGCCCTCCTGGATCCACTGCTGTGGAGAGGCCGTAAAGGCGCAATCTGGTTTAGAGCCTATGCCGCCACTATATTCCAAGCAGTACCAAGGACTCCGCCAGACTGTGGGCCAGAGAGTCAGGTATCTCACCAAGTGCCATCTGAAATCCCATGGGGTCCATCAGGCACCTGGGGTGGAACCACCTAATCGGTTCCCCCTCTCTACAGTGGGGGATTGGTTTCCAAAAGTCCAGCCTCAGTAGGAAGTGATCTGACCATGACAAGGGCAAGATCTTAATGCCCTTCAAATCTAGATCACGTCTCCACTGCTCCGAGAGAAACACAAGGTTAAGCGTGTGCCCCACTGAATGAGTCAGACCCTGAATTACCTGGGTCAAGTCCATGACTGTCATGGAAGCCATGAACTCCTGTGCTCCATCAGAGCGTTCACTGAGTGGCGGCAGGTTGAAATACCCCAGCACTATAAGCCTGGGGAACTCAACTGCCATCTTGGCTACTGACTTGAGGAGCACAGGCAGGGCTGCTATAACGCTGTTGGGAGGTCGGTACGTTAACAACAAACCCATTTGACCCCCAAGGTCCAACTTCACCAGAAGGGACTCACACCCGACAATCTCCGGAGCAGGGACTAGGGACTCTCGGATGATGACTGCCACTCCCCCCACCCCTTTCTCTGGTGTCGCGGCTGATGTAGCACCTGAAACCCTTCTGGGCACATTTCAGTGAGGGGGACTCCTCCCTCATGGCCCAGCCAGATCTCAGTAATACATGCCAGGTCTGCCCCCTCATCTAATATTAGGTCCCGGACGAGGGGAGCTTTGTGAACCACAGACCTGGCATTTAGCAACAGCAGCCTTAGACCAGGGCCCTGACAACTCTCGCCATCTGGTCCTGGAGTGGAGCTAACAGGGCCGGAAGGAGGGATCGCTGTGACGTAGCGAACCCTCCTTTCCCGGTAATGGCTAGCCCTATAGCTCCCATCCAACCTGCCTCTCCCAACAATGACTGGGATGCACCGGCCCATCCCCACACCCATAGCCCCCGTTCTCCCCGGCAGGCCATTCATATCATTCATTCTAGGACGAGAGGTAGGCCTGGGCCCCCTACCACTTCTGCTTCAGCACTCAGTGGAGGAGACACCAGGCTGCACTCCCAGTCCTCTCATGCATACCACAGCCACTCACTCATGCAATTCCCACTATAGTCAGTTTAAAAGAGTACAAAAATACAATAGATAAAATAAAATAAATTAAAATTAAAGTGACCACAAGCATCAACAATCATACCATACACACCTCATCCATAAAATTGCGCAGATCTTAAGTCCAGTCAAATGGGTTTGTGCAAATATGGGGGTGGAAATCAATGATAGTGAAGGAGGGAGAGCTCCTCTGCTCCTCTTCCTTCCTATAAGTCCAGAAAAAAAAAGCCAAAGAGGGCTTTTTTACTTCCAACAGTGCTACAGTAAGTAATCAGTCATAAATTGAAGACTATCTATAAGCTGCAATGGCTGGGTTAACTCATCAGCTAACCCATAAACCATGATTTACAAGGTATGTTGGGAAGGTTCACACAATAAGCTAAGCTTGAACCAAAAGAAATAGAGCACCTTATTGACTATTTCCAGCCCCCATATACTAAGAGAGAAACATTCACTGTTTTTTTTTTTTTACAAGGCCTCAAGAAAAAAATACTTGATGACTCTTCCTTTTATGATGGGAATTATTATTTACAATATAGTGTTCTCACTGCATTCTGTTTTTAACTTTAAGCAACACTAGATAGACAGGAAATCAAACCACTTACTGCTCACGGGGTAAACATAAGGATTTGGATCAAACCACAGCACTTAGTCCATAGCTTATCCAGATTGTCTCCCCTGAGCTATTTTCAGCATTTATCAGCATGAAAGTTATGTAAAAAGGCCTTAAACCATATGTTACAAAGCAATACTCACATCAAACACATTAAGCACGACTGTAGAGGGCTGCAGAAATGCTATGTACAGTTCCTTGTCTGACTCTAACAAAACAGATCTAGACAACATAAACTGCAGAAATGAGCTGCTAAAGTCACTGACAGAGAAAATAAAGGTATTTGATGAACTAAACTCTTCACTGTGACAAGATACAAGATTTCAGCGGATATATCCCAATGATGCAATCAGTCAAATGGATCTGACAGAGAATTACTGAGAAACAAGAAACTGTTTTAAAAAAGAAAATTAAAGTCAATATTAGTCTGAATGAACACAAAGGAGTATGTTGTGTGTAGATTCCTGTACATACTCAAATGAAGAAGTGGAAAAATATATAGAGTACTTTAAATCACAGGGACCCAGCATATTGGATGCTTTTGTGACAGTTAAGGTAGAACCAATAATCTTTGAAACCTAGATTGGATTGCTCTTTTATCTAAAGTCACAACATAAATACAGGCGACAAAGTGGTTTTGTAGTATTGCTATTGTTTCAGTCACTTGCTTAGAAATAAACTACTTGTAAATATACGGTAATGTCAGCAAGGATCATAGAACATCTATATATCACATTAAGAACCTGGGAATATAAAGGAAATTGGTTTTGATTGATTCTTCAGGTTCCTTTTCAGGATTTGTGGAAATTATAGCCCAGTAAATCTGGAAGGCACCAAGCTCAGGGAATATGGAATAGAGATTTTTCAGCCTACAAAGGTGTTTGTTACTGGGTAGAATAGTCAGGAGGTGGTGGTGACTATTCAATTGAAACCTTATTTCTGTTTCATGAGGGATGAACAATCTTACAACTATTTATCTATGTGTACAACTCAGGATAACAATTTATGGTAAAATCATGCTAGTTGGTTTTTTTTCTTCATATTATTTGGTTTTTCAAATAGGCACCTAGATGTATAATGGGTATCTACAACAAATATTTCATAATAAAAATGAATATTCTCTTTTTAGTATGTGTAGAATGTTTGAAAATCATTTAACTTCACACAATCTGTGTCTAAACTCTGTGGTAATATATGCAAACTGTTTTAAACTAAATTTATTCTCCTCTTTAAAATTGAAACTAGAAACATTTTCTAGTTTTCTAGAAACATTTTCTCCACAAGCATACAGTACTCATTTCACCAAGCCTGACATGGTGGAATATCCTTCTGTTATACTGAGGAGAAATGGTACATAAGTAATTCACTGAGTCACTGTAGAAAACTAAGTCATGGATTCTAGTCGCTGGACAGCCCTGGCTCTCAGCAAAGCCCAATACAAAATGAAAAGGATGTTGCAAAAACCGAAGGTGATTTTGATGTGCCTTGTCAAATTAAATTGTGATTGCAGACACAATAGATCAAAAGTTCATCAGCAGACTACTGTGTTCCAAGGAAGCTATTAAAGTTGCATAATCTATGTTGATTCTCTCTTCTTCTCCCCCTTATTGAAGAACTGAACCTTTGGGAAAATATCATAAACTTGATTGCATTCTCTCAAAATGAAAGACTCAACTAAATGAATGGTAATTATATCATTTATGACACATGGTTTCATCTAGTGTGTTACTGTCATCTGTGGGAGGAATCATCAGTTAAAGCAAAGATATTTCAGTATTTCAACTAAAGCTGAGTACCAAAAGATTAAAAATTAAAATTAGTGTGTGAAAACACTAATGGATAGACAGTTTCTACCTTAGATATGAGTATGCTACTGTCTAATAAATAAAGAATAGTAATTAAAAATACAATAGACTTGAACATTTAACAGATTTTTAATAGCAAATAGGTGTCCCAAATCATTAACAAGGCCTTTAATATATACTTCTCTCCAAAAGTCTGAAAATGAATTAAGTGAGATAAAGCAACATAGCAATTATGTAGCCATAAATAAGTGGTGATAATATTCTTTCAAAAATGTTAATATACCTCTGTTTTAAATCATACCTGTATAGTGGTATGGGAAAGCTGTTTTTGTTTTCTGACTTGAAGTTATTAGGTCTGGCCAAAATCAACAGAGAAAGGAATATATTCTTTTTCCTCTGCTAGGAAAAGTAACTTGAACAAACGTTTCAGTGAGTAGCATCTGATGTATACAATTCTTCTAAACATCCTTATATTTTTAACATAAGGAGTGTGCAGAGTTTGGAAAGAGTGTTTTACTTTGGTGATGTTTTGAGTGAAACAGTCTTTGAAGTTACCCTGCAATGCAACATGACCTCCAACACTTCTGAAGAATAAAGTTAAGCTCTCCTATTTTTTATATCATCCTATCTTCTTCTCCATCTGATCTAGCAGCTAGAAGAGGTGTTTACATTTGTGTTCCTCATATGCAAAAGGCTTTTTTAATCTTTCCAAAGAATTGTTAGAATTTCTGAAAGAGGCAGCCTGGAGCTGAGCTGAATAGCATCATCTCACTAAGATGAATTAGGATGAATGTCAACTCATAAAGCATTGGCATGTCTGTTATCAAGTTGCCATAGTGAGGAAAAGGGGGAGGGAGTGCATTCCATGCATACCTTCGGCTACAGTTGGATCTCAGATTACTACAGGAGGCTTGCAAGATGTGCACCTCATTGGAGAATGCAATTTATGACACAGACTGAGGGGAAGGAAGAAACAAAGGGCAAAGTTCAGCCATAATTTAAATGAAGTCAGATCTGACTGCAATGAGGTATTGCTGAAATGGTGTTCCTAATAAATGACTGGTTTTCCTTTGAAACTTGGCTTGAGGTTCATGAATTAGTTAGGGCATCTTTTGGAAACCCGAAAGACAGTTGTGAGGGCCTATTTTGCATCTGTGTAAGGCTGTTGAATGTTCATAATTTCATTATCTTAGTATTAAATGAGTCTTGTTGCCTGATCTTCACCTCTTTGACCTGTACAATATTACAAGTCAATACAACTTCAGTTCAAATGTTTGTTTGATGTAATCAGACTTTCTCCAGATTCCTAAAGCTGAGCAAAAGGCATTAGTTTCTGTAGAAAAGAACATACTGCTCTCAGCACACATATGAAAAGATCATCTCAGATATTCTTCAGCATAGTCCACGTTGTACAAAGAGAGTGTTGCTCTTATTCTGGCATTCTTCCGTATGGGAATTAAAGCCTGCAAAAGCACCGAGGAATTCTCTGCATGAGTATGAGTGACCATGAAAGATAGATGAAACCAGTAAGGTCATTAGAAAGAAGATGCACAAGAGTGTGCAAGACTGTGTATTTTAACAATGAATTAGTGATTACAAACCACCCATATCATTAGGAGTTGGGTGACATATAAATTTAAATGATGATGATGATGTTGATGATGATGATGATGATGATGATGATGATGATGATGATGATGATGGTATGTTTAGAATTTTGCTCCAGTTGCTTGAAATTTTGCCTGAACAGCTTTGTTCTACCAGCATGCAATCTGCACACTACATTTGTGTAGATTTCAATATGCATTCAAGTTTTAGATTAAAATTGCAAAAAAAGAAAGAAAAAAATCAATAGCATTAGAAGCAAAATTAAAATTTCATTAAAACCATGACAGCACGTTTCTTTTCCCTACCCTGGTTTTTCAGTGGAATCTTTCTCATTCAATTACTCATATATTCTCTTTCTCTCTCAATTAATATATGTCTCTTTCACCTCTTTTTGCCTCCTTTGGGTTTACATTGGCACTGGATAATTATTTAAATGTGTATTTGCTGTCATAGCGTTAGGAGATGCATGTATTTCCAGGCACATCCTGGGAGATGCCAAGCAGATGGCAAGGGCTCAGGTGTCATAATGTAAATATTACAATGGAATTTGCTGAGATGAAAATTTGCAGCAATCAGAATCTTAGTATTTTCTTTATGTTTGCCTTTCTCTATCTGCGTGTATGCCTGTGTGACATCAAACATGAAAAATGCAGTTAGAATGATCAAACTGGTACTACTACTTAATCCCAATGTGATGGTCCTCCTTAGGAAAATAATTTCTTTGTCTCGTAAAATTGCTACAGCTTTTATTTAGTTCATGATTCAAATTAAAACTAACAATGTTTAGTCTTCACAAACTTTGCTTTCCCAAGAGCTAAACTAAACAGAAAAAAACATGCCACTATAGCAGAGAAAAGTCTGGCTAATAAATCAGGTTTTCATATTATAGTCCAAGCTCCTGGATATTCCAGCTGAATAATGAATAATGTCTCTTAGACAGATGCCAATTGAGGACTAAAGCCAAACAGAACAAACTAAAAAGGATTCAGAACAGGAGATAAGGCCACTTATTAGTCTGGAAACTAAGTTTTCAAGTAACTAAGAAGATGGTTTGTTTAACCTTATGAAAGATGACTGGGGTGGGGTGAAAATATAATAGCATGTTTTAAGTAACTGAAAAAATGAAGAAGGGCAGGATTTTTTCTTTATGTTCTTAAAAGAACATAAAAGAAGGCAGATTCCACAGTCTAACAGTAAGAATAGTAAAACCAATTGCAAAGAAGAGTTAATGAGCTTAGATATATCCAAGCAGATCAACAGTGTCTCTGTACATCTATTATGTGAGTAAATTGAACCAAGTTGATTAGTTTTGCTTATCATGTACTGTATAGGGTTTTCACCATAACATGATTTTTGTGCATTTACAAGTTGAATTAAAACATAGGAGAGTTTCTCTCCTTCACTCATAACTCAAAATCCATGACTGAAACAGCTGTTGAAACCTTGGAAAGTCCCAGACACCGGTGGGGAGGGCGGGACATGGGATTGTTCATTTTTATAGTGTTAATGGATTATTATTTTTTGGGAAAAAAAAGTATTTTCATGGTGAAAATAGAGGGGTCTCTTTTTCACATTACTTTCTCTGTACTATTGTGTCTACAGTGTTGACTTAATGGTCTATACTTCATGGAAGCCTACACTGGAAGAAAACCTTCTATCTCCTATACTTAATATAGCTTGTCATGTTCAGAGCATCACGAAAGAAGCTGCATTATTCTAGTAAGCAGAGTTGGTTCACAGGAAAAAATCTTTAAAAAGCTTTAAAAATAAAAAAAATGGGGTCAAGTTTACTTTCAGGCCAGTCCAATGGTTGCCACGGGAAAATGCCCAGGATTGCATACAAAGGCAACAGACATATGCACTGAGAATACCTGTCTCTGTCTCCTTAGTCAATTAAGCTACTGTATTACCTGATGGACTGTTGTTTATAGCAATCAACTTTAAATAACTTATTTAGTCTTCACTGACAGAGAACATGTGTTTTGTGAGTGCTGTCCATTTCTTAATATTGCTATAGATATCTACATCTTTCCCCAGTAGAAATAAATTCTTTTAAAGATTATCGATATTTATTTTCTATTAAATTCATAAAACAAATTAAATAAAATTCATATAAAATCAAGCCAACCAATAATGCCATTATAAGAGCAAACTGATAGCTACGCTAGTTCTTTAACCCATTCTATTTTTTGTAGAACATAGCAATAAAATGCTCAGGTACATTTTAATTCATCACAGATTTATAGTCCTATTTCCCAGTGGATATCCTTGAGATTTTATGGCATTTCATACCATATCCTTGCCATTTACACAATTCATCAAGAAAATGGTAGTAAAATAGCCTTTAGATATGTGATCCACAAGATTATTGCTGTTTATACAATGTATCTTTCTCTCTATATCTGATTAGCTGATTTTCTTGAACACACATCAGAGAAATTGTGTGATCATAATACTGAGTGGAGGATAAACAGAACTGGTGAAGGTTACTGAACAATATATTAGAATGCTGGAAATATAATCAATCTTTCACAAAGACAAAAGATAGAAGAAGCAGAATAGGGAAAGGAAGAAGAAAATCAATAGGAGGAATATATTTATGCTTAAAGAATGATTTCCTACATATGTTTATATTTGTCTAAATATGAAACATGAGGAAATCATGCTTCATATTTGCCTAAATATGAAGCACAAGGAACAGCAAAAACTCTGGAAAAAGAGCTAGTTTGGAAGTACTCCTTTCAAAGCCCAGGTACAGAATGCAATGTGGAAAACCAGCAAAATTGTTCCTTAGACTAGCATGAAAATCAAACTCTTTCTTTTCCGGCATAAAGAGAGGAAATGCACAGCAAAGTTTGATGCTTTTGAATGAAAGAAACATGCTAAATTTCATAGATATCCGTGCAATTGCTATTGAATTACATTACTTATTTTTTTTAAAGAAACTGTTAACTTTATCTTAATTTTTTTAATGCAGAATATGATAATATTTATGGTGATAAGAACCTAATGAAAGCCCAGGCTTCACAAGAGGTGAGAAGGATTGGCTAGAAGGCAGATTTTGCTATAGTTGTTCCGACATGGAATACACTCCTCACAGAGGTGTGCTTAATTCTTTCCCTCAGGATTTTCCAGATGATTTATATTACATGTTTTTATAACGTACTTAGAGTCAATTTTGAGGTAGCAGCATAGAATAATGAGTGAGTGAGTGAGCAAATAAACTACAGCTGTTATGGAACCAACTTTCATACAGATACCACTGAATGTTAGTTAGGAAGAAGGCCCATTCATGACAGGAGTGGAATTTATTGTCAAGTCCTAGATCAAAAGTCTTCTGTGGAAGGTTGCTTCCCTGTTTGTCATAGAATCATAAGGTTTCTAGGCCAGATCATTCAGGGAAGGGATTCTAAAACAATGAAATAGAATAATGATTAAAGCTAAGGATCTTCCTCAGTGTGCAACATACAGTAGCAGAGATAATGATAAAAATTCTCCTGCTTGTTTATGGTGGGGGACATGTGCAGATTACTATTTCAATACCTCACTTTCCAAGTTGCCAACCGTGACATTTTTCCTAAATGATTATAAAAACATTTTTGTCATTGTTGTTCTTTTGAAAGATCCTTCCTTTCTTCCAAGGGCTTGGATCAATTTCCTCAGATCTTAATTTTATCCCCATCACAGGCTGAGAGAGAGTATGACAGAAAATCATTCACTGGATTTCTATTGAATTTCTCCATGATGGGTGGACTTGAACCTGGATCTCGCCATACTAGTTTAATATCTTAACCACTTTGCCACAATCTATCACTTCATTCCCTATTCTATGGCTACCACATAATGCAAACCCTACATAAAAGGGCTGGGGAATTATATGGAGTCACCTTTGGATTTGAAATCTGCAATATTTGCATATAATTGCCACAAAAATGAGACCATTTTTGTGGCAATTTTGTGACCATGAAGACTATTCCTTAGTCTATTAAGGTTCTTCAAAATGAGAAAGCTACACAAACAGTTCTCACATTAATATGCCAGTTATGACAGGTAATAACTCAAATTCAAAGAGAGGGATGTTATGAGACAAGTAGCAGCCCAGTATGGTCTAATGGCACTTACAGTAGATGCCATTAATATAAATTGCAAAACTCTCAGAATCTCTTTGGATGGAAGCATATTATACTATAAAATGGATCGATCCATATCAAATTACAAATGGAAGAATGCTTTCCCAATAGGAAAATTACCTTCTCATAGCAAATTGGATCTTAAGGCAAATCTCATCGACTTTCAGCTTTCTAAATGTGTGTATATACATACATAAATACATATACCAAGATAGTACATTAAGTAATGCAATTACTGTATATACAGATGGAAGTGGTATGGGCTAATTATCCTGTTTTTTTGTCATATTACCCCTTTTGGGTTTTTGTTGTTTCCCTTTCTCAGTCACTTCAATATAATAAATACATTTAAAATATGCATTTAGGAGGCTTATATTGTACCATGTATTGCTGCAATTAAAGAGAACAGAAATAAATACATAGAAGAAAGTTTAATAAGCAAAACATCATCAAAATATTTGGCCAAAATGCTTGAAAGTCTTCTTACCACTTTGTTTAAAGAAAAAAAAAGTCTAAATTAGAGAATGAGCAATATACATCAGCAAATCAGGTACATTTAACTATCTCCATATGAAAGAGGTCCATGATCTACATTCCAATAGATTGTAAATAATAAAATATAGCCTACGTATTCTCAACTTACATAAAGCCATATTCACAATGCTATGAATTTTAGCCAGAGTTACGGGAACAAAACATTTTTCTATCATGATATTTTTCGAATCAGGAGGGAGAAGGCCTCAAGCATGGAATTAGCCTTGAGCGCTTGCACAGTGGCAAGAGAACTAAATTGACCCCCTTTAAGCTCCAAAGAGCCTTATCTATCTGTTTCCAGGCTGAGGCTGGCAGTTTATGGAGATCCCTGTATAATAGGCAGAATACAATAAAGTAGCAAAACTAAATTCTACACATGTGAGTCTCATTGCCTGTCCCTGACATAATTATTTTATAAATTTGTTTAGTTGATAGATATATTTTCTGCTTTTTGTTCAAGAGTTCAAGTTAAGCTATAGAACACTGATGTCAGGATCAGCATGCAGGTCTAACAAATAATTTGGAGGGCCAATACAAATGCAATTCCTCAACTCTCAATCAATTCTGGATTACAATAAATTGACTCCTTCATAATGAAATGGAGAAGAACCAGGAAGAGGCATATAGTATGCATTAGAGGAAATAACATTTTATGGTTACAGAATGATCTGGTAACAGAAAGCACCATTCATCACACAGTGCATTTAGGTTAGAAGAATGGTCTTGTCAGTTTGATCTACTCTTAGTTGTATGAGACTACATGACCCAGTAAGTAGATCATCCTGGTAAAAAAAATCCTGTTAGGTTTATCTATTCATTAGACAAGACAGTTTGGTGTGGTGGCACCTGGCTAAAAAGCAAGATATAAGGCTCCAGGCTGTCCAGCGATGATCCTTCCCATGGACCATCAATCTGTACATCCCTCATCTATACATCTTAAATCTCATGAAGAGTAGCTGATAATGAATGGTTTGATTTAAACAACACAAACATGCATAGGATTGCAGGCAGCATCATTTTATCTTTTTACTTAGCACTGAATTTTGTGCTAAGCTGGGAACTATTTTACTGCTTAGCATAAATATCTTCTTACTTAGTGATAAAAAGTATGGAACAAAAAGAAAAGAAAGCCTACTCCTGAAAAATACATCAAAAAGAGATTTTTTTCTTTTTCTTTTTTTTAAAAAGGGCAGTGTGCCTTATTCACCTTGAGAGACGGGCAAGCATAACTTAACTATTAAAAAAGATCACCACTATAGAATGTTAGGAGCCTGGCAGCTCCATTATTACTGCTGTTTACCATTTATATAGATCTTTTTAGCTGTGCAAAGTGTGTTGCAAACCTTATCTAATATAATCCCTCAACAACCTTGCGAAGCAGCAATTTCCAGAGGGGTAGCTGCATGTGGCAGAAAAACAAGGAAAAGATTTGTGGCATCTTAAAGACTGCACCAGATAATCATGGCATCAGATTTTGTGGGCACCTGGAACATCACACACATTGATACTGAAAGCTGAACAAATTTAGAAGAGAACCAGCGAGCTTACCTTTTTGGCAGCTTGTATCCAAGCAAGCAGTCTGCATAGGCTTGTGATGATTAATTGATTGATTTACAGATTTTTAAACACCAGTCCAATCAGAAAATTCTGGGTAGTATTAAAATCAATATACAAAAACAATCTTCTTTAAATCAACTTCTCATTCTATCAATAAAATAATCCTCCAAGACTAGAGAGCAAGTTTAGATGGTTTGCAAGAGATGGTGTATTACACACAAAGCCATCTGGATGAGCTTGGGCCAGTCAATCTCTCTCAACCCTAGGAAGAAGGCAATCGTGGCAATAAAATGATAAGGACTTGTCCAAGCAGTCACCAGGTTTCAACTCTGATTTGAAGGCAAGCACACATAGACACAGACAAACACCCCTCCCCCCCAAAAAAGAAGAAGATAACCATCTATTCTCTATTATCTAGGCATCAAACATTAAACATCATAGGTCCATTTAAAATGTGTTTTCCTAAATGATAAGGCTGAAGGAAACTGTTAAGATCCAAAAGAACCAGGCGGCTTTATTTACAGGCATACACAAACAAGAACAGTAGACCGGCACCCCCTCCCTGTCTGACAGCTATTTATACGGAGGTGTCAGACAGGGAAACCAATAGCCGCATGTATGACAGCCCGGCAACTGCAGGTCGCGCCTGATTGGCTCCGGTGGCCATTTCCATCGTGGACAGCTCCGCAAGCTCCGCAGCCCGCGCCTCTTCAACGCTATAGTCAGCGTAATGTCTGATTTTGCAAGGAGGCACCGCCTGAGTAGATGTCCTTTAAACCGCAGACGAACTGCTTGCCCAGATTGTCCTCCAGTTTGGGAAAGTCGCATTGGATAGCGGCGACCCAGAGCGCCTGGAGGAACTGGTTGATCGAGTCAGCCGCCTTTTGGAGACACCGGCGGAAGGCGTACCGGCACGTAATTTTAGAAGGCGTTGGGGCAAAGGGAGCCTTAAGCCCCGTCATGAGCTTGTCCCAGCTCAAATCGTAGACAGGCCGCAGGGCCACAAAGGAGCGAGCCGTCCCAAACATCTCGGGGGCCACAGGCAGTCAGGAAGAACACACACTTCCTAGCCTGTGAATACCCCTGCCGGTTATTTGCAATTAGAAAACATTCGAACCGCTCCAGGAAGTGGCCCAAGATTCACCGGCCGTCCCGAAGGGAGCGAACACGGGCATCCCAGCCATGGCGATATGCCGTTGAGGCGTAGCGAGGCGCGATGAAGAGTTCCCGGCAATGCGGGGCACCTAATAATTGTTTGCTTGCCCTGTAGGTTGAACTGAGAGCCCGAGATCCCACCAGCTTGTCGCCAGTGTTAAGATCCAAAAGAACCAGGCGGGAGGCGTCTGAGGTAAAGTTAACTCAACCAGCTTTATTTACAGGCATATGCAAACAAGAACAGTAGACCGGCACCCCTCCCCAGAGTCTGACAGCTCCGTATAAATAGCTGTCAGACAGGGAGGGGGTGCCGGTCTACTGTTCTTGTTTGAGTATGCCTGTAAATAAAGCTGGTTGAGTTAACTTTACCTCAGATGCCTCCTGCCTGATTCTTTTGAATCTTAACAGAAACTACTGTAAGTAACAAGTTTCAAGGTGTCAGGACAATCAGATATAGTCTCCCTTCTCCTCTGCTTCTAATCAAAAGCAAAGTCTAGAGCAGACACTTTATTATTTTTCTAAAATATATTTTACATTATAATTGAGAATAGTAGGCAGGCAAGCAATGAACTCAGTACAGATAACACTCCAAAGTTAAGAATAGGCCTGGCGGGTGAATAAGATGAGAAAAAAAGTAGTAGATAAATTTACAAACCGTAAAAATTAGGTAAGAATTTATCTGATTGACAGGATGAGGAGTATCATTCTGGACAAGACATTCCTAACATAAGTTGAAATGCTAACAAACTTACAGTTGCATTCAAGTAAATTGGTTGGCTTTGGCACAATACAGATAGACCTCAAGCTACACTTAAAGAACATTCAAAGTTACAACAGGTGCAGTGCCCCTGTGGTCATTTGCCTTTACAACCATCCAGAGGGGTGTTACAGCATCCCCTGCCTCTCTCTCCTACCTCACTGGACCCTGCAACAGTTAGACCTATTCCCCAAACACCCATCACTCATTTTATTTATATTTTGAAGCCCTCCAGACTTCATTCTGGAGAAGTAAGGTACTGTAGACCACATATCCCCAGATTGTATGGAGATGACTCAAATGCTGCTACCATTTTGTCCTACCTGCTTGTGGGCTGGGACAAAATAGTGGCTGCCATATAAACTGCTTAATTTTGCTGCCTTAACAAAATCTACACAGTGGCACAGAAGCTTCTGAACACTGCAGAAAGCTTTTGCAGCCCTGTGCAGACCTCATTAAGGCATGTTGTACTCGATATGTTCTCCACCTTAAGTTATTTGTTAAAATAATAAATGCAAGATACAAATGAACAAACAACAAACAAATATTCTGGGCACAGTTTAGAATTTAAGAAGACTTTTAAAACATTATATGGTTACCTGTTTATATGACTCTGTGTGGCAAACAGCCAGCTAAAACCATGAACAAAATAATGTAACGGTAATTAAAGCATATTGTGTCCAAGGCTGTCCATGTATTCATAACAAACAATTCATCATCTTTTAAAAATGGCTCACCAAAACTCCTGGCTTCATGTTCTGATATTCAATTCCGAACATGAAATTCAAATTTAAATTACACTTAGAGAATTCCTGTTGAAGTTACTGGCAATTCTGTTGACAGGATTAATTTGTCCCACTGCTTTCAATGGGTCTATTCCGAGCATGATTAAGTTTAAATCCAGATGCACATTCCTTTTTTAGTTCTAGCAAAATCTTATCATAACAATGGGGCTTTGAGGAATAGAAGGAGGATTTAAAAGATTAAGCATAATCCATTTGAAACTCTAAGTCTATACAGATAGGTAAATGAGATGGTAGAATCCCAAGGAGATAAAATTAACTGTATTATTTTGGCTTGGGGGTTGAATAGTCAATTATTACTTGGCTGAATCTGATGTAATTTTAAAAAAGCATTCAAAATGCCCTGGATGAAATGCTTGTCCCATTCAAGAACTGGAATGAGCAAATATATTTGGCTCTCTTTGTTTGTGTATCTAAAACCTATAAGTGGAATTTGATGTTATCTTTGTAAAACAATATTTTAAAAATGATTTGCCATGTTATAATATTCTTTTGTTCTGAATAGAGCTATATTTGATTGACAGACTTATACTCTACCTATGTAATGCAGAGGTATTTGGATAGGTTATAATTTTATATATAATCTTATCAGGGGTGGGTTCCTTCACTGCCAGTTTGCTTGTGCATGCACTTTGCGCACGCGCACATGCACAGTTCAATTAAATTTATTCTGTGCATGCGCAGAATTTAAAAACAAGATGGCAGCACCAACAGCACCGACCGTGGAACTGGTTCGGGGGCTTGGCAGGCCTAGGTTGTTGCCAGTTCCAGTGACCCCTGCCGCCATATCGCTACCAGTTCAGCTGAACTGGGCTGAACTAGTAAGAACCCACCTCTGAGTTTATCCATCAAACTGAACATAGAATTCCTGCTAGTGATAAGAGAATTTTCTTTGGGAGGAATTAAACTTTCGAACTGTATTCCAGCCCTCCTGGAACTTCTGAAAAGCCAATGTTCACTGGTAGCAAAGCATAAGGCCATGACATGTTATTTTTATTTTTATAAAATTTTATTATAATTATAATATAAAAGCTAATAAGAACTAATATTTAAAATGGAAAAAGAAGAATAATGAAAGATAAAACAGCAGACCAAGGTGCATATATGAAAGAAAAGAAAAATATATATTAAAAAGTGACTTTCAAATTTCTTTTATAGCAGTTATGAGCGGAAATATAAAATAACCTCTTATCATTACAACTTTATTTACATTTTTTTAAAATAATATTTTATTCTAATCCATATATATATATATATATATATATATATATATATATATATATATATATATATATATATATATATATATATATATATATATATATGATTATATATATATATATATATGATTATATATATATATAATCATTTTTTTCCTGTTTTCTTCCAAAGTCAATAAGGGGAAGGCTATGACATTTTAGAAAAGCCAGCGAAAAGATAAGGATTTATTTTTGGATACAGTTTTCAAAACTTTGTCATTTTAATTTGAAATGGGATCTTTTTTTTTTTTTTACTTTGGTTCAATCCCCTTTCCTAGAGAATTGTGAAGCTGTTATGCTATCCTTCCCCTTCTCCGTTATCTCTGTCCAACAGAAGTTAGGGGGATTATATCCACTTTTGATATTCTAGATAAATAGAACTACAACCAAATCTTTGTATTTTACATTTTTAACCAATTTCCCATCATATTTTTTAAGTCAGAATGAGGGTAATGTGAAGTCATCACATCAGAAATATCACTATGATCTCCAGTATATGCTGTGCTACACTAAATATGCCATTCTTATTTGGTACTGATTGATATGTAGCCATAAAATGTATTTCATATAGATGACAATCTTGACATTCTGGCAAATTATAGATAGGAAAGGAAAAATGGCCTATCAGTATATGTCTTTAGGAGGTTTCAAACTCAAATGGTCTCCCTACACAGGCTCTCTAGATATTGCCATATTGTTCACATTAAAAGATAGCCTACTAGTACATTGCAGGTGTACTAGTAGGCTACATTACAATTAGATTAGCTGAATACTGGTGAAAGTATTATTTGTGAGAACTAAGATTTTAACAGGACTAGCTCAAGGCTCACGAGTACTTGAGAATTTGAAAAAATACAATAAATGCAAGAATAATTACTAATAGTTGCATTCTAGATAATATCCTATTTTGAGTATATTGGGAAGCATGATTCTTCAAGGAAATTCCTAACTCATAGAAAAATTATTCTGAGTAAAGGAAGCAATCTGAGATGATCAGCTATCCTCATTTTTATCCTAACCAATAGAGAAAACTTAGTAGACAAAGTGGAAACTAATAAACTTAACTTCAAATTAGAATTCTAATCTGGGTAGTTTCCACATTTTACTACACTTTGTTTTTCTATTTGTTTTATAACCTGTAAGCTGCCCAGAGTCACCTTATGGAGGAGATCGTGACTAAATAAATAAAAAGTAGGATTCAGTGGCAAAAGCTAATGGAAAAATTGTCTGAAGAGTGACAGATGCCCCTGGAAAAGATGTTACCAACGGCCCAATCAGAAAAGTTTTTTTTAATGATAACAGAAGAATAAGCCAATATGGTTATAGAAAAATCTAAAAGTGTAAAAAAAGAAAAAAGAAGACATGTACTGGTGGCAGAGAAAAGTGACATTTTAGCAAATAAGAGTATATACAGTTTGTAGAGATTTTGTCCAGAAAACTAAAATGTAAAATGTACTGGGGTTAGCAAAGGTTGTTATCACTAATACTAAGAGTCTATTGTAATATGTTCAAAATAATTTTTTTAAAACAATATTTATCAGCATTCCATCTACTCAGGAAAGTTGACAAACAGATAAGAAGCTTGTCCAAAAAAGTCAGTAACAGTTCTTTCATATTTTGGCTCATTCTTCTGTGAAAAAAGGCTTACATTCCATTATAGAATCATGAAGAACAGTTTGTAGGAACAAAATTTCAGCCTAAGCTTGTTACATAGCTTACAAGCACCATCTTTTAATTAAACAAATTTTTTTAAAAAATGATGCAGCCTAAAATAGTTCTGAACTTCAGAAATGGTGGCCATGCATGCTTCAGGGAAAAAGGTTGAATTTTATTGACAGAGTGAAAGCATGTAAAAGTTTTCATGAAGCACTCAGTGATGGAGTGTAACAGACAGTGAGAAATTATTTGTTCATTATGCAATTTTTTTTTCAGTGAGAAGAAAATGTTTAAAAACAAGAGTATTTGAAGTGACTATTTATTTCAATATGGTGAGCACAACCGGCCCTTTTTAAATAAAGAAAGGGATGACAAGATGGGCAGCATATAAGTTTAATGAATAAATAAATATGCATTGAATTCTTGTACATTTTTGAAAAGAGTTGGGATTCACCTTTTTGAAGTCACTGACAGATTCCCCTAATTAAATATAATAAAGAGTGTAATGAACAACCACAGTCTGAAAGAATGTAGATAAAGCACCCAGTGAATAGCTAATGCCAATGAAAGAGGAAATAAACATCATTGCGGAAATAGCTGTCCGTGGGGAATAACTTTAAAACAAGAGTGGCAAGAGGCAAATAAATATCCATAGATACAATGATGAAACACAGTACATAATACCAATTCTAAAAAGTAACCTCAGTACACACTCAGTCTTTCATGCAGAGGTGGTATTCAGCAGGTTCTAAACCGTTCTGGAGAACTGATAGCGGAAATTTTGAGTTGTTTGGAGAACCACTTCTGACTCATCCCGCCCCCATCTATTCTCTGCCTCCTGAGTTCCAGCTGATCTGGAGGAAATTGGGTTTTTCAATAACTTTCCCCTGGAGTGGCGAGGGAATGGAGATTTTACAGTATCCTTCCCCTGCCACATCACCAAGCCATGCCATGCCCACCAAGCCACGCTCACCAAACCGCTAGTTAAATTTTTTAATCTCACCACTGTTTTTATGCATATTTACATGTGTAACAGAGGAAGAGAACTAGGTTAGTTTTACATTGTGGTATCAAGAGTTCAGTGAAAGAGAGGAAAGGAAAAGGAGGACTGATGTAATTTATAGCTCTGGGGAAAGAAATAAAGTCAGTATGCAAATATCACTCAGAAAGGAGGAAGGGTAAGAAGGATTACTGTATTCTTCCATATATTTAGTTGATGAGGGATAATGATAGATTCAACCCTTGGAAAGGAAAAGGAGGAAGGGAAGAAAACTCTATCAATAGCTGTTCAGCAGAGCTTTTTGGATGGATCAGCTCAGCATACAACTTGGCTTCCTGAACTCACAGTTCTTTTGAAGTTGGGAACTCTGTCCAGTTCAAAGAGTTGGCACTGATGTAATTTGTCCAAATGATGAAAAACCCTCTGTACTTCTTCCAGTTTTTGAAATACAACTCAGCTACTCCAAAGTGGCAACTCACACAGCATTTGAACTCTGACTCATGTAATTATTAGGGTTATAAAAATAAAAATGGGTTCTTGTATTGTTTCCAAGTTTTCCTTTAAACCCCTATGTTTTTTTATGTCTCTAAATGAGGGGAAAACCCTGCTGCAGCAATTCTTTGCAATTGTAACTTCAGGCTAATCTTTAGAGCAGTGCTGGCATAAAAATGGCATAGGATAGTGATGAATCAGACACTTTGTTATTGGCTCACTATCCTAAATTGTTATATAGTATTGTGATGGACTGTTAAACATCTGATTACTTTCCTCTAGTTTAGACAGCAGTGCTAAACAGTGTTTTATTGCCTTTTGCCAAGTTTGAAAGTTGTAACTTTTACTTGAAAAACAGTCACTGACTGACCATTGTTTGAATTTATAAAGTAGAAACTTTGGATGGATGCCACCTTGAGTTAACATTTTCCAGTGCAGAACATATTATGTGCTTAGTCTTTGTTGTATTTCTTTCATAATGTCTGAACAGAATATTGTTTTCAGTGCTTAGAGCTCAGAAGGATTTTTCCCACCTTGCTTTAAACCTCTTAGCTGCAGATAAGAATAGTATACAGAACATTTTGTCACTTTCCCTTTGTATTATATGCAGAATTGTTCTCAACTTCTTTCAACCCAATTTATGAAGAAATGATGAGTGATGTTACATGCCTAATTCAATGCTTGCTCCATATGCAAAGTTAGAGATGCAGTAGAATTCATTTGGATGTCATAGAATTCTTGGGTTGACCTGCAGGTCCTGGATACTCTCTGTTGAAGATAGGTGATTGTTTTGGGAGAGAATGATATCATCCTAAGCAGTCTTTGCCTGCTTAAAAGGCAACATGGACCTGAAGTTTCTTGCTCCACATCAAAAGCTGTGTTTTTATGCCCTGGTACTGCAAAGAGGACAACCTGGTTTGGTTATTGTGTTTCATCTGCCTAAAATAATCTATTCTGTTCAGACTTCCACAACCATTTTGTTCTCAGCTGTTGGATTACCTGCCACAAAAGCCTGGATGCTTTAGATGTCAACATACAAAGAGTGACTGCTGTCCTATTGTTTTGTGAACATCAGCCTCAGACCCAGGTGATTGAAGGAAAAAGTTGGAAGAAGGTAGACAGATCATTCTAGAGAATGAGGGGATGGGGAAGGGAGAGAGGACAGACAGTAAAAGTGACAAAAAGAGCTAAATTATAAAACAGTGCAAGTTTTTTTTAAAAAAAAAAAGTTAATGAAGTTCACCAGAGAACAGTGAGATCAGGAAGAATATTTGGATAGAGAAAGATTATAAGGAAGGAGAGAGAGAGAGTGTGTGTGTATGTTTCAAGGTTAAAAACTGAAGTTTAAAAGGAATTGAGTTAAAATAGAAAAAAAGACAAATCCTTAGAACTGTAAAGAGATAAGGTTTAAAATAGCTCAGATTATTTTGTACATATTTTTATAATAAAGCACTTTTGAAATAAAAGCCTAAACTCTGCCTGGTTGCTATCATCTTTCATAAAAAGGATCATATCATATATTCTCACAGTTATATTGGTGAATGCAACCATTGATTGTATAATTTATCACTGGTACCTTGAATTCCAAAAACTAGTTTGTGTAGGGATAGACACTCTGCTATTTTGACATAACCTCTTTTGTATTATTTTCCAGTCAATTAGATTTTTTTTAAAAGCAAAAAAAAATCACACAATTAAGTGCATGAGATTAAAAACATCACACACAAATACATTTGCCTATATATTTTTTAATATTTAATCCTTCAATAGTTTTATAGCAACTCAATAATTTCCAGTTTACTCTCTCAGACTGAAAATAATCCTAGTTCATAACATAATTCACATACTGTAGATATACCAAGTATCCTTTACATTATAACTTCTGGTTGAAAATAGTATAATGAAATGAGTTTATATCTCATCTAAATCTAAAACTCTGAGAAGGGATAAGAAAAGGCAAATAGGCAAATTAAAGCAGAATTGGCACTTTATACTAGGAATGTTTATAAAAAACTGTTCTGTTAATTATTTCATTTTTTTCATAAACATTTTTGTTCATTATTTAAAATAATGTAGGAGAAAATATAAGCTACAGATCCAACTATCTACATAAAAAGGTTGTGCACATCTAAATTTGCAAAATATAAAATAGACATTTAATTCATATCTGCTTCTCATGCATTTAATTATAAACCTGCTCCAGTAAATTTTGCTTCCTTGTTTAATTTAAAAAAACCGAAAACAGATTTTACTTCTGTTACTCAATGACTTGTCTATGAATCTGGACCATTTCCCTTAATACTTATACAAAGAGATAGAGATGGATGGATAATACATAGATAGATGATAGATAGATAGATAGATAGATAGATAGATAGATAGATAGATAGATAGATAGATAGATAGATAGATAGACAGACAGACAGACAGACAGACAGAGAGAGATAGGCAGGCAGGCAGGCAAGTAGGCAGGCAGAAAGACAGACAAGGAGGAAGGGAGAGAGGGGGAAAGAGAACAGGAGAAGGAAAGGGATCATTATACTAGTGGTATATACTCAAAGTTTCTGCTATTAGGTCTACTATGTTCAGCAAAGTAGGTGAATAGCTGAAGGCTTTTTTTCATCCTTGTTAGAGATTCCTCAGGTGTTTTCTTTCCAAATGTAGCTGCTAGGAATTCCATTCAAAATTTGACTGAGATTCCATGCTGGTCAAGCAGCATTTCAACAACTAGAATGGGAGCCCACTGATGGCAGCATTTCATCAACTAGAATGGAAGCCCACTGTTCTGAGCAGATATTTTGGATTAGGAAATTGTTTAGATTTGTATCTACAGCAATAACCTTTAAAGTTATGGATGCCCAGTTTTGGGGGTTTGTCTGCAATGTCCTGGTTTACACCTCATTTTTTTCATTAACTTCTATTATTCTTGAGAAGGACCATCTAGGTTCAAGCTTCTTAGGAATCTCATTCATTCTGTCAGTCATTTGTTTGTATACCTAGGTATGTGCAGTTTTCATAGTGCTTATAATTGGCTTTTCTGTCATATTACAGATTGCCAAATACTTTTCTTGTGAGAAGAATTATAAAACAGTTATTTAATAAACGCTGCAGATGCTTGGATGTTATTCCCCACTTTGTTATGAATAAAAACTAACTTACCTTTTTCATTTTTGATAAAGAAAATGTAAGATTCCCATTCTCCATAATCCTTCTTCTTTACAGATATTCTATTTTGGTGTAATTGGATCATCAATTGAAAAAACACTTTGGTTTCTAAGACTCACTTTTGTTACTAAGTATTTTGCTTCACACAAGATGAAATGGCTGAGTATAATCTGCTTTCTAAATTTCCCCAATGTATTTGATCTTTGTATTTTGCTGCTATATTTTCATCCCATTATTTATTAGAATTGGATTTTTACTTTTAGTGGAATGCAATGTTTGATTATTTAGAATACTGAACAAAGCAAGCTGAAATTCTCTGTATTGCATAGGACTACTGTGGCATGAGAATCTAGGTCATTATTCTGGGGTTTTTTTCCACCATGAAGAACTAATTTCCATTTAAAAGTTTCTTTATTCTGAGGTCAGCTTTACAGTAAATATGAATATAAATTCTCTAAATTTTTATTTTTGTGTCTATATTTAGTTGCAAATTTAAAGAAATGCAAACACTTTAATCAAACATCTTTATGAATGTTTTTATGAATGAATGAATTTAAAAATGGAATTTGGCATAAAGCAGGGCAGAGGAGATGTTTAAATAGATGTTAAATAAGCAGAGATTCAAATTTGAGAAATTCATGTATCTCAAGAACAAGATAATTCATCATATGTCTATGGAGATTATCAGTCACCCAAGGGTTGGTTATCTCAAAGGTGCCCCCCCCCCAGGCAATGGGACTTTTTGGGTTTTCTTTGAAGACATTTCACTTCTTATGCAAGAAGTTTTTTCAGCTCTCTTCAATTAGAAGTGAAAAATCTTCAAAGAAAAAACAGAAAGTCCAGTTGCCTCTTGGGAAAAAAGAATTACCTTTGCGGTAATTCATCATAATGAATTATAGTGAACATGTATACTCATAAACATTTTCAATCATAATACTTACTTCAAGTTTCTAAGTTCCTTCAATCTTTTGATTGCGAGAAGGATGTTCAATTTTGACATAGATGGCCTCTTTAAATGTCAAAATTGAACAGCCCTCTGTCAACAGAGGGGGAGGTATATGACCGGAGTCCTACGGGATTGGGTGGCATATAAATTTATTAAATTACAATTACAATTACATCATCTATCTCCATTCTACAACACAGTCCTTTCAACAGTTATAAGAAGGCTCCACATCAATTTGCACCACCTAGGTAACCCTGATGACACAAATAAACATCCAGGTGACCTTAATAGCTCACTAAAAGAATGCAAATAACCAGCTGTCTGCAAGAAGTATACATCCTTCCATTCCCCACCATCCAGTCAGAGCTGAAGAAATTTCTCGGATGAGAAGTGAAATGCCATCAAAGAAAAACCAGAAAGTCCAGTTGCTTATTGGAAAAAAAAAAAGCACCTTTGGGACACCCATAACCTGGTTGACTGAGAATCTCCATAGATATGTAAACATTATTTTCTTTGGTTGAAATGCTGATGGCATGTTTGGTATATTTGGAGGGAAGAATAGTATGCTCTATGCTACTTCCAAGGGCTTAATTTGAATACTGTTAGTGTTTCAAATGATGATAGATTGTACCATAACCGTGTAATTTAATAAAGAGAAATTCCATAATATGAACTTTTTAAGAACATTTAAATACTAAAATGCAAAATAGTTTTTTCTCCAAAGCCCAAATCCCTTAATTCTGGCATATAAAGTGAACAATAGAGAATTATAACATAAGTTAACTGATTATAGAATATATCGTAACATCTGAAAAGATCTGATTTTCAGTTTAATAACTGTATAGATTTTTTTAATGGTCACAGCTATATAGTCATTTTAGTAGTTTAAAGTGAAGAATGAAATTAAATATCATAATCCAGTTTTAACAAGCCTCTTCAAATGGTGCATAAGAATTGATTAGCAGACAACAGAATATGGGAATTTAAAAGAATATTATAATATATTCTAAGTGAAATATGTCTACAATATGAACAGACAAACAAAAGAACACCTGCTAATAGAAATTCATAACAATTTAGGATGGCAATATATTTCTCGGTATGGAAAAGATTATTGATGTACTTGGAATGCAAATTAAATTTATAAGTTAGCTTGAGGGACAGCATTGAATATCATTTTATTTTGTTGTTTTCAACATGCTCCTATGTTAACTCCCATTTCATCCTGTTTACTACAGTCAGAATTTCTTGGAGCAAACATTGACCATATAGGATCCGAGACAGCCTCTGGTTGTAATTAAAGTACATCTTTCTCTAGTTTTTCCACCGTAAGACAAAAAATTGCTTCTAATCTAAGTTCCATTTTATTGTTTTGGACACATGTTCATCTTCTCTAATTTATCTTGAAAGATTGGCAAGGACATCTTAATGAATGTATATTTATCCGTCATCTAAGAATATTTATTTCTGTGTAGATATGTTGTTAGTTGCGAAGTTGTGTCTGACCCATCGCAACCCCATGGACAATGTTCCTCCAGGTCTTCCTGTCCTCTACCATCCTCTGGAGTCCATTTAAGCTCATGCCTACTGATTTGGTAACTCTATCTAGTCGCCTCATTCTCTGCCATCCCTTCTTCTTTTGCTCTCAATCTTTCCCAGCATTAGGCTCTTCTCCAGGGAGCCCTTCCTTCTCATTAGGTGGCCAAAGTATTTGAGTTTCATCTTCAGGATCTGGCCTAAAGAGCAGTCAGGGTTAATCTTCTCTAGGACTGATCGGTTTGATTGACTTGCAGTCCAAGGGACTAGCAGGAGTCTTCTCTAGTACTATAGCTCAAAGACCTCAAATTAGCCTTTGCCATACATTGCAAAAAAACAACAACACCATAGCCTTGATATACACACTTTTATTGGCAGGGTGATGTCTCTGTTTTTTAGTATGCTGTCTAGATTTGCCATAGCTTTCCTCCCCAGGAGCAAGCATCTTTTAATTTCTTGGTTGCAGTCCGCATCTGCGGTGATCTTCGAGCCCAGGAAAATAAAATCTGTAACTACCTTATGTGTAGATATAGTTCATAGAAAAGTAATAATAACCTCCAAAACTGCATATCCAGGTTCAAGATAATTCATTGGCAATCCTTAATATGTTGTACTATCTGGTGTCCTTAGTGCTCTCTGAGCTTGGCTGTTCTCTTGCAGATGTTTCATTACTGAAATAGATAACATCATCAGTGCTAGAAGGGAGTGGAGTTTGTTCTCTGTTTATATACAAATGGCTGCAATTGGTGGGAGTGTTCTTGGTAGTTCCTTGATTGGGCTGGGATTCTCTTCTAGCATTGATGATGTTATCTAGATGGGTAATAAAATGTCTGCAAAAAAAGAACCAAGCTCAGAGAACACCAAGGACCCACAGTTCAAATGTGATCTACAAATATTCTCTTATATTGATAGCATAACAGGGACGTGCAGTCAGGGGACGCAGGGGAGACAGAGACTCACCACTGTCATCATGAAAGGAAAAAATAATGTAAAAGGAAAAAGGCTGAGCTAGTTGTTGCAAGAATCACCATGGATGACTCTGCTTAGTGCTTAACTGTTTAAAAAAGCCTCTTAAAAAGTGCCCTCTACAGGAGGTGGCAGGAGAAAGAGGTGCCTCATCTAGTCTGACTTTATGATCACTCGAGCAGAGCTAAGCAAGGGTTAAAAGCTGAAAAATTCCTGATGTAGATGAGGCACGTTCTCCTGCCTCCTGTAGAGGGTTTTTTTTAGAGGCTTTTTAGAAGCTCTGGCGCAACTAGCTCAGCCTGGCCTCAGCTCATGCCTTTTTCCTTTTACATTTTTTTTCTTTTCATGATGGCAGGCAAGAGCAGAGTTGAAATCATCTCTGAAACAGCTGGAAAAGGTACGTGTGGGTTGGAGGGAGGGGGAGGAATTCAAAAAGTTTGATTGCATGCAGAGCCACATTGCCTTTTCAAAAACACACACACACACACAAACACACAAACACACACACACACACACACACACACAAACACACAGCTGGATAAAAGTATATAAGCCCAGCTTCACTGATTATAAGTTTGAAAAGGCAGCATGGCTCCACCTGCAATCAAAGGCTCGGATCGGAAGGCAGCAGGGGAATGGGGGTGGGTATGGCAGAGGAGCTGCTTTCAAGCCATTGGAAAATATATCCAATCCAACTTCTGTGTTTGTGTTTGTCTGACAGTGAGTGAGTGAGAGAGGGATCCAACTTCTCTGTGTGCGTGTGTCTGTTTGAGAGAGAGGGGAGGGAAGGAGAGAGGGAGGAAGGATGGGGAGGGAAAAGAAAAAGAATGAAGTAAAACTTTTTCGCAAAGGAGAAAAACAAATGCTGTCACTTTAAATCGGAACTGAGCATGCCTGGCTGTAGAATTCTGGGAGTTGAAGTCCACAAGTCTAAAAAAAATTGAAACCCCTGTGTCAGTGCCTCACCAGCGACAAACCTCACTGCACGTCACTGTAGCATAATGTTCTTGGATAACAATATACTTTTGTATAATTGTAGGCTGCAAATGTCAACATGCTTTCCGGAAAGCAAGTCTCACCGAATTCAATGGCACTTGCATCTGAATAGATAAGAGGATCACACTTTTTAAAAAGAATAGAGACATATTTCAATGCTACAATGCAGATTCTGATTTCTGTCATTCTCAGGTGTAGGGACACTAAATGAGCTATATCTTCAATACACGTTTAAAGACAAAGGTAGTATAGCCAAGTATGGCAGTTACTTTATTCTAGAAGAAAAAAGGAATAATCATTGCCAATTCAGAAGCTAAATACAAGCTGTCCTTTGAATCCCCTTGGACAAGCTTAAATATTTGAAATACCTGATAGTAAAGCAAAATGTTCTTTGAATATCTTCATCAACATTTTTCTTATTGTTCGCTGCCACTAAAAAAGCTTTTGAATTACCCATTCAAATGACAGCTGGTCGTCTTGCTTGGAGCAGTGCTCTTATTCTTTTTCCTCCCACCCCATCTCATCTTTTAAAAACATCACTATTATCAATCTCTTTTGTTATTTGTCAAAGCTATTTCTATGCTTTCATTGCCTAACCTATAAATTAAACTTGACAAAGTTTTATGGGTATGTTTGAGTGAAAAAGTAATTCCACTACTTGATGGAAAAGATAGAAGCATCAATGCCAGATTATCCAGTCCTGTGAAATTACATTTTCTGTCCAAGTATACTAGGTTCCAAGTGCTCCAAGAAGCACTAACAAAGTAACAATCCTGATTATGGATGGCAGAGAGAGTTGCTAACAAATGCAAATGTTCAAACTCTCAACAAACATGCAGCTGGATTCACTTTCAACTTTAAGTAGCCTAGTTTGGCCCAAGTAATAGATAGCCTCCTAATTATGCTGATGGCATTGGCAAATGGAGGGGTTGGAATACGGATTGTATGGTTCTGCAGAGAATAAGGAAGTTGGTCAAGAAGGAGAAATACAGCAAAAGGTTGCAGCATTTTTAAAATCCAAAACAAGCTAACATTTGGAAGCAGCGCAGGGAGATGTCTGCCTAATTCACTGAAGAATAAGAAGGAGAATAGCAAGAGTACAATCAGATTTGGAAGATTTTATTATTATAGCCAATATCAGTCAAAGTAGTTTTATCCTTTCTGTGGAGATGTTTCCTAGCTTACTGGGTTCCTAATATAATCAAGGAGAAAAGCAATCTGCAATTAAGGAGAAACTTCCTAACCCTGAGAAAAATTAACCAGTGGAATGGCCTTCAGAAGTTGTGGGTACTCCATTACTGAAGGCTTTTAAGAAGAGACTGGATAACCACTTGTCTGGAATGGTATAGGGTCTCCTGCTTGAGCAGAGTGTTGGACTAGAAGACCTCCACAGTCCCTTCCAGCTTTATTATTCTGTTATGTTGTTATTTAACTATTTAGTGCCCATGCTCTGATTCATTTTTAATCCACTTGCAGTGCAGAGATGGTCATCATGCGACTCCGATATATTGTTTAATTCCAACAACTGTAAGTCCTAATCAGTATGTCCAGTGATAATGGAAGATGTGAGCTAGAGTTTAACATCTCAAGTACCATAGATTTTCTGCATCAAATTCCCATTATGCAGATGTAATATCTTCTTATGACTGTGCCCATCTTATTAACTCTAACTTATCTTCTCTGTTTCTATTCCTCTTTTTTAAATAATAATAATTATTCCCATAGACCTGACTATTAGTGTCATAGAGGAAATGTCAGCAGTCATTTCCTTTTTCCAATGAAAGACAGTCCTATTAATACATTATTAATAGCAATAATTATTATTGTTGCAATAATTGGAAATAATTTACACCATGAATCAAGAGTTAACATCCTTGATTCATTTTCTAGCAATATCTCATAATATTTGTTAAGTAAAATGTTCTTAGGTGTGGTTTAAATCCAGCAACTGAACTGTTTTCAGTGTAAAACAAATGTTTCCTATGTATGTTAAGAGAGAGATTTTGATTAACTGTCTGATATCAGTGATGTTTACAGGGTGCTCAACAAAGAAAATCATTTTTAACCTGATGGCAAAAAAGCTGAAACAGCTTAGCTTTTAATGTATAAACTATTCCATAATGCTTCATGTGTTCTCATAATGTGTAATGTCTTGCTGAGAACCCTCCTAATTATGAGAAACACATTTAATAAGGTTTGCATTGCAGCAACTCCAAAGAACTGTGATTGCTGAGATGGGAAGAAAGTTGAGTGATAGACAGAAAAGTTTAAAAGAATGATTAGCTCCTTGTGGAATCAGTGAGAGAGGAAGTAGTAACATCACTGGAATGAATGGGAAATGAAGTCACTGAGGATGACAAATGAACTGAAGCATTAAATGAATGTTTTACAGAAAAAGAGAACACTAAAAATGTGCCGTTGGAAGCTGACTGTTGAATCCACTCTCATGGATGACTTCCAGGCTAGTGAGGCAGAGATACTGAATAAGTTAAAGAAAGTTGAAACCAACAAATCATCCACCTTGTATGACACTGGTCCTAAACGCTTGAAGAAGGCCAGAACAGAGAAGTAGCTGCTTTCTTGTCTTTTAATCTCTAAACATCAAGTTTACACTGTTATAAGTTTAAAAATCAAAATTTATGATAATGAAAATTCATTGTTTAGGGCAAATTCAGAGTAGTTTTACTGAAGAATGCATATTGGTGTATTAACAACCTTTCTGTTACTGTTACTTGTGACCTAAGCAGGTCACAAATTTCTGAATAGATGGTGACAAATATTATGTCTCATCCTAATGCTATGGTTTATAATAAAGCAAACACTTCAGGCTTCCCTTTCCCTTTCTGGCTGACACTGATTCCAAACAATTGAACCACATACCATCCATAATTCTGGCTGGGTTATGCTTCATTTTGTCATTCCCCCATTGAAGCTATTATTGATTGCAGATTTCAGTTCAGGTGATGGAAAAATGAATAAGGCTACGTTATTACCCATTTCCATTTCGTACCTTATATAAATGTTATTCTTTATTTCAATATCAGTTTCTCAGAACAAAAATTTCAGATACATTAGTCTATGTATAAATTGACACAAATACTTAAACAAGTCATTAACAAACATTAATTGCTGAATGACATGTTGAATCTAAGTTAGACTGGGCTGATATAGCTTCCCCTTACTTTTTTCAGAATTGTGTTTGGACTGGTAAGGACAAAGCCTTTTTTGGAGTATTGATATGTTGGAGTCATCACACTATTTTAGAGGAATTTATTAAATAGTCAGCAAGGTGGTCTAAGGTAGTTTTCTTGCTTTTCTTTTTTAACCAACAAAAAACCAAGACCTGTTGCTTCAGGCTGCTGCTCTCTTCTTCTGCTGCTTTCCTGGGACAGAATGCTACTGAGAATAAAGGTATAGCAACATCTTCAGAATTATTTTTATTGAACAATTTTTGGATGAAGATTGAGAAGTTTTACATGGGCTGAGACAATAGATTCTTCCTGGATTCACCATATAAAGAATGGTCTAAATCTAAATTGAATAATGGAGTTCTTACTACTTGGGACATGCACTTGCCAAAGTTGAACATGCTCAGACTCAGAAACGCTTCAAGAATATTAATAAAAAATGTAATTGTTTTGGCTCATTACACATACAGTACCAGGGGTGGGTTTCAAATTTTTTTACTATCTATTCTGTGGACCTATTTTGTGGCTGTGGCTTGGCGGTCATGTGACTGGGTGGGCATGATCAACTTAATGTCACTCACCAGGAGATTCCATGGATTGGGTAAAATTTGATGAAGTTTACTTAACAACACTCTTGCTTAGCAACCAAAATTTTGGGCTCAATTGTAGTCATAAGTCAAAAACTATCTCTGTCTTTCTCCGTATGGCAGCCTTGTCCTATAATAAACTCCATCTCATTTCTGGCAATTTTCCTCTTTGTTAGAGGCACCAAAATAATCCAGACAATGAAAGCAGGGGGTTGGACTAGATAACCTCTGAGTAGCCTTCTAGCCCTAAATTGCTGTGCTGTTTTTCTTTCTTTCTTTCTTTCTCCCTCCCTTCCTTCTGTGGGAAACAACCAACCCCCCCCCCCCCAAAAAAAAAAAACATTACTCCCAGAAGGGCTCATTCCACAGTCCTGCTAGATAGAGATAGAAAGTTTGGCTCCATTCACAAGCAGGGAATGATCCAAACCCTTTTAGAAACAGAAAGCACAAACCCCAAAACTTCAAAAACATAGAATCATATAAGAATCCTACCTTTTATCCAGTTTGTTGTTCTGTTGACCCAGAAATAAACTGCTGAATGTCACTTTGCAAACTTCCTTTTGAGCAGCTTTTCAATTTAAAGCAGGTTTCATTTTAAAGTTTGCAGCATTAAGACTTGTGGACTTGAACTCCTGGAATTCCACAGGCAGGCATGCTCAGTTCTGATTTAAAGCGACAGGATTTCTTTTTCTCCTTTGCTGAATCCTGGCTAAAAAGTGAGTTTCCTTCTTTCTTTCTCTTTCTCTTTCTTCCTTCCTTCCCTCCCTCCATCCCTCCCTCCCCCTCTCCCCTTCTCTCTTTTAGTTTTTAAAACCTTTGTTTCCTTGTCTGAACTGGCAGGGGAAAAGGGCTTTAAAAAAAGTTTCTGACAAAGGTTCGGGGACGTGGCCAAGCCACCATTACTACCAGTATGCCAGATTTTCACTACCTGTTCTGGTGTACCATACTGTATTGGGAGGAACATACCTCTGTACAGTACACACACATACACACATGTATGCACACACATATAAAACAATAAGCAAAAACTTTCTCATAAATAATTAAAGGGAATCATTATAACATTCTTAAGAATTTTGGGCAAGAGACAGCGAGAATTAAAAAGTTGTTTTGGTCATTAAACATTAAGAAAGAATGTGAATAATGCTGCAAAAGATGAGTCAATCACAAACTGAGTTACTGGGGTTTCATTTTGCCTGAAAGGGTAATTTAGGGAACTTAATGAAGTCTTTTTGTCTAACGAATTTATCATTGTAAAGGAAAGAATACCCTTCATGGGAAGCTTTTGGATTAGTTGGAGTTTGTTGCCAGTCAATTTCCTGAAGTTCTACCTCCAATCTATTGAAAATATGGATTCCATTTGATTCAAATTCTTTCTACAAGAGAGAATTTGGAAGCATTCAATAATGAGAATGTTGTGAATTTGGGATATTTTATGTATACTTAGGTGCAATATACAGTATGTACAACTGAAACTCATAAGTATAGAAGAAATATATCAAAAGTATGAGAGTGTCTTCAACACAAAGCCAATCATGAGCAAGATGGCTTGCACAGAAAGTGAAAGTTGATCTTGCTAGCATGCATGAGCCTATAGAGTGGGCAAGGAACCATAATTGAATAGAAGAGGCTAACTAACTAATATAACTAATATATGAGATAGACTCATTACATGCAAAGCAAGATAGTTCAAGCCGTGATTTGTCATAATTGTGATTATTATGGCTTACAGCTCATGAAAACCCCAAATCCACAATTTCAGAAAATTAGAATATTTGAAAAGGTTCGATATTCTAGGTTCAAAGTGTCCCACTCTAATCAGCTAATTAAGCCATAACACCTGCAAAGGGTTCCTGGGCCTTTAAATGGTCTCTCAGTCTGGTTCAGTAGGAATCACAATCATGGGAAAGACTGCTGACCTGACAGTTGTTCAGAAAACCATCATTGACACCCTCCATAAGGAGGGAAAGCCCCCAAAGAAGTTGGATGTTTCCAAAGTTCTGTATCAAAGCACATAAATAAAAAGTTATGGGGAAGGGAAAAGTGTGGAAGAAAAAGGTGCACAAGCAGCAGGGATGACCGCAGCCTGGAGAGGATTGTCAGGAAAAAGCCATTCAAAAGTGTTGGACTTTCACAAGGAGTGAACTGAGGCTGGAGTCAGTGCATCAAGAGCCACCACACACAGATGAATCCGGGACATGGGCTTCAAATGTCGTATTCCTCTTGTCAAGCCACTCATGAACAACAAACAACGTCAGAAGCGTCTTACCTGGTCTAAAGAAAAACAAACCTGGTCTGTTGCTCAGTGGTCTAAAGTCCTCTTTTCTGATGAGAGCAACTTTTGCATCTCATTTGGAAACCAAGGACCAGGAGTACGGAAGAAGAATGGAGAGGCACACACTGCAAGATGCTTGAAGTCCAGTGTGAAGTTTCTACAGTCTGTATTGATTTGGGGAGCCATGTCATCTGCTGGTGTTGGTCCACTGTGCTTCATTAAGTCCAAGGTCAACACAGCCATCTACCAGGAGATTTTGGAGCACTTCTTGCTTCCTTCCACAGACAAGCTTTATGGGGATGCTGACTTCATTTTCCAGAAGGACTTGGCATCTGCCACACTGCCAAAAGCACCAAAACCTGGTTCAAGGACTGTGAGATTACTGTGCTTGATTGGCCAGCAAACTCATCTGACCTGAACCCTATAGAGAATCTATGGGGCACTGCCAACAGTTAGATGAGAGACATGAGACCGAACAATGCAGAAGAGCTAAAGGCTGCTATTGAAGCATCCTGGTCTTCCATAATACCTCAGCAGTGCCACAGGCTGATAGCTTCCATGCCATGTCGCATTGAGGCAGTAATTGCTGCAAAAGGGGCCCAAACCAAGTACTGAGTACGTACGCATCCTTATACTTTTCAGAGGTCCGATATTGTTCTATGTACAATCCTTGTTTTACTGATTGCATGTAATATTCTAATTTTATGAGATTGTGGATTTGGGGTTTTCATGTGCTATAAGCCATAATCATCACAATTATGACAAATCATGGCTTGAACTATCTTGCTTTGCATGTAATGAGCCTCTCTCATATATTAGTTTCACCTTTTAAGTTGCATTACTGAAGTAAATGAACGTTTCCACGATATTCTATTTTTTTGAGTTTCACCTGTACATATACATATACATATACATATACATATACATATACATATACATATACATATACATATACATATACATATACATATACATATACATATACATATACATATACATATACATATACATATACATATACATATACATATACATATACATATACATATACATATACATATACATATACATATACATACATCTTTAAAATGCTACATGAAAAGGCTGCAGGAGAATACAAGGGGACATCATTATTTCCAAAAGCTTCCCAGCTTTTTGGTAAGCTACCAATTGAAAATACAAGCTTAGAATAGAATAGAATTAATCTAGAAGGCAATACCATCTCTTTCCACAAAGATAATTGAAAACATGGAGACATTCTCATGTATTCTTGATGCTAAAACAAGATAAAGCTATTGAAAAAAATATGGAGCCTAGATATAAGATTGCTCAAGAATCTCATTTGAATCAGTACAGCTCTGTCTGAAATAATATTTTCATTAGTCTTCTTTGGGGCTCGAGTTATTTGACCAGCAAAAAAGATAATTTAGATGGGTTTTTGGAAATATGGATATGTATTCCTAAGAGCTTTAAAATAGTAAAAGGCCAATCTGCATGGTCCTGGCCTTGGATAACATTCATCCCATACACAACTGAAAGATTCCATGTGATGAACATTACTAGAACATTCCCTTCAAGCCACCTGGACAGCTCTTATCCCATTCTAATTTACTAGGATGCCTCCTCCCCCCATGTTTATTGCATTATTATTACATTTGTGAATGGCAGCTTAAAGCTTGTTACCCAAGGATTATGAGGTGTGTTTTTTAGGTTTAGGGTAGCTACTTTAGTGTCTGATTGGGAGCACTGTTGAAAGGAAATTTCTATCCTGATGCACATTGGCCCACATTGATAGTTCATTATGGATTTCATTTTCTACTGATCCTTTCATCCTCTCCCTCATCTCAGAACACTAAACAGAGCATTTTGTACAATCACACAGATGTATGAATATGTAGCCAGCTGTCACAGATCAATTACTTCACATTAAATTATAAGAGAGGTTTGGAAGAAAAACATCCCATTATATGGCCAAATGGTGTGTCAGAGTGCACACAGCTTTACTACGTGAGACAACCCAGGAGCAATAACAGCAACAGAGGTTTCTAATAAATAGTGGTTTTATCTACAAAAGAATATTAACTATACGTACATGTGCTATAAGCAGGAGTCAAACAATCAGCAAAATACAGCAGGGAAAACCGCACAGCAAGAGTTGCCCTAACAGGGCCTCTTCTTATTATACAGGCTCTTAAAGGGATAATGACCAAAAACCCTTGCTGACTTATTCCCATCACTGCATCATTGCAACAGCTGTTCAGCTCTTAAATTACTACCCTGACAGGGTATAGTACATTTAGGGTTATATGACCTCACTGAATGCCTACACATTATTCTACATATCCCAAATTCTAGATATTCAACTGGATAAGTGTAAGTAACTAAACATCATTATCTTGCTTAATCTGCAAATGCTGCAAGATAAATTTCCTGGAGCTCATACTGTATGGTACATTTAGACTTGCTGGGATGGAGGCTCTAGCAGACTATCAAAAATGCAAATTGGACTCTTCTGGGTATAACATTCTGCACATTGTTTACAAAGCATATTAAGGATAATGGGGCGCACCACATTAGAATGGGAATGTGGGATGCAGAATATTCAAGAGAGGCCCTTAGGTGTTGATTGCAGCAGCTGGAGCTTAGCAAGTGAGCTAAATCTCCAAGTCTCCCAATTTTGCTGACTTTGGGCACTGATATGAACAGTGATAGTAAGTAAGGGAGGATAGGGGAGCATGGAATAGGCCACTAGCAAGAGATCAGCTAGTACAGATACCAGCTAGCTTTTCATGTTAATAGCTATAGCAGTAGCACTTAGACTTATATACCAGCCAATTGTATCTTTGTATTCTATTCTAGTGTATTCTAACCAGTATTAAGTACACTTGATTTTAATGAACAAATCTTTTTTCCATGAATTCTTGCTCCTTTCTTCGAGTTGGTTTGGTTGATTTGATACCAGGAAAAATCCTTTTCTCTTATTATTGTCTGATGAATGTACAACCTAGTTTTAAGCTTGGCCCAATCCTAACTAATTTAGATACTTGGCTGCTACACTGATTGTCTAAAGTGGAATATGAATAACTAGATTGCAGATCAATCATGGAACTAAAATAAGTGAATCACTGATTCCAAAGTATTAGCCTCTAAGATATCATATCTAGAAAATGTCTGGAGTTTCCCACATAACAGCTTTAATTGCCATGAAACCATCCTATCATTGATATTTAATTTACTGTCTTAAAAAAAAGAGAAACCAAGAAATTTTCTTGACTATTTCTAGGCAACACAAGTTTGAGAAATTTGTTGTTTTCGTCTAAAATTAAGACATTTATTATCTAGTATTTTTTAGAAATATTTTTCAGCTATCCATGTGCGACTTAGGCATGCAGTTCTTTTTTCCTGAATTTTAATTAGAAACCATATCTTTCTATGTCAGTGAATTGTGCCTGTACATTCCAGTTTCACCATCAGCAGAAGGGCCTTTGCTCCCTGCTCTTATCAATCCTGGTGTTTCCTTTGAACTATAATGCATTTCAGAACTTGTATTTTCTAGTCTCTTCTCTTTCTGTTTCTAGGTCCAGGTCAAAATATTTACAATTAAAATACTGCTTCTATGTGTTAGATAGTTGCCATGCTAACCGTGCTGGCTTTTCCTATAAAACTGAATGGCTTTTTTTTCTTTATGGACATTTGTTGTTGATTGTAAACCAAATAAAAATAACCAACCTTACAAACTTTAATATCTTTTTGGACTGATTCTTCACTATTGCATATAAGTGTATTGACTGACTCACTTTTCCACAGTTTTAGAATTTTCACTGTGTTTATATAAAGTCAGAAATAGCTGTTCCCCAAACAGTAAGAGCCACAGTATATTCGGACCTTAAGAACAACAAAAAGAACATACATTGCCTCCTTGGTAGCGTCCGCCGAGTCCCGCCCAGCCGCCCTGTTTAGGATAACCCGCTCCCTCCTAAATAGGAGGGAGACGGGGGACTCCTTACAGGGTAAGGCTGAGGAGTATGTCCAGTTCTTGGCGGACAAAGTTGCCCGGTTTCGAGCGGACCTAGACTCCACCCCAGTAGATCCAGCCGAGACACAAGGAGAAAACTTGGCAAACCATCTCTGGGTTGAGTTTCAGGAAGTTGCCTCTGGGGATGTGGACAAGGCTATGCGAGCTGTGAGTGCCTCCACCTGCATACTGGACCCGTGTCCCTCCTGGCTGGTTGCCAACAGCAGTGAGGTGACACGAGGCTGGATCCAGGCGGTTGTTACTGCATCTCTTCGGGAGGGGTACTTTCCCACCGCGCTTAAGACAGCGGTGGTAAGACCCCTCCTGAAGAAGCCGTCTCTGGATCCAGCTGTTCTTAATAACTATCGTCCAGTCTCCAACCTCCCCTTTGTAGGGAAGGTTGTCGAGAAGGTGGTGGCTCTCCAGCTTCAGCGTACCTTGGAGGAAGCTAACTATCTTGACCCCTTCCAGTCTGGCTTCAGACCCGGTTACAGCACAGAAACCGCTTTGGTCGCATTGACTGATGATCTCTGGAGAGCTAGGGATGGAGGCCATGCTTCCATCCTAGTTCTCCTGGACCTCTCAGCGGCTTTCGATACCATCGACCATGGTATCCTTCTGCGACGACTGCGGGAGATAGGGGTGGGCGGCACTGTCTTGCAGTGGTTCTCCTCCTATCTCTCGGACAGGTCGCAGTCGGTGTTAGTGGGGGGGCAGAGATCGTCCCTGAGGCCCCTAACCTATGGGGTGCCGCAGGGGTCGGTCCTATCCCCCCTACTATTTAACATTTACATGAAACCGCTGGGCGAGATCATCCGAAGGCACGGGATAAAATATCACCAATATGCGGACGATACACAGTTGTATCTGTCCGCCCCGTGCCAACTCAATGAAGCGGTGGACGTGATGAACCGGGGACTGGAAGCCGTTAAAGACTGGATGAGAGCAAACAAGCTGATACTCAACCCAGACAAGACCGAGTGGCTGTTGTGTTTCCCTCCCAAAAATTTGACCACCATACCATCACTCAGGCTGGGGGGACAAAATTTAAACCCCTCAGAAAGGGCCCGCAACTTGGGAGTCCTCCTGGATTCACAGCTAACTTTTGACCACCATCTCTCAGCTGTGACCAGGGGGGCATTTGCCCAGGTTCGCCTGGTGCGCCAGTTGCGGCCCTACCTGAATCGGGAGGCACTCACAACAGTCACTCGAGTCCTTGTGATCTCTAGGCTGGAATACTGTAATGTGCTCTACATGGGGCTGCCCTTGAAGAGCATCCGGAGACTACAGCTAGTCCAGAATGCGGCCGCGCGAGTGATCGTGGGCGCACCACGGTTCGCCCACATAACACCGATCCTCCGTGAGCTGCACTGGCTACCTGTTGGTCTCCGGGTGCACTTCAAGGTCCTACTCACCACCTATAAAGCGCTCCATGGTAGTGGATCTGGCTATTTGAGAGACCGCCTTCTGCCAATTACCTCCCTGCGTCCCATCAGATTGCATAGAGTTGGCCTCCTCCGTATTCCATCCGCCAGTCAGTGCCGACTGGTGACTACTCGGAGGAGAGCCTTCTCTGTTGCGGCTCCGACACTATGGAACAATCTCCCCGTGGAGATTCGTACCCTCACCACCGTCCAGGCCTTCCGCACAGCCCTCAAGAACTGGCTAACCCGTCAGGCCTGGGGATAATCTTATTTCGCCCCTCCCGAATGCTGAGTGAATGTTGAGTTTTATTGTCTAATTTATTTTGCGCACATTTCTTTTTTCGTATTGTCCCACACTCCCCTTCCTTTTTTGATTGTAAGCCGCCCTGAGTCCCCTCAGGGAAAAGGGCGGCCTATAAATAAACAAATCTAATCTAAAATCTAAATCTAATCTATATTAGCATGTTGTTTGATGGATAGGATAGGATAGGACAGAATAGGACAGGATACTTTATTGACCAAGTGTGATTGGACACACAAGGATTTTGTTTCTGGTGCATATGCTTTCAGTATACCTACAAACAATAAAGTAATATAAGTATAAGTTACCAATAGCAGGAGATAGTAGAAAAGATGAAAAGGATAAGGATTTAAGCACCATACTTTAAAGCAGGGCTGTCAAACTCACTGGCCGCTGGCTACATGCATCATGTGCTGGCCACACCCACACCTGGCTTAACGAAGGGAAAAAAAGTCCTGATACCTCATGTTATTTGTTAAACTACAAGGCACTTTCATGTTAAAGTTCCAGCATGATATTCTTTCTATATAATCAAGTGTAAGACTGTCTACTTGTTCTTCAGCCAATACATATTAAGCATTTACATTTTCCATATGTTTTACATTTGATCCAAGTGAGAGAATTTAGGTAATAACATCCACAAGGAAGATGATTAGTTCTTTCTCCTTCCCTGTCATTGGTCTTGATCCAAACTGAAATGCTGGCCTCATTAATATTCCATTGGTAATAAATGAACTGTACTATACATGATACTATATCATATATTATGATTCTAAGATGACACAAAGTTTGGCTTACTGGACCATTGCTAATCTGCAAACCCTTAAGGTTTGTTTTTTTTCTAGTTCATTATATTAACATTTCTCTTTTATGAATTCACTATCTCTGGAGTGAACGTCATCTATTGGCTAACAAACACAAAGCTCATGTATGACTATTCAGTTAGGATATGTCTTTCCCTTTTCTATTTAATCTGCATTCCCATCATAATAACAATGCAATCATTCATCTAAATGCCCATGTTATAAATGTCACCTGAAGAGTTTATGTCTTAATAAATTTGGAAGATCATTTACCTGGCTGATGTTAACTGTAACAAGAAGAGCAAGAGAAAATGCAGAGCTTTACACCTGCAGGAGCTGCTAGGTGAAATATATAGATATGAAGCTTGGGAACTTGTAGAGTACAAAAGGGGATGGTATGGTCTCCATGCTTATGGTGCAATTTAATTTGAATTCTTGATCAGTATAGTCTAATCACACAAAGGTTCTTAGAAAATCACTAAATGTCTGTGGAGATTTTTAGTCCTCCAGGTCATGGTTGTCTCAAAGGTCCTTTTTGAAAAGGCAACTGGACTATGTTTTTATTTTTTATTTTTTTCCTGTATGGATGCTAGTTCAATAGCTCATTAGTTGAATCAGGCCACAGTTTAAATTCAAGTATATTTTTTCTAGCAAGCACTAATTGATCTCTATCTTTTTCTTTACTGCATGATATGAAATACACAAAAGATCTTAGGAAAGTAACATTCATTACTTGTTCAGAATAACAAAACTCTGTAACTTCCTAATGGGTTCTGTGTTTGTGAGAATGATAGAGAAAGGCACACTCTGCAAGATCACTACAGAGAGATCAGGCTTGTACATGCCCAACAAAAAAGTATTAAGTGTAAACACCATTGTTAATGTTCAGCAGAATAGTTGTAACATGCCCAACATTTTTATTCTGGTTCAATTGTGGCATCTTTAATTGGCTATTAGGAGTATCTTAGTTGCCTGGGCCTATGCTAATATAAGGGACACGGTGGCTTAGTGATTAAGATGCTGAGCTTGTCAATAAAAAAAGTTCAGCAGTTTGGTGGTTTGAATCCCTAGCGCTGCATAATGGAGTGAGCTCCCATTACTTGTCCCAGCTTCTGCCAACCTAGCAGTTTGAAAGCATGTAAAAATGCAAATAGAAAATAGGAATCACCTCTAGTGGGAAGGTAACAGCATTCGGTGTGCCTTCAGTGTTTAGTCATGCTGGCCACATGACCACTGTCTTTGGACAGTGCTGTCTCTTCGGCTTTGAAACGGATATGAGCACTGCCCCCTAGAGTTGGAAACAGCCAGCACATATGTGCGAAGGGAACCTTTACCTTTACCTCTATGTTGATAAAACAATTAAGATTATGATCTGAGTGCATTTAGGATGACATTGTAAATGCTCTTCTCTTTTTATTTTACCACACACAATCTACCCTTAATAATATGACTGAGGATGCCAACATTTATATTTATTGATAGTAGGATAACATTTTACGATATTTTAGTATTTTAATATTCATTTTGCAGACAAGAATAAGTGTACGTTGCTAATTGTTAGACCCGTGGGATGATACATTTGCTCTTCTGAATTTTAGATTTTCAGCTAACCTTTTTCTGAATCAAATTCTCTATCATTACACTCTTTTCATATAAAACAGGAAAATAAATCAAGTATGCAGTGGATGCCTTTACAAAATCTGTAATACTTTATACCAGGCATTTTATTTGTTCTCTTTATTGAAGAGAAGATTTTTTAAATGGTAACTTGGCTGAATATTTTTATAACAACATTTAGTAATTATCATGATACTTTTTATGCCCCAAAGACTGCTTCACCCTTTAAGAATTATAAACTGATTTATTTTGGGATTTATTTTGTTCATTGAAATGCTTAAGTATATAGTTAATGTGAATCTTGTATATGGGAAAAATAATTATCTGAAACAGCAAACATAAACTAAATTGTTCAATGAAACGCACACTGTGTTAGCTATCAAAATCTCTAGAATTTTTATTTATGTGTTAGGCTAAATAAGGGAGCATCCCCAGAATAGAACTAGATAAATGTATCAAATTTGGTTTCCATCTTTTTGAATCACGAGTTTGAGTTACTTGTTTTTGTATCAAGTGGCATTTTTTTTATTAATGCTTACACAATATTCTGCATGTATTATTGGACAGTAAATATTTATATTTGTGTGATACATATTTTTCTTTGTTTTCTCCTTTCCTAAATGACCATGCACCAGCTATCAGAAGGAATGCAAGATATCATTCTTCATTACTTAGAATTTCTCAAATTGATTGTCGCTGAAAATAGACCAACTAAAATAAGTTTTAAAATGCCAGTTTTCAATGAGCTTTCCTTGGTATTTTTTGATCAGTGATATTGATTTGATCTTGTTTTGTGATATTTTCCTCACCCATTATGTAAACAACTCTTGTTTAAATAATGGGTGAGGAACTAGTAACCCTCAAGCCTGAAGCAGCTACAGAGTTTTTTCATCGGATATGAGACCTCCATTCCTTTCTCTTATTCAAAACTTACTTTATTTCAAAGCAGTTATCTTAGTACCGATTGAAGTTTTTTAAATATAATTGATACTGCGAAAAGGAATGATCAAGTAATGCATGACTCCTTCCTAAAAGTACTTTTCACATGGCAAATAGAATCAAGCTTCTAGTAGCAGCAATGGATTATTTTTAAAAAAAGTATAAATGCAATACTAGGAAAGTGATTTTCAGAGGGAGTTATTATGGGCAGGCCAAATCTGTATTTCTCAGCAAAATATTTTCCTTCCTTGTAAAATAACTAGGCTTTCTGATTCTGCTTTTCCTTCTGAGATTTCACTAAGGAAAAGAGGAAATATCAAGGGAAATATGAGTGAAAATTCATGTTAAATGATGCCAGCATAATGTGAACATTCAAACATACATTTCCTTGTTATAAAGTCCATAGTCATTGAAAATTTGGCAGCATGCAAATAACAAAAATAATAACAATACCAATTTGCAGGAATTCTTTAGAACATTGGAAGGTAATTGAACTCTTGCAAAGCATTAATTGCTGCTATTCTCTTCTTTCTACCAACTGTTTTCAGAAAGATGAGTATTCTGCAATTCTACATATGTTCATTCAAAAGGTAAGCCTCAATTCAACATCTGTTTGAAATTGCAAGATAGTCTTCATGTCATCTGAAAGTTTTGCCCTCCCATTAAGATTCAGGGGCATGATCTATAACAATTGCCAAGATTTCCCCTCTCCTTTAAACAGCAAAATGTCCAGGGTGAGAAACTGAATCAATTTTGGCATTCATGATGTAAATATCAGAGGTCACATTGACCTTACCTCCATTTTTTTTGTTGGTCTTTCTCTATGTGTGAGTGTCTGTGTAGTATACATCATCCTGTTCTCAACATTTCATCTAACGCTTTGGAACAATACATGGAAAAAAAATCCATGAGAAAAACATATGGCCAATTTGAATCTTCTTTCCAAAGTCTTTATTATTCCAACTTGAAATGAGAGCTGTATTGCACAAAGCATGGAATATTGATTTACCTGTCAAAATCACATTAATGTATAAAATGAAAGATTGGTCTAAGACAACTGACAGAAGTGTTACTCAATTTAGTTCAGAGAAGTAACCACTGCCTAAACAAATGTCAGGGAAGTGCTTTGTTCAGCTTCAATAAAAAGATCCATAATCTGGTTTTAAATAATGTGTGTACCTAGACAACACTTTAATCTTTTTTAAAAAAAAATCTGTAAGGTTAACACTTATATTCATCGTAGTAATCGAAGTTATTTTTTCTGAATAATCAAAAATACTGTTCATAGAGGACAGTGCTGAAAATTGTTGTTAAATTATTCTGACAAAGTAAAGAATTTTGCCTATAGATGTTGGACATCAGGCAAGCAAACTTGGTTCCCACATTTCTTGTTTGAATTATGCCTTTAGTGGCAATTCAAAAATATGAGATCATAATTTTTTGTGACAAAGTCCAATAAATCAGTTGAAATTTATAGTAATGTTTATGTGGAAATCTTTATTTCTCTATTTTTCTCCTCTTTACACCTTTATCTCTTTTACTTCCGTTTCCAAAATTCAATAATTGTTGACCACTTGCCAACAAACATACAAAAAAAGCAAGTTGCTAACTTATATTTCATTTAAATATTTACTTTTAAAATAAATGGGAAAAAGAGTATCTGGAAGTAGTCCATAGAAATCAGCACTTTCTCCCAAATATTATATGGATAGACTATGGTGTCAATGTAATTATTTTTTTATATCTATATCATCTATATACAGAATGTGATATTATTTTAATACATTTCTGCTCTTTATGTTTGGTGATACATAACTTTAAGTAAGAGATATTATTTAAAAGCAATAACAACTTTAATGTTTTAAAAGCCAAAATAAATGTATTTATATATGATTTGACTTTGTTTCCTTAAAATTAGACTATATCCAATAATTAATTTCCTTTCTTCTCAGAATGACGAAAGATATGATTTAAACTTTTGTGAATCCCTTGCCATAATTGTCACAAAAAAGCAAATGGATTTGAAGACTATTAAGTAATAGAATTATTTAAAGAAATAAGGATGGGAAACAAAAATTAATAAATGTAATTTTATCTTCGGGAATATTAATCTGAGGTGTGGAAATGTCAATTAAAATCTTTAAATTGGGGAATATTTATTAATTTAAATTATTTGGATTTGAAAAAGGATATTCAAAGTGTCAAAGCTATTTATATCAAGCCTAGGAAATCATTTTTTTTTGTGGCGGGGGAGGTGTTCCATGCTGAGCTGAAAAAGTGAGAAAACATCATTCAGAACCACTGGTGCAATATAGTTATTTCTGTAGTATTCCTTTCTATTCGTAAGCATATTTTTAGAAGTTCATTTCAATCTGAGAACACTTTACTGCTAAATACATTTTCATCCACATAAAAATATATCTGTGTTATTGCAGAATGAAAACTGCTTATGCTTATGACTAAGTGAACAGAGTTGCTTTATGTATCATACAATTATTCCAGTTATTTCAAAATATTGTTTATCCATCAACCTTCGGACTTTGTGGAAAGTCAGTTCTGTGGCTTTCCAGTTCATTTTTGTTTTCTCCATAGCAAGCTAAAATATTTTCAGAATTTTTTTCTTTAATAATTTTATCTTTTATTTCAAATTACCTCTGATTTTATAGCAAGTTTGTAATTGAAGTTGCATGCATTAGACTTTACCAACAGGTTGAATATAACTGACCAAACATACTGTATACCGTATATACTCGAGTATAGGCCGACCCGAATATAAGCCGAGGCACCTAATTTTACCACAAAAAACTGGAAAAGTTATTGACTCAAGTATAAGCCTAGGGTGGGAAATGCAGCAGCTACCGATAAATTTCAAAAATAAAAATAGATACCAATAATGCCATTGCCCATTGAATAACATATACAGCCTGCCTGTGCCCATTAAATATACAGTAGCCATTGTAAAAATTTGCTCTGCATAACAAATTATTATCACACAATACCGGTGTATTCAATGAAATACTTCACTCACCTCATGATGCTGATGTCCCGCTGTGATGATGATGTCCCGCCTCCTATGACACACGGCACAGTGATTCCTATCATTGGATCACTGTACCAGAGGAGGTGGGACATCGCTATGTGGCTGCTTGCCATAACAAGGAGGAGGTGGGACATCGTTGCAGAGCGGCAGGAGGGGGAGGAAGGGGAATCGTAAGATAGCCCTGCATTACATTAGAACGTGAGGAGGGGGGATGGTGCGGTGCATGCTGCGCGGCAAACTGACACAGAGGGAGGGGAAACTCAGGGGCGCTGGGCCATTCACGAGCGTCACCCAGCGGCATGGCCCCGCCCCTTTTTCTCCTCCATTTCGGGCAAATTTTTCACTGACTCGAGTATAAGCCGAGGCGGCTTTTTTCAGCTCAAAAAGTGGGCTGAAAAACTAGGCTTATACTTGAGTATATACAGTATTTTAACTCAGAAATGGCAGAAAGTTCCATATAGAACAATATTTGGCAACTTTAAAATGTTTGGACTTTAACTTCCAGAATTTCCCAGTCAGCATGCTACGTGGAAAGAGCATCTAAGACCTTTAGGTGAATTGAAATAATAATAAAGTAATTGAAATAATTTTGATTTGGTTGCATCGACAAATGGCAATAAGTCTCATGTTTTCAAAGTCCCAAACCAACTTTTCAGGGTGTGATGTGGCATTAAGAAATAATTGCTACGCTTGTTATTTGGGCTGCTCAACTGTTGTTTGTTTTTTGTTTATTTTAATAAAAATATTTGGCTGAAAAACTTCTTCAAATTTGTTTCCAGAAGTAATTTGCCTTCTCACCACTAAGCCTTCCATGTGCAAAATCCTTAATAAAAATATATTTGTGAAGGCCCATGGTGCATTAGCAATCTTGTAATAATGATTTAGTTCCATGAAACTTATTTTTTCTAGATAATCAAGCCTTTATTCTGCTACTAAAAATAAAACTTCTTGGAATAAACCAGAAACAACACTGACTCATTTTAGAGTATTACTCTGATTCTATTATTGAAATTATTAAAAAAAATGCTTTGATAAAGGCCTAGGTCTGTGATGGTGAACCTATGGTATGCATGCCAGTGGTGGCACACAGAGCCCTCTTTGCAGGCTGTCACCAGCTGCTCTCTTGGGTTCCGTTGCGCGCATGCACGCCAGACAGCTGCTCTCTTCCAGGTTCCAGTGTGCCAGCTGGTCATCGCATGAACATGGGCACTGGAACCCAAAGGAGAGCAGCTGGCTGGCGTGCATGCACGCAGCAGAACTCGGAAGAGCAGCTGACTGCCACATGAGTATCAGCCATCTGCTCTCTTCCAGGTTTCTGGCGCTATGGCGCGCATGTGCATGCATTCCAGTGTCAGCATGCAGTGACAAAAGGTTTAACCATCACTGGCCTAGGTAGATAGTGAGAAGAACAAATAAATTAATATAGGACCTGAATTCTGGAACGAGTGAATTAATTATGTGAGATTTTATCATGTTTAAAATGTTTAATGTGCCTGATTTTGATATGTAGTCTTTACTTTCCTGTTAGGGATATCGTGCTTAGTGAATATGGTGTCAATATTTTTTTGTTTTGTTTACAGTTCTATTGATTTATATTGCAGTGTATGAACAGGAGAATTCAATGGGTTTAGGTGGCATAGTACAATGCATGTTTTCTCCCATCTACACAACAAAGACATATTCTTTCATATCAGTGGTGGCTTCCAGATCCCGTTCCAACCTGTACTGTTGGAACGGGCCTGATGGCATCCATATGGATGCACGCAGCATGCGTGCATGCATTGTCAACGACTAAAGCGTTTCCATGACTACTATCAACTTAAGGAGGGGGGGGAATGCTATGCATACTTTTGGCCAGAGTAAAAGTCTCATATTTCTGTACTGGGATGTGAATGCGCATGTCCTGAACCTTGCCATAACGTCCTGTTGGAGAATGTGATTAATGACCTCAGCCAGAGGGGAGGGGACACAGGGGTAAAGTTCAGATGCCATTAAGTGGGATTTAGTTTCGGCTCCACAGAAGTCCGTGCCAAGATGTTAGTCCTAATAAATGAATGTGTTTTCTTTGAACTTTGTTTGGAGGCTCATAAATTTATTAGGCCAACTCTTGGAAACTTCACATACATCTTAGTGCCTCCATGAGCCTCTGCGATGTTCCAGTTGCTTAGCAGAGCGTCGCGCAGGCACTGTACGCACCATGCATGTGTGCAGAAGTGCTGAAGACTTAAAAGACTGGTAAGGAGCTCGGGCGGTGGGTGGGCCTCCAGATCACCGTACCAGAATGGTATCTGGTGCTCCGGGCAGGCTCTGGTACGCCCGTACCTGTACGTAACGCCTGCAACCCACCACTATTTCATATCTACTTATTCAAGACAATCCAAATTCAGTTCTACTTCAGAGGTGGGTTGCTAATTTTTTCACTACTGGTTCGGGTGCGCTCCTGCGCACTCTTGCGACGCTTCTGTGCATGCCTCCCGCTGCTGCTACTACCACCTCTGTTCTACTTGCATGATGTTGGAAGGTTGGGAATAGAAAAAAAGACATGTATATGGTAGAGATGCATGACTATTTGTCCCCACATATATTGCTATCTCATGTTTTGACCTTATAAGTTTAAATGGAAACATTCAACATGTTAATAAAGTACCAGTAGTAGACTTAAAGAAAAGATCAGTGATGGGACAGTGGATAAAATAGGATTTGAGTTGTTTTTGTTGGCACTTCATTATTTGGGTTTGAATTTGGGTTAGAAAAGGCGATCTTCAACTGGCAAATTATTGTCTACCTCCTCCCCCAAAATCATCATTCCTACATATACTCTTTGGATGACAGAAGGCAATGAAATGAAATATGTCAATACTTTACTTTATTGTCAATGTATGTATATACACAGTTTACACATACAATGAAATTCACAATATAGATTGGGGTAGATTGAAAAGGAGTACATAATTGCTAAATCTAAAGGATTTCTGTCTTGTGACATGACCCTGACAAAACAGAAAAGTGAAGTTCTGTATTTGAAAGGAACATAAAGAAGGATGTCTAAATATATGGAAGATCCCTTTATCTTTATCCATGGGCAGAGAGAACTTTTCACTTCCCCATAGCTTTAGGTTCAGTAGGGCAGGTTAGCTTTGTCAGTTCTTGGTGATAGAGGTGATACAAATGTCTGCAGAAAGAGAAGGGGGGAAAAAAGAGAAAGATTGTCTCACCTTTCTACTATTGAGAATGTTTAAGCCAAATACTGAGAAACCACTGAACAAGTCCACTGAGATATGTATAAAGAATATAAACAATAAAAACTTGATCGAAAAAAACCCAAGCCCACTGAGAGGAGTGTTTTTTAAATTACTCTTTACTAGTCAGAAGGCTACCTGTAAGGTGGTATTTTTGTACTTCTCATTCTAAGGTTTCATTTTTGTGTTATTTGATTTAAATGAAAGCTGAGAAATGCCCTCGTTCTCCCACCCCCAGATGCTACAAATCTCTCATAGGCTTACCTGTACTTTCCTTTGGGCAAGCTTAATTTCAGTAGATATTTGTTGATACATTTTAAGTGGCTTCCCAGAGGGCTAGAAACTTATTCTTAAAGAGATAACAGAATCTCAGGGTTTTGAAATCTCTTATTATTCCATTCTTGGGTGGAGGGGTGGGGGATAAATGTTTTAAACAGATTTAAAGAAACAGGACCATATACACTATATTGCCAAAAGTATTCACTCACAACTGATTCTGATTATGTGGATGGGGGAGCGAATACTTTTGGCAATGTAGTGTACGTCAATCATTTTTCAAACAAAAGAAATACAAAGCAATCAGATAATTATTTAAAAGCCCTACTATGTAGCACAATTCTCATTCCTTCTGTGTGTATCTAAAATAAAGCAATAGAATAATTATGGTAGAACTGCAAAACTGGCACTGAAAAGCATTAGTTTTACAAATGCTGTAATTAATCCTCCTCTCCCCTCTTACCAATAAATTAGTCTTACTTTTTTCTGCAACAACTAGTTTAGTTCTTGTTTTGGGTTTTGATGAGACAAATATCTAGCAGAAGGTTCATTAATGAGGGAAGATTCTATTCCACCATGATTTGTCCCTTTCCTTTTAGACATGTAATTTTATTTCCCTGCCATTCGTCAAGTCCATTCCTCTCCCATTAGATATTATTGCTTTACAGAGATGAATGGATGGCTGAATTTCAGACTACATTAGCTGGCTGTGCTTTGGTGATACAGAGATTGTTCCATATTCATGTCAGATAGCCCCATTTAAATACATTTTTGTCTTTTGTCTGAATTTCATTTATACCTATATGGGATACCTTCCTTGATCCTGATAGCTCCAAGTTAGATGTTTTCTGGAAAAATAAGACTACATAAAGAGAAGTCATTCTACTTTCATAATCAGCATGGGATCCATATTTTCAGATAATTAATTGAAGATGGCAGTAAAGCCTCAGCGATACTAAAGTCCTGGAGATTGGTGAATAATAACTAATCAATAAAAATATTTCTACTTATCTTAACAGGTAATATTGCCCACGGAACCTTACAAGATAGCTTCATTTGTAAAGCAAAAGCTAAATAAATTACTGAGTTTAACAAGCCTAAGATTAGCACAAAACTTGTTTGAAGAATTGCTGAAGTCTCCTCCTCCTTCCCTCCCCCTCCCTCCCTCCCTCCCTTCTCCTCCTCCTCCTCCTCCTCCTCCTCCTCCTCCTCCTCCTCCTCCTCCTCCTCCTCCTCCAGACCTTTGGGAATTGTGTATTCATGTCTATCTCCACAGTGCAATATGTAATCTACACTCCCAATTCTTCAACAAAACTGAAACCCAAGTAAATGTATTGAAGGAAGAGACATGGACAGTGCTTTAAAATAGACTGTCTTAACTTGTTCTGACCCTAGAATTAAGAAGCTTAAGCTTTTTGAGAGAAAGGGGAAGCTTTATTTGCATTGATATTGCCTTGCAAACTTTTCCTCAGTGAGATGGATTGTTATGATTCAGTTAGGTGTTGCTCTCTAAGAAGGACTTAGAGGTTAACCGGATGGGATTTTTCTTTTTACCTCTCTCTGTGGTACTTCAAATTCCTCCAATATCTCTTTAGAGTCTGTCAATTTTTCCTGACACAGCATGGTACATAGAGCAAAGGGTGGAAATAAAAGCACACAAAAGTGGGGGAGGAAAGCAATGATGTCTTTTATGTGCCTTTTTCCAGTTTGGGATGAGCTCTCTTTAGGTGGGCTCCTGGGTGCCCTCTGAGCTTGGTTATTTCTTTGCAAATGTTTCATTACCCAACCAGTAGCATCATTAGTGCTAGCACTCATTAGCACTGATGATGTTACCTAGTTGGGTAATGAAATGTCTTCAAGAAAATAATCAAACTCAGATAGCTCACTGTTCACTTGTCAGCTACATATATTATCTTCTTTTTTCCTCATGTGTTTGCCTACTCCATTTAGAGGAGTCCCAAACAGAAGAACATTTTTGAAGATGTAAGAACAGGAGGGTGGCATTAATTTCTGAATAAGAATGCAAAGTGAGAGATGCTGGAAATATATGATGTAAAAGTCCCTTCTCTAGAGTGACAAAATTGCTACCACCATAATCTCTATTAAGTGCTCCAAAATTACAGTATAACAGCTCTGAAATTACATGTGACATCTGCATGAATACCAAATTGATTCATTATGCTCAGCCCTATTATAAAAAGCACTTACTGAATTTTGTACTGATTACAACTCCTTCAAATTAACAGTTACTCCAGCAAAGCTACTACCAATATACATATATTATTTAAAGATCACCGGTTAAATGAAAATAACAGGACAAATAATCTTGCCACTTACAGAGGAGTGGCATTTCAGATAAGAGTCCCCCCCACATTCTTTACTATCTATTTCTATAGCTATATATCAGAAATACATTCAACAATGTTTCCCCACAAGAAGTGGGAATGAGATAGCAGTAGGTTCTTACTTTCTTCAGATAAAACTCATTCAACTGAGTAGGAGATACTTCTGAATAGACACCCACAGTGTTGTATTACTAATAGTTTTTGTTTAGCTAAAAAGGTAAAACAGAGCACTATCTCTGTGTGTAGAGTTGTATCACTCACAACACATATTACAAAAAACTATATTTTTTAAAAAAAAAAAAAGATAAATGGCTATTTTGTGCACAATTTGGAATTTCATAGGGATAGAGATTATAAAGAAATAAAAAGCCGGTAAGAAGAACTAGAAGTGAAACAGGGATGCAAATCCTTGCCACCTGCTGAGACAAAATCAGTTGCAGAGACTGTCCCAAAAAACTGAACTGCTATTAACACCTTGTAAGAATTAAATCTGAAGACAAGGAAGAAAAGCTGACTGATAAATCTGCAAAATGCCACTGGCCTGCCAGATTTATTTCTCGGCAGAATGTTTTGGCCATATCTACATAAATGTTTTAATGAGAATTTAATGTTAGTTGGAATTTCATTGTCTTTTGTGCACTATCATTGGGTCCCCGAAGTATTGGCTCTTTCACATATAAGTGGTGATTATTCTGACTGAAAGCAGAGAGAGAGAGTCTAAAGAACTACCAATTACTTTGCTTGTCTTAGCACAGAGAGTGTAATTTTATCTTTAAATGTGATATTTATTTTCACACAGATATCTGCATTTATACACAATTAATGTCTAACTCTGAGGTTCAGGTTATAAATAATATTCCATGTTGTTAATACACAAGACAAAGTTTCCAGACATGAGCATCTCTTATGACTTGGTTATGCATATATGTGAGATACAGATGAACATCTGATTCTAGTAATAGCAGTTCCTGAAATCCAAGCATTCAACTGTTCAGCTGTGGTTCTCCAAACAAGCAGTATCAAATCTGGGAAATCTGTGTGGGTTAGATTGGGGAGAAGGAATTAAACCAAGAAGAAAAGAGATTGAGAAGAGCAATCCAATTGGCAGCACAAGAAAACAACAGCCAACAACTTAATAGCCAGCCATAAACACCCCAGTCAGCAACTAAAAAGCCACACACAACCAGGCACCATATAAATACCACACACAGACTAGCCCAAAGCACACACTTAGCTAGAGAGAAATTCCCTGAGGATGGGCTCCAGTATGAGTCCAGAAGCTTGGAAAACAAAACATCTGGTCCTGATGACCAACCAAAATTGGACCCTGCAACATTATCCTGGGACATGTATATTCACCTTCATTTGTGAGAAGAACAATGGTTAGAAAGAAGAGGCAAAATAAAATGCCTTCAAGGAAATTAAGCAGAGGTATCAGTTAGAGTATATCAGATATAACAATGCATCCATGTTATACATTTTTTCTGTAAGCATGATTCCAAACTGAATGGAAAGACCGCCAACACTAGGTGTTAAATTATGTTCAACAGAAAATAATGCCTTCAGTTGCTTAATTATAATTGCAAACTATATTAACCATTTCCTGTAAGTGATGTAAATACATGCAGCCATCTGTAACACTTCTATGGTTTATCCTTTCTTAGATACAAGAACCTTGAAAAAGATTAACAGATTAATATAATTAGCTGCACACACAACATTCCAGTGCCCTGGGGAATAAAATAACTGAAAAAATAACAATCATTTCCTAGAGTGATAAATTCAACCCAATAAATAATATCACTTATTAGACCAAGCATTTGCTCAAAAAAAATACAAGCAACATTTTAAGCTCTGTATTTTACTCATATTAAATGCAAATGTACTTATTTTTAACCGTAACAAGGTGATAGTCATTTTCAAAGGAAAAATAGGAGAGGAGGAGAATATTTCATTTTTATTACAAATGTTTTGCCTTTGGTCAAAGAAGGAGCTGAGAACTCTGATTACACTGGCTGCATACAGAAATATATATATGTGACACACACATGTGAACATGTGACACATAATGTCTCAAACATGAAACATAAATCTGATTTATGTAGACCCTTAGAATTTGTCCAGTCCGTTCCCAGTAGGAAAAAGATGTTACTCTATTGCAATTGTTTTTGATATTTTGCTTTTGATGGCTGCAGACTGATGGTTTCGTGGAAAGCATGCAAGTTCTGTCATCCATTCACATTGTTGGAGTAGAGGGAAAAAAGCACACACACACACACACACACACACACACACACACACACACAGGAACACACAGGGATGTCTATTGTACAAGATCTGGCTATCCCGTCAGGCCTGGAGATAAAAAAATCTAGTTTGTCCCCTCCCGAATGATGAATGAATGTTGTGCTCCATTTTTAAAATTATGTATTGTCTTATGTTTTTTGTCTTGTACCCCCTTTCCTGCGTTTTGTAAGCCGCCCTGAGTCCCCTCAGGGAAAAGGGCGGCCTATAAATTATAATAAATACGAAATACGAATACGAAATACATAATATTATTCCCAGAAATATTTTTCTACATAATTTCAATTAGAAAAAGAGTATGTTATTCTGTTAGTATTAGTTGGGTAAAAATAAAAAGAAGGTGGAAAAAATTTGGAGAGCACATTGAAACTCTAGATCTAAAATAAATCCCATAAAACTGATTTATAAAAGGTTTTCATCTCCTCTTCATAAACAAAAGAACAAAAGATAAAATAAAAACAACTGGAATGGACCAATATAAGAATTGGCAACTTGTTGGCTTCCAAAACCTAGACCAGAAGATCCCACATTATTTTTAACATTGGCCATATTGGCAAAAGCAGATGGCGATTAAAGGTCAGAACTTCTGGAGATTACAAAAATAGGCATTTTTTTTTGGTCAAGTTTATATCTATTTGTAGATTTACTGATATCTGGTCATTTATTTCCTTCCCCTAAAATCTTAGAATCTTTATCTGGAAAATGGAAAAGAAGTATTTACCATATTTTTGCTGTATAAGACACACTCCCCTCTCCCAAAAGTGGGTGGGAATGTCTATGAGTCTTATACAGTGAATGTTGCCAAAGCCCCACCCACCTGCCAGCCTCCACTCTTCAACCTCTGCCTCACAGCAAGAGCAAATAGCCTGCTTCAACACAGACTGATTTAACATGAGCAACAGATTGGGGGTTGGATTTTCCTCTGGCAATACTGCCTATCAGCTGTTCCAGGCTGAATGGATCACCACCACCCATTGCCACCGTCACCCATGCTGCCTATCACCGCCTCTGAGCATCCCATTTTTGGCCTCCACGCTTCCCATTTTTTGCCTCCATGTGCCCCATTTTTAGCCCATTCCAGGCAGCAGGCATCAGCACCGCCTATCCCCACCATATGGAATGCGCCAAAAATGGGATGTGCAAAAGCCAAAAATGGGGCATACAGAGACCAAAAATGGGTCACACAGAGGTGACCATAGGCGGCAATGGCATTGATGGGAGGTGGTGATCCCCGCAGCCTGGAACAGCTTATAAGTGGTATTCTGGGAGGCAGATCCAACCACCAATCAGCTGCTTGTGCTAAATCAGGCTGTGCTGAAGCTAACAAGGTTGTTTGCTCCAAGGAGGCAAATTGCTGGGAGGCAGAGGTAGATTTTTTTGTTTTTGTTTTTCTCCCCAAAAGCTAGGTGTATCTTATAGTCCAGAGCGTCTTACAATCTGAAAAATAGGGTAGTATGCTCAGAATATGTGTGCAATAGGAAATTATATACTGGTGATATTCACTTGTGATATACTTGTATGCACAGTACACAAATTGCTATTACAGTCACTGACTGGTGGAACTTCATATGAATTGTAGCAAGATCTAAACTAACTCACATCTTTTATGCATAATATGGATATTGGAAATTGACTTTCTATTTGTTTTTACATTACCCAAATAAAGAATTTAAATTTGTGAATTCTGAAGAATACAGACCATAGTTTATGTATAGGTAATCCTGTCACAAAAGCGTTTCTACTCTTAGAAAAGAAGCATTAATTCATTTATTATTGAGATGCCTCATAATTTCATATGAATCAATCAGGTTACTGAGTGTACTTTATCAACAGATGGGTCTAAGAAGGATATAAGCTGGTTTTCTATTATATTTTCTATAATTTTCTATTATATTTTTTCCATTGCTTGTAATGTCTCCTAATCTGGGGTAAAAATGGGAAAAGAAATCCCACTTGGCATCTCCCTGTAGGATGTAATTGAAGCATGATAAGACAGGAAGACTACAGTCATCTGGAACAGTAATTATAGTGAAAGTTGACATCTAATTGTGAAACAGAGTTGACATATAATTGGGAGCCTTTTTCTAGGCACCTATCAGAATCTCATTGCAATTCTCTTCAGATAAAGTAGTGAGCTAAGATAAGGAATTAGTTTATGAACATGTACATATAAATAAATCCTCAGAACAATAAAAGAATGAAGAGTGTGTGCTAGGCACATCAGCTACGTGTACTGGACTTTATTTCCAATCTCAAACAGCATAACTGATTGAAAAACACTATTAGTAAAATTCTATTTGTAGTTAAAAATGCCTCCAGTTAGTCTTGATTCCTGGCAACCAGACAAACAGGTCCTGCATTTTTGTGACAATATTTCAGGAAGTGGTAACTGCATTCTTTCTAGGGTGGAAGGAGAGTGATGGGGCCAAAATCACCAAGCTGATTTTCATGCCTATAGCAGAAGTAGAAGTAGAGTATCAAGTTTTAATCCAATGCCTTTAATCACTTTAGTCATTCTAGTACTCAATACAAAATTGCATACCTGATATAAGGTATTATAATTAGCTTCTGGGGTAAGCTGTACTTCAGAATGAGGTCACTTAGTAAATGTGTATGGGAGGACATAATCTGTAACTCATCTCAGTCATAATTATTTTTGTGGCATGAAAAAGAACCTTATGGATGACTGACAATCTTCATTGACATGAAAAAGAACCTTGCTCATGACCTAGATTACTTTAGTGGCATTCTGGCAGTTAGAGTGGATTTTCTCCCACTCACCCTTATTCTTGTTTGTTCCTTTTTTTTTCAATCTTATCTCACAATTTTGAGAACTTCCTGTCAATTTATTATTCAGAATAACAGATTTGGAAGGGACCTTGTAAGTCTTCTAGTCCAACCCCCTGCTCAGGCAGAAAATTTTACATCGTTTCAGACAACTGATTATCTAATCTTTTTTTTAAAACTTCCAGTGTTGGAACATCCATAACTTCTGGAGGCAAGTTGTTCCATTGATTAATTGTTTTAACTGTCAGGAAATTTCTCCTTAGATCTTGGTTGATTTTCTTCTTGATTACTTTCCTTGATTTTCTCCTTGATTACTACATTCTCTCCTTGATTACTTTCCATCTATTGTTTCTTGTCCTGCCTTCAGAGCTTTTAAAAATAGGTTGACCCCTCTTCTTTATGGCAGCCACTTAGATATTGGAACACTGTTATCATGTCATCCTTAGTCCTTCTTTTCATTAAAAGGAGTTTTAAATATTATAAGAATTGCCGATTGGAATAAAATTAGACTTTCTTGTTTTTTCTTTCAAAGATGCTTCACATCTCATCCAAGAAGCTTCTTCATCTCTCATAGTGGGGAATGGAAGGATTTATATTCCTTGCAGACAGCTGGTCATTTGCATCCTTTTAAAGGGTCATTGAAGCACTTGAAGGTTTATCTATTTCTTTGGGGTCACCTGAATAGTGCTCCTGGATCCTGTAGTTGCAATTTTTCCTCTGAAAATCCATTTCCTTTTTTCAAAAGAAAAAACAAGAAAGTACAGTAGTCTCCTGAAAAAAAAGCACCTTTGGGACAACCATGACCTGGATGAATGAGAACCTGTTCAGACCTTTAGCTATACAATTTGGGATGAATACCCTTTGAATGGTGTGGGAATGGGAATGGATTTCCAGAGGAAAAATTGCATACTTCATGAACCAGGAGCGCTACTTAGATGACCCTGAGGACACAAATAAACCTCCAAGTGCTTCAGCGACCTTCTAAAACAGGGGTGTCAAACTCATGGCATCACATTGTCATGTGACATATTGCAACTCCCCCCTTTTGCTAAATTAGGGGTGGGCATGGCCAGCATGCTACACATCCATCCTGTGGGCCGTGATTTTGACACCCCTGCTTTAAAAAGATGCAAATGACCAGCTGTCTGCAAGGAATATAAATCCTTCCACTCCCCACTATCCTGTCAGAGCTGAAGAAGCTTTTTAGATAAGAAGCGAAACATCTTCAAAAGAAAAAACAAGAAAGTACAATTGCCTCCATTGGGGCAACCATGACCTGGATCTCTACAGACTTTCAGTTGGAATAAACTTTAGTCCTCGTTTTATTTATTTTTTGTTTATTGCTTAATGTCATTGGCAAATTTGAGTCTGTCATCTCTGCGGGATTTCTCATAGCAGTTCATGGTACCCGTTGTTTAAATTTTCCCAAGAAATTAGAGCAATTAAAATGTATTTCCTAAAAAAAGAATCACATGTTTAAAAATCTCTGGAACTCTTTGGGTGGTGGTGGTAATAGGGTAATATTTAGATGCTGAAACAAAATAACACATCTTTTACTTATATGGCTAATATTAAAAATTAGTGACTGGAACTAGCATTCATTCCTTTTATTTTAATTAGGCAAATGCATTCACATTTAAACAGAAATATTTTACAGGCTTAATTGCAGCAGGACTATGATTTTGGGTTCATGGAGGAGGAATGCAAACATATCTTTTAAATAACAAATCTCTTACGATTAAATATTACAGTTAAAAAGTATATCTGCTGTCATTATTTTTAGGTTTCATGATAGCAAGATATGGTGTTATTCCTAAGGAATAATGTGAAGGAATAATTTTAGATTAAAATAATCTATAACTGTTTTGGCTTTTGGTTGCTATGGCCTGTTTTGCTCAGCTAGGTTGCAACATCTAGCTGAGTTTGGCTGATTTACAAAGGCTAATGTCACTTTGTATCTTGCATTTATATCCTACAGTAATCTTGATGACACTCTGGATAAAGAACAATAAGATAAAGCATTTGATAGAATAAAATCTCATAAATAACATGAAAGCACTTACACAAAGCTCTTAGGAAGGATTTAAGGCCAAAAACCTCAGACAGTGTGGATTTAATTTGTTTATGATAAATATTAAGGGCTGCGCCCAGGAAGAGGGTGTTCCAAAGAGTTTTAACACAGAGTCTGTCCTTGGTTCAAGAAGTTGGCTCTTCTAAGATAGCTAAGTAGGGATCTCTCCAGTTCATTTTGCAGTTCCCCTTAAACTGATGGCGTTGAGACTTCATTTAGTGGGTTGTGTAAAAGGTTAACAGGCAATTTCCCTCCTTCACAAATTCAATTCAAACAAACAAAATCCTTATTGTGAAGAAACAAAACAGTTTCATAACCAGTATCATATAGGATACAAGAATTATTCTAAACAAAGCTAAGCTAATGAACTTAATGAGCTTCTGTCTTGCCTACCTGATGAGGAGGTCCTCCTAAAAACACAGAATATTTCAAAATGATAGCTTGCATTTAAATAAACCAACTATACTCCGTCTCTTACAGAAATGCCCAAGGAAGCATCTAGATTAGCAAAAGGCTTTTGTAGCCATTCTCTCTCTCTCTCTCTCTCTCTCTCTCTCTCTCTCTCTCTCTCTCTCTCTCTCTCTCTCTTCTCCATCTTCACCTCTTCATTTGATCCATCTCCTTGGATTAGGTCTATTTTATCTAGCCCCTTCATTTGATCCCTTTATGTACTCTATCCAGCTCATTTTATCCATTACTGGACAGTCCATGCATTCTAAAAAAATAAAGCTAAATATGGTTAATAAACAATCCCAAATAAATAGACTGGTAAGCACCAATGTAGCAAACTAAAAGACAAATGGCAGAATTCACAAATGTGTAGACCTGGAAAATGAAGAAAGGAGATAGAGGAATTTCCTACTGACCATATATTTAGTCTTTGACTTAGAACTAGTCACGTATTTTAACTGCTCAATGCTGATAATGAGTTTTAGCAGAGCTTGCTTGACCCAGATGGTTTTATTATGCTATTTGATTGATTTTGTTTGAAGATTTCTGCTGTTTCCTAAGTTGTTCACAAGAGATATTACTTTTTTCTTCATGCAGCACATGGGATGTTGCTGTTCATGATTTCATCTTGGATTAAAGCTCTAGCAACCATTAAGGCTACTAGTCTAAAATGGAACAAATGCAAACAGCCCACATATTTCATGGAGCAAATGAGGAGGAGTGAAGCCAGTTGCAAAAAAAAAAAGAAAGAAAAGAAAAGAATAGTATTTTAGAATTTCCACCCCCACCCATCTGATCTGTAGCTTAGTTCAGGACACTGTTGCGCATGGTTACAATATCTGTTAGGATTTGTACTGCAAGCAATAGGGAATCAACACCCTTTAAATGATCTGCTCAAAACAGTATCATTTGACAAGTTGGGACATGCAGAAACTGACTTTTGAATGGCTGTCAGACAACTATGAACAAAGCCATTCTGTCAAATGCCATATGGTTGGGAGTGTAGCACTAACAGCCAAAGAATACATGGAGTATTGCTTCAAATTATAGAACCAACATCCTCTTGTTCCTGAGACTCACGGATCCAGCAATATGATGTACAAAAACTGGGAATACTGTAAATATTCTGCAGCAATGTGGACATGGAAACAAATATCAGTTATGAACAGAATGTTTGCACTTATATATAAAGTCCATGAGCCTTTTCTCTGAAAAGATACAAGTGTTTGAACTGAGCTCCAACAAGATTGACAGATTTCTATCCTCTAGATCATTGGCTATCATCCTCAGGCTGAATATTTTCCAAGAAAATCAGCAAATACATGGATTCAATAAATTGTAGGTAATTCCAGGGGGGAGAAAATCATTCACAATCACTGAATGTCATGAAACAGGTTCAAGTGAGTTAGGCTTGAGAACAGATGGAAACACTAAGATATAATTAGCATAATCAAAGGATAATAACTCCACTCCACCATCATCAGACTGCTGCTCTTCATATTCAAGCCCAGATTGTGTAATTTCTAGAGGCAGCGTTATGTAAAAGCCTGTACATCACATAGAATATTTTTGTATGCAGGTAGATGCTTGGTAATTGGTATGTATTTGTGATGGTTGCAATATCTCAAGGAAACATGATCCCCTTTTGTGATCTTCTAACAAGCAAAGTCAATGGGGAAGCCAGATTTACTTAACAATTGTGTTATTAACTTAACAACTGCAATGACTCGCTTAACCACTGTGGCAAGTAAGGTTGTAAAATGGGGACAAATGTCACAAAAAGTTGTTAAGTGACCTTTGTGACCTTTTACAACCCTAAATGTCATAATTGTCAAGCGAATCATTCAGTTAATACAGTTGTTAAGTAAATCTGGCTTCTCCATTGACTTTGCTTGTAAGAAGGTGATCACATTTCCCTGGGACACTGCAACCATCATAGATATATATCAGTTGGCAAGCATCAGAATTTTAATCACGTGATCAAGGAGATGTTGCAACAGTTGTAAATGTGAAAAATAGTCATGAATCATTTTTTCAGTGCCGTTCAGAGATGGGTTCCTACCAGTTCGCACCTATTCGGTAGAACCGGTTCATCAAATCTACCGAACCGGTTAGAAGAGGTTCCACCGGTGGACCTGGAAAGCAGGCCACACCTACAGAAGAGGTTCCAAACTTTTTTGAAACCCACCACTGGTCCTTGGATATGATAATTCTACACTATCATGCTCATATTTGTAAAACTCAGTGCCTCTGTGAAAGGTAAGGATGACTACTGCGTTTATGGTGTAATCAGAACATTGCATGTGTTGAAGTTGTTTTAATGCAAACCAAAGATGCCTTTTAAAAAACAAGTTTATATCATATTCTTATGCATGCCAGTGCTGTGTGTAAGGTAATTTAAGGTGGTTCAGACAAGTGTTGTCGGCATCTTCATATCCGGTCACATGGGCAGCAAGCCACTCCCATCCGCTCACATGGGCAGCAAGCCACTCCCACAAAGGAGGCCACACCCACAGACTGGTTCGAACAATTTTTGAAATCCACCACTGGTGCCGTTGTAACTTTGAACAGTCACTAAATGAATGGCTGTAAGTAGAAAACTATTTGTACAAAGTAGTTTTCTACTTACAGCCATTTATTGAGGCAGAATAATCACCAGGTAGTTGACACATAATCTCAGAATTAGGAAATTGAAAACCAGAAGTGCTAGGGAGGAGAGGGTCAAAAAAGGCAAGATGATTGATTCATGACCCATCCCCATTGTACACGCCTCAACCTCACAATGTCACACTTTTTAATTACCTACTGCACCCTATGGATACTGCTGTTGAAAACTTTTAGCAACTCAAAAGAAGGAAAATGTAATGAGAAATGTGATCTTAGTAAACAAAAGACAAAACAGTACCTTGCAGTATATGGAAATTAAAGAAATAAGAGTTAGCTGGCAAAAATTGTCCTATTCCATAAAACAAACTAAAGTTTGGAAGTGATTTATATATTTAGCCATTGAAAATAAACTAGGTCATTTGTCTGTAACTGAAAATCTCAAACCATTTTGTAAGAAAACAATTTTCAGAAAAGATACTTGACTAAGACTGACAGCAATGGGGCAAAAACAAGGCTACTTGCTTTGGTATTAGGATAATAGGATCGAGATACAAGCATTGCAATGAACCCCTTAGATTTTATTTTTATTGTTAATAGTTAAAACTACAATTAAGAAGAAAAGCAGAAAGTAAGAAAAACATAACAAATAGAGATTTACAAGCATTATAAGTGTGAATGAAATGTTAAGTAACATTAGAACACCACTGTACCTTTAAAAAAATCTTGCATTAATTTAGAATATTGAAACATTAAAATCAAGTCATGCAATAATTAGCTACAATAGCCATATATTATGTAATATCAGTCAAAATGAAGAATTGCAAACCATATTATTATAAATATATAGTGTAAAGTATAAAGGGTCAGATTCAGAAAACAGAGAGAATAGAAGCAAATACCTACATGATATGAAGGCAACCAGATTTAGGATGCAACTAAGGAAAAATTCCTAATGGTGAGAGCAATCAAACAATGGAATGATTGTGGGTGCTCCATCACTGGAGGCTTTCAAAAAGAGACTGGACAGACATTTGTCTGAAATGGCATAAGGCTATGATGACGAATCTATGGCACGCATGCTAGAAGTGGCACACAGAGCCATCTCTCCGGGAACACCAGCTGTTGCCCATTCCTCTTCCAGGTTCCGGAAGAAACTGGAAGACCAGGTGACCAGCACATATGCGCATGCTGAAACTGGAAGCTCAGCTTCGTGCACTGGGGAATGCTCTTCCGGTTTCCGGTGCTCCCGCCTACGTGCACCAGGGAGCTGCTCTTCTGGTTTCACATGCTCCCCTGCAGAAGTGCACTCCCATTTTGGCACTTGGTGCCAAAAAGATTTACCAATACTGATATAAGACTTCCTGCTCAAGCAGGGTGTTGGACTAGAAGACTTCCAAGGTCTCTTCCAATTCTGTGATTCTATGTTCTAGTCCAGGGACATCAAACTGGCAGCCCATGGTCCAGATGCATTATGCACAGGCCACACCCACCCCGGCTCCACAAAGGCAAAAATACATTGCAATACATCACAATATGTCACTTGACACCATTGAGTTTGACACCAGTGTTCTTGTCTATAACTTTGGAATTATCTGGAAATATATAATTCTTTAAAACTGCAGCTGAATGTGACATTCACGTAAGTTTTAAAACCATTGTGCTTTCCTTAAGTTATTAAGTGGTGGACATCAAGAGAGCAGCTTTTTGAGACTGCTTCAATAGATTCTGATATACAATATTCAGTAGACTTCTGCTCTTTTAATTTAACATGAAGGATATTATTCTGTGCCTGATCCTTCTTGTTAACTTTTTCTCTTCCTCCTTCCAATCTAAAGGGGAAAAAAAGTTATTTCTTTGCTTTAGCAGTTCAGGCCTTATTTTAAGCTATTAATTTCACAGCGGGACCATCTTGCCTCTCTCTCTCTCTTTTCCACTCAAACTTTAATTTCTTCCTGAAGACATTTAGTGCAAATCCCAAGGGGCTTATTTCCCCATGATGCCAGTGATTTGAATACAGCTTTCTTCTGTAACTCTAATTAACTGGTGGGCTGAGGTCAAGTCTGACTTCTTCTTGATTTGAATGAGAAGCAACAGGCAGCAGTAACTTAAACTGCAGCAGTAGCTCTGATCTCCTGCTTTAAATGACAGCGGCTCAAAAAACCCGAAAGAGAATGAGAAGCGACCAAATGACTCTTCACTTGGACTCTGTCTCTCACCTTTCTAATGACTGACCTACTTGATGTTCATGGGAAATCCATATCTTGCCCCGTTTGAAATAAGAGCTAATGAACTTGAAGGTGGCAAAGAGTGAAATTACATTTGGATGTGGCAAGGAAGGGAGCTTATTATTAACAGTGGCTATAATTCCACTCAAGTTATTATTAGGAGCTGGGTTTATGTTGCTAGGTAACAGCTTCATGTATCTCTAAGGGAACTTAATGTTAGGTGGCACATATACAGGTGGGTATTTCTGAGATCTTTTCTTTCTTTTCCTTTCCAGTCTATATTACAAACAGTGTTCTGTAAACACAATATTAGCAGGCACAATACTTTGAGCTATTGTTGTGGTGTGGCAGGAAAATTTAAAGGGAAGGGTAAAAAATGCTTAGGGAATGTCATTAAGGCAATTAATTTTATGTTAAGCAGGCCAAATATAGCTAAGCAATGATAAACCTATGTTAGGAAACCGCTGCTCCAGAGGTGGGTTCCTATTGGTTCAGACCAGTTCGGACCGGTTTGACCAAGTAGGTAGTAACTCAGCTACCTACGGGCCTGAACCGGTTCTACTGTCAGCAGCACCATCTTGATTTTTGCATCTGCGTATGCGCAGAACCATCTCCATTGCAGAAATGTATTTTTCCCTTTTTCTTACATTCTGCACAGGCCTTTTTAGGTGTAAATATGCACGCACGTGGAACAAAATATTTGCATGCCAAACTGGCAACAATAACAACCCACCCCTGCTCTGTTCCTATTACATTTCCAGTAGTTGTCATCTGAAATTAGCTACTGAAAGACAGACCTACTATTTAATTAACAATGCAAGCTGAATAGAAAAAAATGAACTCACACATAAGCTCCTTTACATAGGAAGAATAATTCTTAATCACTATTCAAATCACAATAAATACATCACATTTATTATCAGATAAACTTCTTCAGTATTTATTATCAGATGAACTATTTCAATCAAACCAACTCCAGGTGGTTTACTGTGACCCAAATCATTAATCTGTGTTAAGGGATTGACAAAATCAATATCAATAACATGATAATATCAAAACTATAATCCATAAATCATAATAGATATGTACATAATCCTAGAATCTCAGTATTGGAAAACAAAGAATCAACTCATCAGGTAGGGAATAGTCACAGCCCCCAAGTCTTGATGGGTCCAGAACATTTATTACAGACTTTTTGAAAGTTATGAAGGGAACCTCCTTAGGGGATACTGTTCTAGAGGGTTAGAGATTGAATCCATGACCCCTATAGAGTTTCATGACCCCTACAGAGATTAGATTTTATCAGATGGTCAAATATTACTGCAACAAGGTGATGCTTTAGAAGTCTAGACTCTGAATCATGAAGGGCTTTGAAGCCAACTGAAAACCAGCTCTCAAATGAGGGTCACGTTAAAGAATCTTAATTATTCAAACATTGTGCATTCTGGATAAGCTATAGTTTCTGAATGTTCTTCAAGGCCAGCCTTATGCACTCTACTGCATCCCAATGTCCACTTAAGACATGACAAAAGCATGAATAGCAGTAAGTAATGCCTTCCATTCCAAGTAATTGCTCATCCAGATAAAGGCATGAAAAGGTCTTCTGCTATCTGCTCCTTGAGTAGGAGGTTTGAATCCCAGAGGGCACCCAGTTTGCAAACCAGTTCTGTTCAAAGAGATGTCACTCCATTCAGAATGAAACACAGTATCTCTCTAGAATTGGCATTAATTCAATCCCAAAGCTTCTCTATCTTTCTAGGATTATAGCTTAACCCCTTTCTCCTTCAGATCCAAACAGTCTCCAGGAACATGGACCTCACTTTGATAGCATCACTTGTTCAGCCAAGGGGAAAGATGTACACTTGGGTATCTTCAACATATGGATAGTACCCAACTCAGTGGTTTCATGCAGATGCTAAGGAGGAATGGGAAAGCCAGTGGCATCCCACAACTGAAGTATATGGAAATTGATCTCATCAAGCAACCATCTTGTCAGGAAAGAGATGATCGATCATAAAGCAATGTCCTCATTCCTAATCCAGGAGCTAGTTCAGAAGAATGGTACTGGAAACACTGAGAGACGAAGCAGCACCATAAGGACTGCATATCCCTTTCTGATCCAGTGCTAATCAATGCTCTCTTTGTGCTACATCTGGGCCTGAAGCTTACTGTTTCCTAAAGGGCTACATTTGATCAATGCAAGTATGCTTTCAGACAGGAAGTAAAAATTAAAATTTAGTTTTATTTTTTGACATTGATATTTTGTCAAAGAAAATTTTCTTTTGACTAGTCTAGCTTACTGGTTCAGAGTTCTATTGCTTTACTAATTGTAGTGACTTTAGGGGACAGTGATCATCCCCATTTCAAAGCCATTGAGCCAGTGCTGAAATAATGGAGCATTGTTACCTTCCCATCACAGTGGTACCTATTTATCTACTTGCATTTGCATGCTTTTGAACTCCTAGGTTGGCAGAAGAATGCTATGAGAGTATATATTCTATAGTTTCACTTTCTCCACAGCATGCCACAATTTGATATACTTCTGTCTAATTCCTTCTTAGGTTGCAGTCTTGCTTACATAAATCCTGGAAGTGACTCTCTTTGTGCTTCTAAGAAGTTCTATATAAAATTGCATTTTTATTACCAACTTCAGCAAAGTGTTTATAAACCCTCTTTTTTGGAGTAGAACTTTGGTAGTTCTGATTGCCCTTTCAGCACCTTTCAGCACCTTTCCAACTCCATATTGCTATACTTTTACTTCTTCTATTGCTGCAGGGTTTGTAGCTAAAGTATTAGGTATTTTTTTGTGGTAAATAGTAATAGTGAAGTTTACTTGTGAAACAGGAGTGAAAGCTAAAAAAAGTATGAGACTAGTACTTCACTGCTGAAAACACTTTAGAGACTAGTTATAAATGTGTAGAATTATCTAGTTTGTATTCATGTGCATGGTCTTAGTCCGGGTAAAAATCAATTTTTACTACCGGTTCTGTGGGCATGGCTTGGTGGGCATGGTGTGGCTTGGTGGGGTGTGGCAGGGGAAGGATACTGCAAAATTTCCATTCCAACCCCACTCTGGGGCCAGCCAGAGGTGGCATTTGCTGGTTCTAGAAACTACTCAAAATTTCTGCTACCGGTTCTCCAGATCCTTCAGAACCTGCTGGATTTCACCTCTGGTCTTAGTCTATTGATATACATGTAATCCTCTATTTACAAACATTCATTTTGGTGTCTGTTCAAAGTTATAATAGCACTGAAAAAAATATTTATAATTGTTTTTCATACTTACAACTGTTGCAGCATCCCCATGATCAAAATTTGGACACTTGGCAACTGGCATGTATTTATGATGGTTGCAGTGTCCCGGGGTCATTGATCATGTTTTGCAACTTCTGATTCATTCAACAACCATGAACTAACTTAACAATTATAACAAGAAAGGTTATAAATACGTTACAACTTATTTAACAAACTGTCTTGCTTAGCAACTGAAATTTTGTCACAATTGTGGTCATAAGTCAAGGACTACCTATATCTAAATGTATCTCTATAATGTGAAAAAAATGTAAAAAATGATAAATGTTATGAAGAAGATCTTTTTCATAACTAATAACAAATAAACTCAGGTGTTTTATTTTTTACAGTCATATGCTTTGGAGAAATTAGGTTGAATCATTCAAGAACTGAACATAGTTTTATTCTCTCAATCTTGAAAACTTTTCTCCAGTAGTAAGTTTCACTTAAATGTTTTAGGTGTAAATATGACATCTCTGTAGTCTACCTCCAGCAGAAAACAAATACTTTTTCCAAAGGAGGACACTGACATCAGTGAAAGGTGAGACCATTAAGTTGTCAACTGAACATATTTCTCAACTGTCTGCCTCCATCTGAGCCAAGTTCATGCCAATTTCCAGGTTAATCATTTCAGAGTCTGGTACAAAGATGCTAGAATTATACCTCTTGAAAAGCCAAAATAAAAGAGTAAATGAAAAATCTGTGGCATAGGTGCCCTGAAGCCACGAAAGCTGGCTGGGTACTAAAATGAAATGAAAAAAAAAGTAGTATAGTAGATCTTGTTTCATTAACTTGATAAGTGTATATGAAATTTTTACCAGCATGCCTATGCTAACCTAAAAGGGATTTTTACTCACCACTGGTTCAGTGACTATTCAAAGTTTTGATAGTGCTGAACAAATGGTACTTATGACTGGTTACCAAAATCCACACTACCCTTGCACTCACATAATTGTGATCTGGGTGCTTGGCAACTGGCTCACACTTACATGATTGCAATTTGCCATGGTCACATGATCACCATTTTTTAAAACTTTCCTGCCAGCTTCCCACAAGCAGAATCAAAGTGGAGAAGGTTGAGTAAATCTTCCCCACCTGATACCTCCAAACCTGAAAACATACATACCACTCATCAGCCTATTAGTTTGCTTGTGAGCTACCCAGGACTTACAGCTTCCTCTTGGCTTTCCAATGACTTGTGGTTGTTGAAAGTTAGCAGAAAATTGTAAGGAGGTCTTCACTTATTGACCCACAATTTTCACTTAAGAATTAGAAATGCTGGCATTGTTATCACTGATCTAAGTTCCTTTGTGCTACGTTACTAAGTTATATGTTGAAAAAAATGGTCAATTGTGAGAAAAATAAAGTTCAATGGCGAGAAAAGAAAGGTTCTACATTTAGATAAGGAAAACCAAATGCACAGGTATCGAACAGGTGATACCTGGCACAATAGTAGTAATAGTGAGAGGGATCCTGAAGTCCTAGTGGACAATCACTTAAATATGAGCCAGCAGTGTGCTGCAGTTGCCAAAAAAAGCTAGCAGAGTCCTAGGCTGCATTAAGAGAGGGATGAATCAAGATCACATGAAGTGTTAATACCACTAAATAATACCTTTGTAAGACCATATTTGGAATATTGCATCCAGTTTTGGTTGTCACAATATAAAAAGATTTTGAGACTCTAGGAAGAGTGCAGGGAAAAGCAGCAAAGATAATTGGATAATTATCGGAGTCTCCAATTAATTGGAGACTAAAACATATAAAGGGTGGTTGCAGGAATTGGGTAGATCAGGTTTAATGAAAAGAGGGAGTAGGGGTGATGTAGTGAGACTTTTTTTCCCATTCACTAATCATGGTGTGGACATGGCCAGCATGTGATGCATTTGGCCCGCGAGCCGGGAGTTTGACAGCCCTGGTCTAAGAAGATATCTGAAGAGCTTATTAAAAGAGCCAAAGAGGCTTCCTTAGTTACAATAGAAAGGGAGAGCAGAACATATGAAACTAATATGATGATGGAAAGCAATGGAATTAATGTCAGCTGCTGACTGTTTTTATATTTACATTTATATTTACATTTAGCTTCTCACATCAGTGGCTGTACAGCTAAGGTCAGAAACCTAAAGCTGATAGAGAAGCCAAGGAATATATAAAAAAAGAAGTATGACAGTGTCATCTTGAAAACTTACCTTCTGATTCTACACCCTCTTGAATTTTGTGAGGAAATGCAAACAAACTAATAAAACTTCCTAATATAACTTGGTTCTAGAGGATTGGGCATAAATATATGAAGAGTGGTCTCAATCACTGAGGAAGTTCTAGTCAAGCCCAGCAAGGGTTTGCTTCAATTCTGAGTGAAATAGTATAAGAGATGAAAGTTTATTATGCTTTGCTGTCTTTCCCACCTGACATATGGAATAATATACTTTTGGAAGGAATAGAAAACCTAATAATCACTTCAGATGAATAGACACACTATATCAAGATCTAGGCCATTTTCAGTGGAGATCTTATTGGTATTGTGATACAGAGAGGATTGTGGAAAGCAGTGAATTGGCCCATGAATGCCGTTGCTCATTATAGTGGTCACATTTAGCTCAGCTTTAGAACTCAATAATGATGCAGCTGCTGTACTTCACCTTATCACCTTGGTTAGAGTTGCTTTCCAAAATAGCAGATGGTTCTGAATTTGGAACCATGAATCATTGTCAATAGCTTGTCCCTCCAAAATCTCCACCACAGAAAGAGCTTCTGAAACCTCATCTCCCCTCACCCATTATGCTAAATGATGTTGAGTTCAAATATTGTTGCAAACATGGTCTTCCTTATTGACATTGTTGCCTTGAATATTGAGATAAAGCATGGCAAAGATAGGAAGTCACTGTGATTTAGTATAGGATTTATTTTTGCCATAATATTGAAGATTCCTAGAGACCCAAGACAGGCAGCAATTTTCAAAGCAGTAGGAATTGATATTTTACATACCTCAAGTAGCAGAATGGAACAATGTAAAGAGTTATAAAATAACAATATACAAAGATGTAGTGAATCAACCTATTTCTGGTCCTTTTGTTTAATTTTTAATTTTATTAATCATATTTGTGTATTTCATTTCCTTTATATTTATTTTTTTACTTGTATGGAAACTTACATTGAGAAATTATATTCTAATAATATTTTCATACAGTGATAATATTTTATTTCCTGTAATCATATATTTTCACTCTTATTTCTTTTCCTTTTCTTCCATGTCCATTTTTAGTTAATGTCCACTTTTGTCACTGCACCAAAACGGTCTCATTCACAACCTCACATCCTTGCATTATTTACTTTTTTTTTCAATATTATCATCATAAACAATCAATCATGCTTTTAGATCCATATTTTTTTCTATATGTACTCATGAATACTCATATACTGAAATTATTTACTTGAAATGAAATCTGTTTCCTAAACAAATACACACCAGTCATAATTTTCATTTCATTTATTCTTGGGTATCTCAATGCCCAGTCACTTCCTATACTATCTCAACTCAGCTTCACTCTGTGTGTTCATGTCATCTAACAGAAAACTTTTTTTCTTTGATCATATTAATTTAAGATTATTTCCCCAAAGTAAATTTACTTATTTCTCACCTATTTTTCTAAAAAAGGTCAGAAGATATTAAGTCTGTTAGTCATTATACTTTTTGCTGATTGAAGTTTTCACATATTGCTTTGTAGTAAGAGAAGGAATGAATAGGTTAACAATCTCAGTTGCATCTGTTCATTTTCAATTACATTCATTTTTAATTTGATAACCATTCTCTTTCACTAAAACTTTGGATGATATTTTGTTCTATATTTGTGAAATGCCACCCTATGTTATCTATGCTCAGATCTCTAATTTACAGGCCATCTCATAAGCCAACACATCCCACTCTATATGCTATACTACATATGTGTATGTATAAATAAAGAATCAAATTTATAATAAAGGAGTTTTTCTTTGACTGTAAGTATATGACTATTAAATATTGAATACTGCTAATAACACTTTGATGCAGTCATGCAGTCATACAGTCATACAGTCATGATTTAGATAAAGGCTAAATGTTTTCTCCTCCATCCTGTCAAATTTTCATTATTTTCCAGGATGTATGCTTTCATGAGACTGAGGTAATTTATTTTACAGTGTTTTTTGCTTCTCTTTCTAAGAATATCAGACATATTTTAATCAAGAAATTGTGTTGAGAGGATTATTCCAGCACAAATATCAAACATCCTTATCAAAGGAATATTTAAGTAGCACATTTGTAATAGGACAACTGGTTTCTCAAATGTACAAACATACCCTCTGATGAAATATTTGAGTTCAGCTAGGTTTAGACTGGAGATCTTGCTTAGTCTAGATCATGGCCATTGCTAGACCTAATTGTTTATTCCTCTGCCTCTTGCTCTTCACACTTCTTGCCCCTTCTCCTATTATGTCCTTTGACACTAACACATAGCCTTTATTTTGCTTGTTGCATTGTTGTAAAAGAGGAACGAGGTATTGGTAAGTTCCTAACTAATTTTGCAGGTTCCGTGAAAATTTCTAACAAGGAAGAATGAATAATTCCGCTTCATAGAAACAGAGCACCAAGAAACTTGCATTGCAACTTAATAGTTGCATTAAAGAAATGAAGGGAAGGGAAGGGCTTTGTAATACTGTAGGCAGGGGCTTGGAAAGCAAAAGGAATACAGTTCATCCAGCCTGGGCAAAACCCAAAAGGATACCCACAGGGAAATGTTATGGATGAATGGAGCTAGAGTTTTTGAAGTTCAGAACAGTTAAGTTAATGCACCATCATCAGATTAATGGCAAGATGATGAAAAAGAAATGGGGAGAACAGAATAACCAGGGAACCCAAGATATGATTGCCCAGATTTAAAGCTGCATTGCTATTAAAATGGGACAAATTAATGGAGAATCAACTTTTATTTCTCCACTTAGGAAGTGATGAGGGCCTCTATTGGTGATGGACCAAGCAGAAAATCCAGATCTGCCCTTTGTCAAATGGTAAACTATAAATTATTTTCATGGAGATATGGCCGTGCTCTACATTTTTTTAGAATAAATAAAATCCAAAGAGTCAGTTGTGTGTTACTTAATTTTCAATGTAATCCTTAAAGCCACAACCTACATATATTTTATTTAATGAAAAAAAGCATGAGTAGATTTTTTTTTGGGGGGGGGGGAAGGGGGAGGAAACAAAGTGAAGGAAATGACAAATGCTGACTTGCATTCCAATGCATCCTTGCTGAAGTATTTGTACAGCCCTAAGAGCATCTTGCTATCTTTTGTGAAAGTCCTTTATTTCTGGGCAAGATATTCTTTCAGATCATAAAATTGCCTTCATATCATTCCTCTGAATAAACAGTTTTGTAGGGTTGAATTCTTGCCATGTAAAAGCAGCTAATATAGGTCAGAATAGAAAGCTATCAGTACCTGTTAAGTGAGATGGAGAGTTAGTTTTTAAAACAATGATAATAAATGAGTGGAAAATATGTAAATCAGCTTTGCTTAAATTGATACCTTAACTGGAAATTATGCTACTTTGGAAGATTTCTGTAAATATATCAATTAACATAAATACATATCTGTTGTGGCTCGGTAGGAGCCTTTGGAGCTGCTATCAGACTCTGACACAGACACCTCCTGTGAGTGGTTTCAGGATGCTCAAAGGAGATGATAACAAGCAGCTGTGGCTCATTAAGTGTCTCCTCCTGTGGATAAAAGACTGATGGTGCCACGCCTTAGTTGCAGAAATCAACGTTCTCCATTCGTGTGTAACCATTGAGAGAAGCCAGCAAAAGCTGGGACTGATAAAGATATTTCCTTTGAAGTTCTGTCTGGCTGTCGTTTCTGAACGAACAAGGAGGGGGGTCAGAACAATTTGACTTCTGCCCAGACAAACCTCCATTTATTTAACTATGGAGCAGCTTTACGCTGAAAACGCCAGACTAACCCAGCAAATAGCAGTATTGGCTGAGAGCTGCAAACCCCCCACAGCCAAGGAGAAGTGCCCAGTGTCTATGCCGGATAAATTTGATGGAAATCAGGCCATGTTTGCCGCATTTCTGGGACAATGCCAGCTGTTCCTGAGTTTGAGAGCAGAGGACTTTCCCACTGACCAGACGAAGGTGGGATTTATTATTAGTTTGCTCTCAGGCACAGCTGCCCGTTGGGCTACCCCCTTGTTAACCAAGCCTAGCCCTTTGTTGGATGACTTCCAAGGTTTTTGTCAATACTTTAAGCATATGTTTGAGGATCCTATTAAGGAGGAAACAGCAACCAGATGTCTTAAGTCACTGCAGCAGGGGAGTGGTTCATTGCAAGTCTATGTAAGTGAATTCAGGCTGCATAGCCAGGATTCAGCGTGGAATGAACCAGCTCTGATGGATACTTTCCAAGACGGGTTGGCTGATGCCTTGCAAGATGAACTGGCAAGGGTGGACAGGACACCGACATTCAACGCGTTGGTCCACTTGTGCCTCCGGATAGACACTGGGCTGCAGAGGCAAAGGCCTCACCGTGCATTGCAGGAGACCACATGCATGCTGGTTCATCAAGAGACTGCAGTGGACTGGGAGGAGCCCATGGAGTTGGGTGCTGTCAGACCTCGAGTGTCACGTACAGAGATGGACAGATGACGTGCTGAGGGGTTGTGTTTCTACTGTGGGGATCCTGGACACCTGGCGGGGAGTTGCCCCAAGAAGAATAGAAGGGTTGCGCGGACTGTGGCTGTCCCTCAGCAACGAACTATTGTGTCAGACAACCGGCACGTTTGTGTGGCTTTGATACCCCGCTCGCACAATGTAGCGTGCATTCATGGGGTGTGAAATCCCAGGGCGGATGCCCTGCCTAGGAAATCAGAAAACTCTGACCCTGCGGACTCGCTTCCACCTCAGACTGTTCTACCCGTCACATCCTGCACTGCAGTTTATCATCCCGTGAGCATACAGTCTCTGATACGGGATGCACAGTGGGGTGACAAATGGGTGGAGCAACGAAAGGCAGAAGTAGGGCCGGCTTCCTCGTGGACTTTGGGGGGAATCTTTTGAAGTATCGGGGCCGGCTCTATGTTCCAGAGCCAGAGGCTCCTTGCTAGAGCCTTTTATCTATGTTTATTTTGGGCTCGCAGCCAGCAAAAGCCGGGACTGATAAAGACATTCCTTTGCAAGCTGTGTGTGGCTGTCATTTCTGAACAGGCTAGGTGGGGGTCAGAACACATATCTATTATAAATCTTTATCATAGCCATGACTGATTTTTTTATACCATAGAATTAAAGCAATGCCTATAGTACTAAATCTTCCAGGCTGAATTGTCATTATAGAATACTGTTGAGCCATTATTATTGGTACAATTAGTAGCAAGAAAAATAATCAGAATTAAAATAAATTGCAAAAATCAGAATTAGAGAACTGCACATGATTTGGTATGTTTACGTATCAGTTTGTGTCATTTTTTTTATGTTATGCTGAATCAAAATGGAAATTATGTAGTGTTAGGTATATATTTATGGAACTTAACCAGCCACAACTCAGAGTGTTCTTTTTGGCCAGACTATCCTCATTTATTGCAAAAGATTAGGAGGCTGTGCAAACAGGGATATAAAACATGAAAGGAAATGGAAATCTACATGTTCAAGAAGTAAAGGGTAATGCTTTTTAAATATGTTGAGGATTGTTTTAACTTTTATATTGCATTCTGTTTGTTATTGCCTTTTAAAATGTACACAATGCATTTTGATGTTGTACACTCTCTGGAGATGCATGACATGACAGGCATAATAGCCAATGAATGCATGCATGCATGAATTAATATTGTTGACTGTCTCAGCAGATGGCAGCAGCTAGCCAACCTGGACTGAACTCAGAAAACTCAAGCCAAGGTTAATAGTTGGTTAGAAGTCCCCCAGGAAATCACAGATCTAAAGGCTAATCAGAGAACTAAAAAAAAAAAAATATCTCAGAAGACAGTAGTGGCAAAGCACTTACATACTGCTGCCAAGGGAAAAAAATGTATCCATGTAATCACCAGGAATCAAGCTTGAGTTGGGATGGGAGAAGATTACCTTTCTTTTTTTAATTGTTGGATTTGTTTAAAATATTCAAGAGCAGAGTTGAAAATTACAGAAAAGGAAAAAAATGGAGAAAGGCATGGTGGATGAAAAATAAGTAATCAGTAAAGGATTTACAATTATCATAATATTTAAAATTTTAAGTAGCTGATTAGTTGAGAACAAAATAAATTGAAATAAACACCTGAATTCTACAGTCATTTGAAAACAATGATTTATTTTCATGCACTGGAACATGCATTGCCAGACAATCTGCAAAAATAGAATAGAATAGAATTCTTTATTGGCCAAGTGTGATTGGACACACAAGGAATTTGTCTTTGGTGCATATGCTTTTGGTTTACATAAAGAGACAAGATACATTTGTCAAGAATCATAAAGTACAGCACTAAATGATAGTCATAGGGAACAAATAAGCAATCAGGAAACAATCAATATCAATATAAATTGTAAGGATACAAGCAACAAAGTTACACTCCTCCAGTCATAAGTGGGAGGAGATGAGTGATAGGAATGATGAGAAGACTAATAGTAATAATAACGCAACCTTAGTGAATGGTTCGACAGTAGTGAGAGAATTATTTGTTTAGCAGAGTGATGGTGTTCAGGAAAAAAACTGTTTTTGTGTCTAGTTGTCTTGGTGTGCAGTGCTCTACAGTGTCATTTTGAGGGTAGGAGTTGAAACAATTTATGTCCAGGATGTGAGGGGTCTGTAGATATTTTCACGGCCCTTTTTTGACTCATGCAGGGTACAGGTCTTCAATGGAAGGCAGGTTGGTAGTAATTGTTTTTCTACAGTTCTAACTATCCTCTGAAGTCTGTGTCTGTCTTGTTGTGTTGCAGAACCAAACATCATTTTGATTATGGTAGCATATGATATCATATATCTCTCTGCCATCATAATGTGATCAAATCTAGAAAGTCCTAATAACAAGCCAGAGGCTTCCAAGAAAACACAACTACCATCATGTTTTTAATGTGCTTTAGGAAAAAAAATGCTACATTTACACATTGAGATGAGGTATTTTTCAAGAGTATTTCCAACAAAGAAATACTATACATTTGTAAAATTCCAACCATGAGACAATATTGCACAGTTTAGTTTGATTAAAGTTTAATTATTTGCATTTACACTGATGTTAAGTTTTAGCAAGCAAATCTAATTCATTTTGTAACTAAAGAGAGGAACCTGTACTTTTTCTATGGCCACCATAGCTGCAGAATCTTTTTATTTTATTTTGGTGTTTTTTTAAACTAATATTTGGGGCCAAACTATGGATGCTGGGAAAAAAACAGCTAAGGCTTAGTGAACATGATAACTTGGAGGATAACATAATAAAATCTTCAGACTGCTTCAGGATATGAAAAGTCCAAGCAGCCAAGCAATAGTTTCATTTCTCCACAGCATTGTGAGAATATGACATTGGAAAAGCACGAGGAAGGATTTAGCTGTGCACGATGAGCCCTAATGGAAAACATGAAGTAAATGAACCTGAAAAAAACAACCCAAGAAACTAAATGGTTTGTTCTGAGGCTATGTCCTCCAATCAAGTTGGCCATGTGTAAGCAATATGGCATTCTATCTTTATTAAATCTTAGGGCCAGGAGCAGAATAAGAGAAGCAATGAAGGTCAATGGCATAGCTGAACAATTTAATTTGTCCTCTATAGAGAAACCTTGCCTTGCCTAAATTCTGTGCTATTTTTCATTTTAAAGGCTGGCACCACTTCCACACACACAGAGAAGTGAGCCTATGGGGCAGGTGGAGGACTACAGACTTTGGGGGAACCGGAGGACATTTTAGTAACAAAAGCATAAACTTCCTACCTTGATTATCATCATTAAGCTTTATGATTGAATTCATGGTCACTAAGAGATGTGCACTATGCATCTTTCTGTTACAGTAATTAGACAGTGGACTGCTAACTATATGGTGGTTTTATACTCTAGTCCAGGACTGTCAAACTCGCAGGCCATGACTTGGATGCAGCTCAAGCTGTCCATGCCAGAGGTGGGTTCCTATCGGTTTGGTCCGGTTCAGCTGAATAGGTAGTAATGCAGCCTGCCACACACCCCAAAGTGGTTATCTCCATGGCGTCATAGGCCCACCATCTTGTTTTTTGCTTCTGCGCATGCACAGAAGCATTTTTTAGTATTATGCGTGTGCGCACATGCTCAGGACGTCCCTGAGCAAACTGGCAGAAGCAGCAGCTGGAACCCACCCCTGGGCCACACCTATGCCTGTTTAGTGAAGGGGGGGAAAGGCCCAATATGTCATGTGACATGATGTGAGTTTGACACCCCTGCTCTAGTCTATATTTGAATACACAGCCTATGATCTGCAGGGCCAATGCTTAGATTATGATTTATTATGAATGTTTATGACTTTTTTTCCCTTAAACAAGTGGCCACACTTTTTGACATTTAATATGAGTTCCCATTAATATTTGTCTCCATCCAGCTGCAAAATCGTTTCTATTGATTATTGCATTATTTTCAAAAGTGTCAATACTGTCTATCCTGCTTCTTTAAACTTAATCATTTTTTTGATCTTCTCACCAAAAAACGAACAAACAAACCAAAACCCAAAAAAGGAATCATCTAAGTTTGGTGAATGGGAAGATGCTGCCACAGAGCTAGGAAGACAGTAGAGTAGCAATACCTTTAATCCTTCTAATCAACCTGCAAAGGAGTGCTCCTGTTTACATGTGAATGTACAAATTATGAACTTATTAATACACAATAGTAATGTTCCAATATCTCATTGGATGCCACAAAGAAGGAGTTAAGCTATTCTCCAAAGCACCTGAAGGTGACAAGAAGCAATGGATAGAAACTAATCAAGGAGAGAAGCAACCTAGAACTAAGGAGAAATTTCCTGACAGCTAGAACAATTAATCAGTGGAACAACCTGCCTCCAGAAGTTGTGAATGCTCCAACACTGGAAGTTTTTAAGAAGATGTTGGATAACCATTTATCTGAAGTGGTGTAGAGTTTCCAGCCTAAGCAGGGGGTTGGACTAGAAGGTCCCTTCCAACTCTGTTATTCTATTCTGTTCTGTTCTGTTCTGTTCTGTTCTGTCAGTTCTGTTCTGTTCTGTTCTTCATATTTGCTAAATACAATTACTTGCTTTCAGGTTTTGCCCTTAATGGTTGGACCTTTACTTCAACAGAGTTCTACCAAGGCTATTCTGGCTCATAGAGATTCATTTTTCTTCACTTCCCTACCCTGTCAATTACGAATTTTCTCCAAAAGATCCCTCAAATTTTTGAAATATATTTTAAATGACATACAGCAAAAGAGGGAAAAGAAAGTTCCTGCCACTAATTTGAGGCAGATTCTAGATCCAATATTATGTAGTTATCCTTCCTCGACTCTTGCAAATCTCAAAGCATGAGGATGATAGTATCACATGGAAATTCACCAATAGAATAAATAATCCAATAACAGAAGCGATGGAGACAGATTTATGCTTTGGGTTCACTGAATAGTGGCTGGTATAATTATATCTCTCCATAAAAAGAAAAAAGAGCCAGTTTGATGGAATGATGAAGGCATCAGATTAGAAACCAGGAGTTGTAGTACCTGAGCCTGATTGTTATCTCTGTTTTAAGGTAGAGACTTTGGCAAACCACTTCCAAAAAAGTGCCAGAAGATTATATTGAAATCACCAGGAATCAGCACCGACTCAAAGGCATAAACCAACCAACCCATACCTTCTCTTCCACTTTACAACTGTTAGACTGCAATAATATAGTTTAAATCATTGGTAATTATCCTTGTGTTATAAGCATGTGATGACAAAAACATGTCACTTCTCCAATAAAACTATGAATTGAAGATGGTTTGTTTTCGAAGTTTGAGTGGATCTGATTATTCTCACTGATGCTATTATCTGCTGCTGAAACAGCAATTCTAGACAAATTCTGGCTGGGTTAGTAAATGTCTTATGTACTGGTTACACCCCATCAAACTTCACAGACATCCGGCTGTAAAGGGAACCTGGGAGCTGAGAGAGAGGAACAGAAGAAAAGAAGATAGGATGAGCATGAGTGCATAAGCAGCAGGATTCTCTCTTGGCATCTACTTATGCAGGAGAATAAAATGGAGCAAATTAGGGCTCAATTATAGAACTAGCTGCTGAAACTGTTTCAGTTTCTTAGGCACAGAGCAGCAGCCCTTGGCATGTTCAAAAAAATCTGGATCTAGCCACGGTTGATGAGGCAGGTTTGATTTGCCAAAATTATATGTGCTAATTATTCATTAGGTAGAGGAGAATCAAGGCAGAATTAGACTCAAAAACCATAAGCATATACTACTGTATGTCTGTTATCTCCTGATATAATACAAAGATTCATTATTTAAGCCTACCTCTATAGATCTCCAGTCTCATTCAAATGTCAAACATTTTACACTTTGCAAAAGATATGTGCACACAACATTGCCTGTATCTCATTCTATGTGTTAAGGCAAGCCAAAGGCAGCTTTAGTTATTCTGAAGTGGAAGTCTGAATCTGAGCCCACCATAACAGCAGCAAGTTTTAGGATAATAAGAGTCCTTCCCAGTTCCAGGATGGATGGAAAGTATGACAAAGGTAGCTATTGTGCTGTGAAGATGACACTTTCACCAAAACCAGAGTTGGGCTGTGTTTGCAACTCTATATGCATTTCCCTGGGTATTGATGGATTGTTTGTGTCATTAAGTCAGTGCAGACTCTTAGGGACCACTTAGACAGATTTTTTTGCTAATCTGATTCTTCAGATCTTCCAATCACCACCATAACTGAGTCCATCTATTTTTTTGCTGGTCATCCTCTTTCTCTCTTTCCTCCCACCTTTCCTAGCACTGGCATCTTTTGCAGAGAGTTGGGTCGTCACATAATGTGGGGTAATATGAGCCTGATCATTTGAATTTTGAATAAGAATTCTGGGTTGATTTGTTCATGATGTTCATTGAGTAGACATGTACAAAACATAACATCATTGTTTACGATATGTCTATGGAGTTTTCTCAATTATCCAGGTCATGTCCCAAAGATGCTTTCCAAAAGGCAACTGGACTTTTTTCCTTGAAAAGAAGTTTCTTTAGTTCTGACTGAATGGTGGGGAAAAGAAATATTTATATTCTTCTATTCCTTCTATTATAGAATTCTTCCATTCTCCACCATTCAGTCAGAACTGAACTATCTTCTTGGATAAGAAGCAAAACGTTTTCAAGGAAAAAAAGCAAGAAAGTCCAATTGCCTTTTGAAAAACAAAATTGTTTGCTATGTTCTCCATTGTTAAACTTAATAGAAATGCCTTTCTCGTTTCTAAGATATTGTTTTGCTTTAAATTGTCCTTTGTTATTATTGATAATAACTTATCGATAATTTATTTATAATAGATAAATAAGTCAAATAATGGCTGATGATGCCCAAAGAAATTGTATTCATGATATTCTGAGAAAGTAAAAGAATCTGTTTGCATCTTTCACACTGAAAATCTTAGGTGACTCTGGGTATCACTGTCATTGTTCTTGACTGAGAAACAAATGTTCCTATGTTATTAAATATACTCATTGTGTTATATAGCATTGTAAGTCCTCACACTTACGAATGACAGCTTGGCAGCAGCCAGGCACATCTTAGCCAATCAGACGCACCTGCCAGTTGCCGAGCTGTCAGTCGCAAGACAGTCAAGTATAAAAGGCAGCACAACTCCAACGGCTACCCGATCTACCACATAACTACGGAAGCTATCCGGTCTACTGTTACAGACTATCCGATCTACTGCACAACTATATAGACTGTCCGGTCTACTGTTTGTTTCTGTTACTATCGTTCTTGTTACATTAAAACGGTTACAGTTACCTCAGATGCCTCTGATTCTTCTTGTAGCGATCTAACACATTGGAACAAATCCCCTAAGGCTGGCATCCAAATGCCGGATAACCACCTATTGGCTAAATCAGGATATATGAGTTCACTCTTTAAGTTATCTTCATCTTTTTGAGACACTTGTTAACAATTGTCAAAATATTTATCTGCAGATGTGATACTATGCAATACAAGAATATATTCTTTTCATAGATATGAGTGCTTTATATTGAGTTACATATATTTCTCCTCCCTTTAGAGAGCAGGGACTGAGCAATGCGGTCTCTGCATATTTTCCTTCTCAATTAGATTCTCAGAGATTTGGGCCACAGCAGAGTTGATGATCACTACCCTGTAATACACAGAATATCTCTTGGCTCCAAAATGAATAAAAGTAACCACAGATACGATTCCTCCCCCACTCCCACCTCCCTAGTTTGTCTTGAGGGGGAAAAGTATTTCTTAGAAGATAAATTGCATATACTCCTCCAAAGACTTTCTCCATTCTCAGAAGAATAGTATATTCACTGTCCTAGAAGCGGGTCTGCTCCACGGCTTTCTCAGATATTTCATTCATTCATCAAGGCCACGTCCTCCTTATTTCCATTAAAAAGTGTCCTTGGAATCAAAATTTCCCCATTGGCTTTCTACATTGAAGTTGACATAAAAGTTTCATAGCAACATCCCAGATATTCTGCTGTCAGTTTAATAACCCAACCAGAGCACTGTTCCCTTTCCTGCTTGGAGGCATAGGAGGACGGCTGTCATACATTGACTCTAATGTATTTTTTAAAAGGTCAGGTTGTTTGTGGCGCTACTTATGGCTGTTATCCTTTTGCTCATTATTTTTTATTTATGTTTCCTGCTCATTGAGTTGTTCGAAACAGGTTTGTAGAAAAATAATGCCAGTGAACAGGTAAAGAAAGTGTCTAGGTAACTATGGTTTGTCTCTTGTAAAAGTTCCAAAATATCAAGAAGACAACTTTTATTAGAACTAATTTAAATGGTCTAGAATAGTAAACAACCTCTCATATTCTGCCTGGACAGGAAAGCAGGGGAAGGTAAAGAGACAGCCAGAAAGCTGGGTTCCTAAGTCTAGCATTCTCCAGCTACTAGATCAGAACATCTGGAAAATTTAAATTTTCTGTCAGCTGCTATAAATGGTGTAGTTTGCAACATTCTAAAAATCAAATGCTGTGGAAATTGTGCAGGCTTAATTAGATTACTTTCTGCCCTGTAATGCACAGCTTCCAAATAACAAGATTTCTATAATGCTCATAGTCATTATTTATCATAAATTTGAACAGTGCATTTGAGGACATCTAGTTCAAAGCCCTGCTCGGTTCAGGTTGCAATACAGTATCTCGGCAAGATGATCCTATATCTTCTATTGAAGATTCCACTGAAGGAGTCATAGATTTTTTAGAGATAAGTTATATTAATTACTACAATTTTTTCAGAGAATACCAAATCCATCTATACAGTTTTCGAAGAATGAAACATGGACAGAATAATAAAGCTAGTTATAGATATACTTCGTTCTATTTTTAACAAAAATAACTTCTATGAAGTTTAAGGATCACATTCTTTACAGACAGAGTGGGACCAAAAAACAGTAATCCCATATTCAGATTTATATTGTCTTTATACGTGAAGCAAAGTACTGTTATTTCTCTACCATTGTTGCATCTGTCAATTTACTGAGATTTGCTTGGACATGCCTGAAGCAGAGTCCTTAGGGTTATCTGGAGTGAATTTGTGCCTGTGACTTTTGAGAAAATAAACAGGATTATCTAAACTGCTCATTAGATTCAGATTCCTCCTGGTTGATCAAGGCTTCTTGGATGATGACATCTTTAGATCTATGTCTGTTTCTTTGATATAAAAATTGTCCTCATAATCTTCAAAGAGATGCACCCCATCCTTAAGAGGTCATCACTGGACTCAATAATTCTCAACAATTTCCAGTCAGTCTCAAAACTTTCATTTTTAGAGTAGATTGTTGAAAAGGTGTTTGGGCTTCAGTTCCAGAGAATTCAAGAGGAAATGGATTATGTAAACCTGTTTCAGTAGGTTTCAGACCAGGTTATAATATGGACAACACTGTGGTTCTTCTCCTTTCTTGTGACCAATTTCAGTTGGCATTGAAAGGGAGGATAGATTGAGCTACCTCTCACTTTTGGGGTGCTTTATGACTCAAGGCTATTATCCATTCCAGTTAATATTTACCCCAAACTCCTGGATGCATATATTCATCGATTTTGGGTCAGCTACCATCAGTATGCTAATATCCAATTATACATCTTAGCTCTGGACTGACCAACTCGTATCTCAGTGTCTGGATACTATGCAAGTTTGGATGAGAAAGAAAAGGCTTAGGTTCACTCTTGACAAGACAGATATTTGGGTCCTCTGGCTCTGGGGATGTTGCATATTTGGACTTGGATAGGGTTTAACTTCCCCATTCAAGACTGTTGCACAACTTGGAGGCCATCTTGGATTTGTAGGACAGGTAGAAGCTGTGGCCAAGATGACTTTTGCATAGGTACACATAGTGTAATGGTTGTACCTTTCCTGAACTAGAAGACCCCCTAGATAATCACTCATACCTTAAAGACCACCTGGAAATTGCAGCTAGCCCAGAATGTGATGGTATGGGTAGTGTGTCTAATCAAGCCCTTGAAACACCCCTGTCCCTTGAATTACACTGGTTACCTTTGTTTTCAAGGTGAAATTTGAGATATTGGTTATCACCTATTGTGGGACCCTCATTTCCAGCTGTTTCTTCCAATCTGGTATGATTGGGCATGTTATGGCCCCCATCAATTAAATAATATCATCTTGTGAGACCCAGGAAGTGTGCTTTCTCTTTCACAATGCCTACCTATGGAATGATATTTCCTCAGAGACCTGAATAGCTCCTACCCCAATAATGTTCTAGAAACTTTAAAGGCCTACCCATTCTCCCAGGGTCTAGAGAAGAATGAGGGTTGAGTTCCTGGTAGATGGGCTTTTTTTGAGGATACCCCTCATATTGTTTTATGTGTTTGGTATTTTATACTTTTAACTGTAAACCACCCAATGTGATTGGGAGTTGGGCAGCCTATAAATTATAAAAACAAATGCACAAAAAGAATTTCACAAAGTTTCAATCACTGCACCTCTTTTTCCTGCCTTAAAATAACTTTACTTTTCTTAGGCTTTTTTGGTTATGTGCACTTGTATATTATTTCCCAAATATCCTTCTCTGTTCCCAAAGAACCCACATCTTACCTTGCCAATTTCCTCTTGACATCACCTTTCCAAACAACATATATTGGATATATGGAAATAGTATCTGAAATCATTAATAAAAACCACACCAGCTGGATGTTTTCAGCTGCACTTAAACTGAAGGCAACCCTCTTCCATGAAGGGATACTAATGCTGATTTCCCTTTGGCTATTTGAGTAGTTAATAACATATAAGTTAAAGCGTATCAGATGTGTAGAAACCGCAACTGATTGAGTAACATTAAAAGGTGATGGCCATACTTGGACTATGTCTTGGGATTCTTTCCCAAGTCCTATAGATAGAATTTGTTCTAACCTTATTTTGGAGCAGTATTTTCCTAATTAGATGAGTGGTACCTTGGATGTATTTCAAAAATGTTAATTTAAAAAAAATCACATCTTCATCTGGCATCTTAAAAATTAAAATTATCTTAGTACTGTGAAGTATAAAACCTTCCTTCTCTCACAGCAGAAATATCTGAAAGGACATGTACATATCATTCATGTTACTAGTACATTTCGTTTCTTCTTCCCTTACAATTGTCAACATATATCATTTTAAGTGAGCAGTTTAATAAGAAATTGATGTGCGAAAAAGTGAAATAATTATATACATGAAAATTGTGAAGTAAACCACAGGTTGCCCAAGCAAAGGATCAAAGTATGAATGGCATTGAGATGAAAAGCTTTTGTGTGTGTTCTTTTATAGAAATGTTCCCTTCGTTTTATTTTATATAGAGGCTTTCTGAAAAATCTTCTATCTTTTCAAAAGAAAGCTTAATGAATAGCTTATGTGAAGCCATTTGTAATGAGAAAGCAGTACAGATCCTCTGCTAAGTTCTTCAAGTGGGCTGTCAAACAATCTTTAATGTTTGTATATGCTATGGTGGTTCCTTCTTTTGAAGGTTCTGGGGCACATTATTCCTTGATATTTTTAGTTCCATAGATTTTTCTGAGGCCATTTACTGATAACTGCACTTGTTGGAGGCAGAATAATAATATCTTTGTTACACTGTGCATTAAAGATTCAAAGTGTTCAGAAATCATAATCTAATTAAGTCTCACTGGTTACACAAATGTTTATAATTACATTTTTTTACAAAAGAGAAAACTGACCGAGACCAATAGTAGTAGTAGTAGTAGTAGTAGTAGTAGTAGTAGTAGTAGTAGTAATAATAATAATAATAATAATAATAATAATAATAATAATAATAATAATAATAATAATAATAATAATTTGGACCGAAAAACCAGGAAACTAATGACAATGCACTACAGTTTACATCCACGTGGTGATACTGATAGACTATATCTGCCCCGAAAATCAGGTGGCAGAGGATTATTACAAGTGAAGCAAACAGTTGAAGAAGAAAAACATGCACTGGCTGATTATTTAAAAGACACTCAAGAACATCTATTAATCGAAGTAAAGAACAAAAATCTACTGAAGGCCCAACAGACAAAACAAGAATACAGAAAAGATGTGATAAAATCAAGAATGGAGAGTTGGCAGAACAAAGCACTGCATGGTCAATTTCTGGAAAAAATAAAAGATAAAGTGGACAGGGAACAAACTTGGTTATGGTTAAAAACAGGTACATTAAAGAAAGAAACAGAGTCACTAATCCTGGCTGCGCAAGAACAAGCTATCCGCACAAATGCCATTAAGGCCAAAATCGAAAAATCCTCTGATGATGCCAAATGCAGACTTTGCAAAGAAGCTGACGAAACTGTTGATCACATACTCAGCTGCTGTAAAAAAATCGCGCAGACTGATTATAAATTGCGGCACAATTCAGTAGCACAAATGATCCATTGGAATTTGTGCAAAAATTATAATATTAAAACAGCAACAAACTGGTGGGAACATCAGCCTGAAAGAGTCACAGAAAATCAGATGGTCAAGATCTTGTGGGATTTCCGTATACAAACCGACAAAATACTGGCGCAGAATACACCAGACATCACACTGGTTGAGAAAAATAGGGTCACAATCATAGACATCGCAATACCAGGTGATAGCAGGGTCGCCGAGAAGGAACATGAAAAAATCGCAAGATACCAGGACTTAAAAATCGAAATTCAACGACTATGGCACAAACCAGCAGTGGTAATTCCAGTGGTAATTGGCACACTGGGTGCTATTCCAAAAGTACTGGAATTACATTTAAAACAGTTAAAAATTGACAAAATCACCATCAGTCAAATGCAAAAAGCCGCACTGCTTGGATCTGCACGCATATTACGAAAATACGTTACGACGTCCTAGGCCCCTGGGTGGGGCCCGACTAGTAACCAATGCCAAATCCGGCGAAACAACTGGCCGCTGTGTTACAATTGTACAACAACAACAACAACAACAACAACAACAACAACAACAACAACAACAATAATAATAATAATAATAATAATAATAATAATAATATATATAATAATAGTCGGGGCCCGACTAGTAACCAATGCCAAATCCGGCGAAACAACTGGCCGCTGTGATACAATTGTATAATAATAATAATAATAATAATAATAATAATAATAATAATAATAATAATAATAATAATAATAATCATCGAGTTAAAAAGGTAAAGAATTGGACATCACCTGGAAAGGACCAATTACATGGTTTCTGGCTCAAATATCTAACCAGTTTACATGCAATATTGGCCAGGCAACTGAATGAAATTTTACAAAAGGGCCAAATTGATGAATGGTTGACAACTGGAAAAACATACTTGATACAGAAAGATCCAACTAAAGGAACAACATCTGAAAACTATAGACCAATAACATGCTTGCCAACAACCTTCAAATTACTCACAGGCATTATTGCAGATAACATGATGGGTTATTTGGAAAAAAACAACATCTTGCCAGTAGAGCAAAAAGGCAACAAAAGAAGGAGCAGGGGCACAAAAGATCAGCTTCTAATTGATAAAATGATATTAGAAAATTGTAAGAACAGAAAAACGAACTTGAATATGGTCTGGATTGATTACAAAAAGGCATTTGACTCACTGCCACATAGTTGGATCATAAAATGCTTAGAAACAACTGGCATTAGCAAAAATATTACATCCTTTACTGAAAAGGCAATGAAACAATGGAGAACTGAGTTGGCAGTAGGGAATGAGAGCTACGGAATGGTTAATATCAAGCGAGGAATTTTCCAGGGTGATTCACTTTCACCTCTTCTCTTCATCATCGCAATGATCCCACTATCAGTAATCTTAAAAAATTGAAATTAGGCTACCAAACAGCCAAAAAAGCTGAAAAAAATTCGCATTTACTATATATGGATGATTTGAAACTCTATGGAAAGTCAGAAATAGAAATCCAATCATTGACAAATACAGTCCGAGTATTCAGCACCGATATTTCAATGCAGTTTGGCATGGAAAAATGCGCCACTGTATCCATAAAAAGGGGCAAAATCACTGCATCTGAGGAAATTGAAATGCCCAATGGCCAACTAATTAAATGCAAAGAAAATGAAGCCTACAAATACTTAGGCATTCTGCAGTTGGATAATATCAAGCATGGAGAAGTAAAAACTATTGTCAGGCGAGAGTACACCAACAGAGTTAGGAAAATTTTGAAATCTAAATTGAATGGTGGAAATACAATCAAGGCCATAAATACCTGGGCAATACCAGTTATAAGATACACAGCTGGCATAGTTAACTGGACACAAGCTGATTTGGACCTTTTGGACCGAAAAACCAGGAAACTAATGACAATGCACTACAGTTTACATCCACGTGGTGATACTGATAGACTATATCTGCCCCAAAAATCAGGTGGCAGAGGATTATTACAAGTGAAGCAAACAGTTGAAGAAGAAAAACATGCACTGGCTGATTATTTAAAAGACACTCAAGAACATCTATTAATCGAAGTAAAGAACAAAAATCTACTGAAGGCCCAACAGACAAAACAAGAATACAGAAAAGATGTGATAAAATCAAGAATGGAGAGTTGGCAGAACAAAGCACTGCATGGTCAATTTCTGGAAAAAATAAAAGATAAAGTGGACAGGGAACAAACTTGGTTATGGTTAAAAACAGGTACATTAAAGAAAGAAACAGAGTCACTAATCCTGGCTGCGCAAGAACAAGCTATCCGCACAAATGCCATTAAGGCCAAAATCGAAAAATCCTCTGATGATGCCAAATGCAGACTTTGCAAAGAAGCTGACGAAACTGTTGATCACATACTCAGCTGCTGTAAAAAAATCGCGCAGACTGATTATAAATTGCGGCACAATTCAGTAGCACAAATGATCCATTGGAATTTGTGCAAAAATTATAATATTAAAACAGCAACAAACTGGTGGGAACATCAGCCTGAAAGAGTCACAGAAAATCAGATGGTCAAGATCTTGTGGGATTTCCGTATACAAACCGACAAAATACTGGCGCAGAATACACCAGACATCACACTGGTTGAGAAAAATAGGGTCACAATCATAGACATCACAATACCAGGTGATAGCAGGGTCGCCGAGAAGGAACATGAAAAAATCGCAAGATACCAGGACTTAAAAATTGAAATTCAACGACTATGGCACAAACCAGCAGTGGTAATTCCAGTGGTAATTGGCACACTGGGTGCTATTCCAAAAGTACTGGAATTACATTTAAAACAGTTAAAAATTGACAAAATCACCATCAGTCAAATGCAAAAAGCTGCACTGCTTGGATCTGCACGCATATTGCGAAAATACGTTACGACGTCCTAGGCCCCTGGGTGGGGCCCGACTAGTAACCAATGCCAAATCCGGCGAAACAACTGGCCGCTGTGATACAATTGTATAATAATAATAATAATAATAATAATAATAATAATAATAATAATAATAATAATAATAATAATAATAATAAAACTTGGTTATGGTTAACAACAGGTACATTAAAGAAAGAAACAGAGTCACTAATCCTGGCTGCGCAAGAACAAGCTATCCGCACAAATGCCATTAAGGCCAAAATCGAAAAATCCTCTGATGATGCCAAATGCAGACTTTGCAAAGAAGCTGACGAAACTGTTGATCACATACTCAGCTGCTGTAAAAAAATCACGCAGACTGATTATAAATTGCGGCACAATTCAGTAGCACAAATGATCCATTGGAATTTGTGCAAAAATTATTATATTAAAACAGCAACAAACTGGTGGGAACATCAGCCTGAAAAAGTCACCGAAAATCAGATGGTCAAGATCTTGTGGGATTTCCGTATACAAACCGACAAAATACTGGCGCATAATACACCAGACATCACACTGGTTGAGAAAAATAAGGTCACAATCATAGACATCGCAATACCAGGTGATAGCAGGGTCGCCGAGAAGGAACATGAAAAAATCACAAGATACCAGGACTTAAAAATCGAAATTCAACGACTATGGCACAAACCAGCAGTGGTAATTCCAGTGGTAATTGGCACACTTGGTGCTATTCCAAAAGCACTGGAATTACATTTAAAACAGTTAAAAATTGACAAAATCACCATCAGTCAAATGCAAAAAGCCGCACTGCTTGGATCTGCACGTATATTACGAAAATACGTTACGACGTCCTAGGCCCCTGGGTGGGGCCCGACTAGTAACCAATGCCAAATCCGGCGAAACAACTGGCCGCTGTGATACAATTGTATAATAATAATAATAATAATCATCTAAGGAACATGCTGAAGGCTACTTGGTGATGTACTATAGTAATAGGCTAAAACATTCAAGTTAAAATGAAGATTGACCTTGCCACCATATCAATATATTTTATGAATCATTCTACCTTCTTTCTGTCTCCCTCCTTCCCCCTCCATCTCCCCTTCACTCCCATACTAATACATTCTACAAATCATATCTTCACTATACATTTCTACATCTGTAAGAACTTAGTCGTTTAGCAAGTATCTGAGTGAGACTAGGTTTTTTTTCCCCTTGACATCTGTTTGTTTAGAGCAATTGTTTCAAAAGGAACAATTATTTTGTATCAATAAGTAAAATTTATTCTTATCTTTGGTCATTTCTAATAAAGTCTTTGTAAATCTTAGCAGAGCTCTTTTGTTTATCCAAGGAAAAAAATCCACACCAGTTTCTTTGTTTAATATCTGTTCATTTCTTTTAGAAAATGAGTCATCCGTTAGATTCGTTTATATTATATTTAAATCGTCCTTCAAATAAGTTTCACAGACATCCACTGCAGATTGTTGTTGTTTTACCACTTCATTAGACTGCTCTGTCAATTTTATCATGCACTGATTTTTTCTGGCTGAAAGCTATTCAAAAATGTGTACTAGGAATTTAAGTTCCATTTTGTTTATTCTCTGTGTCTAGTGTCCAGTCTTCAAGATTTGCATATCACAGTAAAACCCCAAAAGAATTCTCTATTTTACCATGAGAAAATATGTCCTAAATAATTCAAAACTGTAATTCTAAATTCCTCTGGCCTCAATTTTATATATGTATTGCATATTGCAATCTCTCTCTCTCTCTGTAATTAAAATATGAAGTTCAGTTGAGCTTAATATTTGTAAAGGCTGCTATGTGACTATGGGCTTAATGAACATTCCTCACTGTCTGTTACTTCACTCACAAGCCAATTGTGAAAACTTCAATTTCCATGGTCTACTCATGAGGAGCAGCTGTCAGAAGTCACATGAATGATCACAACAATATTTCCTTTATTCTGGATAGATTATACCATCTTGGATCCAGAAGCAATTCCTCTTGCAAAAGTTGTATTGGTAACCAGTGAAAGCCAACAAGATGTCAATTCACCATGGTGCTTATTGGAAGATAAATACCATATAGTTCCTGTGTAAGCAACAGTCACATTTCTGCCTTTTGTAAAATGAATAGAACTATCCCATGTTGTGAGAAAACCAGATTGGCACATTTGCTTCCTTTCAAGTAGGATCCCTTAGTACTATTCTTCTTAATCTCCATGGACATGCATTATATCATCTCAAGTATTTCAGGGTTTTGCCTTGTTACAATTGCTTATGTTAGCCTTGCATTAGCATAGCAAAGTACTTGTAGCTCAGCCCATATGTGCCTTACTCTTTGGCCATGACTGCAGTGCAATAAAACAAACAGCTGAGAAAAAAAAGACAAACATTCACATTTTAGGCCTTTTTTACATGTCAGTCATCATATGATTTGATTGATCTTCTCATATAAATAGGGATTGAATTTCTAATGACAGATTAAAATAATATTGGTTCCACAGACCACATAATCCCACCCAATATATTATAAAGCCTTGACTTAGGTAATAAATTTGTTTGTCTTCCTTTCATAAGTAAAGATTTGTAAAGCTATAAAGGCACTACGTTTTTTTCTCCTTCAATTGCTTCTCATACATTTAAATAATCTCCTAAATTATCATTATTTGAAAACAAAAATTTCACCGTAATTCATAAAGGAACTCCTATACTTCAGCTCATCTCTACTCTCTGCTCTTCTATACTTTATTGGCATGACAAGGGCTTTGCTGCTCAGGTTCAATTGCATTTGGTTGTGTTCTCAGGAGAAGCTATGCAGTGTTGGATTTATGCTTCTAGGTATGGTTAATTAGGCTGTGATCATTAAAAATGGAAAGAGAAAAGGTGTTTCATGGTATTGACAGGCCTTTAAAGAAATTACTGTATTTTTTGTAGTATAAAAAGCACTCCCTCCCCCCAAAAGAGGCTGAAAATTTGGGTGCATCTTACACTCCGAATGTAGCTTTTTTTTTCAAGCTTTTTTTCCAGCCCTAATGAGGTGCTAATGAGTGATGCGATCTTACGTGCTTTGCCTGCTTTTCTCATTGCTGCTCCCTCCAACAATCAGCTGTGCTTTAGAAGCTGTTTTTCAGCCCTAATGAAGTGCTACCAAGTGAAGCAATCTTACGGGGTTCCCCTGGTTTTCTCATTGCTTCTCTCTCAGATGATCAGCTGTGCTTTAGAAGCTGTTTTTTTAATCCCCAACCAGGGGATAAAAAGCACATGTGTGTGCTCAAAACCAGCAAATTTATGTGCTGAAGCTGATCAGATTAGCCAGATGAATACATAGTAAGCAGAATTTTTTCCCCTATTTTCCTCTCCAAAAACTAAGATGTGTCTTATATTATGATGTGCCTTATACTCCGAAAAATACGGTACATCTTTCCCAGTGGTGGGATTCAAGTAATTTAACAACTGGTTCTCTGCCCTAATAATTTCTTCCAACAACCAGTTCACCAAACTGCTCAGAAAGTTAACAACCGGTTCTCCCGAAGTGGTGTGAGCTGGCTGAATCCCACCATTGATCTTTCCCCATGATTAGGGGGATGTTTTCTGCAGGATGATTGTGGGTGCATTTGGTTTGAAGGTTGCTACAAAATGCATTCCAAAACCCATTTTTTCCTCTCTTTTGAATATAAGGGCTACAGTGGTGGGTTTCCAAATTTTTTACTGGTTCACTTGTGTGCTCTTGTGCGCTTGTGTGCAACACTTCTGTGTATGGCAGGAGCATTTGGGCAGGTGGGTGGAGCCTCCCACCACCACCACTACTCAATCTAGGCTGAACTGGGAGCAACCCACTTCTGAAGGGCTATCTAATCTTAATAGTTCACTACATTTTTAATTAAAAAAATAAGTAAGGGAAAACTGTCTTGCACATAAAATATTGTTGGAATATTGTCTATTGGCAAGGTTGCTTCATGGCTCATTTCCATGGAAATAATTTTGATTGGGTGTGAGTTGTGGAAGCATTACAATTTTTTGGCTCCAAGTAGACAATTGATGGATTCTGATTATTACTGAAACTGTGCAAAGCTTTTAAATGGTGCTTTGCACTGATGAAGTTTTGAGTGGAGATGCTCCTTGAAGATGTTTTATGATCAAGAAACTTGATCCTTTTGTTTTTGGGGAATCCAAGCAATCATTAAGTCTTTCCAGACAAAACTCAAGTTGCAGAAGAAAGAAGTCTTCTGCTGCAGCATTGGCCACACAGCTTCCAGGCTGAGTCCACTCCAGAGAAAACTTCATACAGTTCCTTGCTAAGTCTGAATCTTCCTCTAGAGTCCTTCTTCTAGGGTGCATGGTTAGTAAAGTGAAAGCCCAAGTAAAGTGAAAGGATAATTTATTAAACTTGTATGTCTTCCAGAATCATTGAGAGTAAGGCAGCATACAATTTTAATGAATTATTATGGTCAGTTATACAGTCAGCCAGATATTTTAGATATGGCATTTTTGCCACTATTGAGTCTTTCTCATGGCCCTGCTGAGAAATGTGAAAGGTACGCTTGCATGATATAAGCTGCCTTTTGCAATTGACTAATTGACTGCAGATGTGAAGGACATGCATATATATATATATATATATATACACACACACACATACATACATACATACATACATACATACATACATACATACATACATACATACATACATACATACATACATACATACATATATATATATATATATATATATATATATATATATATATATATATATATATTTAAAGTCACAACCCCTGGTATGCCCAAATATGGGAGGAAGGTCACACTTCCACTCTCTGTCTTCGGCTCGTCACAAGAGACCATCCAGACAGAAACCCAATATTTTTTTATTGGGTTTAATAACAAGGGTGTGGCTAGCTGATGAGAGCTAAATAGCTTGAAATAGATCTATACTAGTCTCCCTTTATTTATTTATCAGCATAAATATAACAAATGTAACAAAAAAGTAAAAAATATTGGGTTTCTGTCTGGATGGTCTCTTGTGACGAGCCGAAGACAGAGAGTGGAAATGTGACCTTCCTCCCATATTTGGGCATACCAGGGGTTGTGACTTTAAATATATACCTCTCACCCTGGCTGGCTGATAAGGAGTCGAGCTTTGTAGCTCAATGGTTAACACATCTGCCTAAGAGGCAATAGAGCACAGGTTTGATTCCCAACAAGGGTGTGGCTAGCTGATGAGAGCTAAATAGCTTGAAATAGATCTATACTAGTCTCCCTTTATTTATTTATCAGCATAAATATATCAAATATATATACACACACACACACACACACACACACACACACACACACACACACACACACATATATATTCACATATATGAGAATATAGTTGCTCCATGTAAGCTAATTGTAGAAACATGGTACATCAGATACAAATTGTACATCATACACTAACTTACTTTCAAAGGTTAACCTTAAAAAGTTTTGACAAGCATAACATTTAATCATGTGTGCTCCCTTTCATAATTACATCACTTTCTTCAAATGTAATGATGAGGAGAGAGTGCTTTTTCTATTTCAGGGGTAAACATCTGCTGCAGGGTTAAAACGTTGACAAACTGGCACATTTTGATTTGTAATATTTTATCTGAAGGGGGAAAAAACCCCTGGAGTATTAAATATTTCATGTCATGTTGAAAAAAGAAACCAATGTTTGGATCTAAAGAGCAATCTTACATCCCATTCAAAATTAGTTAGTGAACTGGTATCCTATTGAGCTGCTGCTGCTTCCTGATCAATGCATGGATTACTGTGAAAAACTGTGATTGATGAGAGTTTTCATTTCCAGCCAGTGATGAAGCAGAGCTGCTTCTGTTCCCAAATGACTGCCCTTCATAATCCCTGCTCGCAATTATTACTGAATTGTCTGGTACAAGGGTTGGTTTAGGGCAGTGATGGATAACCCTTTTGTCGGTGTGTTCTGAAAGTGTGTTCACGCACCCACAGTGCAATGCACATGCAAGGCCCCCACGCTCTCCTGCCCCTGTGCATGCACGTGCAACCCCACGCATGTGTGCACAACCCCTGCATGTGCATCCCGCCCCCTGTGCATTGCACACATGTCTCCCACATGCACCCTGCAAAAACTAGCTGGCCAGAGGGAGGTGCACTTGCATGCACAATGGAGCTCAGCTGGGGTGACCGCTCAAGTGCCCTTAGAGAGGGATCTGTGTGCCATCCGTGGCACATGTGCCATAGGTTTGGCATCATGGATTTAGGGAATAGGATGCCGCTTTCTGGGTAGCTGTTAATCCTGGGAGGTAGTTTAGACAAGAAGTGCAACTAAAAATACTGGCTTTACCTTTATTGTAAGATTTCATTAACAGAATATTGCAAGACTGAAAGTATTTCTCACTTCTGTTAACTCTCTAAAAAACTAGAGAGTCTTTTCTGAAATATTTCCCATGCCCTTCCTGCTTCTGCAGACTGAGCTATCTTTTATACACCAGTTGTACAGTCCATGGCTTTCTCTTCTGTCTCCTAAAACAACTTTACTGTAATGCTACTGCACGGCATTATAGTCAAGAACCAGAGAGAAGCTGAAGGAAAACTCTTACCCTATCCTTGGGGACTATGTGCTTGATGAACAGAGCACAAATGGGGAAAATTAGCTCTTGGGGAGATTGAAATGGAAAGTGTTGAGAGGAGCAAACAGAACTTTGAATCTGGCAGGAACAGCTGAGGGCTAATCATATCACTGTTGTTTGTAGTTGGCTGGATGGTCAAAGGGGGCTTATTAGGAAGAAGTGCATGGGTTTAATGGTGGGAGAAATGAGATAAAAGAAGGGAACTAAGGAAATAGGAGCCAGATTAGTATGGTGATGGGTACAAATGGCAGGATGCTAATATATGGCAGATACCAACTGTCCAAATTTTGATTATGTGACCTTTGGGGTGCTGCAATGGTCGTAAGTGCAAGAACTGGGTGTAAGTCATTTTTTAAAATGCCATTCTCACTTCAAACAGTTGTTAAATGAGCAGTGGTAAATTGAAGATTACCTGTAGACCAGTGGTGGGATTCAGCAAGTTCGCACCTATTCGAGAGAACCGGTTATTAACTTTCTAAGCAGTTCAGAGAACTGGTTGTTGGAAGAAATCTTATTTTGTCCCCGTCCCCCCACTTTACAGAGGAAACATTCTGGTGTTGTTTCTAGCCAAATCTTTATTACCCTGCTTACAGAAACTGCCTCTCCAGTTAACCCTTGTTACATTGTAACAGCTAAGGCGAAGTGCTCATTGACCTGAGTGACGTTGAGTTGGCCAGGTCCACCCAGTCACATGACCACTGATCCCCGCCTACCCAGCTGGTCCTCAGGGCAGAGAACTGGTTGTTAAATTATTTGAATCCCACCACTGCTGTAGACTCAGATTGGAACAAATGCAGGTACTGTTCTCCTTCAGACCCCATGCTGGTTGGACTTTTTTGTGCAGCCCATTCTGTTATTCATTGTGAATTTCAACACATGTTCATTTGAATCCTTGAGAAAAGCAAAAATAGAATGGGATCAAGAGTTGTTGAAAAAGAAGGCTGAAAAACAAACAAAGCTGATACAGAGAAGTTTAGGATTATCCAGTAATTGGTTTATTTCTGTGAAAAAGGTTATCCGTATCACAGTTTTATGAAAACGTTCTTTCCCACTCAGCCTGCTCGGTTGAGTTGAAATATTACACAACAACTAGAATTATTTCTATTTTCACTTCACTGTGTCTAGTATTACTTGCCACCTCCAAGCTATCTTCATTGCTGATTCTACTCCTCCCAGATGCTCCTACAATTTTATGTGGTTGGGATTTAATGTGGAGTCTGTTCTATAAGATATAATCAAATTTTGGTAGAAATAGAAAGAATATAATAAAGTAGTAGTATATATTTTACAGACCTATGTAGGTGGAGCCTGCTATGTCTTAGCCTTTTGTTGTTGGTAGTACATCATTTCCAAAGTGTCATTCATTGCTATTTCACTCTTTGCTTTTGTCTTACTTCCTACACTTCTTTTTTCAAAGGATGAAAAATATCAATATAAAGTTGTTATAAATAAATAAACTGAATGACTTGAGATCATCCATTTTTAATGCTATGATTGAATTCCCATATATAGAGTATGACCAGCTATTTAGATTTAATGGTAGAAGCATAACTAGTTGAATCTATTAATGAATAAGGATACTATTTTGTGTATCTTAGGAGTTGTTCCATTGAACATAATGTAACATAATGTAACTTACTTCTGAACAGACGAATAGGGTTAATTATATAAATTTTACAGTATATTAATTGACATATCTTTATGCAGAAACAAGAAAATTACTTTAGATGAATTAATGAGAAACTTTGAAAAAAAATTTCAACCTTTTTAGCTGAAATATTAATAGCTAATTCCAACAGTTCCCTCCCTCTTATACTTAAAAATTTAAATCTGCCTTCCAAAAAGTCATTTATGTTTGTAAGATACATACCATACATCCATTATGTGAAATTAGCAGTTCAACACAATACTTTTTATTAATTAAAAAAAAACCCATACATGAAGCATTTCTATATTCAGGATATGGCAGACAATTATATTCTGCATGGACACTGGCTGTTATATTAAAATCCTACCCAGCTATTATAACGCAAAGAAGATGGATATGAAGGTCAACAAATTCCAGTCTTTCTGACTTTCTTCTCTAACTGAGATGGAGGTCCATATCCATCTTTAGCTGCACCTTGGATACATTCTTTGATTAATCCTTTCCTTCACTACACTTCCTTTTATGCTGGTTGCTACTTGACCAATTTCTTGCATGCCAAATATTTATTTTAAAGTATTTTCATTGCCACTCCAAATAGTAAGAAGGGATATGTTTCCAATTATTTTATACCTTAATCCATATCTGCAACGTAATAGGATCCATTTTATATATTCATTTATTTGCTTTGCAGAGTCTGTGCATCATCTACCCTCAAAGGCAAAGGAGGATAAATATCAGTATAGAAGAATTGGTTTTTTTTTAAAGCAGAAGCTACTTAACATAAGCTGAAAAGCTTTTTTTTTTCTCATAATGATTAAAGACAAATAAGCTTTCTTCTCTATTGCATTTGAGTACCTTCATTCTGACTAAAATCCCTTGAGTATTAAATCTATTTCCCCTTGTTTTCTTGTCCTCCCAGGAAAGGAAGAATAAAAAAAAGAAGACAGCAAAGATGGCTCTGAAGCAATCCATTTCAGGTCTTGTCATATTATTAGCTTCATGGGCTACTTGAAGGCTAGCAACATATTTAATTAATATTCTTGTAATTCTGAGTTTAAAATGAAGCTATTTTATAGTGTAAGAAATGCCTACCTAGCCAGTGTGATATGCGCTCCAGGGGAGATGTTGCAGTAACCATTAGTTAGGGCTGTTCTTTTTTGTAGCACTCAATCTGTAGACGAGAAAAACCTAAATGTAGGAAGGAAAGAAAAAGATTGCACATGTTTAGATTCAACCTCTTTCACTGAGTAGAACATCCTGTTTGCTTTAATTGTTACTGACCAAGGATGGAGATCTAGCATGAAGCCCAAGAGTTCTCTAGTCTGATAATACATGAAGAAGACATTGTGTTGGTGTTCATTACCAAACATGGTAGCAAAGGTAAGAAGGTACATAGCCCTTATCCATAAATAATACCTTTCAGGGAGGATTTATGCCTGATCTCTCTATTGCTTCATTGCCATTACTAAATTTCTTGAAAAGTCTGTAGGATTAATTTACCAGCCTAGATAGTTGACAATCTATGAAAGAATCTGACAAAAAAAAAATGAAAAGGAAGTTTGTTACATTTATCTCATCATATATTTTTTCTAACTTCCTAAAAGTTCCAGTTGGAAAATTGTGACTGGCCAGTTAGGTGAGCTCTGCTATCAAAATCTCAGTAAACCATCACTCCCATTACTAGTTTCTGTGCCTTCAAGTTAGTTTTTGACTCTTGACAAGTTTAGAAGCGGATTGCCTTTGGCTGCTTGCTAGCACTGGGAGAAAGTGACTGACCCAAGGTCACCAGCAGGCTTTGTACTTAAGCAGGGCTAGAACTCATGGTCTTGTGATTTCTAACCTGATTCCATTCACACACATACACACAAACACACACTACAATTCAGAATATATAATATGTAATATTATACATTTACATATATAATATGTAAATGGTAATCTATAGCAAAGGCGGTATTCAGCAGGTTCTGACCAGTTCTGGAGAATCCGTAGGGGAAATTTTGAGTGGTTCAGAGAACCAGTAAATACCATCTCTGACTGGCCCCTCCCCCATATAATCTCTGCCACCGGAGTCCCAGCTGATCGGGAGGAAATGGGAATTTTGCAGTATCCTTCCCATGGAGTGGGGAGGGAATAGAGTTTTTACAGTATCCTTCCCCTGCCATGCCCCCCAAATCACACCCAGCAAGCCATGCCACTCCTACCAAGCCACGGCAACAGAACCGATAGTAAATAAATTTGAACCCCACCACTCATCTATAGGTCAATTTCTGGATCTCTGATACCAATTTAATGTTTTCTTTAGAACGCTTGCATGTTCTATTTGATTATGGAACTCATTCTCTGGAGAAATATGGGTGGTTCCTATGCCATTGAGTTTTAGATAGCAGTTAAAGACGTAATTGTTCATCCAGCATTTGCAGAGAAAATGTTTTAATATACTTTACATGAACATTTACATTTATTAGTGCTGGCAGCAAGACTTTACATTGTTATCCCCTTTTTATAGTCCACATTATAATACTACTATTGTGTGTCTGGTCCTTTTTTAAATTTAAAACGTTGTTCTGCATGCCATTATGGATTAATTTAGGAGGAAAAGAAGGACATAAATATATTTATGACCATGGCTACTTTCTGCACCTACGCAATTAATTTCATGTGGCATATTGCCCTGTTTAACTTTGCCAGCTCTCCCAGCAGAGAAGTGCTCTGGACATGATCTCAGGAGGGCCCCAAAGCAACTGTGCTGAATGAAATGCCTCAGCAAATGATCTTCACAGCTCAACTAATCTCAATGAAACTTGTAACAGAATAAAAGTAAATTGAGCCATTTTCGCTTACTCGTTCTTCCATCAAATAGCCTCTGGCAAGGAATTGTTATTAAAAGTGTTAAACTGTGGCAGTTATTTAGCCAAGACTTTAAGTGTGATTGTTACTGAATTGAAGGCATTTTGCCTGTATGGAGTCTGGAATCTGTTTTTTTTGCAACATTATAATTCCTTTGCATTTTGTTTTATTCTTTCTCAAGCTATAAACTTTGTGGCTTTTTTTTTTGTTTTTATTTGATTCTGTGTTTGGTTTTCCTTTAATAATATTATTTTTTTCCTATTAAGAGAAAGCTTACCTTTAGTGATTAGGCATCCACAACTTCTGATGATTTGCCCTCAGAAGTTTTGGGTTTTTATCACTGAAGGTTTTAAAGAAGAAATTGCCATCTATCTGGTATGGGGTCTCCTGTTTCAGCAGGGTTGGACTAGAAGACCTCCAAAACCCTTTCCAACTTTGTTATTCTGTTAATTCTGCTTAATGCAAAATATGTATAGTTTCAGGTATATTTCCACACAGGCATTAATGCCCTGAGCTTTGGCAGATTAATCTAATGTAACAAAGCCTGCACAAATCAGCAGTCTTCCCACTTAGAATATTTCTAAATCTACAACCATATCATCTAGCTCTATATCTACTAACAAATATTATTTCTCAGCTCATGGAAAAGAATATCTCTAGTATTCCCTATTTCCCTGACCATCTAAAATAAGGAAAAGGCATTATTCAAAGCTTGCCTCTGATGTTAATCCATACGTTTTGAAAGATAGAGTGAATAGTCCCAGATTACATTTTGAACAAAGAATGAACTGAGACAAAATTCTGACAACTAATATAAACGGGACATAGTACTTTTTCATCTGTCAATGACCTTTAAAAAAGAATTGTAGTTATTCCCTTATAATATTTTCTCATTTATTACCTGTCTTTTTGTTGAATTCCAAAGCCTTTATGTAACAGAAATATAGATTCTTGCCTTCAAAACACAGAAATATGATTTGATTATTATAATGGCTTTAGGCCTGCAAAACTAATTCATTTTTTTCTCTCATTATGAAAGGATTTTTTTTTTTGGAAGATGATGGTGATTCCTCAACTAAGCAGTTCACTGGAGACAGACAAGCTTATATCTTGCGGCAAAAATGTCATAAAGAAGTAGTTTCTCAGATCTGGCAGAAGTTCATTAAAGTGATTATGTGTGTTCTGGGATAGCGATCTGAATAATTATTGTTGGTGAAGCCTTATATTCTAAGTAACATGATAGCTATTGAAATGAATAAAATCTGAATGATTTGTTGTTTCTTATTGCTGAGTTTAAAAACCTTTCATAAATGTAGCTTATTTTATTTTCTAATATTAGACATCCCCTCTTCTACACATGCTTTCTGATCCCAAAGGCTTCCTTGTTTCCCTCTTCTTATATTAGATGCTAACATATACAGTACTTGACATGTTTTATGCTTCTGTTCTGATTAATTTATTGATTACATACCATCAAGTCATTGTTGAGTCTTACTATATAAACAGATTTTCTCCATGATGATATGTTCCTAACCTGGTCCTTCAGTTCTTCCAACATTGCACTCATCCAGTGGTGAGATTTAACTGGTGTAACAACTGGTGCCTATCAGCTGGGCTTCAAACAAAGGAAATATAGAACAGACTAGCACAGGGGCAGGTGGGCGGGGCCAACTGGTCACTGGAACCACCGCTTCACACGAACCTGTCCAAATCGGCTGAATCCCACCCCTGCACTCATCACCAGTGTAATTGAGTATATCTACCTTGCAGTTGATTGTTGCTCTTCTCTTTCCTTCCACCTCTCCCAGTATTAGAGCCTTTTCTAGAAAGCTAGGTCTTTGCATAATGTGTCCAAAGTAGGTTAATTTGAACCTAGTCATTTGTGCCTTGAGTGAGAACCCTGTGTTGATTTGGCTGGTCAGCCATTTTTTAAAATCATGGTTGTCCACATTATTTTTCAATGCACTAAAGCTCACAAGCATGAATAATCCTGCCCTGACTCTCCTTCAAAGTCAACAATTTGCTTCCTTAGAATATGGCTCATACAATTCTAATCTTTGGGGATATAGACACATCACAATATTTGAATATATGTTAGAAGACCTTCATGGCTACTCTACAAAAGAAAGTAATTCTTGACTGCTTTCCCCTTTATTGTTGAATGCTGATGCTAAAAGGAAGAGGTTATCCACCATTTTCATATCTTTACTATAAATTCTAAGGCTAGTTGCAGTCTACAGTTCTCATTAGTCTATAGTCCTCATTAGTCTAATCTTTATATTTTATTTAAATCCATTTTTTATTTTACTCATTGACTTTTATTACTAGGGCTTGCAGATCCATTTTTGGCTATCAGAAAATGTCATGAGCCTAGTGCAGGTAGTTGATCTTTCACCCTCCAGTTTGAAAGCCACAATTATTTTCTTCCAGTCCAGCTTCCCTTAATATATATTCTGCGTACAGATTGGATGAATAATGAGAGAATATGCATCTTTTTCTTACACTTTTTCCAACATGGAACCAGTGTATTTCCCTGTGTTCTGTTCACACTATGGTTTCCGGATCCACATTTATGTTTCTCAAGAGGACAATGAGATGGGCTGAGATTTCCATTTTCCTAAAAATATTTCATAGCTTGTCAAGAATATCAGAATAACAAAGTTGGAAGGGACCTTGGAGGTCATCAAGTCTAAACCCCTGCTCGAGTAGGAGACCCTATAACATTTGAGACAAATGGCTGATCAGTCTCTTCTTGAAAGCCTCCAGTGATGGGACACCCACAACTTCAGAAGGCAGGCTATTTAACTGATTGATTGATCTCACCATTAGGAAATTTCTCCTTAATTCTAGGTTGCCTTTCCTTGATTAGTTTCCATCTATTGTTTCTTGTCAACACAATAATCAACACAAAGGCCTTTCTATAATTAGTGGCTTCCTTTTGGTATTCTTTAGCTTTTTCAAATATCCAATATATATCAACAATAATGCCTCCTGTTCCTACATCTTTTCTAAAGGCATTTTGAGCATCTGGCATTTCTTTTTCCCCATAGGACTCTAATCTGCCTTGGATGCATTGGATGATCCTAAGCATTATTTTTACTAACATTTGAAATTAAGACTATTGTACAATAGTTTTCACACTCTGTTAAATTTCTTTATTGAATTATTAGAATAAACTATGGCATCTTTCAAATAGTTAGCTACTGTATTCTCCATATTAGTTAGCATACTTTGGCTAGAAACTTTACTTTATTATTCTGTTCTTACCGTATTTAGATAGCTACTACATTGCAGCATTCCTATCATCTTTCAACTAGCATAGTTCAAATAACAATTCCTCCTATGAACATAATATAATAACAGGTACATACCATATCTACATCTAATAACTAAATGAACACCTTCCTTCCTTCATTCTATATATACCGGGATTTAAATTTATATGTATCTATTCAGCAACTACAACGATAATAAAAATAACCATTTGTTTCAGTGATCATTGAAAGGACCAGTGATCTGGAAATTAAGCATTCAAGAACCATGCAACAGAAACTGAAAAGTCTTTTCTGGCTTAGGAAAGACCTTGTGGTTTTAGTTTGGGGAGGGATATGTACAGGTCATGTCTGAAAAGGCTTATCTTCCACCCTCAATTTATAGATATCTTCTTGATAAAAGTATAGTGCTCTTTTATGAGACAAATGTTCATGTAGTGTTAAAATGGTTACATTTTTGCAATTATTTTCAATGAAAATAATTGAAAATAACTGATACAGCATTAGATTTTATCCCACTTCAAATTCCTAAGAATTTTGAAAAGTCCTTTGCCAATCAAACAATAGTAAATGAGAGTTACATAAATTCTTAACAATGATATGTCAATCATGTAAAAATACCAAGGAAACAGCTTACTGCTCTTTTATGTTTCTGTACTATTAATAAACTGCAGGAAGATATCAAACTTGTTAGAAGCAAATTTACACTGTACTATATGTTCTACCAGCATGCATCAATCAGAAAATCGAATAGGGATTAGGGCAACATAAATCAGGCAGCAATCTATCATGTATATTTATTAGAATTGAATTTCAGGTAGGAAAATTACTATCACAGGTGAAAATTCTGCCCCATATTTCAAGACATATTGTTGGTTTGGCCATTTTCAAAGAAGGAGAGGAAAAAGAAGCTGGCATGAGAAAGGAACCCATC